>NC_058167.1:12274068-12943402 GCF_020080835.1 Cotesia glomerata
TATTTTAGTTCCTTTAATATTATTACTTTTTATTTTAAGAGAAATTTGAGAGTCGGCTTATAGATCCTGCGCACCGCTAACCCCAAGGTGGGTGGGCTCTATTATCACCATGGATTCGCCGGGGTGGATCTTAAATTTCGGCGATATCAAGTCGCTAATAAACAAACTTTACATTTTTTTTATTTATTAAAATTATCTTTTCTTGGATTTTGCGGGATTAAGTTTTAGAGTTTAAATTGTTAGCAAAATATTGGAGATATGAAAAAATTATAAGATTCTTTTTTTTGTACACTGATAGAAGAATTTGTTTATGTTTAAAGAGATTTGTTAATATTTAAAAAATCATTTATTAGAAGCCATTTGTTAATCCTTAACAAATATTTCTTAGAATTTAAAAAGATTTATTAATATTTAATAAATGAATATCAGATTTATTAAATACAAACAAATAATTTTAAATACTAAGAAATATTTGTTTGATACTAAAAGTGGTCTCTGATGATAAATGATTTGTTAATATTAAAAAATGTTATTTAATATAAATAAATCCTTAGGAAATTTATTTTTATACAGAAATGATGATTACTATTTTTATTATAACTCTTATTATTAATCCAGAATTTTAATTTTGAAGTTATGAGATATTTCGAAGTGATTAAAAGTATTAGTTAGAAAGGAAAATTTCTTTACTGGAGAATAAAATTCTTGGCTCAAGAAAATTTTTGGGTGCCTGAAGGAAGATTGAAGTTGTGTTGGCCAAAGTAAAAATTTTTCTTGAAATTCTATTCTTGGTGGAAGTAATTTTTATATTTGATCAAGATTTTTAGATACTTTAGGGAAGCAGCGCCACCTACTTCAGCTGAGAAAAAAATTTTCTCACCTTGAGAAAATTTTTCTCTTGAATATTTGATACCCACTTTATATTATTTTAGCGTGCAATTATACATATTGAATGAAAAAAAAAGATTCAATATTATTCGATTTTTTCATTTGACATGTTAATCAATAAAAATATTAATGAAAATTTACTTCTAACTTTATATTTAATTTTTTGGAGCAAAAGAGAAATTTTCTCAAGACAAGAAAATTTACTTCTATCAAGAACTAAATTTTTTGGAGCAAGAGGCTGAATTTTCTCAAAACGACAAGATTTTCTTGACTTAAATAAATTTTCTTGGATCAAGATACGTATTTCTTAAAACAACAGAATTAATTTTGTAGGAATAAGTGAAATTTCTTGTGTCAAAAAAATTTTTTTTCGCTCAAGAAAATAATGATGAAGAAAAATATTTTCTTGGCTCAAGTGAACCTTTTTTTCTGTGTATCAAAATTCAGAATCAAAATTATGAACAAATTATTGAAGATAGGAAAAATCATGAGAAATCTTTATTTTAGAAAATTTAATTTTCTACAAAAAAAAATCCTTATCAATTTTTAAGATTTCTTATTATTTATTAGCCAAAATTTTTAATTTAAAATTTTAAAGAAGGCACGAAAAGTTTCTGGTACTATAAATTTTTTTTTATCAGTCAACTGACATAATTATTTGTAATTAGTTTTAAATTCATAAAAAGTATGACCCTTTAAAAATTAAATTTTATCTAGCAATAAGTTGTACAAAGAAAACAAGAATAAATACGTTATCGACATAAAGAATACAAATTATAATTGTTAATTCATTTATTGTTTAATATAACGGAGCTGGTATGTCTATAATGTTATCGAACTGTGCATCAATATATGCGGTACGTAATACACATGTCGCTGTAATGGATACAATATAGATAGTATAATGCAGTGTGTACGATTGCGTTAATTACGAAGGCATACCCGCGGCGATTTACTTTGCAGTCTACGGGAATAATAATTCGCCAGTCAGCGCGGACTGTACCTGCTGATGTGTTCTCGTCGATAGTAATCAACCGTGAAATCGATTCACAATCGGCACCGTGATTGACCCTAATTAAGCTTGCGGATATGTGCTAATCAACGAGAAAATCATTCATCATTACGTTTTTTTACCTTAATTTAATTCTCTTTGGAGATTTTTAAGAGGTTTGTTTATTAGCGTTTCCGGCAAATTTCGACATTTCTAAATTACCCATACTCTTTACTCTTTTTACAAGATGTTATTTATCAATGTAATTAGCTGAATTGTTGGGTAATTGTCTTATCGCTTTTTTTCTTTTTGCGTAATTTATCTGGCTTTTAAGCTAATTTATTTAGGCAACCATCCATAAATTGTTTCAAAATAATTTTTTTTTCTTGGAACTTTTTAATCAATTTATATAACAATAAAATCTATTCCAATAATTTCCTTTATTATAACTAACTCTCAAATTTTTCCTTCATTAAAAACTAATCATCTGTAAAAAGTTACTAGTTCCTAGATTACCGCTAGATGGCGAAGTGACTAGAATAACTTCTCACATGCAGAGTTGTCAGTTCAAAATTAAAAATTTTATATCAATATTGAATGCATCGTGAAAAATATTCAAGTTCTTCTTTATTCTATTGATAGTTGAATAATTCGTCTGTATCATTATTTATTTTTCGCGAAGTAGTATTTAATGCTACTATAACCGATCAAAGCGCAATTTGTAGACAATTTAAAAATACTTACGGTTAATTGACCTCAATTCATATTTTGATAAATACACATCATCAAAGACAAATTTCGATAATAACGTTTTTTGTATTTTTCAGTCAAACGGAGTGACAAAAAATCTGAATGAAAGTTTTTTTGTAGAAAATTTAATTTCCTACAATAAAAGCTCCTACACAGAAAAAATAATAATGTTATTAATATTATTGTTATTATTATTATTAATATTAATGTTATTAATAATAAATAATGTTCTTGAATCAAGTATATAATTTTGAAGGACTTAATATTCTTGATTTAAGGAAATTTTACTTAATTCAAGAGTTTTTCGTTTTGATTCAAGACAATTACCCTCTTCAAAATAATTTTCTTGGTTTAAGAATTTTTCTCTCGAATCAAGTTAATTATTTTCTCTTTGTATGGATTTAAGCGTTGAAAAGTGTTGCTTAAAAAATATAGAACATTTTACAAATTTCAAAAATCAATAAAACTTACCATTTAGTCAATATTTTTCAAATTATTTTATAAAATTATTTATCTTTTAAAAGATGCTAAGGTAAAAGACTCCATTAGTGGCACTTTTTCTTTCAATGAAAAAATGTTCTACTTGGAATAAAAATTCAAAATTTTTTTGATCTAAAGGTCTTAAAGATTAGAAATAATATATTTATTATTGAAATTAATGATTTCATTAATTGAATAAGTACCAAAACCAAAAAAAGTGTCATTAATGGGGTCTTTTACTCTATTTAGAGCTTTTATGTATAGAACCTTTTTTTTACAGAAAATTAAATTTTCTACAAAAAACTTTAATTTTTTTGTCTTAAATCCTTTTATATTCAAAAATGTATGAAAATTGGTTAAATGTGGCTATATTAGAAAATTATTATTACAATCACTATTTTGTAAAAATTTCGATAATATATTAATAAATTTTCAATTGAATTATGAATACAAATTTATTTCTTCAAAAATGTTTAAAAAATATTCAGCAATATCCGAAAATTTGCACCTCAGTCCACATACAAATTTCCAAAATAAATTTCCATCACTGATCACTTAAAAAAAGGGAAAATTTAATCATAACTTAGTAAAAAAAAAATTTTAACTAATTAAAAAGAAAACTAACAAATTGAATATTTTTGTTCCAGAGATCCGATGGAACTAATGGAGCAGCAATTAGTCCGTTGCGGAGTGCCTCCAGTGCGTCTGTACGAGCACCTCGCACTAACCTCCCCTGGAGCGAGTGCTCTGAGTATCCAGCAGCAGCAGCAGCAACAACAACAGCAGCCGCCCTCACAGCAACACCACCAGCACGAGGGTCATCAGCATGCTCTGGCCTCCTGGCTGGCTCCCTCCGCGGCTCTGCTGTACGGCTCGCGCACCACCACATCTTCACCTTACCCAAACACACCCTCGTTCCCTTACCCACCTCTCTCCTGGTCCTGGCAGCCCTCGCCCGTGGCAATCATCCCCCGGCGATCATCTCCCTCGTCCATCGGGGTCAGGTACGCGCCCTATCCGACCCCCACATCCACGCCACCGCCACATCGCGCACGCCCAAACACCCCCAATTAGCAATCCTCTTCCCCTTCATTCACCCCCACACTCGCTCCTACCTCCTACAGCTCTATGTTTTTTATCGTAATACCCACCTACGCCTTTTTTGTTATTTCTCTTTTCCATCTTATCCTCAGACGCCATTTTATTACACTTGAACTTTGACTTGTTGTTGATGAAATCCGTCGATAGATTAGTAATTTATTTTTTATTGAATCTAATCGATATTGTCCATTGATTATTCATTAAATTATTGTTATTGTATAAATTATAATTTGCGATTATTCAATTTTTGGAATATTTATCACCTTGTTATATTTATAAACCAAAGAAATAAAATATCGCGCATATGTTGATTTTTATCTTATCTCATTAATTATTGTTACTTTCAATTATTAATTATTATTTTAATTATAATGTGTATAATGTAGATGTATAGTGTACAGAGTACGTTAAAATTTATTTCAATATTTTGTTTTGTAAAATTCAAAAATACATGTGTAAATAATTTTTTTTTTTAACTAATAGCGATGTCGCAATTCTATTTAAGGATATTGTGATAGTTTATCCTATAAATATCATTATAAATGAATAAAAACAACTAGTGATTTAATATTAAGGCTTTGTTATTTTATTTATTTTTTTTAATTCCAATTACACTGATAAAAAAATTAACAGCCAAAATCTTAAACCAAGAATACCATTTTTAAGAAAATGATTTTCTTGAGTCAAGAGAATAAATTCTTGAAACAAGAAAAATTTACTTAAATCAAAAATAAATTCTTGACTTGAGAATTTATTCTCTTGACTCAAGAAAATCATTTTCTTCAAAATGGTATACTTGGTTCAAGATTTAAGCTCTTGAGTCAATTTAATTTTTTTATCAGTTTATCCTTGATCACAACCCTATAATATAAAATTGATGATTGAACTGAAGTTAATTTATTATCGAAAATTTCGAATACTAAACGAAAAAATCGAAAGAATGGTTTCTGATTCCTTATTGGTTAGGATTAAGGTAGTACTATTGTTACCACAAGAGTCAAATCCCAAAACCTAACCTTATTTGATTAACGTAGTAGATTTCCCTATACTAAATCACATTGGAGAAAGAGAGACAGAGATAAATTCTGAATGTTTTTTATTAATAAATATTCTCATATGCTCGAAAACCATAGGGGAAGGACGGTCAAAAAGGATATGTTAATTTAAAAATGAAATAACAAATATATATTATAATCATATCTATTCTTAACTTTGGCTATTAATTTTTTGGGTAATTGAAGTTTATAATTAGAGTAAAATAAAAATAAAAACAAAGAAATTCTTCTTCGAAATTAAAAAAAAAAAAAAGTCAACATTATCCGTTTTGCCCTACCAGGGCGGGGGGCAAAATGAATACTCAGGTCGCGCAAAACGAATACTGATTGGAAAATACATGTTAATCAAAACAATCGTCGCAAAAGTATAAACAGCGTCCCGAATATGAAGAAAAAAATCAAATCTGCATCGTCTTTAACAACATTAAAATAATCACTGTATACTTACGATTTAAAATTTTAATTTTTTTTTCCTAAATTTCAATATTTATTAAAAAAAATTCTCACAAGTGGGTAAAACCAATACTTTATTGATAACGGTAAGTGTAGTCACATAATAGATTGATAGATTGCAGTCTAAAATGTTTCTATCGACCGACCAGCGATTTAAAACGATTATTCATTTTACCCGCCCTCTCCGTCTTGCCCTTCCGCCCCCTACTGATTGTTATTAAATATGTTCTAGATGTTATTTTCTCTCGTTGTCTTAATTTTTATAAGAATCTGAACGTCCAGTTTTGTGAAATAAAATAAAGTCTTTGATTTTCCATAAGAATCAATGGTAAAGGCAAAAATATGTGAATATTAATATCTTTTTTTCAGGACTCGCCAGGCTTCCAAAAATTTTACTGCTCTATTATGATATTCTTAAGTACCAATATGCCAAATTTCATTAAATTCTGAACGTCAATTCTAAAACCGGTAGTACTACCTTAAAGCGCGCGGGTTTGAGTGCAATTTGAATTACTAGTTTTATAATAAAAATAGATTGAAAAATTTTTCGATAGGCGATAAATGATCAATTTTTAATGGCTATATAGTTTGGTATACACGTCTCCAAAGTTTCTATGAAATAATTTTATTTTTGGCGTTTTTCGGTATAAAAATTAAAGTGACAAAAACTGAACTTAAATTTTTTACTAAAAAAGTGCTGTGCATTGAAGCGTAATTAATCTAATGGACATATAATTTTTCGACCATAGTGTTGAAAATCTCCGACAGAGGTCGCATGATCGTTAAATTTTCTCCTTACAAGAGAGTTAAGTTTTAAGATAAAAGCTTTCTGCTCAACTCTTGATTAGCTTATCTAATATTAATTTTTAAAAACTGCTAAAAAAAAATTACTGATCAAATTTAAGTTTTATTCTGTCCAAAATTTATTTATAAATTTTATTGTGTACAAAAAGCTATTTTTATTTTTATGATATTAAACTTTCAACTTGCGGATTAAATACCGGTAAATTTAAACTAATAAAAAATTTTTATTTTTATTCTTAATCATAAATTACGGGTCATAAATTTCTGCATCGAGAATGAAATAAATTGAGACACTATTTTCAACAATGTTTTCCTTAAAAATTGTCTTTAACGTACGTAATAAAATTTTTAATTTTTCTTTTTCCAAATAAAAAATTTTTTATTGATTTTTTATAACTTTAATAAATTCTTAATTCAAAAATCAGTATATTTAATTACAAATACTAAAGATTAAAAATTTCTTTTTTAGTTTGAAATTAATAACTAAAAACATGTACAATAATTTTTTATGCATAGAAAAAATAACAATAACAACAATAATGGTGAAAATGAACGAATTAAATGTGAGGTATAATTTTTATTAATTAGATAAAATAAATTATCGGTTACAGGCAATAAAAATAAATCTAAATAAAGGTGTTTCGTTTAGGCTCCTTGGTTCTTTCTTATTGACCACAACCACAACTATTATATTGTATACTGTGTATATGTAATAGTAAGAAGTATATATATAATATATAACAGTAGAGTAGAGTATAGAAGTGTAAGGCAACCTGCAGTCGCCACCCAAGCTTCATCGCACCTCCAACTGCCGTGTAATTCTGTTATACCTATCTGAAATTAAATAAATTCATTTCACGGCCTGTCAGCGCGCAATTATTTTTAGACGCGGAACCATTTTAAAGTCAGCTCTCTTACCGTGACTAACACCGAGCCCTCTGGCCTGAACCCCGGGAGCACGTCCCAACTTAAAGGTATATAATACTTTAACAATATATAGGTGAATATTATTTATTGTATATAAATATCTGTGTAAAAATAAATATCAAGAGGGAAATAGAAGAATCTGACTTTTACTCGATATGAAATTCAAATATAAAATATAAGAATTATAATCCAACTTTTATATTATTTTTTCGTGGAATAAGTTGCCCGATGACGTGACCGTACATCTATAAATTGATATTAAATTTATTTGAATTAGTTTTATGTTAAAAAAAAATTTTTTTGTTAGGATAAATAAGACAAGTTTTGAATATATCAAGTCTGATATGGCCATATATGTCCTGATATAAAGATTTCTTGCATCAAGATATATCAGGGCCATGTCAGAAATTTTTTTTTATAGGTAGGGATAACAAATATTATGTTATGTTACGATGAAAAAAAATAGGCTTTAATAAGAAAAAAAAATAAAATATAAATAAAAATAAATTTAATAAGTTAATAAAAATTAAAATATAAATAAAAATAAATTTAATAAGTTAATAAAAATTAAAATATAAATAAAAATAAATAAAAGAAATTTAATAAGTTAAAAAAATAGGCTTAAATAAGTAATTTATGTATTATATCAACAAAAAAGTTTTGTTATTGTAGCAAAACCCTTTGGTCAGTTCAA
This sequence comes from Cotesia glomerata, assembly GCF_020080835.1. Taxonomy (NCBI): domain Eukaryota; kingdom Metazoa; phylum Arthropoda; class Insecta; order Hymenoptera; family Braconidae; genus Cotesia; species Cotesia glomerata. The sequence goes on from NC_058167.1 coordinate 12,282,212, forward strand.
CAAGACAGTCTAGCTGAATTAATAAATCGACTTGTTGAAGCAACAAAATTATTTAGGTGAACAGGAATAGGTGAAAAGACTAAATTAAACATTTTAACTCGTTTATTTGTTATATGACGTTTCGTCGGTTTTATTCCGACTTTCTCAGGTATCTATTTTTTAATAGACAGAAATAAATGCAATACATACAATAAATCTTAATAAATTGAAATTACATCAAAGGTTCAACAAAAAATTTTTTGTTGCAGTAACATAGACTAGTTAGTTGATGTAACAAATTTTATTGTTCAAGTAAGTAAATCATTTTGTTAAAATAACTAATAATAGCGGCAGCAAATTAATTTTTTGGAGTATAAAGTGTGAAAAAAAGATGTATGGTAATTAAACATTAGATTAGAAGCAGTTGGAAAGCGAGGTATGGAGCATTGTTATTTATGTTCGTTGTAAATTTGTTCAAGATTGTTATTTTGGTCGGACTGCGTGTTAATATTTGATTAAATAAATTTTAATGGATGGCTAATATTCCTAGCCGCGGTAAAATTGATCTGAGTTAACAATTTTGGAAGATAAAAGTTGGGGAATTGTATTTTTAATGACGAGGTGTCTAGTCGCGTACGAGGGAATTATTTATTGTAGATAGTATGGTAATATATCGACATATTAATGAACATCAGTGAAATTTAGACCTAATTATAATTAGTGGTGTTGTTTTGTAATTAAATTTTTATTGAGAGCTTATTTTATCAGATAATGAATATTTACAAGCTTAAAATCGAGACAAATTATTCGAAGCATTTGTTAGTAATTTCAGCTGAAAAAAAATTTCCGTTTCACTTTTATGCAGAGTGTTTTATTTCTTCATTCTGGTACTTCAAGTGCACAGTAAAAAATTTTGTTTCATTGAATCAAAAAATTTATTAAAAAATTTTGTGGTAACTCTCATAGCCACACTGAAAAAAAAAGTATAAGTCATATCGCAATACGTTTAATTGTATAGCTTATATGCTAAATGTGCCATCTGTATAAGCCATACGCTTAAACGTATTGTGATAGGACAAACTTTTTTTTCAGTGCACCTTAACTCAAACTTTTATTTAATCTACTGCCGAAATTTGTAGCCAACTTGATGGAAAGAGTTTGCAAACAAAATGGTTTTAGTTAAGTTCTCTATAAGTTACTCTGCAATTTGACGTTAAGACTTGCAGTGCAAGTATTTTAGTCAAGTTGTATTAAAGTTGAACGAAAATTTAACCAAAAGTTTGGTGTTAATTTCTATTCAAATTGTGGACGTAGATTTTCGTCAATTTATTGACAACTGTTGTACTGTAAAGAATTGCCGCAAACTTGATGTTAAGTTAACTGTAACTGATGAAATCTAACTATTTTTGAAAAAAGCATGGTTATTAAAGAAGAGTTCAACACTTTTTTGTATTGATTTAAAAGAATTTAACATTTTTTTGTGTTGATTTTAAAAGAATTAACACAAAAAGTGTAAAAATATTTAACAAAAAAATTAAAAACCCAAAATTTTTTGATATACAATAACCCAAAATTTTTTACTGTGTAATGGGAGTCAGAATTAACTCCGAATTTTTTACAGTGTAATGAAATATGAATATGATATAACAATAAATAAAGCGTAATATAACATAAGTGTACGGTACCAGTACCAAAGTGTAGATGATATGACGCTGGAGGATATCGGCGATTTGCCGGTGAGCACCGCTGGAGGCTTTTTAAAGTTCGAGCCTCGCTGAGGTAAGGAGTAGACTGTAGACTGGAACTGGAGACTGGATACGGATGGTACGGTTGATGGTACTCTTTTCTTGCTCCAACCCAAGCTTTTATTTTTGTCTCTTACTCGCTCTTTTTAGTGGATGGTTTGCGGCTCGCCGCAGATCATTCGTATCAACATAATTACAAGCTGCAGGAGCCGCCTCTCTGTTTCTCTCACCTCGCTCCACCCATCACAACATCGCACACGCTCATATATACGACATAACACGCTTCTTGCTATATTTTATATTTATATATATATATATATATATATATATATATATATATATATATATATATATATATATATATATATCATATTAGTCGAATGGAGGCTGGGTGTTTACTGTTGTAAAAAATAATTTTGAAAAAATATTGTTTTTTTTATTATCATTAACTTTATTCTAGATGGAGACTATTAAGAAGCAATTTTACCGGGAGAATGATAAGTTGATGCTAATGGGTATTAACAGTATGCTGAAGTTATGAAATATTGTGATTAAAGATTAATTACTGACGTGATAAAATAGTACTGAAAAGGGGGTTACTCGTGGAAGATGGAAGATGCAAGGTAATGGTCCATTAATGGCTGTTTAGTTATAGACTTGTTCTATCATCGATGATTAATTTATTTAACAATTTTCATTATGTTTATATGAATGTATTTTTTCATTTTTGATCATATACGTAGAAAAAATTAATTAATGATTTTTCTTTTTAAAAAAATTTTTTTGATTCATGGAAATATTCATGTTAAAATTTTTTTTATTTATAAAATTTCAAGCTTATCTTATTTTATTTTACTTCTTTATGTTATTATTATATTAAATGCATTTTTTGTGATAAAAATAAACATCCAGTTAAAGTTATGACGCATGAAATTCAGTAAAATACAATTTTCCTTGATTTTACAATGTTCAATTTGTCATGATCTTTAAAACTATGCACTCTAGCGATATAAATGACCAATTTATTAGGAAATTAAATTTATTAGAAATTTTTTACTTGAATTTTTTCAACAAAACTATCCATTCTTTCAATATATTCAAAAATACACGAAAAAAAGTCGAAAAAATAAATTTGAGAGCTGATAAAATTGACAGGAATGATTTATAAATATTCAATTGTTCATATCTTTAAAAATACGCACTTTAGAGATATGAATTTATTAATTTTGTAAAAAATTTCATTTTTTACAAATTTTCTATTTAAGTTTTTAAATAAAACGAGCCATTTTCTCAATATTTCTAAAAATACATGAAAAAAGTCGAAAAAAATAACTTAAAGAGCTGATGCAATTTACTTTTATGATTTAAAAATATTAAATTGCTCATATGTTAAAAATCACGCACTTTAGCACTATAAAAGTAAAAACTACTTTTGTTGGAAATTAAATTTTCTACACAGAATAAAAAATTAACTTGAATCAAGTGAATAATTTTAAAGAATTTTATCTTCTTGATTTGAGTAAAATCAATTAGACTCAAATCTATTAGTGTTTATATTTTGTTTTTTCTAATTCCTCATTATTAAATTTTACTATTTATGTTACCATTTATAAGTCACAATCTATATTGCTGATATTACTGATAATGACTATGTATGGTTTTACATGTACTTAAATCATTTACTATTATACTTTTGCCATTTGGCTTTACACTTTGACATTTAGATATAAATAAATAAATAAAAAAATTTTTAAATTAATTTTTCTTGGTTTAAGTTAATTTTACTTTATTCAAGAATTTTTGGTCTTGATTCAAAATAATGAAACTCTTCAAAATTATTTTCTTAGTTAGTTTAAGAATTTTTTTCTTGATTCAAGTTAATTTTTTTTCAGTGCATTTAAATTATTTTTATCAAACGAGTTCTTCTTTTAATACCTCCAAAAATATCCAAAAAATAAATTTTAAAGGCAATACTACCCACAAAAGTCCAATTAAAGTAAAATTGTCAGAAGCTCCTTTAAAGAGCGTCTAATTTATTACGAACATGCCGAATTTTTCCCTGGCCAATCATAACGAAATCTTACAATTAGAATATGAAAAAAAACACATCAAGATACTTTAATTTGTAAAATCGTCGTACTCATTCTGAATCCTGATCTTGGTCTTGATGGAACATAGAACTGTTTTAAGTATACGAGGTATAAGAATTATTCCCTTCACTCGATCATAAGCATGGTCCGCGCTTCAACTAAAGGACCATGGCGAAACCAGTTTAAGTGGCTAAGTGTAGATGTAATTGATTTCCATTTTACGAGTTTAAGTTGAGGTAAGCCTCCACTCGCGCTTCAACATCCAAGAAGATGCACCCCGCCCCCGTTTAACGTCTCAGGCTTCAGATCTTTTCCGTGCATTATATGTGTATGCAACTAAACCGCTTTATCTGAAATTCTACATTTCACATTTCATACTTTTTTAAAAGAAGTTGAGCCTCTGGCTCTAAAAGCCTTTCTTTATCTGCTTTTCCGATTTTCTTTACACCCATTTCTTTGATAAAGTTTCATTTGTATTGGGATAATACTAATACTAATGCCTGGGTTTGTTTTCAGGCTTCTACTTTTGGGCGGTCTCGAGTTGATGGGCGCAATTATTATATTTTCTCACGTTATGGTTAAAAGGGTAGTTTTGCCGTTGAAAAATGTCGATGGGAGATGGGACGGATCCTGAGTCCTGAGTGAAATAATAAAAAAGGCTGTGGGAGGACGAGGGTGAGATAATATTATGGGAAAAATGCTCTGTAATACATTTTTCAGCGATTACTCACGGTTTTAGTTTTAGGGTTATGTAGGTTCATGTTTTAGGGCGAAGAGTTATGGTAAAGGGGTCAACTTTTTTTTTATTATAATGGAAGATGCGCTTTTTCAGTTTGAGGGATTCGATGCTTTAAATAATAATTAGAATTATAACTTAGAAAATTAATTGTTCCATTTTTTTTGCTCCACTATATTAAAAGTCCATTTTTAAACGATTCATGCGCTGAAAAAAAAAGTACTTAAATTTTTTTTGTGTGTTGTTAGTTGCACTGCCAAAAATCGGGAGTGAATTTTCACTCTCGCTACACGGAGTAAAAAAGATAAAATACTCTAAGTGCGGAATTTTTACTCTACAATAATTTTTAATTGGCTGAAAAAAAGTTCATATCCAAAATTACTAACAAATACTTTCAAAAATTTATAAATTTGTAAATATTAATTACATTTTTCAAAAAATTTGAATTTTTTAGCTTTGAACCAAATCTTAGTAAAATTTATTTTTCGTTTCGAGTCTTGTTGACAAATATTAAGCTAAAAATTAATCTATATTATTAAGATATTTAGCAAAATTTTGTGGCCAGTGTATTTATATAATAAAATAGGTTTGTATGGTTAAATTTGGTATCATAATAAATAGTCAATTTATTATGATAAGTATTTAGACTGCATTCAAAAATGCTCTCTCTAGATAATAATTAAGAAATGACTTTGTATCTTGTAAACTATTGACATTTTTAAAGATATAAGTCCATCCCGATGTCACACTCATCAAGACCTTTCATTTGAGTACCCACATCAATTTTTCATATATTTATATATATTACATATATGTATATATGAAAAATATATCAAAATGCATGTGGGTACTCAAATGAAAGCTCTTGATGAGTGTAACATCAGGATGAGCTTATACCTTCAAAATTATCAATAGTTAAGAAAGTACAGTGCAATTTAACGTAATTAAGAAATGACCTTGTATCTTGTGAACTATTGACATTTTTAAAGATATAAGCTCACCCTGACATTACACTCATCGAGACCTTTCATTTGAGTACCCACATCAATTTTATATATATATATACATATATATATATATATATTACATATATGTATATATATATATATATATGTATATATATAAAATTGATGTGGGTACTCAAATGAAAGCTCTTGATCAGTGTAATGTCAGGGTGAGCTTATATCTTTAAAAACGTCAATAGTTAAAAAAGTACAGTGCAATTTAACAAAAGTCATTATTTAATAAAGCAAAATTTTATTTATTTATAGTTCACAAGTCACATAGTGACTGCAAGGTTACTAGTAAATTATTAAAACTACTAAATTTAATTAAATAAAATTAATCACTTTTGATAATACAATCAACTTTTATACAGCAAATTTTATGATTTCTTAACGAATAAATTATTATAAAGAGAATTTATAGAAAAAATGCTATTTTTAGAAATTAGAAAAAAATATCGATGTAATTTTTTTTAAATATTAAAATTTATTCGTTATATAAAACTAAAAAAAAAAAGCTTATATTAATTTTCAAAATTTCTAAATGCACATTTTTTAATTTTTGAACGAGTAACTTTTATTTTTCTACTAAAAAAATTAATTAATTTAAAATTTTTTTGAAGTTTTTACCAAAAAAAAAGATAATAAATACCATTTGTCAAAATAAAATTGAATATGTGATAAAATGTTATCTAAAGAGTGACATAAAATTTAGTAAAAACGACAGTACACCCTCGTATAATGCAGGTACTTGGTACAATGAGTTAAATAAGTGCCCCGGAGTCTAAACTTGTATAGAGCAGACGATATTAAATGCGTATGTGTTATATTTATACACAAATAAACATATACATATATTTACACATATATATCACTGTTTTATGTATAGATTACATAGATATAGAGAGTAAGTGAGTAAGAATAAACGTAAGAATGAGAGAACGTCGGGAATATGTAAATTAGAAAGCCCGTGTGAATGCGGAGATTTATGAGTCCCATACACATTTCTGGGCGCAATAAATATCAGTAAGTAGCAGTCAGTATATAGCACCAGCACCAACACCAGCAGTCAACCTCTTGGGACTTGGACTTGGAGATCGAGTCGTGAGTTGTGACTAACACCCCGTATACAGATACACCATCATAGTCAACCATCAAATCAACCTTCGGGGTTTTATTTTCAAGTTGAAGTTCGAACCGAAAAAAACTTCGGAGTCAATGTTTGCAACCCAACAAGAATTAAAGAATTAAATAGCAAATCTTCATCGCTCCCATCAAAAGCAGGATAAAAATAAGCTGGAAAAAATTCTTCGGATTATTAATGAAAATTTATAAAAATATTTCAGGCTTAGAATTGTTTTTTTTATTCCTTTAATAAAAAAAAAAAAGAGAAAAATAAAATGTAAACAAGATAAATAAATTAAATTTACGTTTAATTAATTGTTATATTTTTTTGTTCAATAAATAAAGCAAAGCGTGTGAGGTATAAAAAATTTTAATTTAATGATTATAATAAAAATAATGAGGTCTAAAGTGGGGGAGAGATAATTTAAAAATGAGGATGTAGCGGAGAATAGTGGACGTAGTTGGTGGTGTGGATGATGATGATGCTGGTGGTGTTTGGTGCAGTGGCGTTTCTGCAAGTAAAGCTTTTGCTGACTCGCCGTGGGTGGCTGCTTCTGGTGTCGCTTCTTGCATGCATTTCGCGCCTCGCATGCCTCCACTCACATATTATGGCCCATATGCATATATATCTCCAAGTAACTACGGTGTCACGAAGTGTGTACGCGAATTTCCAGTTCCACTAACGCATGTCAAATAAAACCTTGTGTGTGCATGTGTAGTATGTGTGGGGAATGTATATATGCGGAGAGATGAAATAAGATGAGGAGATATAAAGTGAATAATAAAATAAAAATGGTGGAGGATATATGGGTGTGTGTGTAGACTGTGAAATGCAGCCCAATTACGAGATGAAAATGCTGAAGAAACTCATCACTCGGGTTATAGGAGACAAGTCGCAAATTTTTGGTGAAATTGAGTAATGTGCGGTAGCTAGTGAGTGAAATACCGATGTGAGGATTTCTCTTAAGATATATATATTTTATGGAATGTTGGGAAAGCTTTTTTGTTTATGAGTTTTTTAATTTGGTTGGAAGTTATTAAAATATTATTTTTTTTTGATGAATAATTGAAAATTTAGAAAATAAAATTTACAAATTTATTGTTTTTTATATGGAGGAATTTTATTATATAATTTAAAAATTTTATTATGGAAAGAAAAATTTTTTAACCCAAAAATTTTGTTATTTATACACAGTAAAAAATTTTTCGTCATTGTATAAAGTGTTAAAATTTGTGTGTTGAATATTATACTCTAGTGGGTAGAATTTAACATTCTCATATGTTAATTTAATAGTTTAACACACTATAATGTTAAATTCTCCACACTAGAGTGTAATATTCAACACACAAATTTTAACACTCAATACAATGACGAAAAATTTTTTACTGTGTATTACACTGATTGATAAAATGTTTGGAAAAATTCACTTTTTTTGGTATTGTATGCAACTAATGTTTTCAAAAAAACGTCCTTAAATTATTGGAAAATTTTTGATAAAATTTTGTTCACAATATACTTGAGCTCAAATTTTTAAAAATTTATTTTTGCCACACGGAATTATAAAATTTTAAGAAAAATTACTATTTTTAATTTTGTACATTACTAATCTATATTATTAAGAGAATAAGCAAAATTTTGTGGCCAGTGTATTTATATGATAAAAGAGTTTTTATTATGATTAAATTTGGTATCGTTTGAAAAGTCTTGGCCTGGAGTTGTACCTTTTTATGGTTTCATATTATTCTCACCAATAGTCAATTTATAATGATAAGTATTTCGGCTGCATTCAAAAATGCTCTATCTCTAGATACATAATTAAGAAATGACCTTGAATCTTGTGAACTATTGACATTTTTTAAGATATAAGCTCATCCCAATGTTACCATTATCAAGACCTTTCATTTGAGTACCCACATCAATTTTTGATATATTTATATATATATTATATATATGTATATATGAAAAATATATCAAAATGCATGTGGGTATTCAAATGAAAGCTCTTGATGAGTGTAACATCGGGATGAGTTTATATTGTTAAAAACGTCAATAGTTAAGAAGGTACAGTGCAATTTAACATAATTAAGAAACTACCTTGTATCTTATGAACTATTGATATTTTTAAAGATATAAGCTCACCCCGACATCACATTCATCGAGACCTTTCATTTGAGTACCCACATCAATTTTTCATATATTTATATATATTACATATATGAATATATGAAAAATATATCAAAATGAATGTGGGTATTCAAATGAAAGCTCTTGATGAGTGTAACACCAGGGTGAGCTTATATCTTTAAAAACGTTAAAAGTTAAGAAAGTACAGTGCAATTTAACAAAAGTCATTATTTAATAAAACAAAATTTTATTTATTTATAGTTCACAAGTCACGGCAGTCACATAGTGACTGCAAGGTTGCTAGTTTTGATTATTAAAAAAAGTTATTGAATTTTTATAAAAATTTTATTTACTTATACTCAAGCTTAAAACTGTTTTTTTATTTTTATCACGCACTGATGTATAAAATTTTCAGAAAAAATCTTTTTTTTTTATTTTGAAAAAGAAAATTTTTTTATCGAAAAAAAAAGTTCCAAAATCATTTGAAAAATTTATTATACACCATCATATTAATCATAAAGCAAAAAATTCTATTTAATATTTATAACTTATTTACATTTCACTAAAACTATTTATAAAACATTCACCCCAACTTAAAACAAATAAAGCGAACAAAAGATTAACAAACCATAATACATAAAATAAAAACCCAACCAAAGATTTGATTTTTTGACTACAATAAAAATAATTTAGCGTCAGCGTTCCCTAATGAGATCTATTGTCTCGCTCGGACCCCGAAAAAAATCTTTACCCACTAAATCTAAAATATAAAAAACGGCTCACACCTCTTTAAAATATTCCGTAGAATTTGTGATTTGGGTAAATTTATCGTTTACTCATAACCGTGGGATGACACTTTTAATATTTTTTATTTTTCGGGCTTCTTATGGACAAAAGAAACGCCTATGCATTTAGCGTCTACAATCTACAAATATATTTATAAATACATAAATATAATATATAATAATAATATTATATACAACGTCAGAAATACAAAATATACAAACGAAATAATACGATTAACACGATAGACAGATTTATAGCTGCTTATGGGGATTTAAACTCAACAGGTTGGATCCCCAGGATTCCATATACATAATATAAGCCTCTCTGATACATATAGCTACTTAACTACCTTATGAAAATATATATTCACAATAAACATCACGGCCATTTTTAGATTTTTATTATTAAAATTTATCTAAATTTCGTTACCTATAAAACCACTAACTACGATTGACACATAGATTTTCGACATTTTATGATGTCATAACTATGTCCAAAAAAATTTTCGGGTCGTTAAATTTATCAATAAAATGTATAATTGTCATAAAAGTCAACAAAATTCAGTGGCATCTTTACTACAATTTTTTTTAAGAAAAAATTTTATTGCCCAAAAAATAGAGATTCACTAAAAATATTTTCAGTCATAAAAAATCAAAAATTCACTTATTTACACTGATAGAAGAATTTATTTGTATTAAAAAATATTTGTTAATAACAAATCATTTATTAGAGACGACTTTTTAGTATTAAACAAATATTTCTTAGTATTTAAAATGATTTGTTCACAGTAAAAAATTTTGCGTCATTGCGTCAAAAAACTTAGTGTTAAAAATTTTTGTATTAAATATTTAACACTTTTATGTGTAAATTTAATATTTATTATGTTAAATTAACACAAAAAAGTGTTAAATATTTAACACAAAATTTTTTGACGCAATGACGCAAAATTTTTTACTGTGTGCTGTCTTTAATAAATCTGATATTCGTTTATTAAATATTAATAAATCTTTTTAAATATTAATAAATCTTTTTAAATATTAAGAAATATTTGTTAATGACTAAAAAGTGGTCTCGAATAAATGATTTGTTAAATATTAACAAATATTTTTAACTAGAAACAAATCCTTCTGTCAGTTTTTATAAATTTTTTTTTCTATATATTTTTCGTTGGTGGATTGTTATTTATAATAGGTACAAATTTGATTATCAAAAATTTTAATTTCACAAAGATTTTTGGATTTGAAAATAAAAAAAAAAAAATAAAAATTTTTCTGAGTATCTTTATTTTTATATGTGAAAATAAGTGTAGCAAAATTTTTATAAATCTTCTTAAAAAAAAAGATCGAATCTAAAATTTTTCAATGATGTAAATATAAACCAAAAATTAACTAACTCAAAAATGACCTCTTAATCATAAATTTTGACAAAAACAATCTTAGTAAAAAAAAAAAAAGGATGGAGTTTATTATTTACAAGCTAAAGGCGTGTCACAATGGCATTGCGGGTTTCCTCTTAAAGTCGAACAATATAAACAGGATTTATGGGTGAAACTTTCAACAAAACTGTCAATGCCTGACCATTACCCTCGAGCCAAAAAAATAAATAGGACAGAGGACAGAGCAGCGCATCTTTTTCTTCTAAATACTTTTATTTGAATGGCTCTTTATCTTCGTTAAAAAATTTACAAGTAACATACAATGTTACAAGAACTCGCGCTAGGCACAAATATTTTCACCATAAATAAAACTTTTTATCTTCACGTCTATTTACTTGGGAACTGTTTACGGTCTTGTGACCTAATCCACCAATAACGTGCTATTTACCGTTTTACCTGGTAAAATCTATCTTTTTTTTTTCCTTGTCCTTCTCTCTTTGTGTCTCTGGGTCTAGGTCTAGGCCTAGGTCTGGGTTTGAGTCTGCGAGGACCGAATATTCAGTCAAACCGGAGGAATATAAGTTACCTCAAGTTCTTCAATCATCCCTTGTTGACTAGTTCTCCGAAGGAATTAAATGTGTCATTGTTATTATGGTACAGTCTACGGACTGTACAGTAAGAATTGAGGTTCTTTGATTTTGTTGTTGAGGGTACCTGTCGACTCCACCCACGATCGTAGATCCTCTGAAATAAGTTTGACACGGGACACATTTTTTCACACGACCGTCTTAAATATATTTAGAGTGATTATCGTTCGAGTTAATCTTATAAGTATTTGTTAAGTTTCTGGAACTAAACAGATAATGTTAATAATATTGATACTGGATGTTTACTGCTTGAAGATGCTGCAGGTAGTAAAGCCGATCAGCCGATTTGGGTTTTGAGAAAATCAATGTAAATAAATAACAAGTTATTTATTAATTTGTTTAGGCTTTAAATTTATTCATTCTTATTTTTATGAATTTTTTATTTAAAAATAATTAGTTGTTATTTATGAGAATTTTTGAAGATAAAAAAAATTTTTTTATACTTTTAACTCATTTTTTTTAGTAAAAAAAATGTATGAAAATTTTTGGAGTTTAAAAAATTTTTAATTCAATTTAAAAAAAACAGAAATAATCAAAAATTTATAAAAATCTTTGAAATTTGAAGTGACATTTAGAAATTTTTAGATTAATTTTTGCAGTCAAAATTTTAGTATAAATTTTAATAAGAAAAAATTTTATATTTATTAGTTAATTAATTTTTAATCACTAAATAACAAGTTATTTATGAATTTTTATAGGCTTTAAATTTATTCATTCTTATTTTTATGAATCTTTTATTTAAAAATAATTAGTTGTTATTTATGAGAATTTTTGAAGATTAAAAAATTTTTTTCATACTTTCAACTCATTTTTTTAAGTAAAAAAAATGTATGAAAATTTTTGGAGTTTAAAAAATTTTTAAGTCAATTTAAAAAAAAAAAAATTAATCAAAAATTATAAAAATCTTGGAAATTTAAAAATTTTTAGATTAATTTTTGTAGTCAAAATTTTAGTATAAATTTTAATCAGAAAAAGTTCCATATTTATTAGTTAATTAATTTTTACAATTAAATAATTAATATTCAACGCAAAATAATCAAAAAAATTTTTTTTATTCAAAAAACTTTTAATACTATCTTTCAAATTCAAAATTATAGCTCTAATCCATCAAATATTTTTTTAAATCAACATTTCTTCTAAATTTTCATGAATTCTCCTCATTTGTTTCATATCTTCACTCCCCAAAACTAAAAATAATTAGTTTCCCTAATTTAAAATTCTTTCTTGTGCATTAAATATTCTAAAACTAAACAAACAATTCACAAAATTAATTATCTCATCTCTTCTGTGAACCAGACAGAAAACAACCTCCACGAAAATCCCATAAGTGACATTAATGACAACATTAAGATTTCCATCTCCTAATTAAGATAAATGCCAAAGATAACCTCGAGAAGATTTATCGAAAGTCCTCTTTTCTCTTCTTAAAAAAAAAAAAAAAGTCTAGCCTTGTCCCATATATCGATCCCGCATTAGTCTCGTCCTAGTAAAAATACTCAAAATTTATCGTACCCTACAAATTCGACATTTCATCAGTTCAAGTACAAGCAAACTCAGATGTACTAGTTGTAAGTTAAGTGCACTATAACCCGCTGAGTCGGCGATGTTGAATGTTGACTCGAGGCTGCGGTTAACGAGGACAAAAAATCACCCGTCGATTCGTCACGGGCATTTCTGTGAAACTTTAAAATCTTAGAGTAAGAATTTACACAAAGTTTGAAAAAAGTTAAAATAAAAATAACTTTTCTCTGCAATTTAATGGCCATATCCCAGAGGCCAAACATCTTTTCACTCTTATAGCTCCTCCTCGACACTTATTATTGTCCCTATTCATTTATAAATCGTTAACTTTTTTTCTTTTTCTATTTATTCAAGCTCCCAGGGCAAAAGTAAGAGACAAAAGTTATCGAAAACTGTCAAATAGCTGCTATTGAAATAATTTTCTTCCGTCACTTTTGCAAGAGTTTTATTTTGAGAACAATCTCTTGTTTACTTTAAGCCAAGGGAGAATTTAAGAGACTGGACCAGTTGAATCAAGTTTTAAGTGAAAAATGATCTTTTCATGGACAACTTCATGGCGAATTATCGAATAATACAAGACATCCTCCCACTTTTAGTACTCTGGAGATTAAACTTTGAGTTTTACGGAAAATAAAAAAGTTTAACTCTAAAATAATAATAAAAATGCTTGAAAGAGAAGGATAAATATATATGTTGAGGTGTACTATACATCAGATGTGAATATAAAGGGATGTGTATTTATTTTGAAAGGAACTCTTACACGGCAATCATGACTTTTAAATTGTAGACAATTGACAATGGGACTATTGACAATTGACTGCGGTGACACACGCGGAGGCGTGGCGGTTTTTCCGAAAAATTTTCCGCGATTGCTGTGTCAATGCTGTGTCAATGCTGTGATTTCCGTTGAGGATAAACATCCTCCATTCAACATATTTTTGGTATAAACTTATCGGTGACGAATGGTCTTAACGGCTTCCTGGAGAGCTTGCTAATGCTTTCTTTTCATAGTCATCATGATAAACATAAATATTTGAAGTTTTTGCACTCTAGAGAATGATTCTCGTGGTTTTTACTGGTAAGGTGGATTTTTACTAGTGAGATAAGGTGATTTTCGTTAAGCTTAGTATTGTAATCAAGGACAAAAGTATTTATTTATTTTTGTGGTGAAGTAATCGATGGTCGTTGTGGGAAATGGAATATTTATGAATTATAGGATAAATATTTTTTATTGTATGGTTTAAAAAATATATTTTGTGAATGGCTTAAAAATTACTGTGAAAAAAAATTGTAAAAAATTTAGGGAGTGAATGAGAAGATTTTTTTATTTATTTTATTCTTCTAAAGTAAAATTCACTCTATAATTTTGTTTATATTAATTGAAAAAATTAGAATTATCTTTTTTTGTTTTTTATTGAGTAATAAAAAAATAATTATTTGTTTAAATATTGACAAATTATGTATTTAGAAATTTAAAAATTAATATTAAATAAAATAGTGTATAAATATTATTTTTTTAATTTCAAAAATTTCTTAAGTGAAGTTTTAATAAGTTTATATTTTTTTTCAATATAATTTTATATTATATTTCTTTAAGAAAACTCTGTAAAAGCCTTTTTTCTGGTACAGAAAAATGTATCCCCATAAACAGTTAATAAACAATAATTAATTGTCGTAAAAAAAGTTTTTTTTTTTTTTTCTAGTTCTTTCAAAGTAAGGTCAAGGATAAAAACATTCTTTTCCTTGAAAATCATGGTGGGTCCTAAAGAATTTATGTATGTATTCAAAACCGTCCTTGGACATACTGCCCTATAATTTGTTACTGAAATATCGATTATTGAAGACAAAAGTCATTTTTCATTCAACCTTCAATATTTCAACAACCATCAATATTAATAGGCCTATACAGAATTATTCAAAGAAAATTTAAGCTGAATAAACAGGCTAGCATCTGCATTACAGTCCAAAATTTTTTCCTAGTATATAAATAATTGTACAAAATTTTTTTACATAAAACCTTAAATAAACTGAAAATTAAAAATTTTTTATTCAGAAAATCTTAAAAGTAAAAATTTGAAGCATATATTACTGAAAATAAAATAAAAGCTTCAGCTTGAGTTTCACAATTAAATTTCTTATGGCAAAAATTATTTTACAGTAAGTCAAATTTTGACAAAAATATTTTTTATAAGAAATTAAATTTTTAGAAAAAAATTTTCACAGTAAAAATTATTATTTAATTAATTATTACTATCAACCTCGCAGTCACTATGTGACTGCTATGACTTGTGAACTATAAATAATTAAAATTTTGCTTTATTGAATAATGATTTTTGTTAAATTGTACTGTAATTTTTTAACTATTAACGTTTATAAAGATATAAGCTCATCCCGATGTTACACTCATCAAGAGCTTTCATTTGAGTACCCACATGCATTTTCATATATTTTTTATATATACATATATATAATATATATAAATATATGAAAAATTGATGTGGGTACTTAAATGAAAGGACTCGATGAGTGTAACATCAAAATGAGCTTATATCTTTAAAAATGTCAATAGTTCACAAGATACAAAGTATATTTTCTGAATTATGTTAAATTGCACTGTACTTTCCTAACTATTGACATTTTTGAAGATATAAACTCATCTCGATGTTACATTCATCAAGAGCTTTCATTAGAGTACCCACATGCATTTTGATATATTTTTCATATATACATATATATAATATATATAAATATATGAAAAATTGATGTGGGTACTTAAATGAAAGATCTTGATGAGTGTAACATCGGGATGAGCTTATATCTTTAAAAATGTCAATAGTTCACGAGATACAAGGTCATTTCTTAATTATGTATCTAGAAATAGAGCATTTTTGAATGCAGCCTAAATACTTAGGCACAACTTCAGGTCAAGACTTTTCCAACGATACCAAATTTAACAATAAAAACCCATTTTATCATATAAATACACTGACCACAAAATTTTGCTTATTCTCTTAATAATATAGATTATATAATTATATTAGATAAGATTTTATTATTATTATTTAACTCACAAAAGAGCACTTAGCATCACAAAATAATAAAGAAGGATCTATTATATTATTTAATAATATTAAAAATAAAACAATTAAATATTAAAGTATAGCATTAAAAAAATGTCCCTGAGGACTGGGAACAACTTTAGTCCAATAGTATATTTGTATATATATATATGTATGTGCATGTATATATGCATAAAGGTTAAACTAAACTGTATGTAGTAGTATATAAGTACAAGGGAATAAAGCAAGGCGGTTTGCGGTGGCGCGAACGCAAGCAAGAAGTGTAGTAATGCCGGCGGGCAGGCGGCAGACTATTACCACTGCATGAATATGAATGAGAGCCAGAGTAAAGGAAGACAACTCTACGAAGACGACGACGAGCGCAAGAACAAGAATAACAATAAAAGTAAGACCAAGAAGGAAGAGCCTGAGCCAAATGTACAAAGAAACAGTAGTAAAAGTAACAAAGACAGTAAATCTAAAAGCTTTCGCCTTTTTTACCTCTGCGCAACAAGGAAACTGTCAAGTTCGGTTTGAAAGACCAGCAATATGGATGCGACCGAGCAGAGGGTACGCTATAAGGTATATAAGGTATATAAAAGGGATGAGGTATGAGTTTGCGAATAACCGTGTGGATAAAAGAGAGAACGATACTCCACTCGGCAGACCAGCATTCAATTAGTCGGCTAGTAATTAGCCGGGAAATCTTTAGCTTTGTCGGCAAAGTTTTTTTTGGTCACTCTCTCCCTCGATCTTTGCTGCTTATTCAAGACTCCTGTACCCTGTGGATTATGCAGTACACCCTTTTACATTCTACACTTAACATCCACCATATATTTATTTCTACATTTATATTCTTACATTTCAGTGATGAAAAAAAAATGATTAAAAAATAATAATATGTTGTGAAAAATAGGGAATAAATTTTCACTGCATTACTCGAAGTTTATTAAATTATTAAAAACCCTTCAAATAATTTATTTCAAGTTATTACACAGGAAGAAAAATTTCTTGACTGGAGAAGAAAATTCTTGGCTCAAGAAAATTTTCGGGTGCCTGAAGGAAGATCGAAGTTGGTCGAAGTAAAAATTTTTCTTGAAATTCTATTCTTGGTGGAAGTAATTTTTTCTTAATTCAAATTATCATAAATACTTGAAACAATAAATTTTTATATTTGATCAAGATTTTTAGATACTTTAGGGAAGCAGCGCCACCTACTTCAGCTGAGAAAAAAATTTTCTCACCTTGAGAAAATTTTTCTCTGGAATATTTGATACCCATTTTATATTATTTTAGCGTGCAATTATACATATTGAATGAAAAAAAATGATGAAATATTATTTGATCTTCCCATTTAACATGTTAATTAATAAAAATATTAATGAAAATTTACTTCTATCTTTATATTTAATTTTTTGGAGCAAGAGAGAAATTTTCTCAAACCAAGAAAATTTATTTATATCAAGAACTAAATTTTTTGGAGCAAGAGGCTGAATTTTCTCAAAACAAGCAGATTTTTTTGACTTAAATAAATTTTCTTGGAACAAGATATGTATTTCTTAAAGCAAGAGAATTAATTTTGGAATAAGTGAGATATCTTATGTCAAAAAAAATTTTTTTTCGCTTAAATTTTTTTTAATTAAAAATTTTTTTTCGCTAAAATAATTAGAAAGAAAAAAATTTTCTTGGCTCAAGTGAACCTCTTTTTCTGTGTAAAATTTTTTATAAAAATTTGACTTTGAAGTATTAAACGAAATTTTTATAAAAATTTTATTATCATTATTTTATTCATTGAATATACAGTATATTAGTGAATTAACCCGTGTACCTATGGATTACATCGTAAATTGATTATTCTCCGCGTTGATATAATATTATACGCATCCGAGGCGATATGCAATTTAGCCTGACGAGATAATTATTTATTTTTATTTTTGAATGAAGCATGATACCGGGTTTTATTACTTTATTTAACATTCTTGATTATTATTCCGGAATAATAATTTGTCGTGCGCGTGGAGTGCATCCATTCTACATGATACTCTTTTCACTAAGCCTCACCTCAGCTTGGCATGGTACGTATTACCTTGTCTCAACTTTTAAAATAAAAATAAATATATCCATCCGAGTAAAATAAGTTAATTAACATGACAAAGTGACAAGTAACTAAGTACGGGGTGTGTTACTCTGCTGGGTGGTCCTTCTTTGCATCGATAACCGAGAACCGGGAATTTAGTCTTTAAAGAGTATCGTTTATTTTTGTATTTTTAGAAATTCTGGGTCTAATGAATGGAAGGGCGTTTCTATTTAAAGGGAAATTAATGGATAGAGAGATTGAGATTTTCTAAAATGCCTGCGGTGCAGAGTTACACTGACACTTTATCGAGTCAATATACATTTATGTTTGTCTGTGTCCGTAAATGAAGCTACCCTAGATGGCACAAATGCTACGAAACCACTACAGTTGTAAATCAGTGGGTAAGGGCTGCTAAATAGCAACTGGAGCGCTCTCTAGTGAGGCGTGTCCACGCCCGTGTGGTCTACTATCCTCACTCTTGTTCCTTTTTATTTTATAAAACCATCTAATGCTCAATTCCTGCCCTCGAGCTTTATTCCGCTTAAGTTTTTTACATCCGGATCACTTTTTCTCACTTCCGACTAAAAGGATCAGGAGGTACACTATCAAAATTTCCTGCCATGAGCCTGACTAATTTTTTGATAACCGTAACTTCCGAAAAGAAATTAACTGTGTCAACATATGTCCAACTTTCCTCGGGCGGTTTTTTTCTACCATGTTTTGTTACCTTCTTTACTTTTGAGGAGTTTTTAGAAAGTGAAAGTTTAAAACGGTCAAATGTGTACACATTTTACCACATTTAAAAAAAAACTTTGAAGTAATAATATAACAATAAAAATTTACGAAAAATCTTTTTTGAACTCGTAATAACTTAAAAGTATTTTAATACTTAAAAAAAATTATTTAGAAATTTATAAAAATTCAAGTATTTTATGTAGTATATTAATTTTCCAACAGATAGCGCATGGTCGTTGATTATTCTCTGTACTACAGAGTTAAATTATATTTTTAAATTCCGAAAATCGAGAAAATTTAGTTGTACACATAATAACACATGATATGTTCTCCACAGTTGTTTTTTGTGAGAGATAATTGGTAAGAAATTTCCAATTTGAAGTTTATTTTTTTTTTATTTAAATTTATTGAATAATTATTCTTCTGGCTTTTTGGTTTTTTGCTCAATTTTTCACTAAAAATCATCTGATTTTAATGAATTTTTTTAAGATAGTCTTGAATAGTTTTTTCAAGAATTTATTTTAAATATAAGATTTTTATTTTTATAGCTTAAGTTAGAATCAGCCATTTAAAATAATTAATTATCAATGGTGTTAAAAAAAATTAAAATCTTGGGATTTGGATTTCTTCAAGGTTTTGTCTTATCATCACATTTGTGTCAAAGAAAAATTTGTTTTTGAAGAAATCTTAAAATATCGAAGCTCAATAATTTAATGATCTATTAACCAGAAATCAACATATTTAGCTCTTTGGAATTTTTATTTTTCTTTCCAAAAGAATTGCAGTCCTATTTTTTGTGGCGTTTTCTGATCATTGATAAAATCTGCTTTGAATTGTTAAATGTTTAGGTATCTAAAATTTATCGATTTGATTAAGATACGCCAATCAGCTATATACAATTCACTAGAATTTATAAAATAATTACTAGTGCAAGTTACTTTGTAAGAAAGTACACGACTTTTGAAAATTTGATATATAGGCATTAAATATGCCACCATAGAACTCAATTACATCATTTAAAATATTAATAAGATTAGCTATTCTACCGTGCGATCCATTGATTACGTAGTTTTTGTTTGTCTTCAATCTTTTAATAATCATTTGCGTTCTAACATCAAATTACTGCCAAAGTCATCTTCCGATAAAATTCGTTTCGTCAAATTACTAAAGTAACTTTGAGATCATCCTTGATACTTATATCTTTGCATACCTTTGGACAATATTAAACAACCAAAGTTCTAAAAAGTTTAATGAAAATTCATGAACTTCACAATTTAGTTAATCGTATTGACGAAAAAACCAATATAGATTTCCAATTACTCCTTGCTTTTAAAATTCTTAATTTCACTATAAGTCCTTCTACAAGAACCCCAAAATTATATAAAAATAAGTCAGATGTTTTCTATCCTAAAATTTATATCCCAATTCACTCAATAATCTCCAAAATTCCTAAAACTCCAAAATAAGCGGTCATTAGGGGAAACAACATAGCCCTTAACGACCAAAACTGTCTCAATTCATAACCGCAGATGCGTGAGTAATTTCCTCCGATTATCATGTTATATATATATTAGCAATATCTCGAGGGGTTGTGGTGTTTCCCATGACTTTTACCGCGGATTACCCAAGAGCCAAACCAATCGAAACTTTTTCCCGATTTGTGTGGAACCTGATACCCATAAGAAGGGTCCTGTAAATCAAGATATATGACATTGGAGGGTGGCCAGTTGTACTTACATCAATATCTGTTCCACATTGAAAACTTTCTGGTATTAGTGTATCCAATCGGCAAAACTCGTCTTTTCCAGTTATTTTATTTTACTTCTACCGTCTCAAATACAGCTACCCTTTCTCCGTCTTGCCCCATCACGACTCACTAATAAATATCAGGACCCATTTCTCCACGTCGACTCCTCTGTACACTTCTGAACATAATACTGATATGATGCGATACAGAAAAATGATCCAGAGGCACGTGCTGCTCATCCCCAGATGACACCGTTTTTATTGGCATGCTCCGGGTTTGCTAGACCCAATCATAGAGGCTACGCTCAAGCTCAGCCTCGCCTCATTTTTTATTATTTTATTGCGAAATTTCCATTGTCTTTGCTTACAATTCGAGTTTTTTGCAGCAGGTGGATCATCAAAAAAAAAAAAACAAATTGTACATTTCACAATATATTTGATTTGATTCTTATTCTTATTGTTCCAGTTATACGAATAAGGTAAAAGAGAATAAGAAATAGCTGAAAAACGGAGAGCACGAATCCGTTGAATCAACAAAATGCTTTTCCATATCCGCAGCAGTGCATATTTCACCGAGGGTATGAGTAAATTGATGTTATTGTTCCCGTTCCGCGTATTCGGATCTTCTATCCCTGTTTCTCTACTATCTAGTCATCTGGGTGGGCTGCAGACTACAGAACGTAGAAGCGCTAACGTTGAAGTTGAAATACACCCCAGACTATTACTATGTATTAGTAGTAGATAGAGGGTGAGGGCATTCCGGACTCCGGTTGGTGCAATAGCCAGAGAGGACCATTTCCATCGAACCGTGTACCTCGGACCATAATTCCGTGAGTTTGTCCGCTCATCTTGCTTGCTTACCCCTACAATCTTTATCTCCGTCTTTATCTCATCGTACATTTTAAACTAAGCGCTGTGCATCAGATTGTCCTGATGGTGAACTTTAGTCGAGCGTATCTGTACACTATTTAGATTTAGATCAACCCACCAAATATTGTGTAGGGTACACTCTCGAAAAGGTTACCCAAGTTTGCAGGGAAATACATAACTAGAAATGTATGATTATTAAATACACCAGGCAGTTTGGTTCATGGAAAAAATTAATTTGTAATAAATAACAGTCGATTTATAATAAGTAATGATCAACTGCTAAAAATTACCATTTCAAACAGTAAAATCGTGATTTTACTATTCACTTTATAATATTTACCATTTAAACGTTACAATTTACTTTTTACATGGAAGAAAATACTATTTCAATCAGTAATATTCGCTATGTAAATGTCTAAAATGTTAAAGTATAATAATTAAGAATTCAGACTTTGATATTTATCATTTTGTACCTAAAAAATGACCGCATGATATGTAAAAAGTATAAAATAAAGTTAGTAAATTTCTAATACAAGCAACGTCAATATTTACAAAGTAAAGTGGTAAATTTTAAACGCAACGCTAAAAAGCAAACTGTAATTATTGGCTTGCTTGGACTGGTAAAATGTATATTTTAAAAGTATAATTTTTACTGTTTCAAATGTTAAATTCTCCCAGAAAGAGACCCCCTTCTCTTTTATCTGAGTTCCCCTTATCCTCATAATATGGACTATATATTTATATGGCAATTTTTACTTTTTGAAACTGTAATTTTTTAAGATGAAAGAGTCGTTATTTACTATAGTGACAGCTGCTAATCACTTATTTTGGATATTAAATTATAAATTGTGGCTTTTATACTTTCTACATTAAGTTCTGTAATATTTATATTTTTGCCACTCCCATGTCCGCTTTGCTGTTTGAAACTATAAAAATTAACCGGAATTCGAGTGAATATTACAGTTTACTTTTTTTCGTGTTAAAATCACGATGGATACAATCGAGAGAAGCTTGGGTCAAGATACTGAGTGGACGCAACATTTCGGGTCCCAGAAGACTGGCTTCCAAATCTATCGAGCTCCCTCGTCGGCTACTTTACCGAATTATTTATTTAACTGCGGAGGTCCAAGTGAGTTAGGTCGTAAACCATCAAATCTTTGGACACCGTTTTGTATCATTTATTAACGCCTCAATGAATTTACTGCTAGTTACGTTACATGGATGGTTGTTTGTAAATGATTTTTGTTATTGAGGGTGTTTTGGTTGTTATAGATTGATGTCTTGGTGGGATGGATGAGTGATCATGAGTGGACCTAGTCAATTTGGAAGTTAAATTTAGACTTTCATGACAAAAAATAATAGGAAGGAAGCATAAATTTTTAGATTATTTAATAAATTATATAGGAAAATTTAATTGCACTGAAAAAAAGGTTCACTTGAGCCAAAAAAATATTTTTCTTTCTAATTATTTTCTTGAGTGGAAAAAAATTTTTTTTGACAAGAAATTTCACTTATTCCAACAAAATTAATTCTTTTGCTTTAAGAAATACGTATCTTGATCCAAGAAAATTTATTTAAGTCAGTAGAATCTTGTTGTTTTGAGAAAATTCAGCCTCTTGCTCCAAAAAATTTAGTTCTTGATAGAAGTAAATTTTCTTGTCTTGAGAAAATTTTTCTCTTGCTCCAAAAAATTAAATATAAAGATAGAAGTAAATTTTCATTAATATGTTTATTGATTAAAATGTCAAATGGGAAGATCAAACAATATTTCATCATTTTTTTTCATTCAATATGTATAATTGCACGCTAAAATAATATAAAACGGGTATCAAATATTCAAGAGAAAAATTTTCTCAAGGTGAGAAAATTTTTTTCTCAGCTGAAGTAGGCAGCGCTGCTTTCCTAAAGTATCTAAAAATATTGATAAAATATAAAAATTTATTGAATCAAGTATTTATGATAATTTTAATTAAGAAAAAATTACTTCCGCCAAGAATAGAATTTCAAGAAAAATTTTTACTTCAGCCAACACAACTTTGGTCTTCCTTCAGGCACTCACAAATTTTCTTGAGTTAAGAATTTTGTTCTCCAGTCAAGAAATTTTTCTTTCTATGTGGGAAAAGTTGAAATTGTTATTAGTTAATATCTATGAACATATTTTTTATTTTTAATTTGGAAAAACAAAATTTCTGATTTTATATCGTCAGGTAAACAATTTTCATTAAATAAAGATCAAAATGAACATTGCATCGTCACAATCAGCCCTTAAAAGCTTTAAAAAAAATTAAAAAATTTTTTGACTTGCAAAACACAAATCCCATCCCCAAGTCACCTTAACAGGCCAATAAATTTACCGAAGTGTACACAGGAGTGGTAATTCCGAGCGAGTTTTAAATGATTTGGATGAGCCGACAGATGGCTTTCTGTCCAGGCACCTTGATTTGTGGTTAAGCATTTTTTAAGCCCATTTGGCTGGTTGTCTATAATTTCGGCGGCTATCGTATCCTTTATTTCTTCTTCTTCTTCATCCTTCCTCTCCCTCTTGTTCATCCCAACCCAAATGGCCACCGTATTGTCTTTATCCTTTTCGAGGGATTCTTCGCGTGTTATTTCCCAGTTCTGCCTTCTGTTTATTTTCTTAACGGCCAAAATAATAAGCCCGTCTCCGTCTTGGTGTCCATAACCCGAAACTTGAATTCGCTCTGTAACGGACAAATTAATGGTAACATACAATACAATGGCTCCACACAAATATATAAATTACCTGTACTTAGCTACTTAGTCACCTGTGGTACCAGTAATGGCCCTTCTGTCTTTTTGCAGCTCATCACGCGATTTCTTTCCCAAAAATTTGTACTTAACAATACCCACATATTCAATCATTCGCGTTGTTTTCAATTCTACTGTTCTTTGTTGGTTTTTTATTGTCACGGACGCGTGCCTAAGGCAACCAAATTGCTTAAGGAGATTCTTGTTATGAACACAACAAATTTTAGTCTCCTACACAATACAAAGCCTTATATCATTATCTACAACTGCAACGTCATTGTGTCAGAACTTCTTATCTCGTACAAATTGGAATACTTATAGTTATAAGCATACCTTTTTGGCGGTAGAACGAAGCTAGCTTTGACAATTGTTGGGTCATTAAATTAGTGGTCTAGAAAGTCAAAGTGTCTTTTGTGATCTGATCTGTGAGACTACATTCAATTCTTCTTGATCTGTGAATAACAAATTACGAATGAGAATTGGGAATGGAGAATGTTATTTAATTCCGAAGTAACGTGTAATTTAGTTGATGGTGGTGTAAATTAGTTTGAGATGTACAATTGGGGAAATTGTAGTGTTATCGACACGCGTACGGACAAACGAGAGAATTGTATCGAGTTACTACACGTTTCATCGAACAAAGTGGAGTCAAGTGTTGCTTGTTATCCCGCAGTGTCACACCCTGAGGCACAAACATTTTCGTTTTACCCTTATGGGTCACGTGCCACGCTCGGAAACCCAGATTAGTATTTATACTACACCAGAACTACGTATACTGTGTATATATGCATTAAACCCGGATTAGCCCAAAGAAAATCAACAGCTGGCGTAAAATAGATCCTGCAATGTACAATTGTATTGCTTTTTTAATACTCATGCCGTTTTTATTGTTAATCAAGTGACTGAGTTCATTCTCTGAGTCATTTTGGAAATGCTTTCACTCAAATTTTATTGATATTATTTTTGGCCTTTGATTTTCTTGAGGATTTTTGATACTGTTTTTAAGCACAAAATATTTATGCAAGGTCTTGAATCGATTAGTTGATAAATTTGAAACATCTCAAAATAGATTTTGTTTTTAAGAGGCTTAACTGATTGACTTTTAAATCAAACTGCACAGAAAAAAAATGTTCTTGAATCAAGTATATAATTTTAAAGAATTTCATCTCCTTGATTTGAGTAAAAAAATTCTTAAACTAAGAAATTTTTACTTGGTTCAAGTAAATTTTACTTGATTTAAGAATTTTTCGTCTGGATTTAAGACAATTACCCTCTTCAAAATTATTTTCTTGGTTCAAGAATTTTCCTCTCGAATCAAGTTAATTTTTTTTCCAGTTTGGAGTTAAGTCTCGGTAAAGTCAAAATTTTGTTTTGCCAAAAATAGTCAAAATAATTTCCTAAAACATAAAAAAACTGGAAATTTAAAGGAAACTCCATTTTTGAAAATTGGGGTAAAATCAATAATTTTATATTTTTGAAAATTATCAATATTTTACTTGAAGTCAAAAAAAAAATTTGATTGAAAATTTTAGGGAATTGAAAAATGTCTGACCCGTGAAAATATTTTCTGATGTGACTATGTGTCCATATCTTAGGCCATATACAGACATGTTTTGTTTGATATGTCAATATTAAGCCTGACATAGTCATATATGCCCATTTATAAATTTTTGACCAAAAGTAGAGCTCAAAATCTCCGACAGATGGCATATGATTGCTGAATCCTTTCGTTACAAGAGAGTTAAGTTTGAGATGTCAAATTTGAAAATAAAAATCAATTTGAATTTTTTTAAGGTCTAGATTTAAGGAAAACAAGAAATTAATTAGGTTTTTCACAAATTTTTTTACTCACAAATAATTTTAAGAACATAAAATAACAAAAACATAAATTTTTAAATTATCAAAAGTGTAAAATTTTTTAGCTATAAAAATGGGAACACTCTGTAATTCTTATAAACTAACAAATTATACTTGCACTCTTGAAAAATGAATAAAGGAAATTTTTAAAAGTAAAGTAAAAAAATTTGAACTTTTTATGGGAACTAAAATTGCGTCAGAAATGTTTGTTATAAAATTTCAAGTGTTAGTCAATGAGATTAGAAGTAATTCAGCGTGAAATCGCCTGAAAATTAAAATTGAAAGGTAGAAAACAACACAGTACTAAAGTGTATTGAAAATAAATGACGATACTGACTCATTTGGGTGTTTTGTCTCGAACAAATCATCAGATTTGATATATTTTTTATTTCAGAGCTTCAACAAAACGCCTTCTCCGAAAAAATTAATTTAGAAGAGGAAAAAATGGGCTGTGAGTAATGGGACGGTATCAATCTCAGGTACTACATTGTTTTCTTCAAGAGTCGACACATCGGTCAAAAATTTAAGGTCGCTCCGATTTTTTCTTTATTCGGTAAATAGATTCAGGGCGTGTTACTAATTTGTCTTGCAAGGCTAATTAGGTCGAAAATTGAACTTTGATTTATTTTTAATGTTCTTTGTTGAATCAAGACTTTTAAATTGAATATTTTTATGTTTTTTAACCAGCTGTTGCATTAAAAATATTTTTATTTATTTTCTGAGGAGTATAAATTTCCATTAAACCGTTGTTGTAAAATTTCCGAGATCTCCGTCGCCAGTTGTAATAATTGGGCGTAAAAAAAAAAAAATAACCAGCTCGAAAAAGACGGAGCAGGAAATATGATTAAACAAAAAAAGGGATAATTTAGTTTTCTCTCGAAAAGAAATCGTGATATAATTATTTTATTTATGAAAGCAGCCATTAACCTCACGCGTGTCATTTGGGACGCATACCATCTGTTGGACAATTCGCGAGAGGCGTATGTCAGCATACGTAAAATTTAAAGTTACATGTAGCAGCAATACAAGTACTATATGTACATATACAGTTTATATAGTTCTATACCAGACGATCGATTCCCGTCGCGTTTCGCGAATTACCGTTTTCTCCCGGGCACAATCGTCATGGGCGTACATTCCGTATACCCACATGCACCGTCAGTAGATTAACACGCGTGCGCAAGATGAAAGATGAAAGAGGAAAGAGAAAGAGGAAGAGAAAGAGGAAGAGGAGTAACACCAGTTAAAGCCAAGCCAGATACCAGCAACCAGCCTGACTCCCCGTTTTCATGTAACAGCCATTGCATCCCGTCCTCATCAACATACTCCTAAAGACCCTCCACCCAAATTGCACTCCACTCAAAACTGCCAATTATGCCGTAAATATACTTGCCAAAATTCAGCACGCTATTTTGTCACCAGCATGTCCCGTAATTTTTATTTTCCGTCTCCAACATGTCAATGTCATCTGGGTAAAGACTTAAGTATACGCTTTTATTCGATAAATACAAATTTTAATGATTAATAATTAAGGCTCAAGCGGGATAAATGTGAGCCTCCGAAATTAGACTACCTGCAAATTAATTTTTTTTATAAAAGCAATAAGACTACCTTGAAAAATTTTGGATAATATTTTTTCAATGAAAAAAATTGTTTGTAAGAGTTTTGATAAATGTAAGTAAAGAATGAATTTTTTAAGATTTTTTATTCAATTGAAAATTTCTGATGAATTAAAAAAGGGGTTAGGTGGGTTTCAGAGGTTCAAAAAAAGGGTATTTTCACTATTTTTTTTTTTAGTATTTACAATGATATATTTTATTTAAACAATTCAGCATATCAAAGATGTATATTTAAACAGTATTTTGTGAAATTTTTATTTAAAAATTCTGAAAACTCAGCCGTTGACTACCTCATCTCCCTTAACGTCTCAAAAAAAAAAAAAAGTGCTCTTGCCGTAAACATCATAACTCATTATTAGTTCATCTAAAATCAAAGAACTAAACATATTTCGTTAGTACATGGATAAATCTCATTATTGGACGAAGGATTTTTTTTTTTATTGCAACTATTATTATTATACGGATTTCTAGTGTACAGGCGTAATAACGCCCTTTTACACCCTAAGCCTTATCATTCTGCTTAGTTAACTCTGCCTTATCATTGCGGCTGTGGACCGACTTGTGCCTTCTGTACCGCATTTGCCCTGATCCTCACCACTCGGCTATTGGAACAGTAACATGGGAAAACCACAGAGAAAACCCATGTTAGTACAGTCGGAGCTGGGTTAAGTCTACAGTGATTGATAAGAAACTCTTCTTTATCGACCTTTGGAGCATTAGGCCCTCTCCTAGTGTGCAGAGATCCCTCGCGCTAGCCAACGCTGACTAGAGTAGTCACCCATTTAAGTTGTTGCTTAAAAATGTGTGATCGCCCAAGTCAAACGTGTGCCGCCCGGGTATCTCTGCCACTTCCAGACGCTGGCAACGTAACGTAACGCACATATTTTTAATTATAATCACTGAAAAATATTGGTGCGTGCTGGGATCGAACCCGGGTCCCACTCTTTCGAAACGCGAGCACCGAGCCGACTAGGCCATTGCAAACCTCTTTTTTATTGCAACTAATTTTATCGAGCAAATACATGGCGAAAATTTGACCAAAAAATGTGTTTTTTTGTTTAAAATCTCTCAAAAATTCAAATTTTAATTTTTTTTATTCTCCTTCGTCCAATAACGAGATTTATCCATCTAACCCCTTAATAAATTTTGTTGATGATGACTTTTTTTTGTATTGATAATTTTTCATAACAAATACTAAATGTAAAGATTAAAATTTTTGGGGACTTTCTATAACATAAGTCATAAAGTTTGTTTTTTTTTTTTTTTTTAAAAAGAAGTTATTTAGAACAAAAAATATAATTCTTAAGAAATTCAGTTTGATCAAAAATTTTTAAAAGTTCTTTGGAAAAATTTTTTTGTTTAAAGAAAATAAAAAATTGAAACCAAAAGTGTTTTTTTTGGAAAATGTAAAAAAAAATTTGTCCCCAAAAAATGATTTTGAAGAATTCCAATTCTTGATCCAAATAAAACTGCCTCAAACATTTTTTTCAATGTAGTCTTTTTGACTTAAATTTTTCATTTTGCTTTAATTTAAAATATTTTTTCATCTAAAAAATGAAACTTAATTCAAAATCAAAAATTTCGAACCGACAAAATTATTTTGAAAATTTTTCTGAACCAAATAAAAAAATTATTGATTTAAGAAATTTTGCTGTTTGATTCAAGACAAAATTTTTCTTTGAACCAAAAAATTTCCAAATTTTCTATCCGCCAAAATTCCGAGTTCAAAATTATGTTTTCAACAAATAATCATAAAAAATTTAATAAAAAAAAATATATAGTCTTGATCCAACCGAATTTTTCGCGTTAAAAATTTCCCATAGCCGACATGCCATATCAAATTAATAAACCTTCTATCCACAAGTAGAAGCTAAATTTGGCATCGCATTAAAAAACAGATAACTTTAGTAGGTAGGGGTGACTATTATAGAGATAACCGGGGTGACAGAGCGCATCTCTTTCAGACAAATTGTTAGGGCCGTGTCGGTTTGTCCTCCCCAATACCGACATAAACACAATACACATAAATAAATATACATATAGGGTGAAATGGGTGTAGATAGGGAGGTTATAGGAAGCGAAGCGTTTTGTCCGTTGACGACAGAACTCCACGACTGCGACGACGACAACCATACCAATGACTGCAGTATATTCCACTACGGAAGAGATGTTTTACCCGCCTCCCTCGTTACGTTACATTACATTTATCTTAAAATGGTTATCCCTGACGACCCTTACCCTTAACTCGATGTAACAACCTATGTATTAGTCGCATCACTATTCTCTGTTATATAATACACAGCATAGTATAAATGAAAGAGAGATAGCCTCGAGTGTGGATAATGATTGTTGTTATTATTGCTGGTAGTAGCGCGGGCGCGGAAGATTCTCTCACTTTCTATCCGCTATCTCTATGGCAACCCCTCGTTGTCGTTCTTGTATTTATATATTTGGATGTTCTGTGTTGTATGTTGCACAACAGGACCAAAGAGAATCTACGAAGCTATGTCTGCGAGAGTAAGAGAGTCGAGCACGTGCCTGCCTTTTCCCACACGTCCTCAAAAACAGAGACAGATATTCGAGGGTTGAAGGTGACACGCGGCTCTAAATTCGCAACACCCACGTTACTAACTACCTATATATTTATATAAATGTATTTATATGTATGTATACATTTAGATGCTGGGTATGTTATATCGATTTTATGTGCAGACAGTAAAATTTTATTTTTTATGCCTGGTTAGAGACTCAATTAATTTTTTTGCAATTTTAGAGATAAGTTTTAGTTAGAAAATTTTATAATGGAATTTATAGATCGTTGAGTAATTTATGGTTACTAATTTTGAACAATTTGGAAAACTTGGTCCCTGTTTAAAAATATTCATTGGAAAAAATTAAAAAAATTCGCTTTATGTAAATTATATATCTATAGATATATACTGAAAAATTGAAATCAATTGAAATTATTAAAAAAAATTCAAATCTCATAAAAGTGAATTTCTTTCAATGAATATTTTTAAACAGGATAAGGTCGGCTGCCGAATTTCAAAACCAGTAACTGACAATTTTAAGATTTATAAAAATTCTTCTTATTAAAAAAAAGGTTACGCGCCTAATTGATAAAAAATTTGATTTATTAATAAAAAATACTTGAATATAAATATTTAAAAAAAAAAATACTTGAAAAAGTTTGGAAAATCCAAATGAGCATGCCTTAAGCGCTCATGTCATACATAAATTATTTAGATCATAACAAAAATTATTCGTTTTTAATTTGAATTTTCCCGCGAGTAGTATTATCCCCTCTGTAGGTCGAACTAAAGAAAAATTTTAACAGATGATAAAACAGTTAGTAATTATACCATCATGTATGTATAGTTGCTGCTTGTTTATAGTTATTTCAATTCTGTTTATGAAAAATAATATATATGGCTGCCGAAATCGCTGAAAAATTCACTGAACTGACAATCGAAAAAAATTAACTGTATCGAAACGGAATTATTTTGACACGCAATTTTCACAAGGGTTTTGATAAACTTCCTCAGGAATAAAACAAAAAAAAAATTAAATCGTGAAAGTGATTTTTGACAAAGTTGTGGTGTTATCAAGCCCATAGCTCCCGAGAATACCACGCTCTTATCCATTTAATTCATCAGAAAAACGAGTTTTTTCTGAGAAATCTTATTTAATCGATAAGAAAATTTTTTTAACGTGTTCTCTAGTTACTATTATTTATTTCAATACGCTTTTTATCCATAGTTTTTTTCGTTTAAATTATGACAATCACGTTTTAATCGAAATCACGATTTTTAGGCGAGAGTAGAGCATACCTGCGCGCTTCGCGCTTAAGGCATGCAATTAAGGTCTAAAAGTTATAAGAAATGCAGCAATATTAAAAAAAATCAGATATAAAAATTTTGCAGTTACTGTGTTTTAAAATTGGGCAGCCGAGGTGA
The DNA here is from genome assembly GCF_020080835.1 of Cotesia glomerata. Taxonomy (NCBI): domain Eukaryota; kingdom Metazoa; phylum Arthropoda; class Insecta; order Hymenoptera; family Braconidae; genus Cotesia; species Cotesia glomerata. The sequence goes on from NC_058167.1 coordinate 12,314,033, forward strand.
ATTTTGGAAAATTAATGATGATAGAAAAATTTTATACAAATTTTTTAAGGAAGAAAAGTGAAAAAAAAATTTTTTTAAGGGGGATTTTAAAGATTTTTTTAGCCGGGTTAAAATAAAAAAAAAAAAAACAGTAAAAATAATGAGAGAATTTTCAGTCGCCATTTTTTTGAAAATTAAAATTTTCAAACTTCCGTACTTGCAACGATAACTACATCCTTACTGATAAAAAGCAATTTGGGTTTTTATTTTCAGATGATCTGTTTTTGAGTTATTGATGCGACCATGAAGGGAGAGACTTTTTCTAGTGCTCTACGAGATTGTTAATAACTTTGTAATAATTAAATATTTTATAATAAAATAATAATCTTTAATACACCCTTAATAAAATAATAAAAATCCGATTTCTAAATTCCTTCATTTTCCCTGTCCAAAAAATTCCCGAAAATCTCCTTTTTTTTCGACCATCGCAGTGGTGTTCCCCCGTAATGTTTCTTGCAATAAAAAACAAATTAGATTGATTAAAAAAAATTAAGAAAGTTTAAAAAGAATTTTTGAAAATTATTTTCCTTATTCAAACTTTTTTTTGTTAGTTAAATAAATTTAAATGTATTTTTTTTAATAATAAAAAATTATCAAAAATTTGTTAAAAAATGTATACCTTTTATTTTTAGATATCTTTTGTTTGGAAAAAAAAGAAAGGAAGAAAATTGGCAGTTTTTAAATAATAATTACAAACAGGTGAGGGCGCAAATTGTCTTATATCGTGGTCAATTATAATCAGATTAGTCTTTTATCTTTATTATATTTCAAAAAAATTAGTTTTTTTTTTTTTTTTAACAAAAAAATCTTGTCTAAAAAAACGAGATAATTTTTTTTATAAAAAATTTTTGTTGAATAAAAATAAAAATTATTAAAATTTTAAAAAGCAGCACGAAGAAGAGTGAAAAAATGATTATATTTACAGAGTTTCATTCAAGCGTAAAAAAAATGTCATCGCACCTGAAAGAGCGTGGAAAAGTGTTGAAACAATCGACAATTATCTGATCAAACACAATATTTTTTTAACACTTGGAAATGTTTTAATAAGCAGTTAATCAAGATTAAGAAAAAAAAATTGGTTTTTCATGCAATACAAAATAATATTTTATTAATTTTGAATATTCGTAAAGAGATAAATAATTTTGAAAATCTTACTACAAACATTCTTAAAAAATTTCTCGGATTATAATATCTTTTCTAAAAACCATCTTACCCAAATAAATCAAATCAATTTAAAAAATCGGAGTTAAATTAACCGAAAGAAAGCATGACATATTTAAAATACTGCGCGGGATTACCATAAATTTAAAAATGAACCTAACACTTTAGAGGGCCTTAAATTCCATTAGATACTCGACGACAGATTAGTAACTTTTTATATAATACAATATAATAATAATTTCTCCACGTCATTCCTTTCATTCCTTTTACCTACATTATATTTACCTACCTTATACTCAACTTTATTTAGTTCTTGATAAAAAAATTAGTCATGTCGATCTCTTACAAATTAGTCTGATGTATCAACATGAGTGTAAAGATCATCTCAAGATAAAATTCGAATAAGAATGCCATCAGAAGATAGTCCTGTTTTTAAAATTAGTCAGGGCGGTCAACCTTCCACCATTTATAGTATACATATATACACATATTAAACTTTTTAGATGCCATCGGGATAAAACTAATTTGTCTCTGCGACCTGCAGCATTTATATTTTTGAAAAAAATTTTTTTTTACTTTAATTTATCCGCTTTCTTTTTTTAAGATAATGTTAATGTTAAAAATAAAAAAAAATGAATTTTTTCCCGTGAAAAATATTTTGATATGACATACAAGTCACCAAAGTCAAATTTATACGAAATAATTTTATTTTTTGGTATTTTATAGCAGAAGTTTAAAATGACAGTAAAATTTAATATAAATTTTTTGAAGAAAATTTAATTTTCTATAAAAAAAAGTCCTTTTTATTGAAGCGTTAAATATATTTTATAAGATATAGAACATTTTATAAAATAATTTGAGAAATATAGACTGAATGGTTTAATTAATTTTTTAAATTTATAAAATGCATTATATCTTCGAAGCAATGCCTTTTAACGCTTTACTATAAAGGACCTTTTTAGTGAAAATTATATTTTCTACAAAAAAATTTTTTTTAGTTTTTCTGTAACTTTAACTGTTCCAGTGAAAAATGCAAAAAACAAGATTATTTTGTAAAAATTTGACTTAGATCAAGTGTATATACCAAAATATACAAATTGACATTAATCAGCTGTAAGGGGCCATTCATTAATTACGTAAGGACACTTTTGGTGACTTTTGACGCACCTCCTCTTTCTTACGCAAGATTCTTGATCTTTTAATTAATAAAAATACGATAATTCACGGAAAAATGTACTATAATTTTTTCTCTAAAACCAAAAATGAAAAACAATAAAAACATATGAAATTTTAATTATTTTTTTTGCAATAATCTATAGAAATTATTTAAATAAAACAAAAATTCGACAGTACCCTTTAAAATTAAAAAAACTATTTGGAATCCAAAATGGAATTAGATTTTTAATATTGAATTTTGATTCACAAAATATAACGTAAGAATTTCACCCCCCTCCCCCCTAACGTAAGGACATGTAGAGATTTTCTTAACCTCCCCTTCCTCTCAATGCCCTTACGTAATTAATGAATGGCTCCTAAGTACTTTCAAAGAATCTGTATTTACAAATTGCGCTTTTGTCCATTGCAGTAGCATTGAATTTCGACAAGTATATAAATAAAAAAACTAAGATAATTCTATACGTGTCGTGTTTACACTTGATTTTTGGAATAATAATAAAAAATCACTAAATTTATCAATTTTGTTAATTTTATGACAGTTTATATGATAAAGACAAATGTGCAAAATAAGATAGTAATTGTTATAATTTGTATTATGATGCCTAAGGAAGGTCTAATAAATTTTTTATTTATTTTATTTATTTATTGAAATTTAAATGCCAAGGCATAGAGCCAAATAGCAAAAAGTAAAATACATATAATTTAGTTTCACATAAGTAATAAAATGAGATTTGAAGTATTGGTTACATATAAAATTTTGTAATATTTATAAACAATATAATTTAAATTAGAAGTATTTCGTAGCTATACGTAATATTTATAAATGACCGAAATGTCACAGAAATAATAATGTAATTTATTATTATGATCCTATCTTGTCCACATTCCTGATATACAAATAATTATTGATAATTATGGACGATAATACTAACAACAGAAAAACTAAGATTGAAAAAAAGTAGTCAGAATTCAGATTAAGGGCTCAAATTTCCGGGAATTTTTTTTCAGTAGATAAAAAAACAATTAAAAACGAATCACTCTAATGGACATATCAGAAAATTTTTTCACGATTCGGTAAATTAAAGTTTTATTATTTTTTATAAACTATTTTTAATCGCCATTAATGACCTGGCGGAAAAAAAAAAATGTGTAATTACTCGGCAAACCTCGGGTGAGTGTGTGAGCAAAAAATGAAAAATGAAGATAAAGATGATGAGCTATTAAATAAAAGTGATTTTAAAGTCAGACAGTAGCGAGTAACATTAAAGGTGTTGATGTACCCGTTGGCCAGTATCTCTCGTCGGACTTGTCTCAGACTTCCGGTGGGCATATCGTCAAGAGATCCAACGAGATTGCCGCCACCATCAGCATCAAGAAGAAGACCAAGAGTAAGATGGGTACCGCGTGTGTTCCATTGACTTAAGTGTACGAGCATTAAGCCAGCTACCTTACCGTCCACCTACCGCATGATTCTCCTGGGCAGTATGTGCTGCTGCGTATGTTCAATCCCAGACGCTTCGGGCTATTTTGCTCGCTGTTCACTTCATATAAGTATTGTATGTTGTATATTGCTATTTAACTCTTATACCTTGAGGTACGAATAAGCCAGAACTTGAACTCGGTGATGTTGATGTTGGTACTCACATGTGTGCACCGAGTATGTATTTATGTGTTATGTGTTATTGAGGTGGATATATATCCTTAGCATCTCAAAGCGCCGCGAATCCTCGCACCTTACTACTCACTATGGAAGGATTTTTAATGGCGTAATAATAACCCGAGACACGCAATCTGTCGAGCGCTTATTTTTACTTACACTTTAAATTTTACCTTTCGTCGCTAATTTATCTCCAGACTTTTCGGCTTTTTGCGTAATTGAATTTGTTTCGATTGACGGATATGGAATGGGAGAAACGAAAATAACAACTATTTTCAGGAGAGATCCAAATCTTAGTGGTAGTTTTAAGGTTTTAAATTACTCGAGGTGATGAAATTGGGGAATGCAATTTGTAAGACGGATAAAATAATAAAGTTTTGTAATCAATAGAAATTGCTTGAATATTTAAATGTGAAAATTTGGATCTTCAAAACTGATTACTTGAATTTTAAAATTTTAATCCTATTTATTAATTTTTATTCATTTGATTTCAATGCCAAGGCACTAGCCGGATGGCAAAATGCTACAAAATAACAAGTAGAAAAAGTACATATAAGAATATGAACAGATCTACATAGATAGATTGACAAGGTTGGAATTTTAACTATTCGAACAAAGCATACAGTTTAAAAATTTTAACAATAAAATAAACTGATATCAGTCAGCAGGAATGAAATGAATAAAATGAACAAGAATTCGTATTTTGAATAGTAAATGTCAGACTTGGATTTGAATTAAAATTTAAAATTTATATTTAGAAATTAAAGCACTGCCGATAGCACTAATTAAATTTAATGATTTGGATCGTCATCGGTGATACCAGGTATCCAGCTCTCCAATTACAGAGTAAAAGATATGATTTTTTTTTTTCTATTTTTCCATAAAATCAAAAATTCTTATCTCACGAACGAGTGGAACTATAGCCTCGGCTGCACCAAAACAATTATGTCAGAACCAGATTAATATAAAAAACAGTGACTCAAAACTTGTGCGTACCGTAAACTGCGGTCTTTTCTTGTTTAAATGATTTTTTTTATTTTCATTACTCAAAAATTGTATGGCTTTTTTAAATTCTGTTTGTTTAGCCAATCACTCATGTATTAATAATGTAAGAAGTATTATTTTTTTGAATAAACAAACATTTAAACAAAAAAAAAAAAAAAAAAAAAAAAAGTAGCCAGCTCTCCTTTAGCTCAAAATCACGGAAAAATTCATAGGCTTTTATCTTGAAAGTGTCAATGGTAAGTGCATTGATGACATCAGTAGGTAATTCTTTTGGAGTTTTGTTTTTTGTCAAATTTATTGATCGTAAATTTTTTCTGTGTCATATTTTTGAGGTCAATGAAATTTCCATTTTTTTTTAAACATTAATGAGTGTAGCTGAATAAAATTAATTCTTGAACTGCTAGAACTAAAATAAAACTGAATTTGACATTCAAAGTGAAAAAATTAGATTTAGATATGAAGAAGAATTAATTTGAATCAAGAGAAAAATTCTTAAATTAAGAAAATACCTTCAAAGAGTCTTATTCTCTTCGATCAAGAAAAATTTCTCACCTTAAGAATTTTTTTACTCAAATCAAAAAGATGAAATTCTTCAAAATTATTTATTTGATTCAAATAATTTTTTTTTCTGTGTAGGTACATAAAAAAAGGTGAAAATTTATAACCTTCAATTTTATTTCGATGAAGCTTTTTTGAATCTTTTCAAAATTTTAATCACGTGATTGGAATTTGTTTAATTTAATCTAAAAATTCAAATATTAAAATTTTAAAAACTGCATTTTGATCCTATAATAACTTTTGTGAAATATTCATCAAGAAATTTTTGAATAAATAAAAAATTTATTGTTAATGAATTTCTTATACTAAGCAGTGCTCGGAAAATTACCCAAATTGTAGGCTAATTTAAATTAAAAAGCAACTATTTGACGTTTATATCAGTTAGATCTAACTATTTGAAACTCAAGGTTAGACAAGTTTTATTTAAGCCGTGATATTTTCAAACTGAGGACAATATTAAGTTTTTCTCATAGACGAATCATTTATTAACTGGACAACTAATATTGAAATAATTTTTAAAACATTATTTTCAATTTAATAAACGTTTCCATCAACAGACACTTAATCCAGTAATTTAGTATTATCCCTGAAGACTTTAATCATTACTAAATTACAAAATAATTCATTCTCGGGCCATCGCGTACACTAATTTATTTCCCCAGAAAAAGTGAACCGTGAACAGTAAACAAACCTTAAATAAGAATAAGAATCTTATTTATTTTCTCATTCTTAAGCACCGAAATAATACAAAATACTTCATTACCCCTGAACAAACGTAAATTTCAAACGTCAAGCATTTTGTATTTGTAACCAGCTCAAGCTCAGTATAATTAACTCGAGCGGACGGCTCCAGTTGCTTCCGTTCACCGAATATTCCACCTCGGATATTTCTTAATTGTGGGACCCCTCGAGACCTCAAAGGGTAGAGCGACGCGATTACACTCTTAATGGTTTCCTACTCAATTATCTCGCAATCTTATTGTCCTTAGCTTTTCCAAGATTGGTTTCACCCTCTCTATTCCCATTCCTATCCTCATCTCCATCCCTGTCCCTCTTAAGCTTTATATTACCCTCCATCCCCTCCTTGAAGTCCTTAGGCGTCATATATAATTGTAAAACTTCATATATACCCGTGAAAAAATTTTCTTGTATGACCATATCAGATTATATGTAAAATTAAGAAAATAATTTAGAACAATTTTTTTCTAATAATATGTGTGTCAATTAATATGTTTTAATAAACAAATATTAGATTGAGTAGTTCAGCTGGTCCATTCTGAAACACAATAATTAATATTTTTTAAATTGATAAGAAATTTAGTTCAGATATATCAAAGTTTTATTAGAAATAAATTTGAAAAAGCATCAAATTATTTACTTAAAGTACAAAAAAATGAAACAATATATAAAAAAAAACTAGGCTCAAAATTTTGCTATGGCTGCACGGAAAAAAGAAAACTCGAAAAATTACAGTATAAAATGTAAAATCGGTCCCGTCGTAATTAAAACTAGAAAAATTACAGTTTGAAATAACATTTTTTTTAATTTAATATTCAGAGCTTGTAATGTAAATAAATATTACATTCTACAATGCAATGCAAATAAATATTACATTCTACAATGCAATTCTTATAAAATCTGTAATAATTACAATCTGAAACTGTAATTTTTCCAGTTTTCATCACGAAGCGCCACATTACATTATATACTGTAATTTTTCGAGTTTTCTTTTTTCCGTGTGAGTTTTTAAATGGAAAAATAAATTTAAATAAAATATAAAAACCCAAGTTAGATAATCTCCTGAAAAGAGTCATAAAAAAAATTCATTTTTAACTTTTTTTTTTAAGGTTTTCATAATTTTACATTATCTCAAAACTTTTACAATTGAATTTAGTGATTTTTTATAATTTCTAAACTTGGCTTAACTATTTGAGATCTTGTGATGTTTATATTTGATTTTGTTATACTTATTTAGGCAAGAAATTTCATAAATATTGTAATTTTTAAACTAACTTACAACTCATAAATTAAACTTAATTTAGGTTAAGCGACTTTGCTTCACATTTCGTCTAAATATCTAAATAACTCAATTTTTTATTATAGAATTTTATTGAATATTTAAATAAAATTCCTTTTTTTTTCTAAGATATTGACTGAGTTTCTATCATTATAAATTTTTATTTTAAACCTTAAATTCTCAGACTCAATTTTCTTGTAGTAAGAAGATTTAGCGACCATGCGCCATCTGTCGGATATTTTGAACACTACTTCTTATGAAAAAATTACATATGATCGTATTTGACCATATCAGACTCGATATGAATATATAAAGTCATATCTGATCAAATATAGCCAATTTCCATATCCGAAAATCAAAAATATATAAAATTTTCCGATCTGACCATATCAACAAATTTTTTACAAATATTTTCGACGAAAACAGAAAAATCTCAAAAAAAAAGATAATGAGTGTGACCTGGAGTGGGATTGCGATGAGACTAGCACCCAGCAAACGGGCGGATGTGTCTGAGGTAATTGAGGCTAGGGGTCATCCGGGTCGAAGGAGTCACGAGTCACGAGCGAGCGGTTGCGAACAATGCCTTCCTTCGACTTGTTCACCCTTTGACTTTCTTTCTCTTCTCCAACTTACACTTTACTTATTCGACTCGGATTTGCCTCCACTCCAACTAAATTTTATTATTATTTTTTCTTTAAGCCCCCTTCTTCTCCTTTTCACTCTGCCCCTTTCTTCCCAATGAATTCTTCTTCTTAGATCTTTAAACTTTAAACATCTACCGATCATTGCAATCGGCAAACTTGTTACGAACCCTTCCCCTCCCCCTTTCGGTGCTCACAAAAGTAACAGAGAAGTTACTAAAGATCTCGAACTCTCTTTATAACTCTTTGATATCAAACCTCACTTCAACTTGGTACCTTATTAGATTATTTTGATCCGCGGTTTTGATTACCTCTGAAACAAACGATTATTTATGGCAATGTTTATCGGCAATAATAATATTATTATGAAACCGAGGGTTTAAGAATCGTTGTTGTTATTATTGTCTTTGATGACCCAAGATATACAAGCATCAAGCACCGAGTGGTCTTTAAGACTCGTGTCAGCCTTAGGGTTCAGGGAAAAGAGCCTTGATTTTGTATCAATGAAAATCAATGTGTATGTAAATGCTAATGTAATGTAAGTGCTCAAGAAACTTTTATTTTATATAAATCGAGGAATTAAAAATTGGGGTTCGCTTTTTTTACGGCTAATGTCTTTGGGTGGAGCTTTTTTACCGAACAGAGATCTCCCACGCTGTAGTCGCCTGTTGTTGTCGGACAAGCAATCGAAGACAAATTAGAGTTGCGTGATGCGCGTTTGATGGCGGAACAAACGATTCGAGTCTTTAGTCTTTAGGCTTTAGGTTTTGTAGACATAACATGCACTACAGAGTAAGTAGACTAAAAGAAAGCTTTGTGCTCGTAATGTCACGAGGATTAGTCCAAGACATTTGCGTTTTTTGAATAAGTTATTGCGAGTTTTTAGACTTCAAAAGAAAATTATTTATATAAGGACTTGGTAGGAATTCATTAAGGGAATTTTGAGAAAATAAATTTTGTATTTTTATTTAAAATTTGGGAAAAAATTGGAGAGCTTTAGTTTTATAAAATTAAATGAAGAAAATTATTTAAGATTAGGAATGTTAAAGATGAGATTGAAGATTTTTTTTAATTAGACATAAAAAAAGGTTCAATTGAGCCAAGAAAATATTTTTCTTCCTAATTATTTTGTTGAGTGAAAAAAAAAATTTTTTTGACAAGAAATTTCACTTATTCCAACAAAATTAATTCTCTTGCTTTAAGAAATACGTATTTTGATCCAAGAAAATTTATTTAAGTCAAAAAAATCTTGTTGTTTTGAGAAAATTCAGCCTCTTGCTCCAAAAAATTTAGTTCTTGATAGAAGTAAATTTTCTTGTCTTGAGAAAATTTCTCTCTTGCTCCAAAAAATTAAATATAAAAATAGAAGTAAATTTTCATTAATATTTTTATTGATTAACATGAGCCAAGAATTTTGTTCTCTAGTCAAGAAATTTTTCTTTCTGTGTGGGAAAAATTAGAGAGCTTTAATTTTATAAAATTAAATGAAGAAAATTATTTAAGATTAGTATTTTTAAAGATTAAATTGAAGATTTTTTTAAATTGATTAAATGTTATTATTTTAATAGTAAAAAAAATTTTTTGTTTTAAAAATTTCTTCGTATTTTAATTTCAAAACTTCTTTGTAATTGTCCAAATTTTTAGTTTTGAAATTTTATAATTTAACGTGTTTAGAAATTAAAAACTTATTTTTGATAAAAATTCTAAGAATTAAATAAAATAATAATGAGACTTTAAACACAAATTTTGTAATTTGTAACAGTGAAATAAATTATACTAAAAAATAATTTGAAACAGATATTTTTCAAAATTATATTTATTTTTTAATAAATTAATAACAAATAACTTCAACACTACTTCAATACGTCTACTGTTGAGGCAAACATGTACATAATAATAAAAAAAGCCGATTGACCCAATAAGACCGAAATTAATAAATATAAAATGAAAGAACGATAATGCGTGTAAAGATGCATGAAAAATCAGAGTGTTGCGTGGTTAGCTGGGCACCCATCAGATCTTCTGTTCACCTTTTACGGTTTTATTTATTATCCTGAGTATTTACTCCCTGGTCTTTTCTGATGATCTCGGTTGGTTAGTTCCTTCTTTATCTTATCTTATATTCATCCAGCTATACTTCACCTCCATACCTATACCTATACCTATGGATATCCTTCTGACTTCTCACACATCTCGCAGTGTCGTTCTCGCTGTTGGCCCGACGCTCAGCACAATAGGATCAATATCCCGCTGGGGTATATAAAACCCCGTAATCCCTGGCATCTGTGGGCCACCTGCAGTCGCGCGTTTCGTCACAGACACCACACGTATTTTGTCCACTACTCGTTTGCCACCACGGCCACCAACGATTTCCAGCCTATTTAGACAACATCCACTGCGTCTATTGTCCTTCTCATTCAACAAACTTTACTATTTATATATACAAAGAATTTACTTTTCCATGTAATGTATATTTTGACTTATTATTGTACCATATTTTTACACATTTTATTCAATATATTATACATAATATACTTTTTACCACCACTATTATTATTATTGTTATTATTATCTATATTATTAGGAGAATAAAAAAAATTTTGTGTCCAGGATAGTCATATGATAAAATCGGTTTTTTTAGTGAAATTTAGTGTCATTGCAAAGGTCTTGATTTGAATTTGTGCTATTTCAAGGTTTCATATCATTTTCACCAATAGTCAATTTATGACGATAAGTATTTAGGTTGCATTCGAAAATTCTCTATCTCTAGATACATGATTAAGAAATGACCTTGTATCTTGTGAACTATTGATATTTTTAAAGATATAAGCTCACCCTGACATTACACTCATCGAGACCGTTCATTTGAGTACCCACATCAATTTTTCATATATTTATATATATTATATATATGTATATATAAAAAATATATGAAAATGCATGTGGGTACTCAAATGAAAGCTCTTGATGAGTGTAACATCGGGATGAGCTTATATCTTTATAAACGTCAGTAGTTAAGAAATTACAGTGCAATTTAACATAATTAAGAAACTACCTTGTATCTTGTGAACTATTGATATTTTTAAAGATATAAGCTTACCCTGACATTATACTCATCGAGACCTTTCATTTGAGTACCTACATCAATTTTTCATATATTTATATATATTATATATATGTATATATGAAAAATATATGAAAATGCATGTGGGTACTCAAATGAAAGCTCTTGATGAGTGTAACATCGGGATGAGCTTATATCTTTAATAACATCAATAGTTAAAAAAGTACAGTGCAATTTAACATAATTAAGAAACTACCTTGTATCTTGTGAACTATTGATATTTTTAAAGATATAAGCTCACCCTGACATTACACTCATCGAGACCTTTCATTTGAGTACCTACATCAATTTTTCATATATTTATATATATTATATATATGTATATATAAAAAATATATGAAAATGCATGTGGGTACTCAAATGAAAGCTCTTGATGAGTGTAACATCGGGATGAGCTTATATCTTTATAAACGTCAATAGTTAAGAAAGTACAGTGCAATTTAACATAATTAAGAAACTACCTTGTATCTTGTGAACTATTGATATTTTTAAATATATAAGCTCACCTCAACATTACACTCATCAAGACCTTTCACTTGAGTACCCACATCAATTTTTTCATATATTTATATATATTATAAATATGTATATATGAAAAATATATTAAAATGCATGTGGGTACTCAAATGAAAGTTCTTGATGAGTGTAACATCGGGATGAGCTTATATCTTTAAAAATGTCAATAGTTAAGAAAGTACAGTGCAATTTATCAAAAGTTATTATTTAATAAAGCAAAATTTTATTTATTTATAGTTCACAAGTCACAGCAGTCACATAGTGACTGCAAGGTTGCTAGTTAGTATTATTATCATTAGTAGCATTTTTAAAAACTGAAAAATAATAATAATAATAGTTTAAAATTTTTAAAATTATTTTTATTATTTTTTTTTCTTAATTTAAAAATTTTCTAGTGCAAATATTAGTAGGTCATTTCATACAAAATATAGTTTTGATTGACAGCAAAACAAAATAAACCACGACAAAAACTCCTCACTCATTTTTATACAATCGATCATGACAGTTTAACAGGATAAAAGACTCTTGACAAAAAGTTGACGAATGAACAAGAGATTTGCTGTCGAAATTTAACAGATATCGATTCTTGTATTATTATGGTATGTTGTGTTATACTATCGTTATACAATAATAATTCTCAGTATATACATTTTTTTTTGCATTTAAGAACGCAATATTGTTATTCAACGGTAGCATAATTGAAGAACCACAACATAAACATGAAGAATCGAAAACAGAAAAAGATCCTTTTATGTAGCGCCTAATGCCGGTTTATGGATTTCAACTTCGAATTTTCATGAAAGAAGTCGTTCAAAATATTTCCAGACACGAATTTGTCATGTGTTTGAGATCATTTTGGGAAAATTTTTGTCAAACAGAGCACAAGATATTCTTTGGTATGTATCTTGGAAGTTTGTATTGGATTAGGTGTTTTTAAAATCGTGAAATTATTGGTAGAGTAGCATGAAATGCTTCTCGTTAAATGGCTGTCAAATTTTGAAACTTGCATTCTAAATTGATAAATTTGGTTCATTTTTTACTTTTTATGGATTTAGAAATTTATGATCAAAGTTTTGACTTATTTTCTATAAAAAATTCAATTTTAATTTAAAGATTAAATTAACAAAGTAAAAGCATCAATAATAATTAATTAATTTTTTAAATTTCATTTCAAATATATCAAAAATATATTAATTTAAATTTAATAATTTTTTGACAAGAGAATATCAATATATTTCTTAATTATTAAATTATTTCCTTTATTGTGATAGATAAACAAACAAATAGCTTCCCTTAAATTAATTCAAAATTACTTTCATGTATTGGACGAATTTTTCAGACAAGAAAATTTCCTTTATAATAACAGCATATTTTTCTCTCAGCATAGATTAATAACATGCTGGATAGGTTAATATTTAAATCTTGAACAAAATACTGGGATGCTTTTTGATCAAGTAATTATTAAATAAAAAAATGATGAAACTTGGCAGGAGTAAGTAAAAAATATTCCTTCGTAAATTGATTCTTTTATTTTTAAATTTAATCATTAAAAAAAAATAACAAAGTTATAAATAAATATGTAGTGTTCGCGCGTAAAACTGCCTTATCTCAAGACCCATCACATATTCAAGTAAATAAACTTTACTATAAAGAAATTACTAATAAACGTACAACCAATATGATCTGAGATTGATTTAATTTTTTGATTCTTTATTTTAGTTTAGATAACTTATAAGACATAATTATTAAAATGCAACTAGGTTGGGGTATAAAACTAATAATCAACAAAAAATTTCATTTACTATTATACTTACCTGTAAGCCGCAAAAGAGTGCCAAAAGTAAATTATCTAGTTTAATTTTTTTAAGCAGTGTTTAGAGTATTTACAGTCAGTCTGACAACCTCCTTCAGTGCCTTTTACATGCACGCAGAAAAAAATTTTGTTAAAATAACCTAAGATATGTTCTAGTAACAAATACATTTGTTAACATAGGGATAACAAATTATATGTTAAAATAACAAAATTTAAGTTATAGCAAGTTATTGATATGTTATAACAGCAAAACAATTTGGTTACAACAGCAAAATTTTTAAGTAGATTTGACAAAATAATTTAGTTGGTATAACAAATTTTTTTGTTGAAACAGCAAAATTATTCTATTAAAATAAGAAATAAATTTACATTAAATGTTACATTAAATTTTATAAGAATCCATAATTTAAAAATATGCTATAATCAGTGATATCTGATTTGGAAAATATTTTAGCAACAAATTAGTTTTGTTATTGCAATAAAATGATTTCGTTAGGACAACAAATTGATTTGGTGATTTAACAGATTGGTTTGTTAGTACAACTTAAAACATTTTGTTAATGCAACTAATGGATTTGTAACTATAACTATACTCATTTGTTACCAGAACATATTTTTCAGTTATCCCGTCTTTTGTTATTTCAACAAAATCATGTTTATGCGTGTGTGTTTCAAATAAAAAAACCAATATATTCAATAGGAATTTGTTGTCACTGGCCCAGTCTGAATTACCGACACCAGACTTAACTACATGTTCTTAAGATATTTGAGTTAATTCACAGGAAATTATTTTTTTTTTTCTGCAGTAATTTTTCAGTAATACAGTATTAAATGAAACCTGTTAATACACATTTATTTATTTCCTTTATTTAGACCCAACAGCTTACAGCCTTTAACAAGGTTACTTTATACAATATTTAATACAAGATGGCGCTTATAATCTATTTATTAATATTATTTCAGTATAAGTGTAGTAACAATAATAATACTACTGATGACAAAATATTAACAGCAGCAATAATAAACATTTATTATATTAAATAGGATTACTCAGTAATCAAAATTATTATTAAAAATATTTTACTATTTTATTGAGTTTTAATAACAAAGTTTGTTTAATGACACGCTATTATCCACTATTAGTTAGAGTGGAGCAGGTTTAATTATTTTAGTTATTATTTTACTTATGATAATCAAATACACTTGCGAACTAAATAATGATCTGATGCAGACTAAGACCAAAACAGATTTTTAAAATAATTATTCAGTGCGATAGAAATTGAATAGCGTGATCCTTTAAACAAAGACTTAATTTACATTTTATTTGAGAGATAATCATGATTGGGCCTAAATGATTTCAAAAGGAAGCTGCTCATTCACTTGGAATCACGACATGATGTCGGGTAGATGAACAAGTTACGGTTCTTAGACCGAGAGTTGGTGTTCGTGTCTCAAAAGCTTTTGTCTTTTTATCTAATCTATCAGTTGGTGTTCCAACACCGAAAAAGGTAGTTCTGATAATGTAAAAATAACATCTATTTACTGTCAATCAATCACCCTTATACATCTACTTACAGGCTCGATCAACATGAATTTATTTATTTATTTATTTACTATCCAAAGAGTGAGGAATGGAGAGATTGGAAAAATAACAGCAAATCAGTCGAAATAGATTGAGGAATAAATGGCTCTGTCGATGGTCGTGTATGTAGTTCACACCAGATCGAATAAACAAGACAAAACGGGATTCCGTAAATTCCAATCCTGTTGGGGCCGTTACACTTGGAGAAGCACGAGCCGTCAGGAAACGAGGCAATTTGCCTGTCGCAGACGAGAAAACGAGCAAGCCTTAAACTGCTCCACTCTTTACTCTTTACTTCTCTTATTGCTCTTTTCTATAAATATATATATATACATATATAAATATAGGAGTGAACTCTGAGAAGCATGTTCGATTCTTTTCGAAGGGAATTTAGAATTGCACGGGCGTATCAAGATGGCACGCAACTTTACGAATTATCTCGTATGTATTATAAGGTGCAGTGGGAGTCGGTAATTTCTGATCGAACAAAACGAGGAAGAAATCTATCGAGAAAGCCAAAGGCCCTGAGAAGTCAATCTGCAAACACGGTAACGGGACACACTCTTTATTTTAATCCCATTTTCTTATATTATAAATAAACATCTTGAGTTCTTGTTTTATTTTAACATAAATTTGTGTTTGCAGTATTAAAGTTGCCGTTTATTATTTGATAATTATTCTATTAGTTTAATAATGTATTATTAATATTGATGGTTATATATAAATGTCTTAATCATGGATTATTGATTTTATTTATTAATAAATAAATAAATACGATAATAATAACCGTCCTAGACGTCGCTCTCATGTAAATAAATTAATATATAGTCGGTATAAATGGAAATAAATTGAAAATTATTAAATATTGCTACATAAAAGACTTTTATAGGTGATGTAAATTAAATTAAAGATATTACAATTATATTAAAAATTTTTTTGATATGCACATTTATGACCATGTTCGGCTATTTATAAATAAAATAATAATTCATTGAAATTTTTAATTTTTTTGAAATATTATTATTAATTAATATTTAAAAAAAATTAATTTTGTAATTTGTTAAATTATAAAAGTAATTTTCCTCGATTATTTCGACATTTTTCTCAAGAAAATTATGGAATTAAAGTTTCTAGTGAAAGTTTTTTCAAGAAAATTTTTTCTTTCTATTCATAACAATAAGTATTTTAGTATTTATTTTTCCTTGAATTTTTTTTAAAGCCAACTTTAAATATTTGTAAATAAATTTCTTCAAATAAATGTCAAATTCAATTGTAGAAAATATTTATCTCTTATTTTTATTTCCCTTGCTAGATCTATTTATTATTTTTTTTTAATTTTTGTAATTATAATTAAACACTTAAATTTAATTAAATGCCCTTCAAGTTTTCAGAATTGTTAAAATTTACTAAAAAAAATTTTTTTCACAAGATCCGCCTTTTTTACTTTAAGTTTTTTTTTTTGAAACAAAAAAGTATTTAAAAAAAAAATTTTTTTTTATTTTTCAGTAAAGTTTTACATTTTTAACATTTCTGAGTTAGTTTTGCAGCAAAAAAAAATTTTTTTTACTACTTTTTGGACAATTAGAATGTAAAATTTGTGATACAACTTTTTTGCTTAAATTAAGGACGCAATGTGCAACAGTAACAATATTAAATCAAATAATCATTAAAAACACTTACAAAAAAAAATAATAATAAATGAAAATGATGGTAACCCGCAGAAAATACCACCAGGGCAATATAATAAGCCCCTCACTTTAAACTTCTAACTTTTACCAAAGCTATTATTATGAAAACTGTTAGCCACTCGAAAACGATAGATTGATCGGTTTCTATTAATGAATGTGACTATGACATTAATGCTGTTGAGATCTATCAAGTAGTACCCAGAATTATTAGTGTGGTATACATTTATATACTCACTCATATAAATATATGGATACATAAAGAATGTATTGATGATGCACACTAGTCCTCGTCCTTTGAGATCTTTTCTCAGGAAAAATGTCGCCCGTATGCTGTAAAACGCATACAGATCGGTAAGAACTCGTGACGTCTGTCTGCTTTTTTATTAAATTTAATATACATATGTATAATATACAAGGCTTTGAACCACCCTTGTTATTTTCCCACAAGTATATTTTTTTCAAATTTAATAATCATTTATTTTACTTTTTTCTAAAGGAATTATCAGGGTATTTAACACTATTGTGACATATTTAATGCCGTGGAAAATTTTTTTGGTCGATATAATATAATATATCAAGTCGCATTAAATAATTAATCAAAATTCTATGGGCTGTTGTACTGTGGCTCGTGTGTATAAAATATTTTCTTCATCCGGAAGATAATAATTTAGTTACTTAAATATTAGGATATTAAATTATTAATAAAAATATCTATTTATTTTATTTTCAGAAAATTAATTATGAAAATAATTTATTAGGTAATTTAATTTTTTATTGAAAATATTTTGCTTTAAAGAAATAAGCTAAAGTTTAATAAAAAATCAATTTAATGATTTGTGTAAATTTTTTTTCGTAATAAAAAATTAAATTTAGTCATTAATGACCTTTTTTTTTTTAAATAATCATATTTTACGGAATAATTTCAAAAATTCTTTTAAAAATTTGGCACTTGCTTACTTTTACGATCATATTATTTTGGCATACAAAATTGGAATATTAACATGGTGAAACATTTTTTTTAATAATTACATTTTGCAGCAAATTTAAAATAATAATAATAATCATAAAAATTTGTGAAAATAAATTTTTCAATTAATTTCAAAGTTTTCGATCGATTTATTTTATGAAAATTAAGTTAACCGACATTTAAAAATTTATTGAAAAAATTATTAGAAAAAAATTTCATTTGTCAAAAACTTGAAAAACTGTAAGTGTAATTTAAAAAAAAAATGATTTTATTCTAATTTAATTCTTGAAGAAAAATCAGAAAATTAAAAACGTCGGCTAACTTGAGTATTATGTTTATTTTTCCGTATTTTTGATGTAAAAATAAACAATTAAACATTTTTTTTCAACATTTTATTTTCATATATTTAAAAATCAATAACGTTAATTTTTTTATGTGATAAAATTTTTCTTTATTATTCTATTTAAAAAAAAAAAATTCGCTTGAAAAAAATTCTAAATGTCATGTTTATAGGTTGAAGTTATATGTACCGAAAAACTAAAAAATTAATTCTTAAAAATAAGACTTTCAACTTAACATAAGAAAGCAAAATATTTGGAAATGACAGTGACTATTTTCTGAATAAAAGAGAAAAATTTTCATGAACATTTTTATAAGTGACTAGCCGTTACCCGCCCGCTTCGCGTGGCGTACAATATACGCCAGGCGCGAAAAATATTAATTTTGTTAATATACGTGTGCATTTCATAAAATTCATTCTTTACAGCTCAAAAACTCCAAAAAAATCAATCTGGCCAAGTTTCAATCCTTTAGCTGCTATAGATTAAAAGGTACAATTTCTTTTAATTTTACGCCCACGCACGGACATGTGGGGGTAGAATTTAATGAAATTTATTCTTAACAGCTCAAAAACGCCAAAAAAGCATTCTGGCCATGTTTCAAAGTATTAATAGCTATAGATTGAAATTTACGAATTTTTTCTTAATTTGACGCCCACGCACGGGCACGCCAGGGGGGTGGAATGTCACAGAATTCGTTTTTAAAAAAATTTCTAAATGTAATTTGAAACATTCTGACCAAGTTTTGAACTATTAAAAGCCATAATTGAAAAATATGAATTTTTTTTCGTGAACACCCCCGCAACCCCCCTTGTGGGTGGAATTTCGTGAAATCCGTTCTTAGCTGACCTCTACTTGGCAAAAGGAATATTCCTGCCAAATTTCAAGTCTCTAGGTCTTATAGTTCCAGAGATATCATGATGAGTGACTATCTATATCTATAGAAAGTCTCCTATATATATATATATATATATATATAGATTTTTTTTATGAAATGTAAGTATTAAATAACGGAAAACTTCAATATTTATATTTATATTTATATACAAATCCATGGATGAGAAAATTGAGGAGGAAGCAAGCAGAGAGAATATTTCGTAGGGATATTGCACAGCTGCGAATATCGAGTGGATTTACAAATTTTATACGCATATATATGTTTATATTTGTATGTATATAGAGCAATTTAATACAATGTAACGCATATGGAGTATGGAATCATAGATTTGAAAATACACGTAGTGTACCCGAGCACGTATTAATTGATCGAATTAATTTGCGAACGTGTTTGGTACGTTTGGCTTCCACAATTCGAAATACATTGTGCCTCGTGCGGCAATTACTATACAACCAACAGCCCAACACACAAAAGCCCGTGCACATGCATACAGACACACATGTATCCAAAATGTACATGGATGTTTAAGCCCCCTGTTTCCCAAATAACACACCCTAAATTTTGTTCGCTGATTTTACGCGACGGTTTTAATCCAATACGATGTCCCTTACAGCTCGTTGCACACTGTTATTATTTCCGCAGTGATTCTTGAATTAATTTAAATTTGAATTTTAAATATATCTAATGTACATTATGAGCATGTTAAAATTCAAAATTTCATCCTTTTATTTTCAATTGTTATTTGATACCTTTATTTTAATATTTATAAATTGTTTTAATAATTAATTAATCCGGGCTTGTTTTTATGTAATTATATGTTTGCAAACTGCTCGGCAGATCCATGACAATAGACCACTTTGTTCTCTAAAGTCCAAAGCGTTATTTTAAATGTAAAAGTCAACTCAGATTTCGCTTTTGTCGACTTGATTTACTACCCTGTTTTGACTTAAATATTTTTGCCGACCTATTTTGTCCTTACTTTTTTTTATGCATTATTAATCCGGCCGACAGAATTCCTTTACATGTTAAAATTAATCTCATAAGCAATCATGGGCTTTAATTTTCCGGGAAATTAATTCAATTAAATCCCGAAAAGTGGAGATCGTTTTAATTTTTTTACGGAATATTAAAAATGTTTAAAACTTAATTTTTTTATGAATAATTTTTCGTTAAGTTTATTTTAGAACATTTTAACTTTTCCAATGCGATGAAAAATTGTAACTGAAAGAAAAAAAAAATTTCAATCGCTCAAAATAAATTTTATGAAAAATTCAAAATTTCAAATCAATATTTGATTTACACTACTGGATAAATATTTCAAACTTCGAATATTTATTTAAAACGATGAATTTAACCAATCTTGTTAAATTTAGATATAAGTGACAATCACTTATTTTTGTTATCTTTAAAATAATTGATTTACAAAATATTAATGAAACGATTTAATAATAACCTTAAATCTTAAATTGAGCTGAAAATATTGGCAGGCAATAGTAGTCTATTAAATACTAATGAATTTTAACCGCTCAAAATAAACACGTCAGTTATAAAAACTAACTCAATAAATCCATCTGATACAAAAATAATTTATCTATGTTTAAAATTATAATTTACAGTAGTGTTGTGTATAAGGAGATACAACTTCATCTAAAAAAAAAGGTTACAATTTTTAATACAAAAATTTTCATTCATAATTATTTTTATTTTACAAATGTACAGTAGAAATTTTTGATGAATTTAACGAAAAATTAATCTCAGTGTGTCTCATTTAAAATTTAAAACATTAAGACAAACTCTTGCGTTTTCTATTAAAGTTATCGATGAACTGCGACTTAAATTCTTTAAGTTAATAATCATAATATTTTAAAGTTAAAACTTAAATAAAAAATTCTTAAAAATAAAATACTGCTTAATTTTTTGAGGTGAAAAAAATATTTAACCTTACACGCCTGTAAAACATAAAATTATAAAATATCATGAATTAAAAATTATGGATAAAATGGTACTCTTAAAAATTAGCACCTGCATAAAATAAAGATAAACCAAAAAAAATAATAAAAATAATTCATACTTCAACGCGATAATTATTGTTGATTATTAAAAAAGTAAAGTAAAAACGGGGGTTTATCACACGCGATACTGTCGTAATCCAACGACATTATTTTACCGTCTCTCATTGAAATAAAAGTAAAATAAAAGTATAATGCCGGAGAATGCACAAAAAGTAAGTAACTCCCTCGTAAACCACCATCACGACCACACTTCTTTCCGTAGCCTTGCTTGTACTGATGCGTGAGTTTTAGCAACAAATAACGAAATATTAGCTTCGCCCACGCGATACATGCATGTTCAAATGTCCATACATGACCGTGTGTGAGCATCAGTATGTGTGAATACTGAATATACTTAAAATCGCATGTAAAACCACCTTTGTACAGCTATATGTGTATATATTTTTACACATGTGTACATGTATGCGCGTAGTATATCTCGAGCAGTCGACACACACAACAATCCAAACCCCAGTACGATCAGATCGGATCGCTTGCTGATAATCGAGTTGTTGGCACCTGTGAAGCAGACATAATTAATGCTAGTCTACATCTAG
This sequence comes from Cotesia glomerata, assembly GCF_020080835.1. Classification (NCBI taxonomy): domain Eukaryota; kingdom Metazoa; phylum Arthropoda; class Insecta; order Hymenoptera; family Braconidae; genus Cotesia; species Cotesia glomerata. The sequence goes on from NC_058167.1 coordinate 12,335,821, forward strand.
CTAATGTAACACTACAACTATTATATTATATTATATACACTCAACATTTAACTTTACACACTACTCGATGCTTTTGTACACACTTTTACACACCTCGTTATTTTAATTACAGTAACAATTAAAATTATTAAGACCCGTTATTATAAATAAATGCAATTCTTAAAATTGGATCTGTACTTACTAATTTTCTGCATTAAAAAAAAAATAAAAAATAATAATGATAATAATAAAGAGTAGCAATGTCAATAATTAGATTAGAAATTAAGCTTATAATTAATTTAAAAATTACATTAAAAAATAATGATAGCAATAATCAGATAAGTGAAAATGTGTCGACTATCAGCGAAGAGTGCATTAGAATGATAAATATGTATGCAATATAAATAATCTTGGTGCATCTCTACTTGCGGGAATAAACTACCTCTATCGGCGGAAGTGGGCGTTGCGTTGCCGACTGACGGGCAGAACAACCGAACAAGTTGTAGTGTGTTTGTGCTGTTCTTGCTGTTCTTGCTGGTGAAGCTAGTGTAAGTGTAAGGCTACTCATCATGTCCTGCTTTTTCTTCGGCTTACCTGACGTACACCTAGAACACAGGGTAATTAACGATTTAACAGACACGCTGGATGAGCATCAACGTTCTGTGTTGTATGTTCTATCGGATCTCGGTCCGGCATCGGTTAACTAACTAGTTATTAAGCTCACCTAAACCGGAATAAAAGTTCCGCGCTGTGCTGAAATGGGGAACTAATAGTTTACTTCTTTGTTCAACGATCATTTTTGTTAGGTGGCTGATTCATTAGAATAATGATTGCATTAGAATTTTTAGATAAAATGAAATTCCAAGTTATGATTTTAATAATTTTCTTTGTTTCAAAAAATATTTGTTAATAGTTAACAAATCATTTATTAAAGACCACTTTTTAGTATTAAATAAATATTTCTTAATATTTAAAATGATTTGTTTGTATTTAATAAATCTGATATTCATATATTAAATATTAATAAATTTTTTTAAATACTAAGAAATCTTTATTAAAGACTAAAAAGTAGTCTCTAATAAATGATTTGTTAATATTAACAAATACTTTTAAATATAAATAAATCCTTTTATCAGTGTAATTTTTTTTTCCTGTCCTTTTTGCAAAGTTCTAAAAAATTTATATTTTCAAATTATTATTTTCCTCTTTTTTAATTCGACGAATCTAGCTTTTATAAATTTGACATTAAACTGTAATTTTTCAATTTTTGTGTGGACTGATCTGGTTATATATAATCATACCAGGCTATATATAAAAATTCGAAAATAATTGCAGATAATTTATAATTTTTTTTTTAGAAATGTATAAGTACAATTAACATATTTTATTAAAAAAATTAGTTTAGTAATTGATTAAACAAAAAATCAATATAAAAGCATCAAAAAATAATTTTCATTTTAGAACTTAAGTATCTCAAACTTACCTCTCTTGAAGCGAGACGATTTAGCAACCATGCGCCACCTGTTGGATATTTTTAATACTAACTTTAGTCAAAAAATTATAAATGGACATATCAATTCACATCAGACTATATATGGTCGGATAAAATTTATTTTTATGGCCTTCAAAGCTTTATCTCGTCATTAATATTTATCCAAAGAAAACAGAGATGCATTAGCGCGTAAATTACTCTAAATACTGTACAAGACCTTAAAACTCATGCCGGCAAAAAATAAATGAAGACAAGCGAAAGAGGATAAACTTAAAGAAGGAGGCGCCTCGATCCTAATGACTTTATAATGCCGTAATTCCTTAAAAAAATCCAGCGACTTAATTTTCCGTGTTTAATCATTAAATTTTAATGTTTTCTGGATCTGAATTATTATTTTAATGACGAGTGGCGACTGGTAGAGCTCACCTTGACACACTTACACCCGAATACATTTAGCAGCACTAATGTCTGCGTCTGATGTGTATGATCATCAGCATCAACATCAACATAGGGCAATTGCTCGGTGGCCTTCCTCTTGCTGTAGTTATTTTTATTTCGTTGTTAAAGTCTCAGTTTGATTTTATGTCGGCGGGTTTATTCGTGCACGTAGTAGGTACAGATAATGACTAACTTTCGACGTGCTAAGTTCATCAGCCGTAAGTTGTAAGTTTCTGTTAAACTCGGATAGTAACTAATAACTAATAACTAATAACTTAACATTTCACGCACGCACATCTCTCCTGTTATTTACGGATGAAATAGATGGAGATATATTGCTGTATTAGCATTTAGGTACTATCTTGGTGTTAGTGGTTATTGTTATTGTTTGCAAGTCGGCTTTTAACTCCGAAGGTGCATGATACTGCGTACTGCGTGCAAGACTCTGTTACATTGTGACTCGACACCTTTTCTTGCCGGAAGTTTCACACGAATCATTATATCCATACAATTTGATGATGTACATCCTTGTAACGAATTACCGATTTTAACTTTTTATCAAGTCTGACTATTGACTACAGGCCTTTAAGGCCTTTCATGTTAGGATTTTATTGCGGTGACATGAACCCGGCTCTTGTATATAAGAGAAAAGTAACGTTGCTTGGAATTCAATTTCATTTTAGAAATAAAAAATTTAATCTACATGCCTCATTGCAAATTCTTCAGAAAGAATTTTTGAAATTGGTTAATTTGTTCAGTAAAAAATGCTAAAACTTTTTTTATTATCATTTATTGCACGCCTCATAAGCGAAGTGTTATTCTCGACATTTCAAAAAAGCAGTTTTCTTGAAACTGAAATTGATTTTTTTTTATTTATATTGTACTTAAGGTTAATATGAGTGTATTTATATCAAGTCAAATAATTTATCAGGCACATAAAATACAGTAGCGCTCAAAAGTATTTTGACAACATTATGCGTTAGTTTTTTTCAACAATGTCAAAATACTTTTGAGCAACTATTTTCCTAATATTTTAAAAATTAAACTTTCTTTTGTTACAAACAAGAACCACTTTGACACTATTCTGTAGATTATTCAAAAGATATATTAAAAAAATAAATAAATGATTATTGTGTTTTATATTTATTTTTAATTAAACCATTAAATATATTTGTCAAAATACTTTTGAGCGCTACTGTATATTTCAATAACGATTATTTTGTTTAACATAGTAAATAATAACATTAAAAATGATCTTTTCTGGACGTCCGTGTGTCTGTGTTTATGGATTGGTGTATGTGGCAGGGAAATTGGTCGAAAAAATGATCGTACCGGAATAATTTTTTTTTTATTATCTAAAGTAACACCCGATGGACTTTCTCAATTAATATGAACGTTTAATTCACTGTCGTTCAATTATTATTTATAAAAAACTAATATATGGCTGTGTATTTTTTTGTATATCTATCTATACATTTTATCGTAGTATTTTTTCCTCATCTTAGAATTATGACGCCACTAAACCACAGAAGAGTTTTCTGTTTTTTATTATTTTGCTTTTTATATTTTATTTTAATCAATTTTATTGTGAAAAATGAGATTATGAGGCGTGCACTTTTGGATTTTCAAAACTTTTGTCAATTTTCGTCAAATTCTGTATTTTTTATGATCATTTTAAAACTTTTGAACGACTTTTTTTTTTTAATTACTTTATTGCCTTTTATAAATAATTTTTTATATGTAAGAAAAAATTTCATCTCATTTTTTTGGTTAACTTTACTTTCACATTAGAAATTTCTTTTAATTATTGTAATTTTTTATCAAAAAAATTTTTTTTTCTCAAAAATATGTGTTGAAATATTAAAAATAAATTGATAAAATATAAAACTACACTATAAAAATTTGTAAATGCATATTATTAATAAAAAAAAAAATCTTATTATCAAATAAGATTAAAAAAATAATTGTTAGTCGTTTTTTCTTTTTTCCAAAATTTGATCACAGTTTTAATAAAATTTCTTATAAAAATAAAAAACAGCATCTCGCGAATTGATATCGTAGTGTAGTATATATTTACTTCGACGAATCAGAAATTCGGGCAATGGATCGCGTGATTTATAAGAGCGGTAACGCAAATATCCTGTAACTCGGGCCAAATTGTTCCGGCTAACATTTGCCCTCGTATTGCTCCGTGTGTAAGCGATTATATATAAGTAAGTATGAATGCTAGCTACCCTGTAGAAAGGAAAGAATCACTCAACGCTCCTGAGGGGATTGCAGTTTATGGTTAATATGTATATATATGAACTATGATGCTCCTGCGGGGCAATTTGAATTAATTTTTGATAAGCTCGACATGAACTTTTGTGTATCGAGGCAAAATTATGTTTGTAATGTAAATAAATTTTCTGTAATAATTCTAATAATCACAATGATAATACTAATAATAATAATGATAATGTATAAATGTTACTAATATGAAAATAATTGAGAAATGCAATGGCATACTTTTCGTAATGTTTTCTGAGAAATTGATTCAAGATTTTTTTTTTTAATAAATGCCTATATAATTTTATAAAGGAAAGGTAAAAGAAAAAAAATTTTTAATAATAAAAAAAAAAAGAAACATTTGCTCAGTACAAGAGTTTTAGTTGTTTATTTTCGTCCACGGGAGTTTATTTACATGGGTAAAACAGCTTGCATATAGCGATCCATCGAAATAGCTAATACAGTTTTTTGTTTCATTTCAAAAACACAAGCAGTTTAACAATACATAATTAATTAATCATCCAATTAATTAATAACATTCAACTCTACACTATACTTCCGTAATAGCAATAATTATTTATATATATAACGTATGCTGAGAATTGCCAATAATCTACATATAAATTATCTCTCTACAGATTACATCTCGGCACGTTATTAACAATTCTCAGGTACGGACAACATTCTGTTATCTTCAAATAATCAATAATGATAATAATAGTAATAATAAAAATGATTATTATTATAATAATAATAATAATAAAGAGAAAAAACATAAATAACAATAATAACAATAATATTTATATTAATAATAATGATAATAATAATAATAAAAATTAATCACCATTGATATTAAATATAATACAGCTTATTATACACAATTGAGACTATTTATATTTGCACATAACTCACATCTCAATTTTATTATAAATAAAGTATTTAAAATAACAAAATAAATCAATTTATTCATACACTAAGTGTCAATTTTTTAAATTAAACATTTTTTTCTCTGGTAATTTTTTTTTAGTCGCAGTTGAAAATTTTTAGGACATTTTTATAATAATTATATTTTATCACACAAAAATTAGTTTTGCAATTGATTAAATTATAAATCATCGTCAGATGAGCTTCTTAAAAGAATCATTAAATTGATTATCCCGTTAGAAATTAAGTAAGTCAAACTTAACTCTCTTGTAGCGAGACGATTCGGCGATCGTGCGCCATCTGTCGGAGGTTTCAAGTACTAACTTTTGTAAAAAAATTATATAAAAGCAGATATGATCATATTTGGTATGGTACAGGCATATCAAGTCATACTAAGCTATATCAAGCCATATATATCATGATTTATGGCCTGATATGGCTAATTTTCCTCTAAGGAGATATACAACATATCAAAGATGTATAAAAAATTATATATGTACTTATTAAATTATATTATGCCATATCAGAAAATTTTTTTTGTTGGCTGATATGGCAAATTTTTATATCAGTCCATATTAAAAATTACATATGGGCAGAGATTAGTTTTTATATATCCTTACACGACTTTATAGATCAACTTTCTAATTAGCAAATTGTCTAACTCTATTTTAGAGAATTTTCCATTTGTACGAAAAAACAATTAGTTCAAAATTTATTATCACTTTAAAAAATAATTTAATATCTAATAGAGTTATAATATTTTGGTTTGGATCATTCAAATAATTTATAATTAGGCTATTGCTACATCAAAATGTTAAAAAATCATTCTAAAAAATAAGGAGTTAGATCAATTGCTAATTAGACCGTCGATATTAATATATGATCTAATGCGGTCTATTTTTGTATCAGGACATATGTGAACACATTAAATTTTCTAACATATTTGGCCATATATTAAGGATATACACTGAGAAAAAAAGTACTACTCTTGAGAGAAATTTTCTTGTCACAAGAATATATATTCTTGATAATTTTCAATTTTTGATGATATGTCATTTATTATTTTTGTTTATAGAGCGCCTGAGGAAGCAATAAACTATTGAAAAACGTTGCGATAAACAAGAAGTATTAATTTATTTACCCGCTCCAATAATTATCCTCTGATGAGTCGTAATAGTAAAAATTTTCAATAATATATTTTCTTGTCTCAAGAATTGATCGAATTATTTTTTGTTTAATTCAAGTGAACCTATTCGTTTGTTAATCTATCAAAATTAATACCAAAATTTTATTATCATGATAGATGTTGATATTCTTTTGTCAAAAAACAAAAAATTTAGTTTATACGATTCTTGAGCCAAGAAATTTTTTTCTGGACAAAAATTTTTTTTTTCTCAGTGTATATGGCCACATTAGAAAATTATTTCACGGATTGATGAAAAATAACAAAAATTATTTTGTTGACCAATTAAATTTTTTTAAAAATGAATAAATCTTTTAAATGTATCCCAAAATTTTCAACTGCGAGCTTTTTTAATATAACATTTAATTACAAAACAAGTAAACCAATGACAATGACAATGAAGATGAAAATGATGTGATGATTTACAAGATAGTCGATGACTACGAGGGTGATAAATCCTGTGCTTCGCGGTAAAGACTATCGGTGGGTGAAGGCGTAGCTCTCCTGGAAGCTGAGGGAGAAGGTGCTGAAGGGACGGAAGGTTTTCGTCCGGCGATGCCACTCGGATATGGGGAAAATCTGTGATGAGCTAGCGCGAGAGCCGAGGGGTAGATCGGCCGCGGGGCCGCGGGACCTGGGGGAGGACTTTGCTGGGAACTGGAGGCCGCGAGTTGCTGCTGTTGGTGGTGGTGGGCCGCTGCGAAAAGCGTTGGTCCCAGAGATGAGGCCCACCAGAGGTGACCTAACTGTTGCTGCTGTTGTTGTTGCTGGTGTTGCTGCTGCTGGTGGCTAGATCCCGCGACTGTCGAGGCACTTGGGTACACCAGAGCTGGACTTACCAGCTGGGCGTAAGGACCCACCGCCGCGGCTGCAGCAGCTCTCAGGAGAATCTGCGATCTCGCTGCCCAGAGAGCTTTTTCCTCCAGGCTCAAGTTGTTCGCGCCGCTTTGAAGCTGCTCCATCTCGAAGGGAAATCGGTGGGGAAATCTCATCGACTGTTGCTCCGCTAACATTGACTCCATCGTTTCCCTGAAAGGGAAACTGCTCGATTATGCTTTTGGTTTTCAAATTTTTTGTTAGAAAAACCACAGGATTTTTTTTTTTCAAATTTAATTTTTTTTTTAAATAATAAAATACAAAAAATTGAAAAAAAAATTCTTTTGTCAAAAAAATTCAGGAGAGAATCTGGTTCAGAAATTTATAAAAATTAAAATTTTTTTTTCATATTTTCAAATTTGAATTCAATTATTTTTGTTCAAATTTGATTTTTTTTAAATAATAAAATGCAAAAAATTGAAAAAAAAATTCAGGAGAAAATCTGGTTCAGAAATTTTTAAAAATCAAAATTTTCTTTTATATTTTCAAATTTGGATTCAATTTTCAAGACAGTTAACATAATATTTCAAGTGAACTTTCTACTGAACTAATTTAGATAAAATTTTGTGTAAATCTCTTTTGTACATTCTTTTATCGTCCAAACTAGATTTTTAAAAAGAATTTTTAATATTTTTTAAAAATTCGACATAGAAAAAAACATCTTTCTCTTCAAAACTCCGTCATTTTGCGAATAAAAAATTTTTTTTTCTTAATTCGGATGATAACTTCAACTTTCCTGATTAAAAATTTATATTTCTTTTTATTTCAAATAACTAGAAAAGTCAGAACGGTATCAACAAAAGCGCGCTATTTTTTTTAAGTCTCTCTACAATATCAATTGATAAAAAAACATTAATTTATAGTAAAATATACAAGGAAAAAAAAACTCGAAAAATTACATTATAAATAGTAATAAGTGTCTCGTCGTATTAAAAACTATAAAAATTACAGTTCAAAATAACATTTTTCTAAATTTAAACTTTGAATGTTAATTTTCAGAGCTTTCAATGTAAATATTACACTCTACAATGTAATTCTTATAAAATCTGTAATAATTACAATTTTTGTTTTTTTTTTTTTTTTTTTTTTTTTTTAGCGAAATGTATTTATAATGCATTTAATTTTGTTTACAGGCTACAAAAGGCGCCACCTACTAACGATCTATTTAACTATTATGACAGCTTTTAAATTATTAAAATTTTATGCAAGAGTGTAATATATATCGCAAATAAATTAAATAAAATTGACATATCTTTAATAAATTTAACAAAAATTGTTATTTATAATTCAATGGAGCGTTTGATTGTGTAACTAAGTGAAAGGAGGTTTAAGCTATGAGTGAGGTTGAGCTAACGAGCAGATCGTGTGTGTCTACACACGAGTACTGAGACAGTTTTATATATTCATTTTTTTTTATGTTATTTAATGATATAATCGTTTGTTATTTTATTTTGATATTGTGTAAAATATTATAATTAACAAGGAGAGACTAGTTTTGAATTAATTCGGAAAATTCAAATAAAAATAAAAATAAAATAGAAGTAATTCTGTCAATAATGAGACTAAGACTCACCTCTCGAAATCCGTGAGACGTGAAGAGTCCCGGAAGCCCTTTGCGAACGGATTACTGTCTATCTTCAGTTTCGTTATCTGAAAGCAGTAAAAAGATTGATTGACATTACCAACTGGCTTGCACACTCGAGAAAAAATACTACCAGCAAAATAAAGCAGCCTTAAAATAGGGAGGGTAAAATAGAAATAAAATCGTCGCGTTTTATTGCCCGTGCAATTCTCTCAAGTCTCTATACGCTACATACATATACATTGACACAGCACATAAAAAGATGAAGCTGATTTCTCGTCCTTGCAGGGTCCTCGTTATCGTCGGGTAGCTTGTCGAATGGGAATTCGTCCCGGAATTGTATTGTAGATCTGCGTCGCGACTAAATCAACGATCCGTATCGCTCAAAACTATGATCCAACGCCTCATAGAAATTTTCTATACACCCACACTAACGATAATAAATATAAAAATAATAAAATTGGCGATAAGAAAAATTTTTTTTGTAGAAATAAAAACAATTGATCATTTATTTTTTGCAATAAATATAATTTTAGGTACAATATAAAATTTAAAAAATCAAAAAAATTTTTTTATAATTTTATTAAAACAAAAAAAAATTATTAGATTAATTTTATAATAATTAATTAATAATTTACTGTAAAAAATTAATTTTTTTGGATGGAAAATCAAGTTAAAATTCAGAAAAAAATTATTTTAATAAACTCGAAAAAATTTTTTTAAAAATTAAGTTGCATTAGAAATTTTTTAAAGGAGCCTTTCTTCGTTTTCTCACATAAAAATCCAATGAATCCAAAGCAATACATTGAAACACGTTCACATTAATACCCATCCCTAAAATCGATCGGAAGTCAACGGCTCGTAAAATTAGAGGCAGGGTACACAACACCCGACAAAACAAAATCACAAAGTGGAAATTAGGATACCAAGATCTCCTTGTCCTGATAGACTGACACATACATATATACAACGTAATAGGGTGAATTGAGATTGCTCGATCGTTTCAATTATTACCAAGTGCAACAAATCTCTTTAGCCCTGTCATAGATATATCGTAATCACGATTACACTCTAGTTAAAACCCCTTTATATCTTTTTTATACACCGCTCTATATCTATATCTACATTTTTATTGGCCTTTTATCTCCTCTATTTATATCAGGCCTCTGGTAGTGTCGGAGATATAGATAGATAGATCTATACTTCAATCTAAAAGCGGAAAAGTTTAAGTATGGCTTAATTACCATAATCAGTCTCACGAGTTTTTTCTTCAAGAAATTATTTTTCTTTTCAAGAATTTTAAATCTTTGATTCAAAGTAAAGTTTCTTAATGAGAAAAACCAAAAAAAACTATTCTAAAATTTATTTAGTAGCCTTCACTGTATCCAATAAAATTTATAAAAAATTTGTTTGTTAAAGCGAGAAGATTCAACGATCACACGCCATCTGTTGGAGATTTTTAATACTAAATTTGGCCAAAAAATTATATTTGAACATATAATGACCATATAAGGCCTAATATGGTCATGTGAAATTTTATTAAGACGTATTAAATCAGATATGGTCATATATAACCTTATATTTCAATATATAACCTTATATATGGCTAATTTTAATATTAGGCCATATGTACCCATATTAAATTTTCTAATATGGCTATATGTAGTAAAATAAGAAAATTTTTTGATGAAAATAATAAAATTTTTTATTGAATTATTAAAATTTCTAAATGTCAAACATTTTTTTATTTTCCCAATTGGATTATCTAAAGAATTTCTTGAATCACTTAAAATTACACTAAAAAAAAATTAAATCGATGTAAGAGGGAAATTTTCGAACAAAAAAAATCTTTTAAGAGCCTTTATGATCTATATATATATATATATATATATATATATATATATATATATATATATATATATATATATATATATATAGAAAAATTCTTGAATCTAAAAATTTCCCTCTTAAGGAGGTTTAATAATCAATTTAAGGAATTATTTTTTATTTGAAACATAAAACCTCAGAATTAATTATCTAGAAGCGAGATAATTAACTATCATGCGCCAGCTGTTGAAAATTTTCAGTACTAATTTTTTAAATAAATTTATAATAGTATCAAATAATATAATCAATAAAATTCCATAATAAATGTAGGGTATTCTGGTCTAGAAGCCTAAATTTTAGACATTTTTCAAACTAAGATAAAAAAAAAATGAAAAACATTTTTGGTATTTATTTTTTCTAAGATAAAAAAAAAATTGTAAAAAAAAAATTCAAAAATCAAGTTAATTTTATTTTTCATTATAAATATCTCAAAACAAGAGTAAAATTTTAATGCGAAAATTTTCTCAAACCAAGTAACATTTTTCAGTGCGCGTTATTTCCGAATACGTATATTATGATAGTAATGCCTTGGTGTCAGTATTGGTGTTGCGGTGTCGAGTTATACGACGTCGAACACTCACGAGAAATAAATATATACCATTGCAATCCATACATATGAGCTTCGAAAGACTAAAACATAAAGCCGTATAGGTGTGTGCGAATAACCAGCTCTTAAAGACTTGGCAAACTTACCCTAAGTCTCTAGTGCGCGACAAGGGACCCCACGGTGTTGCTTGTTACCCCACAGCCCACCCAACACGCACGGCGGATGTACAGGTGGCCTTGAGTCACTAAACCGGCCGCCAGAGGCTACACTATGCCATACCATTAATACTTTTCGTATTGGCTCCATGTGTTAGTTTATACTACACATAATCATTCTGATGATAATGCGTGGGTGAGACACGTGTTAATTCGTAGACACTGACAGCAGACATTACCAGATTGAATTGTCTAAAGATTGCTGCTCAGGAAAATTTTCGTTTGCTCTGCTGTCTATTTTCATTGATGCTAAAAGATCATCATTTGTGATTATCATTATTTTGTATTTTTAGAGTTGGATTATCCAGATACGGAGACGTGTATGACTAATTGTGTGATCTTGAGATGTAATGTGTTCCATTGGTATATATTATATATGTGTGTATATACTGAACGAGCACCGCGTCGGGTTTCATTAATCATTTGCTCTGATGTAATCATCCAGAAGTGTCAAGATGGATAAATAAAATCCGACGGCGGAATACGGTGGCATGTCTCTTTTGACAGCTACTCTTCCATAAGATATCATTGTAGACGAGGGATTTTCGGCCCTAAGTAGTCTGTAATTTTTAAGTGGAACTTTGAGTACTTTTAGGGGAATATTCTTCAACTTTTTCAGCAGAATTTTAATTCGGTTTCTTCGAATTTTAATTAAGATTATTTTTGTTGAATATAAGAGAAAATTATGATTGAAATTCTGTTTTGGACACTTATAAAAAAATCAATTTGATGCAAGAGGAAAAATTTTGAAAATTATTCTAAAAAGTTCTTAAATTAAAAAAACTTTTGTTAGTTGAGGTAAATTTAAATTAATTCAAGAATTTTTATGTTCAATTCAATATAATCGAATTTTTCGATAGTTTTTTTTTTCTTGAATCAAGATTTTTTTAACAGCGTAATTGGATTTGCGGAAATTAGTTCTTGAGTTGCCGCTAGGTGGCTCATTTTTCTCGCTTGAAGAATTTTTTCCCGGAGAATATAAAAGATTCATCAGAAAAAAAAAATAAATGTTGATTTTTATGAAGTTTTCAAATGACAGCTATCGAAAAATGAGAAATTTTGTTTATGTTATTAAATTAATAAAAAATTGGTGTATATTAATTGCGTAATAAAGCTTTTAATAAAAAAAAATTTGTAAAAAAAAAAATTAAAATTTGTAAGTTAAGTTTTTAATGCTTAAATATTAAGTAAAAAATAAAAATTAAGTAAAAGATAAAAAATATTAAGTAAAAAATTTTTATTCCAATATACTGATTTAAGAGTCTTATTTAGTACCAGAATTGCCGCTAGGTGGCTTTTCTTCTCACATAAAATAATGTCAGGCTCGAGAATATAATATAAAAAAAAATTAGAAAATCACTAAAGATTTTTAACTAGATTATTTCATTTGCTTTTTATATTATTTATTATTGTGATCTTATTTAATAAATAATACCTGATTAATTTAAAATTTTGCAAGTTTTAAAGCAAGGTAAAAAAACTAGACTATTGTGATAATATAACAACTGTTATTTAAAATATTTAAATGTAAATTAAATTAATAAAAATTTGAATAATAAAAAATCAATGACTAGGTTGTAAATCTTGAAACAAATATTTTATCGTTGGTGTTAAAATCCAACTGATGAAATCCAACATATACATTAGTATCCCCAATGTAACTTAAGAAGAAAAAAAAGAGACATAATAAGTAAAAATTAGTAACAGCTTCTTGTAAAAACATTAATAAAAATCCCTTTTGACAAAATTTTCCGATCATCCTAAAATTTGTTATTTCAACAAAGTACTACTAATACGGGTGTTTAGAGTGTTAGCGTCGGGTCCTTAATTTCCTTCCTCTTGGCGGTCTGACGGTGTTAGAAATGTGTCGGAAGGAAAATGTGGTAAATGAGGAAGAGAAATGCATTTTATGGGTGGTCCAATTACCCTCTGGTTTCGCGGCTTCACAAAACCTCTATCACTCTCTCTCTCTCTCTCTCCCTCTCATTTTGGCAGTATGAAGAGACTAGGAATATAAACTAAGCACGTGCAGCCTTTTACCCTCAACGTTGTTGCCGTACGTCTGGATCTGGGTAATAAGACTCTTTCCTTCAAAGACGCGGGTAAAACACACAAAACTAACTCAGTCTAGTGTAGTATACTTATACTTATATTGCCTTTGCCATTGCCGGAGGTTTTAGTTACGATTCCGCTGACATCATTAGCCAAACATCTGGCCCACTTGCCTACGACTTGTAGCCACGCTTTATAACTTTTAAATATAATATATGTACCCATATCTTATACGTAAATAATAATCATAATAATTCATAGTTATTATAGTCAAGATTAATTAAATTTAAATTTGTAATATTAATTTTTTAATGTTAAAGGGTTTCGGACCCTTTAATTTAATGTTATTTTTATTGAAAATTTATTCAAATTGTTTTAACAATAATTTTTGTCATTTTTTTGAATTAATAATTTTAATTTACTTGAAAGTAGCAAAACTTTGTTAAAAAATATAAAAATCCGTCATTATGTTTCTTTTTTTTTTTAATTATTCAACACATTAATGTAAATTAATTTATAATCTCAATTACTTTTTTTATTTTTTATAAGAGTAATTTATTTTATTTTGACTTTCAATAATTTTTTTTTCGAAATTTGAACAAATGTCTGTCTTAAAATTTAAACAGTAAATTTTTTTTAAGCAAAAATTTATAGCAAAAAATAATTTTTTAGCTCTTAAATTTTATTTTCAAATTGTTTTTGTACTTTTCATTGAATTTGTACTATAATTTTTATTATAAATTTAAAAAAATAAAAAAATGGCAGAAATTGTTGCTAAAACATTTTAATGTAGATTAATTTATAATCTTAATTATTTCTTTTATTTTTTATACGAGTAATTTATTTTATTTTGACTTTCAATAATTTTTTCTTCAAAATTTGAACAAATGTCTGTCTTAAAATTTAAACAGTAAATTTTTTTAAGCAAAAAAAAAATTTTTAGCTCTTAAATTTTATTTTCAAATTATTTTTGTATTTTTCATTGAATTTGTTCTATAATTTTTATTATAAATACAAAAAATAGCAGAAATTGATGCTAAAAAATTGTAATTTTAATTTTTAATTCCAAAAAAATGTCAAATTAAACGATTAGGAAGGTTCCAATAATAAAAAAAAAATTTTTTTTAAATAAAAATAATAATAATAATAACTTATTTCCATATGGAACCTTAGAAAAATGATTAATGATTCACATGACACCTCGCTGACGACGACATTTGATCAAGAATAATAAATTATGAAGAAACAGATCATTTCGGGCATTTACGATCGAACAGCTAACCGTGAGTTAATGTCTTAACATTTGAAGCGCACATTTTTCAACTTAGACCGCCAACAGTTTCAAAAGTCAGTCTCAAGTTAGAGTTAGTCTTTACTTATTCGTACTTTTAAACTAAATGGTTTTGCCTTTGATGATTGCAAGATGTGAGGCCATAGATTTATGGTAAAAAAAAAAAAAAAGTAACGTGCTAAATGTTGAAGCTAGGATAAAATTTAGTTCTGAAGTGGATTTACACACCCTTTTAACCGTGTACAAAGTCACGGAAAGAATTACGCGCTTTTTATGGTTACGTTGACATTGCTAAATACAACTCTTTCTTTGGAGACTGTGATCACATCACACATTTATTTAATTAGCACTATTATCATAAAATCCTTAAAAAAAACTTATTGAATTTTTATTTTTAAAAAATAGTTAGTTAAAAAAAAAATTTTTGAAAGTTTTATTAAAGAAAAAAAATGATTTTTGATTTTTGAGAAACATAAAAAAAAATTTTAATTTAGTTCCCAGCCAAAATCCATAAAAACTAATGAAAGCAAACGTAAAACCAGGAATGTTTCCTGTCAAATAATAATGTAAATTAAGTTGTGTCATTTAATTGAAATTAAATGCAAGGGATATGCCTCGTAAACTTGTTCACCATTATATATATTTCTAACAATAATGATAATACAGCACCACTACACCAACAGAGAATAAAGAGAATTGCACTACTGAGGTTTCTAATAATAGATTTAATAGAGACACGCTCATTGAGGGAGTAAGTTTGCAACGGCCACCGGCATAAGTCGTTTTATTTCTCAGTTTTCAACCACGGTGGCCACAGTAACACAAACGGGGAGTGGACACATATACATTTTATTCTGTCTACATTTAAACCAGATCCTTAAAGATGTCATATTACATAGTTTTATTCCTTTTTACTCTTGCTCTGTTACTTTTGAATTATTCAAGTGGCCGCTAATGTACCAAGTACCGAGTAGCAATGATACTACATTTTATTAACCACCACAGTAGCACTTGTTTAATTTTTTAAAGCCCTTGAATCGCTCGTTATTTACATATCGCACGTCATATACATTTATTAAGTTTATACCTGTTTAATTTCTCTTTAAGAATTATTGTGGAAATTTTCAAATCTCGTAATAGATTTTTTAATATGGCTATATATGTCTTCACTTGATCATATATTTGCTGCCCTTTTTCAAAATACAGTTACTGACATTTTTTAGATTTTTAAAAATTTTTCTTATAAGAAAAAAGTAACCTCCACATTTATATAAAAATCAATTTATAAAGAAAATATGTATGAAAAAAAAATACTTTCGAGATAAAAACCCTCAGACTGTTAGCTTAAAGTAGCAAAAGTAAAATAGCAAGCGGAGTTCTTAAAATGGTCTACCTTTACAAGCATGGAATGTGAGTGTTATTCATATATGTTTGTAAATTAAAATAAAATTAATTAAAATGAATTTAACAAAAAAATTAATTTAAAAAAAGTTTCTTAAACGAAATAAAATTTGTTTTGAGCCGTAAGATGGACGGCGGAGTTCTAAAATGATCAAAGTCGCTTTTACAGAATTGTTATAATACTTAAAAAATTGTTAAAAAATTTTTTCAAGTACTGTGTTTTTGAAATTGAAAGCCGATATGTCTTAAAATATATCCATATATGGTCTGATATGGAAATTAGCCTTATAAGATAATGTATAGGCACTTCAGAACTAATATGATCATACATTGCCATAAATAATTTTTGTTATTTCCTGATAAGTCTTTATATGGTTTGATATACCTATAAATTGGTCGTATCAGAACATACATGGGCATATATGGCTTGATATGGCTTAATATTAATATATCAGGCCCTAAATGATCATATACATCCACATAGAATTTTCCGATTAAGGTTAGTTTTAAAAATCGCCAACAGGTGGCGCATGGTTGCTGATCTATCTCGCTAGAAGAGATTTAATTTCGAGGTGTTTAAGTTCTACAATAGAAATAAATGCTTTGACTCTTTAGTGAATATTATCTGACGTTGATTTTTTAGTTTAATCAATTACTAAACCAATTTTTTTAGTAAAACATATTGATTAACGTACATATTTCTAAAAAAGAATAGAAAAAGATAATAAATTATCTTAGTCTAGTATGGCCATATAATAAATTTTTTAAGGAAATTTTTCTTTCTTGTACAGATCATCCCAAAAGATTTTGGCGATAGGTGTTAGACTTAATGTGTTATGTTAAGAGTTATGAGTAATGTATCAGTTAATACGGTATAGGGTAGCCGTCTTGTGTGGCTCAAAAACCAAAAGTGCCTCCTGTCTCATTTTAACTTGATTATTTATGTTTTCTTTCGTGGACCGCCGACGCCTGCAGCCACTAAAACCATCGGCTCCTCCTTTAAGCCCCCTTTTCACGTGCAGGAACACGCACCGGTGACGTACGACAAGTTATGTATTGCTACGTGCGGTTTGCTAATGCGCCCCACATTTTTATTTGTATCGTAATCGCCGCTACATCATTTTTTAAGCAGAACCGGGTACTGGGTGACAGCTTTCTATTGACGATTGATATGGAAATATAAACTATAATATAATATAAGTATTTAGTATTTACTCTTTTATGGGTGATAAATCGTTATCGCACGCGATGGAAAGAGTTAGAGTTTTAACGAGAGTTAGTTTTTGTGATGCTGGAGTTGAAAGTTGCGGATTAGCAGCAGACGTTTTGGTTCTTTTGAATTTCAATAGAATGGTTATAGTCAAAAGGGGTTTTAAAGTTTCTTTTTATGCAATTTTTAAATTTTTATTCTTTGATATTATGTTTATACATTTATCAAAATTAAAAACGTGCGATAAGACACTTCTTATTCTGCGTGAACAATAAAAAAATATAAAAAACACAAATAAAAAATGAGTTAAAAATAGAAGCTAATAATTAATTTGGTTTTGAAACTAAAGAGTAGATCTTGCTGATTGTTAAAACTACCATCGGTTAATAGACAAATAGTCCTAAGCAGACATCTTAAGATATAATATACCTAATATATCTACAGTGCATAGTACTATAGTGCATACAGTGTATTCAAGATGACAAAGAGGCGCTACAGGTGATTAATTTAGCACCCAAGGCGATCCGCCAAAAAGTATCAATTTAATAGCTCGACTAAGGAGATATTGGCTGCCAGCCAGTTTATCTCTAATTGTCCGGTGTTTTGGAAAGAAATTTATTTAAATTAATAAATTTATAAATTATGCATTGTTAATTTAATTTCATGAGATTGAGATTAATTTCAGTACTGAAAAATCAATTTGTTATCTACACTGATAGAAGGATTTATTTATAGTTAAAAATATTTGGTAATATTTAACAAATCATTTATTAAAAGCCATTTTTTAGTCCTTAACAAATATTTCTTAGTATTTAAAAAGGTTTATTAATATTTAATAAATGAATATCAGATTTATTAAATACAATCAAATTATTTTAAATACTAAGAAATATTTAGTTAATACTAAAAAGTGACCTCTAATAAATGATTTGTTAACTATTTACAAATATTATTTAATACAAATAAATCCTTCTATCAGTGTACATAATTATAATTTTGAGTTGCTTTTTTATTTTTCTTTGCAATTATAACTTTAGATAAAATTAAAGTTAAACAATTAATCTATTCAAGATGAAGTAAATTGAATAGAAGTGTAGTTAGATAAAATGGTTAGATATTTATATGATTGGATTCAATAGAGAAGTCTTGATCTTAGGATTCATATCTTTTCCTTTAAATATCTCACCGCAAAATTAGAATTTTTGAATTAAATTATTTTATATTTATTTAAATCAATATTAAAATTAAAAAAAAGTTGGTTTAAGATAGTCAATGTTCGTATTCTATTTTATTTAAGATCTATTCAATAAATATATCTTATCGGATCAAAACTAAAAATAGGAAAAATATTTTAGAATTGAAAGTAAAAAAATATTGATTTTTTAAATGATCTTTGTTCAAAATTTTTATTATTAAATTTCTTTTATATGATCAATTATTTTTATTTTTTCGAAATTTCGTCAAAAATAAAATAATTTCAAAGAATTAATTTTAATTAATATTTTTATTTGAAATTTGCAAGTTCAAAAGAAAAATTTATAGGATAAGCTTTCAAGAAAATTTTCCCAGAAAAATTACATAAAAAAAATTTATTCCAAAAATAATAAAATTTTTTTTGTCGCTTAAAATTGCAATATTTCTTGAAAAAAAAAATTTTGAAAGCAAAAATTAAGATTTTGCACATAAAGCCTTTACTTTTGATCAGTTACAAAAATACGTAACTTTTATAAAATTTATAATAAAAGAAGAATAAATATGAGCTGAGTAGTATTGTAAATTTAAAATATGATCCATACCAGAACAAGAAAGAAGGAGAGCAGTTAAGTTATGAATTATGACGTGGCGCGAGTAGAGCAAGAAAGAAGGATTATTGTCGGTCGCAAAAGGTCGTTATGAGATTCAGTAAATGTGCGTGTGGTGAACAAGAGGAAGGAAGCAAAAAGTAACTGCAACCAACAGAACCTTTCTCTTATTTTTTGTTCAACTCTTGTTCTTATTTTTTGGACCGGGTTTCTTGTCTCCTTCTTATAGCATATATATAGTATAGCCGTATGAACATTTAAAAAAGTCCAAAAAATATCCTGTTAAACGACTGGCCACTTGATCGTTTCGGCGAGTGAACAGACACAAGAAATGCCGACGTGCGAATTGCTGCCGGCGATCATGTCAAAATTCTTCAGGATTATTCCATCAATCTATTTTCGCTGGATATAAAAATGTTCTAAGGATATATAATACATGGATATATGACGGGGAATTTACTAATTTGTATATATTTATGGGTTGTTGTTGAAGATACACAATAAATTATTTTTTTTGGGTAAACGTCATTGTCATTTAAAAAAAAAAAAAAAAAAAAGGAATACATAGCTGGATAGTACATATTAGAAGTTTTAGACGCGGATGTGTCGACTGTGACAGACAGCAGTTATTTGGGTTGACAAACAACGCTTGCATGTGTTTCAAAATGTCATTTGTCGGTTTTTACTCTTTTTGTTTTTCAATCGATATTTTAGCGGTTTTTTTTTATAATTATTATGATTTTTTTTGTAATAAATCTAAAAATAAAATGAATTGATATTTAGAGCTAAAAAATAATTTTTAAAAAATTAAAATTAATAAAATTTTTACTTTTTGACACTTTTTTTAATAAAAAAAAAATTTTTTAACATTTCAAAGGCTTCAAAACTAATTAAAAAATTAAAATTTTTACTTTTTGACACATTTTTTTAACAAAAAAAAAAATTTTTTAACATATTAAAGGCTTCAAAACTAATTAAAAAATTAAAATCAATAAAATTTGTAATTTTTGACACATTTTTTAATAAAAAAAAAAATTTTTTAACATATTAAAGGTCTCGAAATTAATTAAAAAATGTATTTTCTCAAATATTTTTGGTTATTATTATAAAATTGCCGTGAAATAGAAAAATTAAAAAAGTATATTTTTAAATATTAATTTTATGTTAATGAAATAACAAAACAAATTTGAATAATTACCTAAAAAAATTTAATTTTCATAAATTTTTTATCTAAAAAAGTCGGAATAATATTAAAAAAAATTGAAAACATAAATAGGAAAATAAAATTTCATGAATATGGATTTGGACGATAGTTATAAATAAATCAAAATAAGATTAACAGACTGTTCGAGAATGAGAATGAGAAGACGATAATGACAGTAAGGAGTAGTGAACAGACGTGAAAAGTGAGGAAGAAAGTGGTGCGAGAACGAAGTGCGACCAAGAGCAAGAAACCCTGGGTAATTGCTGGGGCATCTCTTCGCACCTCATCATCATCATCAACAGCTAGGGCTGTTGTCGTCGTATAAACGTCACGAAACACGTCGTGAGAGGAAGTAAGACCACCCGTGCTAGCCCATAAGTATTTGAAAATATATTTTCACCTAGTTTTTTTATCGTGATGAATGAAAAGCTCACCATTTATTATTTTTCAATTTTTTTTTTTAATCTATTTATAGGTTTTGAGGACAGTGGCTCAATGAAAGGAGAAGAAGGCAAAGAAAGAGTTGGAAAAATTTTGAAAAATAATCGTTGACCCAGCATGTGTGCCGGACATATATACACACAACATTCTTTGAATATTTTTTAGTAAATATGACATACGTCGCCGAGAATGCAACATTAGTCGTGATGTGCATCAGACCACCCAAGATGCTACCATTCTAAACGACCATAATGAAATATGGTAATTTGGAGCCCTGCTGTCTAAAGAAGCATTTTTCAAAAAAACATATATATGTGTTTTCAATATTTTATAAAACAAGAAAATACTTTGACGTTTTGAGTGATAATGACCAGAGTGATAAAAAAAGGTTTACCTTGTTTTTTAATTTCGCAACAAAAATATAATTATAATAAATAACAAACCGTAAAAGATAAATCGCATGCATTTAAAGATTATCGCAAAAAATCAATTTAAACGTCTTGGACTCGGAAGAGGAATTAAAAATGACTGTACATATGTATGAGGTATATGTGTGTGGAAAAGAAATATATATTAAATGAAGGATCAAAAATATATTTAATAAAAATTCAAGCAGGAGCATATAACTCTTTCGTCAACGTCTTGCCTGGAGTGACCGAGGCGAATTAATTCTCTCGTTTCATCTTGTGTGAAGGCTATAGGTGCTGTGTACGGTTCGGAGAACGCTCAAGTAAGTGGAGAAGTTTCTGTTTAAGGTACTAAGGAGTTTATATTCATTTTGGGGATTAATGAGGCTAGTTTTATGTGAATTTAAAAAATATATATGAAATTTTAGCAAAAATTTTTAATAAATAAACGATTTTTAAGGAGATGATGTTGCTTATGGACAGTTTTTGGAAGAAGTAAATTAAAAAATTTAAAATTATGGTGTTAAAATAGAGAAAAACGTCGTGAATGGTAATTGATGATTTTTTAGGTCTGGGCCCATAACCTGTTTGCGAAAAAATTTTATTTGGCCATATCGACGTTCTAATTAGCAAATTGTCTTACTCCATTTTAGAGAATCTTCCATTTATATGAAAAAACAATTGATTTAAAAATTTAATATCACTTTAAAAAACCATTTAATACCATTAATATCTAATAAAGGTATAATATTTTGGTCTGGATCATTCAAATAATTCATAATTGGACTATTGCTGTATCAAAATGTTAAAAAATCACCCTCTAAAAAATAAGGAGTTAGACCAATTGCTAATTAGACCGTCGATATGAGAGAAAGAAATAATTTTTCATAATAATAATGTTAACTGACATTTTTGATTTTTTTATATCGCTAAATTTATTAAATTATAACTAAAAAATATTTTTAAAAAATTGCACTTATAGTTTTTGAAGTTTTTAACAAAATGAAAGAATTTTTTTTTGTAATAATTTTTTCATAAAAATTTTTAGATGTCAGCTAACTTAATTTTCAATAATCTTTCAATTTTTTAGAGAAATTTTAACGCAACTAACATGTTTTTTTAAACAAAAAACCTGTTTAAAATTGAATAAATCAAAAATCGATCTCTAATAAGCTTTTTAGAAGGATCAAAAAATAATATTTGCTTTAAAACTTAACTTCTTAAAATTAACTCTCTAGTTACGAGATGATTTGGCGACTATGCGCCATCTGTCGGAAATTTTAAAAACTAAATTTTTTCAAAAAATTATTTACAGGCATATATGATCATTTAAGGCCTGGGTTAGGCTTGTTAAGACATATCAATCTAGATATGCCCATATATGGTCCATTATGGCCAATTTTTATACCAAGCCATATATAAGTATAATAAATTGTAAGATTTAGTCATTTATGGACATATCAGGCCATATTAGGAAATTTTGATGATTTATGAGTAAAAATGTTTAATAAATATTTTTTGTTTGAGTTTTTAATAAGAAAAACTCATAAAATAACTTTTGATATGAAACATTTAAAGACGAAAGTCGTTAATTTGTCGGTGATTATAATACTTAAAAAATAAGAGTTAAAACCGGAATAAATAATATAAAAATCATAATGATAATAATATGAACGGTAGCAAAGAGACATGTGAAATAATAATAAAAATAAAAATAAATAGCGTGTAAATAAAAATGAGACTTACGAGCTGATTCTGATAGGCGGTGACGGCGGTGAAAATGGCCTCCGGGAATACGAAGGTCTTGTGTGGCTCGCGTTCAAGATCCTCTATTGGGTCCTTGGCACCTGAGTCCGGTCGCTTCACCAGGTGGATTCGCGGCTGGTACTTGTGCATTGAATTTAATACCAGCTGTTTTATATAAAATCAAATCAAAAATCATAAATTAATATTTACATTTAATATTCAATCTTGTTTATTAATTTTGTAGAAAAATAAATTTTTTTTTTTTTTTAGTTAGCATAATAAAAAGGAATATCGATCTAATATTTAGCCAGACAGTCTGCAGACTGTCAAAATGAATTAAAGTGAATTAATAATGTCAACGATCGCGAAATTAGCTATTGTACGGAGATTGGAAATACACGAAAATTAAATGTCGTCTGCTCGTTAAATCATCCGATATAAATCGTCCGACTAGGATTAATAAATTGTTGAAGCTCGACTTAAATATTTACGAGCTTATTCTTGGAGCAGTACCTCCTGTTCATAAATATATATCCTGAAATTTACAATACCCCATTATTTATCCACCCGGTTAAACAATTTCCAATAATAAATCTTATCACTAAATCATAAAATTTTTTTCATTTTCCATTTCATTTTCGAATGTTGTTAAGCTACACTTTTTAAATATTATGACAGTTTACCCGATAAAATATCTTGAAATAATAAACCCAACTAGAATGGAAAATAACCAACCGAAGTCAAAATATTTATTGTTCGGCAATTTTTTAAATGACGCCCATTGTGTGCTTGAGAACAAAGAGAATAATCATTCATCAGATGTTAAGTATTTTTTGGTAATGTTAACAATTTTATAAACATTTTCTTTTAAAACAAACGCTTGTTTCTCTTCAACTTGTCATTTTACAAATATATATGAAGAATACAATGTTTAAACATATAATTTCCTTCTTGTAAACACTCTAGCCGCCAGAATATTTGAAATATCAAGCCCATTTTTTTTAATTAGCTTCAAAATGACTTTAAGCGAAGAAATATTAAATAGGGCTGCGTAATTCAATGCCAATTATTTTTAATTAACAAAAAACTTTTTACTCTTTTCTGATTCTGTACTTTTGTGTAAATAAAGGTCAGTTTTCAAGGCGACATTAATTAGAGTTATACTTTTTGCGCATGCGCTACACTTCTATCATCTGAACAGAAAACAGCGCGAAAATTTTAAATAAGAAATTATTTCTGAAGTGGAAAAAAACTTACATGCCCATGTCGGTCCATTTCATTGTTAGTAAGCTTAACTTTTTCAAAAGAAACAATCTGCTTCCTCAATTGTTCTCCCGTGAAGGGTGAGTCGGGATGAACATAGAGCCTCGCTGGCGCTGGAGGATCTGCTTTTCCAGCCACCAGCCACGAGCTCCTGTGGTAGGCGTATCTATACCTTTTTTTATCAACTGGTACAATGTCCATCAACACAGCATACCGACCGTCAGGTCTTAGTCCGTTGAAAGACACTCGACAGGTCGGAAACATCCTCCTGTAACAGAACAAATCACAGCTCCGTTATAGTACAATCATAATAATTCATTTAATTCTGTGTTCCCGTCATGTCTCAAATATTATTTCATGAGATTTAGAAAGAAAAGGAAAATTTTTTACAGGCATACTTTTATTTTAAAAAAGACTAGCAACCTTGCAGTCACTATGTGACTTATAAAGAATAAATAAATAAAATTTTGCTTTATTAAATAATTAATTTTGTTAAATTGGACTGTATTTTTTTAACTATTGACGCTTTTAAATATATAAGCTCATCCCGATAATATACTTCTCAAGAGCTTTCATTTGAGTACCCACATGCATTTTGATATATTTTTCATATATACATATATATAATATATTTATATATATATAAATATATGAAAAATTGATGTGGGTACTTAAATGAAAGGTCTTGATGAGTGTAACATCGGTATGAGCTTATATCTTTAAAAATGTCAATAATTGACAAGATATCTGTTAAATTGCTCTGTACTTTCTTAAGAATTGAAGTTTTTAAAGACATTAGCTCATCCCGATGATACACTCATCAAGAGTTTTCATTTGAGTACCCACATGCATTTTGATATATTTTTCATATATACATTTATATATAATATATAAATATATGAAAAATTGATGTGGGAACTCAAATGAAAGGTCTTGAGGAGTGTAACATCGGTATGAGCTTATATCTTTAAAAATGCCAATAGTTCACGAGAACAAGGTCATTTCTTCATTATGTATCTAGAGATAGAGCATTTTCGACTGCAATCTAAATACTTATCATTATAAATTAACTATTGGTGAGAATTATATGAAACCTTGAAAAGGCACAAATCCAGGTCAAGACTTTTCTTACGATACCAAATTTAACCATAAAAATCCATTTTATCATATAAATACACTGGCCACAAAATTTTGCTTATTCTCTTAATAATATGAATTTATTAATAATATTATTTTTTAAATCTGATCTATATTTTTTACGATTAAAAATTACATAAACTAATAATAATAATAAATTTTTTTAGTTTAAATCAAAAAAATCCTACCGTCCAGTAAATGAATAATTATTCCAGGACATTGAAACATAAGCGCTGATTAAATCTCATTGCAAGCTACTGGTTACCTGGTTAACTTGTTAGGAAGACTCAAAGACCCAAACACTCAAAGTTTAAAGTATATTGTATACATACAAGGGAGTGTGGTACACATGTGCCTTAATCAATTGGCTGACATTAACCACACCTACATCAGAACCCAGGACAAACATATTATTTCGTACAAAAAGATAGTTTTTTGTTTGAGAATGATCACAATCACACTTCTCGCCACTGCTTGCCCACTTACGACTTACAACTGGTGGCTAGTTGTATGTGAATAAACATATATGTACAATGTAGATGTAGACCTACACAGCTTGTGTATATGGATGTACACAATTTAAAACGTAAATGTTTCGCCTCCAAGGAATGAAAATAACATTAATACCGTGTCTGGTCTCCTGCTGTTTGACCACTAAAACGTATATACGGTGGACAACCCGCCGATCTTATCTTTTCTTCGTCTTTGTTCCTCTTCTCTGTCCTTCTTACAATATTCCTTATACCCAATCGTTATACATAAATGTATGCATTCATCCAGTGAATGCATGCTCCGCACTCTACATATTGTGACTAATGCTTTTTATTTGTCAAAATCTTCTTTGTTAATTAATTTAACGCGACAACAGCGACAAACAGATATATAGGGAGATTTATTTGCAATTAAGATTAATAAGTGAAGTGCTACTTCAACTTTTGGTGCATGATTTTGCAGAGTTGGTTTTATGTAGCATGTAGTTGATGTAATTGATTGAAATTTAATGTTTGATGGTACATTAATCAGCTAATCCATATGATAATTTGCGACAAAAGTTCAATAAGTTCGATTTGAAATTGAAGTAGACTAGATCTAAATGGATCATAAGCAAAAACCATTAACATAAAATGATGGTCGATTTTAAGATAGTACTCCCGTCACCACGAGAGTCTAATCCCAAAACCTAACCTTATTTAATTAACATAGTAGATTTCCCTATACTAAATCGCGTTGCACGGAAAAAAGAAAACTCGAAAAATTACAGTATATAATGCAACGTGGCGCTTCGTGATGAAAAATGGAAAAATTACAGTTTCAGATTGTAATTATTACAGATTTTATAAGAATTATATTTTAGAATGTAATATTTACATTAAAAGCTCTGAAAATTAAATTAAAAAATTGAATTTAGAAAAATGTTATTTCAAACTGTAATTTTTCTAGTTTTGATTACGACGGGACCGATTTTACATTTTATACTGTAATTATTCCTGTTTTCTTTTTTCCGTGTGGAGAAAGAGAGACAAAGATAAAATTTGAATGTTTTTTATTAACAAATATTCTTATCGACGTTCTAATCAGCAAATTGTCTAACTCCATTTTAGAGAATCTTCTATTTGTACGAAAAAAACAATTAGTTCAAAATTTATTATCACTTTAAAAAAGCATTTAATATTATTAATATCTAATAGAGATATAATATTCAGATTTGAATCATTCAAATAATTTATAATTGGATACTGATTGTTATTAAATATATTTTAGATGTTATTTTTTCTCATTGTCTTCACTTTTATAAGAATCTGAACGTCCAGTTTTGTGAAATAAAATAAAGTCTGTGATTTTCCATAAGGATCAGCGTAAATATTAATATCTTTTTTTCAGTTCTCTGTAGGCCTCCAAAAATTTAAGTCGTTAATTAAGATATTATTATGTACCTATATGCCAAGTTTCATCAAATTCAGAACGTCGATCCTAAAACCGGTACTACCTTAAACTCACATTTGATGCTTTTATTAATTTGTTGATTTATCACAATATGCAACAAAATTTAACGAAGTATCAATTAGTCCAACTCTTAATTGAATTAAACTAGATCTAAATGAATTGAAATCAAAAATCATTAAGTTAAAATAATGCACAAAATGCTACTTGATTCAAAACTAACATTTAAAGTCTTAATTTATTAATTTATTCAAAAATTGGCACTATTTTGAAGCTCAGTCTCTTTTCTCATCATTTTCTTTCCATCAAGTTTGTCGATTCTATATTACATATTATTAGGGCCAGGGCTTTCGCAGTTGTTTAAATGAGCATTCATATGTTTAACCTCAAATTTGAATAAAGAAAAAACGCCAACTTCCTGGCCCTACATATTATTATTTAAAATTTAAGCTAATTCGACCAATTTCAAACTAGCAGTACATTAAAAAAATGTTCCAATTCGAATGAATAAAGGAAGTGAAGGAGCGTATTCTTGAGAGTGGATGGCAAATGAAGGCATAAGTTGACGGGTGAAAAGGAACTGCGACGTAGATCTAATTACTGACGCCCGAGTAAGTGTTCAGCCGGGTGAAGTAACTTCTTCTTCTTCTTCTTCTTTCTTTTACTTTACGTCTTTCACTGCTCCTTGTTCTTGGGTTTCTTATTCGTGGGTACTTTGTCCATTAAGCTGGTGGTGTAGTCAATGCAAACTTGGAGAAAAGTTGAGGGTGCAGCGGCCAATTAGGCAACCGTCACCCGCGTCGACTTCCACTAGCTATTCTTCAACGACTTCACTTACTAACCCTTGAACTCATTACTGCATAAAATTTTAGAATCACTTTTTGTTTCAGTATTTACTTTAACCGATTCATAAAAATTCAAATTGAATTGACGATAAGCTAAAAATAGCGAAAGCTAGAACCAGTGATTGAATTTGCTGAGGAGGTTGAACCAGCGAGTAGTCCAGCAAACAGTTAGCTCTTTATCTCGCCCCCTGTGGATACAAGTCTCTGGTGTAGTTTCTGGTCGCTCAGCTGGATAGTGTAAAGGGAGAGAGAAATTCACGGATCAAGGCTGTTAATGAGAAAGAGTCGCCGCTTGTTGACGTTGACATTCCCTGAGTAGAGACATTGATGAAGTAGGTACTATACCAAATGTACTGGTGCTTACGATTAGCGAACTCGGGGAGCAATTTACCCCTGGGACCAAAGGGTTGATATAACTTAATCGATCTGCCGGGTGGTAGTGTCGTTTTATTGCTTTTTCTTCTTTTGTTTTGCTTCCATCCTCGTGTTAAGGAGTAATATCCAGATAAAATTAAATCAAACCAAACACACACATTTATTTATACCAGGATTTAGTCATTGGCGTTTTAATCTAGTGATAGGGTTGTTAGAAAAATAACAAGATTGATTGATTACCTTCCGGTTTTTGTGATTATCATTTCGGTGCCCAATTCGTTGAACTTGTCCCAGAGTTCTTTTGTCTCCAGGTGGCAGACGACGTGCCTTAATTCCTCGCAATTCGAATGCTCCTGAAGGAGAGGATTTGAAGGGGATGGCGCTTTTCCACTGGTGCTTCCGGCATCATCAGCTTCTATTTCGTCGTCTATGTCCACTGAGTCTTGAGATGCTGGTGGTATCCTGCTTACTCCTGATCCACTTGCTTCTCTTTCTGTAAAGCAAAAATCTTCAAGTTAAATATACAGTTTCATGATTTTTGATCCCCCGACAAAATACCCCCGACAATTAATCCTAAATAGCCGGAGTTTTTGAATAAAACGACAAACCATAAAAAATTAAAAAAGAAATAGTTAATTTATTTAAACAATTTTATCTTTTGTGTCAACATATAAAATGAGAACACTTACAACACTAGAAATAATATTAATTATATAATATCATTTAATGACTAATACAATACTTATTACAAAATAAACCATAATTTGGATAAGAAAAAGTCGATGGATAAATAATCAAAGGTAATTAATACAAATTATAGCAAAAAAAATTTTTTTGAAAAATTTCATTCAAATTTTTAATCAAGGAGGAATAATCATGGTTTTTGTGTGTGTTTACTCAGTAATAGGCCAACACAAACGCGGGTAATAATATTGCGCCCTTTTAACATGGTTTTTGTGTGTGTTTACTCGACATTAGACCAACACGTACACAGTAAAAAAATTTTCGTCATTGCGTAAAGTGTAAAAATGTTTGTGTAGGATTTAACATTTAAGTATGTTGATTTAACACAATAGAGTGTTGATTCAACACAAATTGTGTAAAAAAAGTCATCAACACAAATTTTTGTGTTAAATTTGACGAAAAATTTTTTACTGTGTACGCTTGTTACCGCGTTGTGCCCTTCGCTATGTATTTTGTATTATTATGTAATAATGTAAAGTTGCCATTTGGCCTGTACCTTGGCATTAATAAATAAATCTTAAATCTTAAATCTTTTATCATTGTGTTCTTTAATAATTTTTTTTTTTAATTGAATTTTCGAAAACTATAACGAATTTGAAGGATAACTTGTCGGGGTTTTTTTGTCATAGGAATATTTTGCCGGGGACATTTTGTCCGGGGATATTTTGTCGAAGATATTTTGTTGAGGGTATTTTGTCGGGGGATCAAGACGCCTGATACCAAATATACTAAATAAAATCATTAAAAAATTATTATTTATTTATTCTTTTTGCTTTAAATAAATAAATAAATTAAATTAGCTCCTTAATATTTAAAAGCTTCCCTCTTTTTTCGTTAAAATTTTACGAGCGATAATTCGAACGCGACCATGCGCGACTCAGCCGCGATAATGAACCCAGGAAAAAAATTTTGTCGGCAAGTAAAAAACATTTTGAGATCTGGAGCTTAACTGATGTAAGAATAAGAGCACAAAATAATTAAAAAAATTGAGTGTGGTCTCTACATATCCACCCACATGTCGTCGAGCCACTGCAATTCGACCCCGATTTTTATTGCCAACTTTTAGTTTTTTTCCTGTTATTGCAGTGCAATTTTTTTTTTTTTTTTTTTTTTATACTAACATGACATCTTTTTTCATTCATACCTTCACTCCGCCATACTAACCCTCTCTGTCTTTCTTTCTTTCCTTCTCCGTTTATCAGAAATAGTACAAGTACATAATACGTAAATATATAACATACGACATCGTGTGTGTCACATGCGGCTTGTAAACACACACCCAGATTTCATTCATGCCTCAGTTACATATCAACGGCTCACTCCTAATTAGTGTCTTCCATACATATAAATGTATAATACAGTAAAAGTACCTGAATATAATCTTCTTGAATTGTTGGACAGTAACTCTTCGCACAAGCACCAGAAGAAAATATACAATATTATATATATATATATATATATATATATATATATATATATATATATATATATATATATATATATCCATATATATATATATATATATATATATCCATATAAAATAAAAAAATAATAAAGTTAAAAAAAGTTTGAAGGAAATATACGAGCAAATGCGAATCGAATTGAAGGCTACCGTTCGAAAATAAAAGTTTAAAAAGAAATAAGAAGAAGAAAGAGCAGGATCTAGAAGACTTAACTCTTCTGAAGATAAAGAGAAGCTGAGATCGAGATTCTTTTTCACTCCTTGGCACTTGGTGCGGTTTTTTTTTTTTTTTTTTTTTTTTCTTGAACAGAACGCAATTAGGCTCGGCGGGACTAATTGCTCGGTAGACTTGAGGATGAAAAATATCAGGAAGAGGAAATAATGCAGAGATATCGGGAGAAATAGTCTGAGCTAAAGATGTAATAACACCTACGCCTGATGGTTAGGCTACAGTACTTATTACTTATAACTATAACTAATAAAAAGGTGAAGCAAGGTAATAGGTAATAGCTTGGTTGAGTTTCAAGCGGTTGAAGTTCTTGGGTCTTTTGCGGTGTTTAAAAGATAAAAACGTTTAATTATTAATTTACGCTGTGGCTTTGGTTTACGACAATTGTTGTTTTACTCTTATTTTCATTAGCTAAAAGTCGTCGTACCAAGACGAGTAAACGAGCTTAATTGGTAAATTTATTCTAAGTACTTTTCTGATTGACGGATTGTGTTTTTATTATCTACCATTAGAAGTTTTAATTGTCGTCTAATAGATTATTTTTATGGCAGATCATTTTTTAATGAAGATTTTTATAATCAATTATCAGATGAGATATTAAAACAGAGGATAGAATAAATATATTTGAAAGGTTGTTGGAGGAATATATCAAAAATATGTACTAAAGATGTGAATTTGTCGTAAATTTTATATTATAAATATTGTAATTATGTGTAAAATTTTTTTTAATTATTTTATAGAAGAATAGCGATGAGTAAATGAACAATTATTATTATTATTATTAAAAAAAAAATAAAGATTTTTAGTAAAATTAAAAATTTTTAATTAAGAAAACTGATTAAATTCATGATAAATTTTTTACAAAAAAACAAATTATATTTTTAGTTTTAAAAATTATGTTTTCAATAAAAAATTTTATTCAATCTCCCGAAAATTTTCTTCTAGAATAAAATAATTTTTTTCAGTGTAATTTTTTTTACTACTGCTGAAATTGACGAGTAAAATGCGTTAAATTTTTCCTTTCTCGCAAGAAACGATTGACCAAGACTCTAGACTAAACTTAAGACATAAAGCGATTTTAACATCTCAATACTAGGACGGTAAATTAATAACAGCACCTGCGCCTTAGAAAACTGCATAGTAAGGAAAGAGAGAGCTGAGACAAGAGATATAATGTATATTATATAGCTTACTGCGGCTTAACTAACACCGGTTATTATGCGTGCTTTTATTATCGTTAACTCACCTATAATAAGTGTTACTTGCAAAGCAACATGACTCCATTGAATGGGCATACTTAAAAGCCTCAACTTTAAATGCACCTATTCTGCGTACACATATTATTTATAATTAATAATTCTAATCCACATGCCACGCATCAACTTTTCAATCTATTTTCAGGCACACCACCTCTTTATCAGGTGTTTTTAACTCACAGCAACTTAATAAATAACGAGAAATAAATTATATGCCTCTATTGATTTTCAGTTTAGTCAATTCCCGTAATTTAATATACCAAATGGTAATTTTATTTTACACTGGAAAAATTTTATCACACCATCGGCCTTTATTTTTATAATTTATTGCTAAAAATTCAGTATAATTTTTTCCTATAAAAATCCAAATTAATGATAATTTAATTCCACTCTTGAATAATTTTGATAATAACGTAGCATATTAATGAGCTCACACACTCACATACATACTCTAAATAAATTAAATTAAAAAAAAAAATTAAGACATCAAATAATATATGTTGTCGCAATCCAAATATTGATTAAAAAAACATTTGACTTTTTTTATTTTATCAAAATTCAAACTAAAGCATTTTAAATATACTTAAATATTATTTCCACACTATTAACCACCATATGTTTTTCTCAGTGAAACCCTGATTATACGCATATGCCACATACTCATAGCTCGTGCACGATTTTGTCAATGCAAATCCAAGTACATACGTTCGTTACGTAAATAGTGTCCATTACATACATACACGGGGAAAAATTAATTATACTACCTACTATACAAAAATAGTAACTCCTACTATCTAAAATGGTAATAAAATTAATTAGTGACAAAATAATAGGTGGTATCATTGACAATTGTAATAGTTACTATTAATGATGGTAAAGATTACTATCAAAAATAATAATTGTAATTATTATAAATTATAATTGCTATAATCGGAGATGGTAACTGTAACCATCTCAGATTGTAAAAATTCTGAAAGAAAAAATAATATAAATTTACTTAATTAAATCCTTTATTTAAATTTATTCAAATTTTTTTTTTGAAAATTTGATTTTTTTGAAGATTTAAAATTTTTTTTTTGAAATTTTAATTTTTTTTTATTGAAAATTTTGATTATTTGGAAATTTCAAATTTTTTTTTTTTAATTTGGCGTTGAAACTTGTTTCAGACAAATAAAAATTTAAATATAAATTCAATCCAAATTTAATCCCGATTTTTTGTGCACTACACTGCGCTATAACTGCTTTTAGTTAATTCAGAAATGCATCCACGCTAACGCAGATTCTTAATTTTTTAAATATTTTTTACTAGCTGAGATAGTAACTATTATTATGACTGATGGTAACTGCAACCATCAGGTTATATTAGGAATTACGATTTTAATAATAGTAGTAACTAGTTAAAATAATAAAAGCTACTATTACTGATTACCATCATAATAGTAATAGTTGCCATCAGGATGGTAACGACTACAATTCAGATGGTTTACATAATTATTTAAATAATATTTACTACTATCGAATTCAGTTAATAGATTTTACCATAACTAGATAATAAACTCTACTATAAAATTTTCTCTGTGTACATTTGACATGTGGACGATTGGTTATACTACATCAGCGCCGACATGGGTCAAGAAGCCGTCGCTCTACTTATATATCTCCAAGTAATATTTTTTAACTGCAATTGATACTTGAATATCATTTTCTCAAGATCCGATCCGCATGTTTGAGTCCCATATGTCCGATGAAATGACTTTAGTGGGACACGTGCCTGGTTGGTGACACACCGCTGATGAACCGTCCAAGAAAAGGCTCTTTTCACATACGCGTGACCAATTTCGAAACTCTAGCATATGCTTTTAATTTATTATTATATTGTAAAAAGTGCCATGAAAAAGAAAAAGAAATGGGAGAAAAGCATGCATGCATTTACACGTAAATAATGGTAAGGAATGACAATAAGAGAAGCTGGGTTGCTTAAAAGATTGGTCTAAATTTGCAACACTGAAGTATCTCTTAATTGGCGAGAGAAGTGTCTATCCTTGGAGCGGTTGTTCATTTTCTTAATGTGTGTGGTCTATATCTTGCTCTTCTCTAAGGCATAGGAAGGTATTTTTATTCAACAACGACAACGCTAGTGTTAAACGACTGACGAAAAGCAAAGGACACCGAACAGAAAATAAAAAATTGTGATAGTAAGAGCAGACACTGTTACTGCTGATGACAAAGACCGGCACCTACTCCAACTTATTTAGAATGAGAGACGGCGAATAAATAACAGTGGAGGTTCAAGATGTAGAGAAGGATGATGATGATGATGAAGACGGAGAAAAGTCAGTGTGTGAAAATGCGTGGGACGTTATTTACGAGAATATTCAGAAGGCGCATAAGAATGTCATCATGAAAGATGCAACTGAATAGGAGTGCCGAAGGGAAAAAATATTTTCAGCTAATTTTAATGCTCAAATATCAAAACTCTAGACAAGTTATAAAGTTTTAATCATCAAGATTAGTGAACTCACTGCTATGCTCATGATTAGACTTTAAACAGATGGTGTGCTCGTAAGAATGATGGACCGGAGCAATAAAACACCCTAGCTTGGTGTTTTGGCCAAGACCACAGTCACGTGGCACCAGGCCATCTTCTCATGCTAGACTTTTGCTGGACTACACTTTAAAGTTAGTATTCTAGTTTATAGAATCTGTTTCTGAAGGATTTCAATTCTTCACCTGGTTGCCAAGATTCGAGCTGTTAACCAAAATTACGTGCCAAGTTTAATCTATAAAGATGCCTAATCTGTACTAATAAATGAAAAGCCGGTTTTTTTGTCCGGTTATACTGCGAAAACTACTGAATCGATCGGAATAATACTTATACCATAATAAGATGCAGCGTGTTTCGGAGAAGGTTTTAGTATATGATGTGGTGGTGATTACTTATTCGGAAGCTATATTTATTTGACGTAGAAATAATGAATTTTTATTGTAACTAAATTTATTATATTCGATTGCCATTTGTTCAAAATAAATTTTTTAATTCTATTGGTTATGTTTATAGGCAGATTTCTTCACTTATGAGACCTGCAATTTCTTTAACTGAAACTTTCAATGCTCATTACAAATTTTTTTTTTCATATCAATTATTATTGATTTTTGTAAGAAAGACACGGGATTGTTATAATGATTGCACATTGAAAGTTACAATGAATATTAGCTAGAATAATCACATGGATAAAAGGTGCATGCCAATTCGATAGAATTGGGAATCTGTGCAAGTCAAAACAATACTCTAATTAAATTCCAAGTCTCGATCTAAAAATGCAATTCTATAAAGCGCCCAGCGGAGCGGGCGATTAACAGCTAGTAGCTAAATATTTCGACTAACTTTTTCATGGGTTCAACTATAGTTGGAAAGTTGAGTGTCTTTATTGGGTATTAGGCACTTCAGAAAAGGGGTATGTAGTGGAGGCAATTCATAAGGACGGAATGACTTTCAAAATCTCCGAAGATGACTGGCGTTTTGTTAAAAAAAAGTGTTGATGATGCCTGGAGTACTATTGTCCAGGTCACAAGTGCATCAGCTAATAATAATTCATTGAAGAATAATGTATGCCGTATCCACACAATGCTGTTTCATACGAGTCATTTGTCGAGAGTCTGTAGTCTCTGTTCAGTATACAGGAAGACCACCTCACAAGTATCCTCATCATCTTGATCGTCATAAATTGAGCATACGTTTATATACCACAGATAAGAGACAAAACGTAAGACGTAAGATATATAGTAACTACTAATTGACGGTTAATAGCGAGTGAGTATGAGAAAGAGTTCGTAAAATAACCAGCATGTTGGTTGTTTTAGCATTGACATCCATCACTTAAACAATGACATAGTTTAGTCCCGTTAAGCTGTTATTTGCATTGTGGGCAAATGTATACTTATTGAGTAACTGGCAACTGGTATAAGAATAAGTTCGCGTGCTGCACTTAGTCGTCATGGCGATCCGCGAAAAGGAATAGAAGGTTATCGAGTTTAAATTACATAGAAACGTGAATTGAACGGAAAACGAGTAGGATAATAGCTAATAGCTGATAGTTAGCCATCCACGTGGCTCTGTTCTATTCTATAATTTGCCCTTGCCATTCTGATATATACTGTGCCGTTTACTGAAGAGAAGGCGGACCGCCACTCGACGTTTCAGCCTCAATTGCAATTGCGGCAAAACGTTGATACTTATTATTATTATATTACAAATACATATATAATATGTAATAACATATTGCAAAGAGGACCTTTAGTGGTTACAGATTTCTAACATGCCACATGCAAATGGAATCCACTTGTAACTCTGAGTTAGAATTCTGCGGTTGCGGTCAATAATAAAATCATCGTACTTTCAAAATTGGCTATTATTGAATAACCTAGTAATTAGCATTTACGCTCAACTGGGACTTAGTTATTTCGTAAGTCATTCACCAGATGTCTTTTCTGGCTAACAGACTTTTGTATAATTAAGTCGTTGATTAGCTTCAATAATAATTGAGGATATTTTATTGAAATTTATAAAGTTTGAATATAAGTCAATTAGCGATTAATATGATAAGTGTGCTGTCAACATTAATTCTAACAGATTGTCGTTGATAGTGCCTGAATTAATAGACGTGTATGCATACATTTATCCACGACTGTGCTTGTGGTTGTATATATTTAGTAATAAAGATAATAGCTTTTAACCATTACTGATTTAACATTCACCAATTTGCATTCCCGCACAACATTCTTGGTCACCAATATACGTCGTTATTACGGATGATGTATGATACCTTAGTTATAGTAGTAGTATAATTGTAATCGTCGGCTAACTACACTGTTGAGTAGTAGTCTACTGTATGCACGGGTTGACAATAAAAGACCAAACAGGAATAAAATAAATATTAAGAAATAGCTAGTAGCTGAGTTTAATAAGATTGAGATGCGGGTTGGCACGTAGCCTCTTTGGCACACGTTTTGTTCTATATATTCAGTATGGTGTGTGTGCCACCAAGACGGTTCATTAGCGCTGTCATTTTACATCATGTGTGGCTTGAATATATGTCTCGAAGACAAGTGGACGATGAAGAAGCTATTTGCAGCTTCAAGCTTCAAAAGTTTCGGTTGATAAATAACTTTTCAAAAAGGTTGCCTTACTACCAGATCCAGCTCACTTATTATTTAGAAATATTCACAACTTATTCTGCTGGTAGTTCATAGTTGGAACACGCTCAAGATTCATATTTTCCGAACTAATTTATCTGTCAAGAATGGAATCAGGAAATAGCATTGCTAGAATGCCTCATGCAGTTATATGATAACAATCATAATCATGATCATGATCTATCCTAGCTCACAATTTGGCGACACGGTCATAACTACTCGTCTCAAATTTTAACAACTATAAACTAACATATTAAACAACAAATAACTTACCAAGCTGATGAAGCTTCCCGCCAATAGATTGTTGAAGATGCCTATTGGACTGCTGTTGATGCTGATGAGCTTGCTGTTGTTGTTGACGTGAATCCCGTGCCATAATGGCAGCAATGCTGAAGTCCGTGGCACATTGCCGGTTGGAGTTACAATTACTGCTGCTACTGCTGTTGTTGTTATTCAAATTATTAAGGAGGCTACTGTTGGGCGACCTGGAGCTATCATCGCCTTCAGGACCGTCATCTCTCGCAGGACATCTGTCAGGAATGACTCCGGGTGTCACAGAGACAGGAGTTGTCTCGGGTTCGCCGCATCGCGGCATTCTCCCGCCGTCGGCGCCACCCCCGAGAAGTGACTGTGATGAGTCCTCCTCGTCCTCCTCGCTGCCAGGACCCACCCCGCCGTAGGTAGTCAGGGTCAGTCCGTTTCTCTTCCTTGCAGCAATTCCTCGCGACTCCAGCAACATCACCTACACCCGCAGACACCACCAAAGTCCCCAGCTACACTGGTAACTATTTTGTTCCAGGTCACTGTCCTAATCTCCAATCACAAATCACAGATCCGTCAGTCAATTTCTAACTAATCACACCAAGTCCTTCAATAAAACTTCAATTCACTTCCACTAACGAATACTTGAGCTAATTTAATCTTCCGAGTTAAAAACACTAATCGAGGCGCACACCAAGGACCATAGCTCCTCTATCAGTCTGAAGGGTCATAAGCACAAAGTGGATGCAGCAGCTAGGTTCTGATGATCACTCATCAACAAACTGAGCATCCTCACCAGGTATCCTTATCAAAAAGGCCGCACTACCGCCTACTATCACTTCGAAACGTTATCAAGCACTGATGGGTAGCAAACTGAGCAACATGGAGCAAGGTTGGTGATCAGGCGGCCCCAGGCTTGTTATCAGTGTGTGTGAGTGACGTGTGTAAGTGAGCCAACGAGACCGGTCAGACATTAAATAGCAAGAAGAGCAAGATGTGTTCAAAAAATCGTGAGTGTGAATGGGGTGGATCGAACCGTGAACGCGCGGACAGACGATCGGTTGGACCGAGTAACAGACCGGTTGCCTGACAGACTGACCTGCGCCGCTTACGGGATGGCTCGCACTCACATCCGCCCCCCGCGTTTCTTTCCTACCCTTCTTTCCCACTCTGAACCGACTCGACGACATCAACGAGAACGTATTACTCGGGTACTGACTCTGGGCGTTGTCACTCGAGACTCCGCCCACTGGGCCCCACCAGCCGGACACGCCCCCAAAAGATACCCAGGTCGTTATTGCTTGATCCGCAGGCTGTCAGAACGCCTCTTCACCAACACCAGGACTGTCTTTATTCAACACAAGCCCATTATCTTTATCGTGGTCGTTTACCACCACCAAAAGCGATGCCACCCCGTTGGAAGGGACGGCGTCTACGTGCGAACGTTCACGGGTGGCGACCCTCGTCTCTCTTCTGTCCTGGTTACTCTGATGTTGCCAAGCTGAGATACCCAGGCAACACCTTTTTTTATCGAAACATCACCTTTCTCTCCTTAGTCTCCGCGTCGTCGTACTCCTCTTGGTAGTCGTCAGATGAAGCCTGTGGTGTGAGCCACGGTTATAAGTGTGATGCACGGTACACCACCAGTATCATTCTCTCTGTCTTTTCCGAAAATAAACAACCACCTCTGAGAGAGACAGAATCTACTAATAGAGAGAGAGATGCTAAGGAAAACCAAGAAGGATTGGGGAGAAGAAAGAAGAGATGCTGTTATATACTCAATATTATGGTCTCGTACGCGCCATCTAAACCTACAATAAGCGGTGCCAGTTCACCCAGAGCCAGCTGCCATTTTTTCTTCCCAAAGGGATGTGCTGAAGAGGGAGCTGCCACCAGAACCACCAGTTTCAGAGGTGGGAGGCTTTTGCTGACAGCACTCTGGACCCGGAGCAGACCGGTCCGAGTCCCCTCACTCTTCTCCCCTTTTCTTTGCTGATACTTGGTTTATATCAGCCCTGATATGGTATGGGCTCCATCTCCGGCCCTCCAGGTCCTCGTTCAGTGGCCTCAACAGCTAAGCCACCAGCTTTCAAAAAGGTACCGTTTCATTGTTTTGCCGTCGACCGTCGGAAACTTGGCCCGCGGATCACTTCTCAGGTCTCGGGTGTGAGAATGGGCGGAGGCCTTATCAACAGCGGGGGCGGCCGGCATTGGGTGGGTGGAGTGCGATATTGTATTAACGAGCCTTCTGGTGGGAGAAAGATGGACGACGCTAATAGAACTAAGTAGAAGTGGATGGACGATCCGATAGGGCTTTTTATCATTTTGATAATGTGGGTGGGGAGGGGACAGCAAGTACTAGAGACTACTTGCTATTTTCTATGAGCTGTAGGAGGGAAAATTCGCAGGTCAATATTATAAACAATGCCTTTGTACTGCTGAGCACTTGACATTTTGAGCTTGAGTTTTTCTTGGTAAATTTTTTGTGAGGTCTTCTCATTCAGAGAAATTTTAAATTTTAAGGGTGTTCTGTGACAGTCGACACCTATCAGTCCAAACGAGTTGACTTTTAAGAGATTATATGTTGCCATTATTATTCCACCTCTTTTCTTCTGCTTTTCCGACGCCTTTGTTCATTATATTATGATGTAGATATATCGATGTGCATGTAGATGTATTGTTGAGGCTGGCGTACATTGTGATACTCCAGCGCTTCACTTCCTCACAACTTCTCCAAGGTTTTTATTGTTCTCATCGTTATTACTGCATATTCTCAAGGGGCTAAAATTGTAAATGCCTCGCCTCTCATCTTTACAAAAAAAAATCAGTCGTTCAAGTAATCTTAGTCTCATTCAACTCCTATGTTCCTCAAAGGAATAATGATTTTTTTTGTATAATTATAGAAATTTTAACTTTTAAAATATTCGCAATAATATGTAAGATGAATATTGAAAATCAGGAGTACATTTTCATACAAGATTATAGTTTGATTTTATGGAAAAGAAAGTACAGATAATTTTGAGCTAAGGATTTTGATTTTTTTTAATTTATGAATGATTGTCTTAGATTAAAAAATTTTATTCGACGTTAGAACTAATATTGACGTCAAGATTAATGTTTACATTCTTGCGTAAATAGTATACGTTTTATCTTTCCTATGTGTCATATTTTTGAGGTCGATGAAATTTTTGTGTTTGAATAAAAATACTAATGAGTGTAGCTGAAAAATATTGAACTTGACATTCCTAGTCGAAAAAATTAGACATAGATATAAAATAAAAGGTGAACCTTGATAACTTTTAATTTTATTTTGATGATTAGTTTTTGACAAATTTTGAATATTTTTAAAATTGAAGTCACGCGATTTGAATTTGTTCATTGAAAATAAAAATTCAAATCTGCAAAATTGAATTTTGATCCCATAATAATTTTTGTCTATTGTTCATAAAATTTCTTAATAAAAAAGAACTTTTGTTAAAAAATCAGGTAGATTGATGAATTTTTTGTTAATAAATTTCACGACAAAGTAATAGTCAGAAAATTAGAAAAATTTTAGGCCTTCAAAAGCAATAATTTGACGTTTGTATCAGTTAGACCTAACTATTTGAAACTCACGACTGAACAAGTCTCATTTAGGCCGTAATATTCCCGACTTAGAATTAAATGAGACTTGTCCAAAGTGTATCACTTTCCAAACTGAGGGCAAAATTAGGTTTTCTTCATGAACAGAAGATTCTACTGATCTCCAAAGTGAGGATTGTCTGATGTAACTTTACATTGAATGAGACCAAAATTCGGTGTTGTCCAAAGCACACAATGTAGAAAATTAAAGATACATTTTATTTATTGATTAGTTTAAATTTATTAATTATGTTGATGCAATACAAATTTGACACATACGTACAAAATATTTCCCACATACATCAATCTTAATATCATTCGTGTCTTCGAACATATACAATTTTCCACACTCACTTTTACAAAGATTATCTTATAAATAACAATCGTAATGTTATCGAACAATATTGTAGATTTCAAAAAACTATTTTCTCAAATTGTATTCCTTTCTGCGAATTGTTTCTTGCTGCACTTTGATGAGTCCATTCCATCAAAACAGTTCCAGAACACTTAGTATTATAATAACTTAATTGTTCCAGTGATTTAATCAACAGATGTTTTATCCAGTAACTCTTTATCATCTGCAAAGATTTTAATAATTAAATATAAAATATTTGAAATAATTCCCAAGTTTTTCCTAATTTTTCATCAATTAAACATCAAAATTGAAACTTACATTTCCATATTTAATATTAAAAACAAAGTACATCTTTATCTGTAATAAGGAAGTTATTGTACAATATACAAAACTATAAGCAGACAGATAATTTTTCACCTAGACAACTATTATTCGTAATAAATTTACAAAAAAAATTTCCTCCAGTAATATTCCTAGAATATAAATAATATATATGATGAATGGTGTCTCGTACTTCAACGGCTGACAATTATTATTACAGACATTTGCACGTGAACTAGAATTTCCCGGATGATCTAGCTCTCAACTTCTGAATGTATACATACATAG
Organism: Cotesia glomerata; assembly: GCF_020080835.1. Lineage (NCBI taxonomy): Eukaryota > Metazoa > Arthropoda > Insecta > Hymenoptera > Braconidae > Cotesia > Cotesia glomerata. Next base: position 12,378,057 of record NC_058167.1, read on the forward strand.
CAACAAGATATCTAGCATCAACACGAGATACGAATTACTCGTACGACCAGGATAAGAAGAAAAATATATATGGAGAGAAGATGATGGAGACTGCTGTCTGCACATCACTGAGTAAGCTTATATTAAAGTATATACACATAAATATAACATATAAAGATCCACGCTGTTTATATGTCACGTCGCTTTGAAGTGGTCTCCGGAGCGTCGTACTAAACATATATATCTTCGCCGCGTCTGCTCACGTTAATAGTCACTAGTCACATCCTACCTGATCATAATATGCACCAGCCATAATAATAAATGCTTCAAATGGCGTTATAATATCCTTAAAAAACACATACTTATACTCATACATACATTTACATGAAAAATATTTTTTATAAATGTATATGTATACAGGAGAATATGTAGAAATAAATAATGAACCGGAAGAGCGAGCAAGCGGCTCATCTTTGACGTTAATTCGCAAAACTTCAAATGTATGATTAATATACTGTGTTTTATGTTTTGAATTTTCATACTGCCGTAAAGTTACTACGGCTCAGCGAGTCTTGGACTCTGCGTTGGTCTGGACTAGTTTTATTACTTTTCTAAGTTAATTAGAGGCTTTTAAAATTTATACGAGTCTGACTGTTTTTATATATAAATATAAACATTTTTAGTTCCTTCGAAATGGAATTGTTTTATTTTTTATTAGATTTAATTGTGGAGTTCAAGATAAAAAAAAAAAGTTATTTTATAAATACTTATTTTCAATTTCTATTTTAGCGACAGAAAATAAAAAATTGACGGTCTCGGGTTCGAATCCAGGACGCGATTTTTTTTTTAATTTATTGATTACAAATTTATTTATTTATTTTTTAATTAATTAGAATTTGAACTTGTGGATGTTAATTATTTTAAATTAATTTTGAATTACTTGATGAATAAGCGAGAAATTCGTGACAATATTATGTTCATATGAATTTCTTGCATCACGGTTTATATAAATATCTGCACAGACATATATGAGACGGTGATTATAACTTACAACTTATAACTTTAGAGCTGATATAGACTGTTATTAGTAGGAGATATAAACTAAATATAAACAGACAACAGACGTGTGTATTATTAAACGTATTACGGTGCATCTAGATGATAGCGAATTACTCTGATTATAGGATAAATTATGAGATCAAGTGGGTATGTCTTTCTGGAAATAAATTTCGGTAAAATTTTCAGTTATTTCGTCACTGTTTAATCGAGTTGGTTTAATTTTCATTGAAATAAATTTATGAAAATTTTAATATTATTATAAAGTGTGAAAAAAATGTAAAATGAAATATTTAATAGTTGAAATTTATGATGAAAATAAATTAGCTAAGTTAAAGAGAAATTATAAGAAAAAATTTTTATCTTTTTTTTAAAAGTGTAATTTTTTAGTAAAAGGTTGAAAATAATAATATAACATCTTGTGTTACAAAAAATGAAGGATAAGTAATTTTTTTTTTTTTAATATGATAATTTACATGTACATCGGCTAATTTGAATTTTATTACATCCAGAAAAAAAAGGCAATCTCCTTGATTACATTTAATTATAATAATTAAAGAAATTGAAAGTATGAAAATTAAACAGATACCCTTTAATCGGAAAACGAATTATATAGTTAACAAATGTGATGATCATGAAAAATTAATTTCAATAAATAAATTATTTTTTTTTTAAATATCCATTAAGGATGTAAACATCGTGGGAAAAAGTATGATTGAGAATTTATATTTTTATAATAATTATTGTAGAGTATCATTATGTTATAAAATAGAATTTGTAATAAAAGAAATAATAATCATTGAATTATATTCATGAAAGAAAAAAAAATAAAGTTATTGTCAAAGAAATTTTGCAATAAAATCATTTATTTTGGACAAATTTTACACAGAAAAAAAACAATTCAATAATTACATTTAAAAGTCTAAATTTTGATTTTTAATTTTTTTAAATGTACTTCTATGTCAAAAACTTTTTTTTTTTATTTTTTCTTATCGGGAAAGCTAACTTTTAATATTTCATTTATTTTTTTTTTTGTACAAAAAAATTGAATTTAAAAATCAAAAAAAAATTTTTAAAAAATAAAGTTACAGTCAAAGAAACTTTGCGATAAAATCATTTTTTTCGGACAAATATTACACAGAAAAAAAAACTATTCAATAATTATTGTTTAAATTCTAAATTTTGATTTTTAATAATTTTTTAAATGTACTTTTGTATTAAAAACTTATTTTTTTATTTTTTTTGTCAAGGCAGCTAACTATTAATTTTTCATTTATTTTTTTTTTGTACGAAAAAATTGAATTTAATAATAAAAAAAAAATATTTTAAATAAGAAAGAAAGAGAAATTCTTTTGATCATATGTGTGACTAAATAATGGTAGATTAAAAACAAAACTTCTCGGCCATCTGGAGCTCACCGAAGCCGAAAGTGTGTCTTTTGCAGCTTACTTACAAAATGAGCTTGTTATGAATGTGTAATAACATCAGAGAGAACAAAATAAAAGCTAAAGAACTCTTTAGCGAACGAGGCTAAATCTTTTAAAGCTTTACACCCTCTCCTTCTCAATAACATCCTAAAACATATCCACCTCTTGTCTGGCATATTATATTATTTCGCTATAGCACAAAGCGGCCGGCATCAAAGGTTTCAGTATGTTTGGACTGTTGGGCTGTCACGCGAGCCTGTTTAGCTCACTACACATAATACTACAGCTTTACTCTACTCATTTCATTTCAAAGTTCTTTTTATTTACGTATTATCCCATTCCCACTACAAAATACATATCTAAACGCAAAACGAGACTGATGGCACGCGTGTCGATTCTTCATTTCTTCTCTATGATATATGTTTGTTTCCTTTTTTCCGTAAATCGTTTATTCACTTGTATTGCCTGCCCGTCCGAATCAACCCTTCCGGGCACGAAGATTCATAAATGCCGGCCGTTTACCTGATGCACCACCTTCTATCCTTTCTTCCTTAATCCTTAAGCATTACAACAGACGTAGACGTCAATCATTTTTTTAACAAGCTACTCTCCTATTGTTACACTTAATCATCCAGACACAATACATCTTATCTATACTGTGTTGCTTTGACTTTAGCTTTTAGAGTAATAAATGTTTTCTAAATGATTTTTTGCGTGTGCCAAAAATAATAAATTAACGATAATTTGACATCATTTCGGCAAAATGATTTGTCAGTCACGTTTTTTCATTTTGTTGCGAAATATTTTTACAACAGTTGCTAAGATACAATAATACTTACCTAAATACGTAATAAGGATCAGGTGAAAAGACCATCAATAAATTTAACACAATTATTCGTTATACGACGTTTCATCGGTTTTATTCCGACATTCTCAGGTATCTAGTTTGACAGACAAAATAATACAATCATTTAGAAAATTATTTAAAAAAATTATAAACAAACTAATATAAGTCAATACTATTACTGATTTGTAAATATCAGCAACTAACAATAAATAAATTAAATAAAAAATTACTTCGAATATTTTGTTAAAACATAGTCATACCAATAATCATTACAAATAAATTACAACAATACATGTGTACAAAATTCCTAAATATTCCTTACCTAAATATTCAATAATTATTTTTATTACAATTAAAAAACATTAAAAATTTATTTTCATTACTATTAAAACATTTTTCAAAGTTTCTAGTTCAAAAATTTAATTTTAAAATACTTGAAAAAATTCTTAGTATTTTTTTCTTAAAAGCAAAGGGGAAGACGAAGATTTAAAAAAAAATTTTGGAGCCTTATTGAACAAATTATCGAGAAAACAAATTATTGCTTTAAGTTAAACCAAAACTAGCCCTTTGACATAGCGGAGCCGTAGAGCCTGGGTTCGATTCCTGCAGAGGATTATTATTAAGAAAAAAATTTTTTTTCTTCTCTAATGTTTTTGTTATTTATTTTTGATAATTTTATTATATACTAAGGTAATTACAAAAATTGAAAGATGATAAAAATTCTAAATTTTTAAGTGATTTTTAATGAACTGTAATTCAGAGAAAAATGGTCGCTCAAAAAATTAAGAAGGAAGTAAATTGAACTTAAAAATTTTTTTAGCCCATTTTTTTTCCAAATTTTGACTCATTTAAAAAAAAATCAACGAATTTTATTCAATTTTTTTGGTAGTTTCATTTTAAAATATTTTAATAAAATTAAATTTTTCTTAATTTGAAAAAAATGAAAATTAAATTTTAAAAAATACCGAAATTAATATTACTAAAAAAAACAAAGAATTATATTAAAAATTTTTTGATCTATTTTTTTTCCAAATTTTGACATCTTAAAAAAAATCAACGAATTTTAATAAATTTTTTTTGTTATTTTATTATAAAACATTTCAATATAATTAAATTCTTTTTAATTTGGAAAAAAATTAAAACAAAATTTTGAAAAATATAAAAATTAAATTACTAAAAAAAAAAAAAAAGAATTATATTAAAATTTTTTAACCTATTTTTTTCCAAATTTTGACATCTTAAAAATAATCAACGGATTTTAATAAATTTTCTTGGTAATTTCATTATAAAAAATTTCAATATAATTCATGAATTATTGCAATTCTTCTTAATTTGAAAATAATGAAAATTATTGCCTTGGCATTAAATCATAAATAAATAAAAATAAATAAAATTAAATTAAAAAAAATACAGAAATTAATATTACAAAAAAAAAAAAAGAATTATATTAAAGATCTTGACTATTACACGCGTGATATATTTTTCTAAGCTTCCAGTAAAAAGTTTATAAAAAAATCTTAACAAGTCAGAGTTATCAAATCTATCGATCGAAAAAAATCCTGCAGACTCACGATGTCCGGGCGTTGTTGGATATTTTATTGAACCTATTATTTAACTCGAGCAAAAAATGTAAACCGAATAAAATATGTGGCTCTAAGCGACAGTAGGTGCAGCAGTTATATTACGGATAAGTGCCGCGTAACCGCGCGGCGATTTGTCCGGATCAGCGTCAAGCTAAGCAGATTATCGGAGCCCCTTCAAAACGAGGTAGCATGAAGTGACATCAAAGAAGAATACAGGATTCGACACGGGAGTTCGGTTGTCTGGTCCATCGGGAGCTGTGTTTGTAAATGAGTAAGTGTATTATCTATCTCGCCTTTAAAAAATATTTCATAACTATTTGTCTATTGTTATGTTACGTAGATAAAAAATCCCACGAGTTAACTCCCTTATAAACTCGTATCATAGACTGTAAATGACATCAGTGATCGGATATCGGTCACTCTTCTCATCTCATCGATATAAATCCCCTTCTACGAATGGGAATTGTCCTCCTTCAATCTCGGCAATTATTGACACGATACCGAGAAAAAATAAAAAAGAAACAAGTGTGTTGTTCACATTTCACAGGAGTCTCAACCAATCAAGATGAATCTTAACTTTTTCTACGTCAAAAATAAAAGACCAGTTTACGTTTATGAATTCTATAACCGTCACTAAGTCGATTCTTATCCTCTTCTCTATCCAGCTTATGCTTGTATTGATATATGTATATGTAACGCACATACATCATGTCTATTTGAAAAACTAATATTTTTTTTTCTTTAATTTGAGCTTTAAGTAGTCCTACATTAAGTGGATACATGATGAACTACTGCTGTGATATTATGAATGTTTCTGGTCCTTTGTTCGAAGAAAACCCCTTTCAAGATTAACCATCGCCGTATGGAGCCATACGGAATCCATTTTTTTTATTTACTTTCTCTAAAGTGACTATGTGGTTAATAGATTAAATTCCTAGGTAAATGTTTTCCTATTCAAGTTAATTTTACGGATTTGTTCTTCTATAATTTTAAAGTTGTTATTTGGAGCTTTAGCTATTAATCGAAATTTAATTTGTCATAGAAGTTTCAGAATATATTGATCGATAGATCATTTATTTATTTATTTTATTTATTGGATTTATATGCCAAGGCTTAAAACCGGATGGCAAATTGTACAATGTCTAGTATAATTAATGAATAATAACAAAAAGTGTAATTAAGTAATATAATAAGATGCGATACAATAACTTATATGACATATCAGTAACTTAAAACAAGCTAAACTGGAAATATTTAATAGATTTACAAATTGTTTCACGGAAAAAAGAAAACTCGAAAAATTACAGTTTGAAATAACATTTTTCTAAATTCAATTTTTTAATTTAATATTCAAAGCTTTCAATGTAAATATTACATTCTACAATGTAATTTTTATAAAGTCTGTAATAATTACAATCTGAAACTAATTTTTCCAGTTTTCATCACGAAGCGCCACGTTGCATTATATACTGTAATTTTTCGAGTTTTCTTTTTCCGAGTTGATACTTCAAGATTGAAAAAAAATTCGAACGCTTTATTTTTTAAACTCTCAAGGGAATAGGAGTTAATAATATCACTCGATAATTCTTGCCATAGACGAATACTGGATACAATAAAAGAGTGCTCAAAAGTAACAGTGGCGAAATTAGACGTTTTGAAAGAGATGTAGTTGTTCTTAGCTGCAAGCCGATCAGATAATGTTATTAAAAAATATTTTAAATAAAAAAAAGCTTTTTCAAAATAAAAAATTGGATTAATTTTTGGTGATAAGCCACATTTTAATTTAAAGGATCTTATGAGTAAAATTTGAATCAATTACTTATTAATTTACATTTTTATAAAATTGAACATTTTCCTTAACTTAAAGTCTTTGAAAATTTCAGTCAAATTTAATTTTTTTAGACTCAATCTTTCAATTTTTTACCTTTTTTTAGAAATTCAGCCATAAGGGTGTATCAAAAAAACTGGTAGTTTTTTTTTTTTTTTAAATGATCATTAAATTCTTCAAAAAAAGCTTCTTCAAAATAAAGAATTTGTCAAAATTAGAGCTCCTTATTTTGAAATTTAGAAGTTGCAAATCGAAATTTTCCATTTTCTATTTAAATAACATAATAAAAAATATTTTTTAAGTTCGAAATTTAATATCCAGTCTCACAAGTAATTTATAATTGAACACAATAAATATTTTTATAAAAAATTCAACGTTTTACAAGAAAATTCTCTTATAATTTTTCAATAAATTTACTTCTTTAAAAATTATACGATTATCTCAAAATATTTTTTAAAAGTTAATAAAAAATTCACATGACTATGATCAAACCCTTCAAGAATTTTATCTCTAATTGGGTTATTTTTTTATCATTATCCTAAAATGCAGACATAAAAATGTGCAAGCAATATAAAGATTCTATAAAAATTCGTTAAACATAAATATGAATGCAATCGGAATTGTTGAACGAAAGTCAATTAGGAGCGAAGGATCAAAACAGCTGAATTAATTCGCCGGCACGTTAAATTCCTTCAAGGGTTGCACTGTGTTAGTTAGTCTTCAGCATACTTGATACACATTTATACCTCTATATTTTCTATAGACGTTGCGGTTGGGGACGTGAGAGCCAGGACGGATTTCAAGGATTACTTAGTGTTGTGCTGAAGGAACTGAGTTTGAGTTTCGAGTGCCAACTGTGATGTTCTCGTCTCCCTTAAACCGTCCTGCTGTAACTATATACACATACAGATATACACCGACATTACTCCACAAAAGTTTCCGTTTAGGCCAGTAAATTTGTGGCACTTTTGCGGCCAAACAATTAAGTGGTCTTAAGTAAGAACCACCCTTGTCTTTCTGCTCCTCTGCCGGGTCTTATTTAATTCCCGCCTCTCTTTTCGGCCGGGTACACTTTTTCCGGCCTAAACTTCCAAATTAACAGCCATTAATAATCTAATTAATTTCCCCAATTTATTTAATAACTTTTTTTCTTCTTTTTCTTTACTAGAAATTTTTTTTAACGTCGAGAGAATTTTCTCTTCTCTTTCCACCCACTATTCTTCTCTGTTCAGATATTTCAGCCAATAAATCTATGATTGTTCGGATTTCCAAACGTCGAGCTCGTAAAATTAGCGGCAGACTTCCAGGTATATTTATAATTCTGTATGAATGTATGAAACGGAATAACGGCGTGATGGAAAGAGTGTGAGCGATTTACTGCGATTTTATTCACGCGGTTTCAAACACTCAAAACTCCCTTGCACAAGGTTACGATCGATCCATCATTTTAGTTTTGACGGGTTCGTTTGGTAAGTTGATCTCTCCACGCATATTTTTTTTGTCCAACGGGTTGTTTAGTTTTCGTGGATTTTAGTTTAGAGTTACATTGTTTTTATTGTTTTTTATCGGACAATGTCACTATTCATCTTTTTTTATTGCGATTTTTAAAACTAAACATCACATTTTTTTTTATTTTTTATTTTTTTATATTAAAAGTCATCACTTAACAATTTGGCAATATGAATTTTCATAAAGAATATTTTTCCTACAGAAAAAAATTTTTTTTTGTTAGTACAACATAAGACAAGTTGGGGTAACAAATCTTATAATACGATAACAAAATATAGATTTTAATAAATAATTTTTTATTGTATATCAGAACCCTTTAGTTGGTTTAACAAATCGGTTTGTTGAAGCAACAAAATTGTTTCAAAGGAATAACAAATATTTTTGTTGGTTTAAAAAAAATATTTTGTTGCAGTAACATAAATTAGTTAATTTGTATAACAAATTTTATTGTTCAAGTATACAGTAAAAAATTTTTCGTCATTGCGTGAAAAAATTTTGTGTTAATTATTTAACACTTTTTTGTGTAAATTAAACAATTTTTGTATTAATTTTCTTAATTCAACCCAAAAAAAGTGTTAAATACTTAACACAAATGGTATTATTCAAGTAGCTAAATCATTTTGTTAAAATAACTAATTGAGGAGCTGATTTTCAAAAGGGTATCTTTTCATGCTTTAAAAGAATAGTTTTTTTAACTTTTAAATATTAATTACTTCGCGAATCATAAAGATTTCTTAATGAAAATCGATTTGTAGCTTCATAACCGATAGCACTTTATAGCTAAATTAAAAAAGTTCAACAAAAATATTTATAACCGAAGATAACCAGTTTTTTGTCTCGATTAATCAAAAATGAAAAGATACCCTTTCGAAACTCAACTCCTTAATTATAATGGCCAGAAATTATTTTTTTTATGACAATAAATTGATTTTGTTAGAGCAAAAAATAAATTTTGTTATCAAAACAAAATTAGCTAAGTAATGCTAACGAAATAATTTTGTTGTAACAACAAACAGATTGATTTAGCGGTATTAAAAACTGATTTTGTTATTGCAACTTAGCTGATCTTGGTAAAAGAACTAATTAATTTATTCTTATAAATAAACTCATTTTTTACTATAATATATTTTTCTGAAATCCTGTATTTTGTTATTTTAACAAAATCATTTTTACGAGTGAGTTAAAAATTCTAATAAATTAATTCCCACCGGATCGAAATTTACCAAAGTTCAACACCGGAACATTGAACGTCACTTTACCCGAATTAATAAAATTATGTTTTGACAATGTCCTGAATTCAAAATAACTATTATAATCATGTTTACGGCATTGGCTTCCGACGGAGTATATAAAATCCGGCTACGAAAATTTCCAGTTAAATAATAATTAACTTCTAAATTTATAGAGAGTTTTTTTTATTACAAATATCCAATAATTAAATTAAAAAGAGAAACAGTGATTTGAAAAAAAGCAACAATTTTTTTTAACACATGTCCCACTTATCAATTATTCTAAAATTTTCTATGTAAGAAAAAAAATTACTCGGTTCAACAAAAATAATTTCAACACTATTGTTACACAGCATAAATTTTTTGTTTCATTATTTTATAAAATTCTAATCAAAATAGCTGGTAAAAAGGTTAATGAGCAAAAAGTGGTTAAAATTTATCTGAGCTACGTAAAGTCATCGGCTAATAACACCGCCTTAAAAGGTAGAAAGCTTAGAATAAAAAAAGTACAATAAAAATTAGTAATTTCTAATCGGTATAAATTTCCGGTATTTTTATAAGTAAGAAAACATTGACCGGTAGGATAATGCGATTTTTTGTAAATGGATATTATTATTCTATAAGTTTATAAGGATGTTTTGTGTTTTTGTTGTTGCCGCGGCTCGAAAAATAGCAAAGAGCTTTGTAGTCTTTGTGAATGTACATATTCATTGGTGGTGTTGGTGTTGGTGTTGGTATGGAGGAAAGAAGGAATAAGTGTGAGCGAATATAAAGAAAAGAATATAATCTGTATAGAAAATACTTGTGTAGCTCTAAAGTGCAGTTGGGAACACGCCACGGCACGGTATCCCCCGGGATAAATATGATGTAAATAAATGATGAGGTGCCCTTAAGGGAGTAGATATTAGGTAGGGGTAAGAAGTGTTATGAAACATAATTAGCGGCCGCCGCCACTGACTCCCAATGATTACAGGGCGGTGAGCTAAAGTCACGGCGAAAGACCCAACGAAAGACGTCCATAAGAGAAAGAGATGATCAAATGCTACAAAACAAAATATTAAGAATATATATAATAATAATAATAATGATAATAAAACAAAATAAAATAAAATAAAATGAACAGTAGAAGATATAGATTTCCTGAGCCACTAAATATCTTTTTGCTGGTATGGGCTTCAACTTCTTCATCACTTATTTTTCCCCTTTTGCGCTCCTCCTTCTCATCTTGCGCTATCCACTACTGATGATCATCGTCCTCTCTTGTGTATGGATATTCTTCATATATATGACTTAATATTTCCTTAAAGTGTTCATTGAACTATAATTATTTTTTTTTGCTCTTAAAATCTTCAAAAATTTTATTTTCTTTTAGCTTCTAATTTTTTTAGTCTAACTCGGTATTAAATTTTTGATTAATGTCATCTTCAATATATGATTTATTTGAACGTTTATAGTGAACATTTTTTATTTAAAAAAAAATATTCCAGGGTGATATTTGAAATATTTAACACTTTTGATTTTTAGTGGAGAATTATTGAATTAAAATTTTTGTCAAAATAATTCTTTCAGAAGAATATTAAAATTAAAAATAATGTATGATCTTTGGATTTTCTTATAAAACTTTTGTAGAATAATTTTTAGTGTAAAAACTAGAAAAATTAATATTGTTGAAAAATTTTGAACCAAGATCATTTTTAATTAGGATAACAAAATTTTTCAACCAAGAAATTGTTCTTGAATTAGGTAAATTTTACTTCGTTAAAAATTTTTTTTCTTTGACTCGACAGAAAAATTCTTTAAATTAATTTTTTTTTATCAATTTTTATGCAAAAATATTTTTGGTGAAAAAAATTGAAAATATTCAAGGAAAAAGTTTATTTTTATTAGTAAATTTTGTCAAAGTTACATTAATGTTTTTGTAAAAAATTTAAATGTTTTTACAAAAATTTAAAAGTATTTATGGGTGATAAATTTACCCACAATTGTGCACAGAAAAAAAATTTACTTGAATCAAGTAAATAATTTTGAAGAACTTTTTGATTTGAGTAGAAAAATTCTTAAACTAAGAAATTTTTCTCAATTCAAGTAAATTTTAATTAATTCAAAAATTTTTCGTCCTGATTTAAGACAATAAAATCTTCAAAATTATTTTCTTGGTTCAAAAATTTTTCTCTTAATTCAAGTTAATTTTTTTTTCTGAGTACACAGAAAAAAAATGTTCTTAAATCAAGTATATAATTTTAAAGAACTTCATCTTCTTGATTTGAGTAAAAAAATTCTTAAACTAAGAAATTGTTAATTGGTTTAAGTAAATTTTATTTGATTAAAAAATTCAAGACAATTACCCTCTTCAAAATTAATTTCTTGTTTCAAGAATTCTTCTCTTAATTCAATTTATTTTTTTTTCTGGATAGATATTTCAAATCACGATTAAAAAATATAAAAATCCAAAATTTTTCCAAATCTCTTATTAGTACAGACTCAAAAATTATTTCAACTTCTAAAATAATGTTGTCAAACGAAAAATATTCCCTAAAATATATCTATTAGGGTGCGTCAAAATTTAATCTCTAAAAGCAACCTTTTAAAATTGGAATTTTGAGTTCCGCTTTTAGCAAGAGTTGGGTTTGGGCATTTCCTGAGATATTTTGATGTATCAGGATTTATTTGATGCTCACATAATTGTTTAACAGAAGTTTTGTTGAAGCAATTTTTCCGGAATTTAAAAATTTCAAAATTTGGCCAAACGAAACTCCTGTTAAAAAATTCTGTGAATATCAAATAAATTATGACACACCAAAATATATCAGGAAATGCCCAAATACAACTCCTGTTAAAAGCGAAACTCAAAATTTCAATTTTAAGAGGTTGCTTTCGAAGATTAAATTTTGACGCACACTAATATTTATATATTATAAATAAGGGATAATCCCAAAAAATGAATGTAAATTATGAGCTCCGCGACACACGTTGTAGCCAATAACAACGTAAGTTAGATGCCCGAGAAGCAAATCTCCAATCCAAAATCAGGAATCCCAAGTCATATATGTAATATATATATTCAAATAGATAGAGCACATGATACGGCAAAATTGAGCAATAGAACAATAGAGATTGAGATATACTTCAAAACAGCTTGAACCCCCTTCGATTCCGCAACATATGTGATATGACTGAAGTGGAGGAGAAAGACACTACATACACACTTGTGATGAGGCCTTAGGCACACACCAATAGTACTCTCTATAATATACGCAATGTCAAGTCTAAATATACGTGGATATCAATTGTATGACTGTGTCCTGTTGTATTATATTGTTCTATGTCTATATTCTAGGCATCCACATGTTTATGTCTATGGGATTCCCCTATACTTCTACTTCTGGTACAGCATTACATATTGTATGTGTGGTTACAATACCAGTAGCGAGCGAGAAGGCAAAGCAAACAGTCCGGTTAGGTCACAGCTTGCGAGTATGCGACGCTCGACGCGCCCTCACGAATGTTAACGCGTCGCATTAGCCCTGATATTGGTTGTAAAGGCTATACTAGGCTATTCTGATAACGCAGCATGTTGTCATGTCGACCAGCATACCAAATGTCCTGTGGGGTTCAAATCTAAACAACATCTGAGTTCTCTCACTGTGTTGCGCAGATCGCAGTAATATAATCTTATTATTACTGCAAACTTGGTTTAGTTAATATCTTGCCTATATATGAAGTACAAAAAAAAATTGTTTCTATTTTTTTGCTTCAAGTTAATTTTAATTTTTTTAAGAATTTTTTCTTTGAGTCAAGAAAAATTTAATTTATTTTCTTCGTTCAAGATTTTTTCTATTGAATTATTACACTGAAAAAAAATTAACTTGATGTGAGAGAAAAATTCTTGAACCAAGAAAATAATTTGGAAGAGGCTAATTGTTTCGAATCAAGACGAAAAATTCTTGAATCAAGTAAAATTTTTTTAAATCAAGAAAAATTTATTAGTTTCAGAATTTTTATACTTGAATCAAGAAAATTAAGTTCTTCAAAATTATATACTTGATTTTTTTTTCTGTGTGCTAATTGTGAAAAATTTTCTAATTCATGAACATATTTATTTTTTGATATTTTCTGACGCCCTTACATGACCTGATGTGAAAATTGGCTATATTAGGACAAATATGGTCATATATGCTGATAAATAAATTTTCGACCAAAGTTAGTGTGCAAAATCTCCGATAGATGGCGTATGATCGCTGAATCGTCTCGTTACAAGAGAGTTAAGTTTCAAAATTTAAATCATTTTTTTTTATTCTTTTAAAAAGCTTGTCAAATTTTATATTTTATATATTATATTTTTTATAATATATTTTATATATTATATTTTTATATATATTATATTTCATATAATTTTAAATTGTAGAAATTTTACTCATTAATATTTAACCCTTACCATGGTAACCATTGCTATGGTAATCGTTGTCATAGTAATTATTGCTATGGTAACCGTTGTCATAGTCCCCGTTGCTATGGTATCGATCGCTATGATAACCGTTACTATGGTAACCGTTGCCAAGGTGGTTACCATAGCAACGAAAAGCGACAACAATGAAAACGTCACATCAACTTTTTAATAAACAATTAACTATTTTTTTTTCTTTAATATGTGACGTTAATAAACGCATAAATGTCTAAAAAATTAATTCTTTATTCTCATACAAATATTTTGTCATCCAGCTGTAGTAGAAAATTTTTTCATGGGTTTTAAAAAAATTAACATGATTCAAGAAAAAAAGTTTTAATAAAAAAAATTTTTTTCTTAAGCCAATTAAAAAATAATCAAATTTACTTAAAAATTTGTTACTTGATTTAATAAAAAAAAAATTCTTTAAAATAATTTTCTTAGCTTATGATTTTTTATCTTTAAAATTAATTTGTTTCAGATGAGGTAAATTAAAGATCTGGCCATATCTGATTACGTTTGACCCAAATCAGATATTTAAATTTGTCGAATTCTAAAAATAAATTTCCTTATATTCCATAAATTTATAATATCAATAATTTGTTTAAAAAAACTTTGTAATTATGGTTAGAATCAAAACTTTTTCTTTAGAATTAGATAAAATAAAAAAAAAGTAATATGATAGATAACAATTAACATTAATTTGACGTTAAGTTACTGCTACTGTAACTGTTACTGTTATAAGTGATGTATAATGTATTGAAAAAATTTAATATTTACATTGGTTGAATATAATTTATGATATTTATTTAAATATATAGGTAAATTTGCCTGGTTTTAAAGAATATGGCTGATGACAGAATTTGAAGTGATGTCAAATATTTGGATTATGGGGCTCTACATTGATTAATAATTGTAATTTATGCTAAAGTCTGCTAATACAAAGATAATTTTTAATGGCGGCAACTATGTGTCGACAGTTATGAGGAATGATAAGAGCCCCAAGTATCCGTATCGGGTAATTTATTAATTACGAAACGGTGCAATTAATTTGCTAATCGATTATCAATTAGGCGCCTCGTGATTATCGGATTTCGTAATTGTTTTTGATAAAGAAAAAGAGGGCAACTCTTTTTTTTTTTTCTTTAAATGGTAATAAAGTTATTAATATTTTTAAGTCTTTACTCTTGTAGTTTATCGAAACTTACAGTAGCAATGTTTGTTCAAGCTGTTTTTTTGTCCCAGCGGAGGTATGTATTGTAGATATTAGATCATACGATATAGATGTATGTATTAGATCATAAAATTCTAACTAAATTTTATAATTCTTATTTAATTAGACCGAATATGGAAAAATTTATTTTCTATTTAAATTTATATTAATTTAATAAAATTTTAACTAGCTTCATAACTATTTAAAATTTTTAATTGCTCGAAATTTCTATCATAAGTACATGATCAAAAATAAAATTAACAAAATAATGTTTGATAAAATATTGTACCGAGTTTCTTGACTTGAAATAGAAAATAATTGCTCAAAATTTTGATAGGCAAAATCGAAGATTGATTAGACGCAATAATTTAATTTTCGGATAAATAATATGTATGTAATTTATAAAACATGTTATGCAAGAACATGTTATATGTAACATATATTCTTTTGCTCACAAATATATTTACACATGCGGGTATATATTTGTATATTTAGTATATCTGTTGACATAAATGTCGACACATAAGTCAATATACAAGATACATATAATATTTATGAAACATATTTTTATTTCATATTATTCGTGGGGGTCGTGGCTTTCGAAATTAATTTTCTCATGATTCAACAACCTCGATAATCAAAACATACAGATTGCGAAATTTCCAGCTTTACTTAATTACGTAAGATTTGTCATAAATTTTCTTTGATAAATAAAAAATTGATTTTCAAAATAAAAAATTGATTATTCATCAATATTTCATCACAAACATTTTAAAAAATTTTGACCTGATATGTATAAAAAAAAAAAACAATTACTTTTTTGAAGAAAAATAATTTATTTAAAATGTAACTATTGTTTCGAGATATCAAAAAAATGCAAACCGATAATATAAAGTCGATGAAACATTTTAGACAACTAGAACTCGTCAAAATAATTTTCTTGGATTAAATATATTTCTATTGGATCAAGTAGTTTTTTTTTCAGTGTATGATACCGTTGAAAAAATATTTTTGAGTAACCATATATGTCAATAGAAAGTTAAATATGAAAATTAGTTAAATATAAAAGGTTACATATGGGTTCATCAGGATATATCTGGTTTAATATATGGCCTGATATGGTCATACATGGCTATATCAGATCATATATGTTTATATTAGGTCATGAATGGTTATATTAGGTTACATATGGCCACATTAGATCATATATAGCCATATTGGGTCTTATATTAGGTCGTAACATGGCCATATAAAGTCAATACATGGCTATATTAAATTATACACAGTCATACTACGTAATATATGGTCATATTGGATTACCTATAGTCATAATAGGTCACAACATTGTTAGATTAAGTTACATGCAGCTATATTACATTATATGCAGCCATATTAGGTCATAAGATGGCCATATAAAGTTGTATATAGTTATATTGGATCATATATGATTATATTAGGTCAAAACATGGCCATATTGAGTCAAAACATGGCTATATTAGATTATATACTTCCATACTACGTCATATATGATCATATTGGATTACCTATAGTCATAATAGGTCATAACATTGCTAGATTAAGTTACACGCAGCTATATTAGGCCATAATATGGCCATATCAGGTCATATATTATTATCTCAGGTCATATATTATTATATTGATTCATAAATAGCCATATTAGGTCATAAGATGGCCATATCAGGTTATATATTATTAGATTGAGTCATAAATAGCCATATTAGGTCCTGAGATGGCTATATAAAGTTCTATACAGTCATATTGAGTCTCATATGATTTTATTAGGTCGAAACATGACCATATTGAGTCAAGACATGGCTATATTAGATTATATACAGCTATACGACCTCATATATGGTCATATTGGGTTATCTATAGTCATAATAGATCATAAAATTGCTAGATTACGTTACACGCAGCTATATTAGGCCATAAGATGGCCATATCAGGTCATATATTATTAAATTGAGTCATAAATAGCCATATTAGGTTATATGATGGCCATATCAGGTCATATATTATTAGATTGATTCATAAATAGCCATATTAGATCATAAGATGGCCATATCAGGTTATATATTATTAGATTGAGTCATAAGTAGCCATATTAGGTCCTGAGATTGAAATTGGGTATGTAAAAAAATTTTTTCAGTGTATTCAAAAAAACTTTTAGCTTTATATACTAAGTCTGAGAAAAATGAATGTCTTTTTATAGCTAAACAGAAATACACTTAATCCAATTGATTAAAATCAAAGTGAGGGAGTTTTATATTTTCAGGGGGATTAAATTAGCAGCACACGACAACTCAAGGGGTGAAACGTCAACGGATGACCCTTTGTCTCGCTTCAATTTCGGCAACAGTTGAATTCTCCACGGAGATTGAGATCCTGGATGAATAGAGCGAGGGAGGGGAAAGATGCCCCTTAAACTTCTACGTCAGATATATCTAGTTGTATGTATATTTGTAAGTACGTATGAAGGTGATACAGCTCAGTAATGTGTGTAGAAACTGTGGCTATTTACTCCCTCTTATACACCTCAACCCTAGTATTATTTAGTTGGTTGCGCGCGCCAAGCCCGTAAATCAAGGATTTAAAGTGGAAGCGTGTAATTCACAGGAGTTTTGACCGTAAAATGGTTAATCCTTTGTGACTTTAAATCAGCAATTGTCAAAACAAAAAATTTTATACGGTTCATTAAATACATATTTATCGGTACTTACGTTTATATATATGCACAATTTTTTAATACCTCGTCACTAATACTGGAAATTATTTTTCAGGATTGAGCGAGCTAATACTCGATATGATGGCAAGGGTGAGGATGAGGATGATAAAAAGTTAAGTAATATTTTTCTGTATTGATCGAGTTTGTTAGCTGTGGCGCAGGTGACGCTTTTAAAAGTTCTTCTGAATTGTCAATTTCAGTTCCCGCTTTCGTAATATATATAATACGTGGTATTATAAAAATTCAGTATTAAAAAAGCTAAACTTGAGAGCTGGATTTTTTTATCCGCATAATGTGCGTTTGTGTAAATCATCCAGGAAAAAAATTATTCGGATGGGGTTTATGAGAAAAGTGGCTTGTGAGTTGTGAAAATCGAGTATAAAATATAATAATAATATTTTCGTATCTAATATTTAGTTAAATACAATTTACAAAATTTTATTCCAATTTATGCTGATAAAAAAAATTAAGGACTCAAAAAAAAAATCTTGAAGAAAATCATTTAAAAAAATTTTTTCTCTTGAATTGAGCAAGAAAATTTTTAAACTAAGTAAGGTAAAAGCCCCAATATATGATCATGTACCAGTATATGATCACTCCATGTTTTTGTATACCTATATTTGTGAATATAGATATACAAATACATGGCGTGATCATATACTGGTACGTGATCATCTATTGGGGCTTTTACCTTAATATTTCTTAACTTAAGTAATTATTTTTTTTATTTAAAAATTTTCCACTTCATTCTTAGTCTTCAAAATATTTAATTCAAAAATAAATATTTTCTTGCTTCAAGATATCAATTTTTTTAATTAAAAAAACTAATTATTAAACTTCAAAATTTTATTTAATTTTTAATAATTTTAATAAAAAAATTACTTATCGATTTACAAATATAAAAATTGAATAAAGAAAATTTCAAGAATTTGATTTTATCGATTGTAGATAAAAATTCCTTCAACCCAGAAGACAAAATTCAAGACAAAAAATTTCAATATAATTTATTTTTTAAGTAAAAATAATTTTTTTATTATTGTAGAAAAATTTTTCAACAAAAAATTCTCCAAAATATTTTGATTAAATTGTCTAATATCAAGAATCACAGCTTGTGTGTCCTGTGACTCCAAAATGAAGCTATCGCGCCATCTGTTGTACTAGCAACAAATTAAATAAAATTCCGTCCATCTATTTTGCATCATAAAATTTTTCCGAGTTGCCACAAAAAATAAACTAAACTTTGAAGCACAGAAAAAAAATATTTTCTAGATTATCAGTTCTGTTATTAAAATAAGGATATAATTTATTTTTTCGACATAGACAATTAAATTAATTATTGTAAAATTGAAGTTGAATTTAAAATTGAATTGAACGGAGTATGTACTGGTGGATATTTATATGAATGTACATGTAAGGTTGGATGGATGGATGATGAAGTATAGAGAGCAGCAGCCAAAGTAAATTGATTTGAATTAGTTCTCAATAGCGTGTAATCGTGCGTTCCGCGATCGAGCTGAGCGGCATCTTACACAGAGTACAGCTGAGCGAAGTTATAACGCGGAGAACCTGGTGATCGCTCCTCCTACCGACGCTTCAGATACGTCATTATATTGCCGCCTAATACTTAGGTCGATAGGTGATATAACGCTGGAATTATTGCCCCGCCGTGAGATACATGACCTCGCACGTACCAAGCACGACGTGCGTTTTGAGACATTTTTTTATTTATCGACACGGTACACGGACTTTTTTTAATCATTATCTCCAGTTAATGGTATGTAGATACTGTCCATTAAAATTATGTGGATCAATAAGTTCCTCAATTACTTTCATTTTTATTTAATTATAAAATAATCACCCATCGCCGTCGATGTTTTTTCGCGTAATTGA
This sequence comes from Cotesia glomerata, assembly GCF_020080835.1. Taxonomy (NCBI): domain Eukaryota; kingdom Metazoa; phylum Arthropoda; class Insecta; order Hymenoptera; family Braconidae; genus Cotesia; species Cotesia glomerata. The sequence goes on from NC_058167.1 coordinate 12,397,808, forward strand.
ATAAAGAACGTTATTTATGAGCTCGAAAAATTCCCGGTCATTTTTCTTCCAGTATATATCGCTTCAAGACAGTATTTTAATATTCAATTTAGTATTTTCAATATTTCATCCAAGATTAATTGCAGATTATTAAGTAGCAGTGATTAATAATTAAATCGTAATGAAAAAAAAATTTTTTTTGCACTGACGGGGATTCGAACCGCCGACTTTCTGATTAGTGAATATACCCGTTATAAATTACTTTAACTTAAATTTTTTAAATCAACATTATTAAATATTTCAAGAATCATCACACGTTTCACTATAAATATTTTATTTATTTTTTGGTAATTTATAAAAAATAACTAAAAGAGAAGTTTTTGTTTGAATAAAAAACATATTTTGAAAATTCAAAACATGTTTTTTTTTAAACTTCATGACAGAATTGTCTCACTTTTGCAATTAATTGTGAAGGACAAAAATATCGTCATTTTTTGACTGATATATTTTGATAGACAAGTCATGTTTTGATTGAAAAAATATTTTTAAATTGTTTTTTTTTGGAAATTAATTGAATGTATATTAATAAACGAAGAAACACAATTTCAAAGTTGGAAAATGAAGAAACACAAATTGTTTAATTTTTTTTTAACAAGTCACGTTTTGATTGTAAACTACTCACATGTCAAATTTGCACTGAATAAAATACTAAAGCCTAATTATTGTGCCCAAAAAAAATTTTTGAAAGTAGAAAGTCTTGAAATATTTAATTGAAACTTTAGTTAATTAAAAATTCTATATTTTAATCTATTAAATAACTAAATAAATTATTTTTCATTTTTTTTTAAATAAATTTGTGTATGGAAAATAGTTCAATTTACATAAATGAATTTTATACAAAATGTGAAATTTTTATTTTTGATATTTTTTGATATATAATAGTTCTCATTAAAGTTTGAATTTACAAATTTAATAAAATACTTGTAATATTTGTAATGAAAAAATTGAAATCGTATAAATTTTTAATTACAAAAAAATATTTTTTTTAGAATATTATCAAAAAATTTTTACTATATTAATAAAACTAAAATTAATCCTTTCTTTAATAATGAGTAATATGAGATAGATAGATATTTATTGCCTCTTTGTACATTTGATAATCGCAATAGAGGTTAAAAATATTTAGTACATGTAAGATATAAAATATAATAAGTATAATTGTTATTATAATTAAGGGTAATGTTTATTATTTGTTTAGTATGGATCCTCTTAGAATACAAATTTTTTAAATGAACTGGTACAATGTTTTTAGTTGTTTTAGCTTGTGAAATAATGATTAATAATAAATTTTGAAAATTAACTGGGACATTTTTCATTTTATCACTAATATCCTTTTGCTACGCTAAATAAAAATCTACTCGATTAAAAAAAAAAACTTTTGAGCGAAGAAAATTACTTTGAACAATTATTGTTCATCTTGATTTTTTAAAATCAAGAAAAATTACTTATTTCAATAATTTTTTTTTATTTAAAAAAATGATTAGTTCAGTCATTTTTTGCTCTTAAGTTATAAAATAAAAAAATTTCAGGTTCTTGATTCCACAAAACTCTAAAAATTTTATTTTCTTACCCTAGAAAGATTAAATGAATTTCTATAAAATTGTAAATCCAATATTCATCATTACAGAATTTTTATTACATTGCAACAACATTACGTAGCACTGCAACGTAACCTTACGCGATGTTGCACTATCATCGACCATTAATTAGTATTCAAATATTTTGCAATAGTAATTAAAAATAATTATCAGTCATAAAAATTTTAACGAGTCATTAAAGCTCATTAATGTTTAGAAAAGTTTTGATTTATTATTAGTTAATAAAATAAATAAATAAATTAATCGTTATTTAAATTTTAACAACCTCTATGGGTGTTTATCCAGAAAAGAGGCATTTATATTTGTTTTATTTGCACAATAAAAATAAAAATATTGAAGATTAGATAGAACATTATGTACATTGACATTGACATTGTATTAACAAGTTTTAAAAAAGTATAAAAAATGTTTACAGCCTGGGCAAAACACAAAACGAATTTTATTGGAGTTCTCAACAGTATTCACTTCATCAATTAAAGTTAAATATCACGAAATAATAAAATGGAAACTGGTTACTGTCCGGTAGTAGTTATGCTCGCATCGTATAGATATAAAGAGGAATACTACAAAAAGATTATAATAATAAAATAAAGTAAAAAAAGACGGGTATATATGATGAGAGAAACTGTAATATATATCGAGAAAGACTCACAGCGTCGATGGAGAGGCGTCGAGCATAAATTCAGAAGGACGCTCGTTAAACACGCGGTAGAATTAATTTCGGCGAGACCCCGGGGATAGCTCCTGGAAATTATTAATGTATTCCAAGTTTTTTGGTCGTGGCTTACGCGCGAACTTGAAAAACAAGCTACAATATCCATATTGTAAAAAAGAAAAACATTGAACGAGAGAAAAGAGAAAAGGTATAAACTTAAATAAAGGATAAAATAATACAACGTAAATAAATAAATAAACCTATTACTTTTTATAAAAAGAGTCCCGTATTTTTAACAAAAAATTCAATAAACTTCAATTTTATTTATTTAAGAGAAATAATTTTGAATCAAGAAAAATTTTTTACTTCAAGAATTTTTTTTCAGTTAAGGAAAAAAATTTTTTATCAATATAGAAAAATTGACTAATTAGTCAATTGATTAATTAACTCAGTATTGAACTAACAAGATCATTTTGAAGAATTTCACAGAAATTATTATTGAAATTAAAAGTTTAGGCGCAGTTATATAAAATAGTTTTTAATAAATCATACCAGATACATAAAAAGTCATACATCAATTATCTTTTTAAAATAAAATATAAACAACTGACATATTAATTAATAAATAATATTTTTTTTTTTAAATAACAAAAAATCAATATTTTAAATAAATTAAGAACGGGTGTCTTAAATTATTCCAACAATTATACATAGAAAAAAAATTAACTTGAATCAAGAAAACAATTTTAAACAACTTTTAATTTTAAAGTAAAAAATTTTATAATAATAAAGTCGACATTTTTTATTTTTTACTTTGCTTAATTTATTAAATTATAACTAAAAGATATTTTTAAAAAATTGCACTTATAGTTTTTGAAGTTTTTAACAATAATGAAAAAATTAAAAAAATTTTTTTTATAATAATTCTTTAATAAAAAAAATTTTTAGATGTCGGCTAACTTTATTTTCATAAAATTTTGCATTATTGCATCAAAAAATTTTGTGTTAAATTTTTGAGTTTAATATTTCGACGTTCTTATTAGCAAATTGTCTAACTCCATTTTAGAGAATCTTCTATTCGTACGAAAAAAACAATTAGTTCAAAATTTATTATCACTTTAAAAAAACATTTAATATTATTATTATCCAATAAAGATATAGTATTTAGGTTTGAATCATTCAAATAATTTATAATTGGATTATTGCTACATCAAAATGTTAAAAAATCACCCTCTAAAAAATAAGGAGTTAGACAAATTGCTAATTAGACCGTCGATTTAACACTTTTATGTGTTAATTCTCTTGAATCAAAACAAAAAAGTTTTAAATATTTAACACAAATTTTTTTTAACGCAATGACGCAAAATTTTTTACTGTGTAGAAAAATTCTTAATTTAAGAAATTCTGTTCGATTTAATTGAATTTTTTTTTCAGCATATTAATAATTAATAAAATAAACTATAATCTGAAGATCCTTGATCCTTCTTATCCAAAACTTTTCAATCTCTCCTGTCTCGCGTTCATTCAGTAATTTATGCAAGTAGCTTTTATATAGCATCATCACATCCAAGCTTCAAGCCTATTAGATCCCACTGTCAGGAGTCAGGAGCTCATTTTATTTTTATTTTTTTTTTTATCAACATTAGGTATCACAGGTGAGCAGGAGATCGTGAGTTCTGGACTCGTGAGTTGACGATGAGAAATACATATATTGTATTCTTCGTACTTGTATTTGGAGATGAGCATACCAGCGAACGAACAAACGAAAGGATATTGTGTAGGATGTAAGCGTGATATACAGGAATATGAATATGAATATGATAGAGCATTATAAACTGAGTCTTCGGAGTGTGGTAGCTCAAGGCCCAGGTTTATATGAGGGTGGGCTGCTGACGAGTGGCAGGTTGTACCCAGAATACCCACCGCCGTGCTCACTCAGTGGGGTCTCTCTTTCTCGCTCTTTCTCGCTAAAAACTGCAGACAAGAGCAAGATCGGTTTATACATAGCAGCGATCTTATCGAGATATACTTACACACACATGCACAGAGCAAGAAGATATTATGTGTAGCATGTACCGTTCAGAAATAAAAGCCAAAGTTAAATCTCGAGGCAAGTTTCCGATGATACCGGTACTAGAGTGTCAGATACAATACTCTCGAGTTAGAGTTTACTTTTATTTAAATCCCTCCTCTCTTTCATTTTTCAGATGATCAATAAAAAAAATATTAAAAAATAAATCTAAAGAGCTGAGTCGACGATCCTGATTATGATTATTCTCCGAGTGGGGATGGAATGTGGCAAGCCCTGAAAAACTCTCTCTCTTTTTTATTAACTTTTGTCACTTGTCTTCTCTCTTATACTGCTTACAAACCCCCTGCGGAGCGCCACTAACGTTCGACTAATCTCCGGGAGTTGGGAGAGTCGGAGGCTAAGTCTAAGCCACACAGATTTTTCGGTTATTGTTGTTTATTTCGTTGTGAAAATTCAAGGTGGATTTATTTATTTACCTGTTTAACTAGTTGTGGTTGGATTCCAATTGTTGGATGGAAGGGTGCTCAAGAAATTTATTTTTAATCAATTATGATGATAATGATGATCCTTGATCAATATATTTGACCAATACTTTCAATACTGAATATCGACTTTCTAATTAGCAAATTGTCTAACTCCCATTTTAGAGAATTTCCCATTTGTACGAAAAAACAATTAGTTCAAAATTTATTATCACTTTAAAAAACAATTTAACATCTTATAGAGGTATAATATTTTGGTTTGGATCATTCAAATAATTTATAATTAGAATATTGCTACATCAAAATGTTAAAAAATCACCCTCTAAAAAATAAAGACAGACCAATTGCTAATTAGACCGTCGATATAATAAACCAAAACTTAAATATTATAACTAAATTTCGAAATCATAAACTTTAGTTTACTTTGTATTGTTGTTTCTATAAACTTTTTAATAAATTTGTAATAAATTTGTTTAGTTTATAGATTAATCTAATTTTAAGACCCTCCTTTACTGTAAATACGGCACTGATAGAAGGATTTATTTGTATTAAAAAAATATTTGTTAATAGTTAACAAATCATTTATTAGAGACCATTTTTTAGTATCAAACAAATATTTCTTAGTATTTAAAATGATTTGTTTGTATTTAATAAATCAGATATTCATTTATTAAATATTAATAAATCTTTTTAAATACTAAGAAATATTTGTTAAGGACTAAAAAGTGGTCTCTAATAAATGATTTGTTAAATATTAACAAATATTTTTAACTATAAACAAATCCTTCTATCAGTGGGTATTGTTTAATATTTGCCATTTAGCTCTTGTGCCTTGACATCAATGAATAAATCCAAATAATTGGGTGGAAAAATTTTTTACAGATTTTTAATTGAATTAAAACATCTTATTTTATTTTTCTGTTAACAATCCTTAAGAAAATAAAATATTTATTTAAAATATATAGACATAAATACGCTGAAAAAAAATTAACGATTCAAGACTAAAAATACTTAGATTTTTTAAAAATTAGTAAGTTTTACTTCATTTTTTATATAATTATATCTTAGAATTTTTCATAAATAAACCAATGTACATAATAATGATGAAATGGCGAAATAAAAAAGATTTTTCGTAATTATTCTTGAACTATAATTTGATATTCATTGAGGTAGATAATTTATAACATTAAGAACGGTTATAATTTGTCACAATTCTTCATGCTACAATTATACAACCATCCAATTCGATGTTTAACAAAAGTCTAGACGGAAAATTACTTATTCATTCAAGTATTAATGTTATATTTAGTTTTCGGTTTATAAAAAGCGTCTTTTAAAAAACTGAAATACAAAAACAAAATTTTACACTTACTTTAGATCATTGTAGATATGTATAATTTTTTGAATACATTATTTGGTTAGTATAATAAAAGGACTGCTACCTTTTGATATGATAAAGTGAATTATCATTTTTCATTTTTACCTAGAATTATATATTATATACACATATTAAAAACGAAGACTGTATTTAAACTTTTTACGTTAAAAATTGAATTTAATTACCGTGAAGAATATTGTCGTCACAAACATATTTTGAAATGCTTCACAAACAATGTTTTTCCTTGACAATACAAAATTTTAAATGTGATCCAATTGTTTAATAAAACCAAAATACACTATCAAAAATTTTTACGCTCTCTAGATCAATGATGTACTTGACGAATAATGTTTAATTGATGAGCTTTATCGTCTTGATTTAAGTAGAAAAAATCTTGAATTGAGAAATGTTCTTTGTTCCCTCGTAAATTTTATTTTATTCAAGAATTTTCAAAATAATTTCTTCAAAATTTTTTTTTTGATCCAAAAATTTTTCTCTTGAATCAAATTTATTATTTTATCAGTAAGTATTAATTTAAATTAAATTGATTGTAACTTTGTAAATAATTTTTGAATTGAACATGAATTAAAATTACTGTAAATTGCTGACAGACTCAATGCATATTCAATTAAAAAATTACCTATTACATTTGAGATTAATTCTGCATCAAAAATGTAAGAGTAAAATTTTTCAAAATCATTTTTACTTCATCTGATTGCTGTCTTATTTAAAAACATAGTAATTTTCAAATTTTTTTATCTATTTTTTTTTCGGTAATGTTACATTTGTTTTTTTCTTCAATTAAATAATCTGATATTTTTATTTACAAATGTTTTTTGTCTGTGAAAATTAAGATTTTTTATTAATTTAGAGTCTAAACTTTTTTTTTATAAAGATTTAAAAAAATTTAAGATATCAGTTCCTGTGTTTTAAAATAGTGCAGCCGTACACAGTAAAGAAGTAATTGCGTCAAATAAATTTGTGTTCAAAAATGTTGTGTTAATTTAACTTTCTTGTGCTGATTTAAGAGAATAAACACAAATAAATGTTAAATTAACCTTTAAAAGTGTAAAATATATTTAACACAAAATTTTTTGATCCAATGACGCAAAATTTTCTACTATATAGTGTTTTATTGAACCTTTAAATTACATAAAAAAAAATTAATTCAATTTGAAGTAAAAAACTATTAATAACATCCAATTCATTCATTGATATTAAAAAACTCTATAAAACCAAATATTATATCGGCAATTCCCAAAAATGAAACAGAGACTTTATCAACGTATGCGCTGTCATTGACTCACTTCTCCCGGAAGTTAGTTCAAGTGGTTTTTAATCTCTTTCACCAAACCAAACATCATGCAAGTACATTTAATTGACTCTAACTATTTATTTTATATAAAAAAAATGAAGCATGTATTCATTACATACAATGCCTCTTCCGGTCTATGAATTGAACCAAACCTTTTCAACAATTGTTTACCTCCGAATTATTCCTCCAGTTTTCCAAGAAAAAAAAATGAACATCGGCCAACTACCGAGTGTAGCAACAAGCATCGAGCAACAAACTCTGTCCACAAAAGGATTAATAAAACCGGGGTGAGAAACGATTTGGTGCGATCGAGTCGACTAGTCTGTCCACGGGGGGTAAACGCCAAAAGAGAAAGCAGCTGACAGCAACCAAATATTAAACATATATAATATATAAATAAAAATCCTCGAATATGTGTGTGGTGGTGGTAGGTGTAGGTCCTATGGTACAGGATTCAGTGTCAGGCTACTTTTACTACAGCAGAGCCAAACTACGGTCCCATAGCGATGGGCGATGGCACATACAAGCGATACCAGTATAATGTTGTGAATGGTTTTTGAAGAATAGCCCGAGTGTGCCGTGGCCGAGGGCCATTAACCAGCCTCATCGTTAAATCATCTTCCCTGTCATCGTCTTCGTTATGTATCCACCCCACATTTCTATGTGCGATACTTAGTATCATCGTTTTTCAACCAACAACAGCCAATGATGACACGCATAAATTTCTAATGCACAAGGATGTAATATTCACCACTGAAACATTCAACCTCGAAAAAATAAAACATCCACTTGGGATTTTGATACTGGATAAATACCGAGAGGTTAAAACATGACTTTATTATTTGGGTAAAGCGACGTTGAGCTCGGGTGTTGAACTTTGGTAAATTTCGATCCAGTGGCAGTTAGTTTATTAGGATTTTTAACTCATTAGTAAAAGAAATTTTGTTAAAATAATAAAATACGGGATTACAGAAAAATATGTTGTAGTAACAAATGAGTTTATTTATAGGAATAAATTAATTAGCTCTTCTAACAAAATGAGCTAAGTTGCAATAACAAATCAGTTTTTAATACCAAATCAATCTGTTGTCTTAACAACAAGCATTTTGTTGTTATAACAATAAATGTATGTTGGTACAATAAAATTATTTGGTTACCATTACTTAGCTAATTGTGTTAGTTAACTTTTAGTTAACTTTTATTCCAAATAAGAAATGGACTTATTTAAATTTCATTATAATTTAATCATAAATTATTATCAAATATATTTTTTAAATTTATAATATTGTTAAGCATAACACATTTTTATATCAATTTATAGTTTTTTGTTTGTTATATTCTTACACATGTTAATTTCAAGTATCATTTGTATTATTTTGTAAATTTACAGTTCCACAAGAATTATTGTATTCCATACCTTGCCATTGGGCCTGTTCCTTGGCATTTATTACTAATAAATAAATTAAATAAATAATTTTGTTGCGATAACAGAATTTATTTTTTGCCTTAACAAAATCAATTTATTAACATACCAAAATTAATTTATTGTCGATATACTATTAGGTATTTTAACAAAATGATTTAGCTACTTGAACAATAAAATTTGTTAGACAAATTAACTAAGGTAAAAGGCCCAGTTATTGACACTGGCCTAGTTGTTTGACACTTGCAATTTTATTCTATTTAAAAAGTAAAATATCAAAAAACCAATTATCTTAATTTTCATCCTTGTAACGTCCACGTTTTCCAAAAAAATTATAAAAATAAAATAATTTATTTGTCCCCGGCTCGAAATTTGCTCGCCGGAGTCCAGGGTCATAAACGGGGATTATATTATCAATAACAAAATAATAAACAAAACACTTTATTTTAAATAAATCAAAGAAAAAAAGAAAAACCTCTTTATTGGCCTGATCATGTTAATAAACGATATAAACAATATAAACAAATTAAACAATATAAACAATATATTAGAACACTCTTCTCACACATACTCTCACTCGCCGTGAGCGTCAAAATCGCGAACTAAACTTCAAAAGCTGGTTCCCCGCTTCCCCAGGAGACTAGCCGTCACCCCTGGGCCTAAACCTCTACCCCGAGAGCGAATGGAGAGTGTCCAATTCGCCCCCACCTACACGGCTTATGATCACCTACCGTACCTCAGCTGAAGGCTTCGGCACGGGGAGAAGCACTTTCATCCGGTCGGTTCATGATACTTACCTGGGCCTTGGTCAGACTCCAGGTAGAGTATCATCCTCTGGAATTACTTGGTGAAGAGTATTCGCCCGAGTAATTCTCCCGAGAAAGAACTGCTTCCTTTATCGAGCCAAATTTTGGCGTTTATCATTTTTTGCCTAACTCTCTTGTAACGAAAAGGAAGAGTCGTTTTAGACACCTGTCCGGTGTTCTCGAACTAGCATTCAAAAATAATTATTTATTATTTTAATCGCAATTTCCTTCATTTTCTATCCATTCGTCTCGCCAAATTCTAAGTTTTTATTTTTGAAACTCAAATCTTTATTATTTTAATCGCAATTTTCTTCATTCTCTATCCATTCGTTTCGTCAAATTCACAATTCTTTATTATTTTAATCGCAATTTCCTTCATTATATATCCATTCGTTGATTTTTCCATACTAAATTGTCTTCGGGACTTATAAAATTTTCGCTTACCTAATTTATTTCTTACAAAATAATAATCGTCATTTCTTTCATTTTATATCCATTCATCACTTTCCCATACTAAATCTTGTTCGGAACTTAGAATAATTTTCCCAGTCTTTTAATTTCTTTTACAATTAATTCGCTCGGCTTCGTAATAATTTCTCACACGCTTATTTTCTTAATTTAATCATACCTTCGGTAACAATAATATAAAATTATTAACTAAATAAATACAATAATTAAATAATAATCGCCGCACTAATAACAATAATTGTTTCTATTAATTTTTAAGTAATTAACAACGAATAAACTAAAATACTCAATTACAAAAAGTAAAATTTGGGTCATATCCTTCAAAAATTACATTTACTAATTTATCAGAGTTAATTGGGTTTTTTTAATTAAAATAAAATTGCAAGTGTTAATAACTAGACCAGTGTCAATAATTGGGTCTTTTACTTTAGTTCATCTTAACTGCAACAAAATATTTTTTGTTATCCCTTTAAGACAATTTTGTTGCTTTAACAAATTGATTTGTTAATTCAGTTAGACTGTTTTGTTGAACTAATTAAAGAGTTCTGCTACAATAACAAAATTGTTTTGTTAAAATAACATATTAATTATTTATTACAATCTATATTTTGTTATCATATTGTAGGATTTATTATCCCTAGACTAACATGATATTTTTTTACCACAATTTGTCTTATCTTGTCCTAACAAAAAATTACAAGACAATTATTATCTCTATGAATATTTTTTGAAGAAATTTTTCTTTATACATCAAGTATCATTATTTTTCTTAACGATCTTCTAAATTTTTCATAAATATTAGCATAATCAAATTCATCAATCAATCTATTCTCTACTCAATTTTTTTTCAAACATTAACTAAAATTTTGTACCAAAAAAAAACTCATGAATTGAAAACAAAAAAAATTAATTTGAATCGAGAGAAAAAAATTTTAAATCAAGAAAAAATAAGTAATTTAACAATTTTTTTACTTAAATCAAAATGAAGTTCTTCAAAATTATTTACTTGATTCAAATAATTTTTTTTTGTGTACTAGTACAACTTTATCGTCATCAGTATCAAAATTATGACTGAAAATAATTTAAAATGATTGTTTGATTTTTTTTTAATCATATTCGACTTGTCCTTGTCCAACATAAGTAGAAGAATTTATACGCGGCGTTGACTCCATATCATATAAATGTGTGAAGAAAAAACATCTCGAAGATACAAGAGACAATATAAGAGACGTGTAGCCAAATTCCAGAAGCCCGAGCATTCCTCACTAATTTTTATATCTCTGAGTGGATATATACTTGTAATTTTTTTATGATTTGGTTATTAATGCGTGTTTCTCAAAAATTAAATTAACACTTAGAGACTGGTGATGCTACCGAGGTTGGTATGCCTGAAGAAGAAACAAAAGAGCTTACATGTGTGTGAGATATGCGTGTGTGATATATAAGCTGGATGTTATTCTATGAAAGGAGAAAATGATACGCGGTAGTATCGGTGTCCTGATCGTTGTATCATGTAGCACCCGTACCGGGTCGTCAATTGATTTGTGGATTGGAGAATAGAAGTTTATTCAGCATTGTTGTGTGGGTATGGGCGTAAAACTGAGGGCATGTGTATGTGTATTGTATGTGTAAGGAGAAGTGTGGGCGGAGTTGGATTTCAAGATCAGATAAATAGAGTCACGTTGATCGTGAAGATTATTATTTTTGGGTTTAAGACACCTGCTATACGTCTTCACCTACTGGAATTTTTTATCTCCCTTACCTTACTTTTTTTACCTCGATAATCAATAGAGCACGTGGAACATGTAGATACATATAGGTATATAGAAAAGGTGAAAGTTGATAACTTTAAACTTTATTTCGATCATCAGTTTTTTTTTTAATTTTAAATCTTTTCAAAATTTTAGCCACGCGATTTGAATTTGTTCAATTGAAAATAAAAATTCAAATCTGCAAAATTGGATTTTGATCCCATGATAATTTTTGTCTAATGTTCATCAAGCAATTTTTTAATAAAAAAGAACTTTTGTTAAAAAATCAGGTAGATTGATGAATTTTTTGTTAATAAATTTCGCGTACAAAGTAATAGTCGGAAAATTAGGAAAATTTTAGGCCTTCAAAAGCAATAATTTGACGTTTGTATCAGTTAGACCTAACTATTTGAAACTCACGACTGAACAAGTCTCATTTAGGCCGTAATATTTCCGACTTAGAATTAAATGAGACTTGTCCAAAGTGTATCACTTTCCAAACTGAGGGCAAAATTAGGTTTTCTTCATGAACAGAAGATTCTACTGATCTCCAAAGTGAGGATTGTCTGATGTAACTTTACATTGAATGAGACCAAAATTCAGTGTTGTCCAAAGCACAAAATGTAGAAAATTAAAGATAAATTTTATTTATTGATTAGTTTAAATTTATTAATTATGTTGATGCAATACAAATTTGACACATACGTACAAAATATTTCCCACATACATCAATCTTAATATCATTCGTGTCCTCGAACATATACAATTTTCCACACTCACTTTTACAAAGATTATCTTATAAATAACAATCGTAATATTATCGAACAATATTGTAGATTTAAAAAAACTATTTTCTTAAATTGTATTCCTTTCTGCGAATTGTTTCTTGCTGCAATTTGATGAGTCCGTTCCGTCAAAACAGTTCCAGAACACTTAGTATTATAATAACTTAATCGTTCCAGTGATTTAATCAACAGATGTTTTATCCAGTAACTCTTTTTCATCTGCAAAGATTTTAATAATCAAATATAAAATATTTGAAATAATTCCCAAGTTTTTCCTAATTTTTCATAAATTAAACATCAAAATTGAAACTTACATTTCCATATTTAATATTAAAAACAAAGTACATCTTTATCTGTAATAAGAAAGTTATTGTACAACATACAAAACTATAAGCAGACAGATAATTTTTCAACTAGACAACTATTATTCGTAGTAAATTTACAAAAAAAATTTCCTCCAGTAATATTCCTAGAATATAAATAATATATGATGAATGGTGTCTCGTACTTCAACGGCTGACAATTATTATTACAGACATTTGCACGTAAACTAGAATTTCCCGGATGATCTAGCTTTCAACTTCTGAATGTAAATCCAAAAATTTACTTAATAAGTATTTATCATCTGAAATAAGGCTTTAATATAATCAAATAAATTTACAATATCAAAGAAAAAATTTCAAAGCAAAATAATTTAAATAACATTAAACTGAAGATTTACATCAACATGACTAAAAAAAAATGTTAGTTTTGTGCAGAGACGATATGCGGTCATTTGTCGCATTAATAATTATAATAAGGTGTGACCCTACTTGGTTACACAGATATAGAGGCAGTTAATATTAATGCATCTCACAGCTCAGAGTGCGGTCTCAGCCATACAAAAAAAAAAAAAAAAAAAAAAAAGAGTTTGCGCTCTTTTTGCTTTAAAAAACACAACCATTATGATTATTATTGCCGATGTTATTTTTCTCGTACTCCCATTCACTTAAAAAGATATCCCGGGGTCCTTTTCGTGGCAAGTGAGCACCAGGGGGCGACGTAAACTAACCGCAGGTTAATTATTGTCCTCATCCAACTGGGAGCCGGTGGAGAAGCGAGCTGATACACCGAGACAACCGAGATACACCCTCAGTCTCTTGTCTTGTCTCTTGTCTTGGTTCGTACGGAGTCTTAAGAGGTATTTCCTCGTTGAATTCAATATGGTGCTCTTCGCCCAAACTAAAACGGGATAAATTCAAGTTTAAACCCGTGACGTCCAGATGGAGAGCTAAGAAACTAACCAACTACCGTGGTAGCATTCAATTAGCTCCGTGCGCCACGTGATATACATTATTGTCCGGGTGATTTTCATGAGAGGGTTAAGCTCCGAGGAGGAGAAAGCTTGGATTATTATTTCCCCGAGTCTGAGTAATAGCAAACGCTGATTCCCAGCAGCGATTAACGATCGACGGGTTTTTCGGTGGTTAATTAGTTTTTAATCAGCTTCTTCTTCTTCTTACTTCTTTTTTAGGGGTTATTTATTTTATCAACGGTCTTGCATGCTTATTGCTGCTCTTGTTTATGATCTTTGTATTTTATTAATTTGCTTTTGGAAATTCCGGTTAAGTTATGGTCAAAACATCAAGACAGTTCACTGAAAAAAAAAAAAAAACTATTCTTGATTGAAGAAAATTACTTTAAAGAGATTTTTTTTTTAATTGAAAAAAATTCTGCACAGTAAAAAATTTTGCGTCAATGCGTCAAAAAATTTGTGTTAAAAATTTTTATGTTAAATATTTAACAATTTTTTATATCAATTTAACACTTTTTTGTGTTAATTTAACACAATAAATGTTAAATTTACACATAAAAGTGTTAAATATTTAACAAAATCATTTTTAACACAAAATTATTTGATGCAAAATTTTTACTGTATTTTTGATAAAAAAATTAATCTAAAATTTTATTTATTTAGTAAAGATAATAATAATTGTCCAATTTCAAAACATACAATGATAAATAATTTAATTTGATTCAAAAGAATTTGCTTAAATAATGAAAAAATTCTCAATTTAAGGAATTTTTTATTTAGTTGAAAATAATTAAAATCTTTGTAACTAATTTTCTTATTTTAACTTATTATCTTAATTCAAAATTTTTTTACTTGAATCAAATTAATTTTTTTACATTAAAAAAAAATTTTGGATTTAAAAAAAATATTTTTGATCCAAGAACAAATCTGAATATTTCAAAATAAAAGTTAAATTTATAAGAAAATATTTTTTGTGTAGGAAAAAAAGTGTAGATAAATTTTTTTATCCTAAGTGTAGATAAATACAGAGATTTTTTAATTAAAATATGAAAAAAAGATTTTAATACTTCACACGTATATGCATACAAGAATTATCTCTGTTTATGTTAACTAGTAATATAATATAACACTTGCTATCTTGCAGTTTTAATTAAAATCGGAAATGATAACGACTTGGAAATTACATCATAGTGTAACCTTTTTATGACTATCGTTGTGAGAATCTAAAATAAAAGTAGGTGGATTTAACTCCAGGTGGTTGCTATAAGGTGAAAAGATGTGCACACATGATAAATTAATTTATCGTATGTACACATATGAATTTCAAGGACGAAGGAGGTGAAGAGCACCCGTATAACGCTAGTAATTAAGGAACAACTGGGTAATTTCGAGTATTCATCAAGTGCCCGGTTGAAGCCTAGAATGGGTTGGGGCCGCCGTTGTATTATGGAATTGAGCAAAACTATTTCAAGAGCACGAACGGACTAAGATTGAATTAATCTTGAGCTTAGGTAGTAGTCACCGGATTCCCGGGATAATTAATTTTCGCACCTATCCTTCCTAATTTAGAGCGTATGTACTAATATATCAGACTTTCTTGTACTACTTGTATTGATAGGATATGTTTTATGTTTTCCTCAGTGATATATGTTATATCTAAGTCAGTTTTTTTGGATTCACGGAAATGTTTTCCAAAATGCCTTCAAAAAAATGTAACATGAAAAAAACCAATTTTCCAGCAGTGTTTCAAAACAAATCTAGATTAAAAAATATTAATTATTTTTTCTAATAAGATTTAAGCTCAATTAGATATGTTCTAGAATATCCTCAAGAAAACTACAATAATTCTAATATCGCCATCAAAAGTTATATCTTTTTTTTGTAAAAAAATGAATATTATTCAAGAGTTTTTTTAGCTTATGAAAAAATAATTTTTACTCCCTCATGATTCAAAATACGGGTTCATTTAAACATGCACTAGAATGTCCTTAAAAAAATTTTTAAAATATACAATTTTTATCAAAAGTTACCGAATATCCGTCTTTTAAGAAATAATAATAATTTCACAGTATTTTTGTGTAGAATAAAAAATATTAAACATTTTTCGTCTCTTACAAATAAGGGTTCAGACTCATCTAAATATATTTTCAAAAAAATTTACAAAATTGCATTATCGCCGTCAAGTTTCATGACCAAATTTTAATTTTTTTGAAGACAATACTATTTTCGAGTACTTTTTGAAAGTCAAATATAGTAACTATTTTGCTCCCTTACGATTCAAGATTCAAATTTATTTAAACATATCCTAGAATGTCCTCAAAAAACTCCGTAACTTCCTTTAAAAGTTACTTGACTAAATATCTGTTTTTTTTTTTTATAAAAAAATAAATGACTATTTTATAGTTAATTTTGCAGATCTGTAACGTCCACGTTTTCCAAAAATTATAAAAATAAAATAATTTATTTGTCCCCGGCTCGAAATTTGCTCGCCGGAGTCCAGGGTCATAAACGGGGATTACATTATCAATAACAAAATAATAAACAAAACACTTCATTTTAAATAAATCAAAGAAAAAAAAGAAAAACCTCTTTATTGGCCTGTTCATGTTAATAAACGATATAAACAATATAAACAAATTAAACACTATAAACAATACATTAGAACACTCTTCTCACACATACTCTCACTCGCCGTGAGCGTCAAAATCGCGAACTAAACTTCAAAAGCTGGTTCCCCGCTTCCCCAGGAGACTAGCCGTCACCCCTGGGCCTAAACCTCTACCCCGAGAGCGAATGGAGAGTGTCCTCTTCGCCCCCACCTACACGGCTTATGATCACCTACCGTACCTCAGCTGAAGGCTTCGGCACGGGGAGAAGCACTTTCATCCGGTCGGTTCATGATACTTACCTGGGCCTTGGTCAGACTCCAGGTAGAGTATCATCCTCTGGAATTACTTGGTGAAGAGTATTCGCCCGAGTAATTCTCCCGAGAAAGAACTGCTTCCTTTATCGAGCCAAATTTTGGCGTTTATCATTTTTTGCCTAACTCTCTTGTAACGAAAAGGAAGAGTCGTTTTAGACACCTGTCCGGTGTTCTCGAACTAGCATTCAAAAATAATTATTTATTATTTTAATCGCAATTTCCTTCATTTTCTATCCATTCGTCTCGCCAAATTCTAAGTTTTTATTTTGAAACTCAAATCTTTATTATTTTAATCGCAATTTTCTTCATTCTCTATCCATTCGTTTCGTCAAATTCACAATTCTTTATTATTTTAATCGCAATTTCCTTCATTATATATCCATTCGTTGATTTTTCCATACTAAATTGTCTTCGGGACTTATAAAATTTTCGCTTACCTAATTTATTTCTTACAAAATAATAATCGTCATTTCTTTCATTTTATATCCATTCATCACTTTCCCATACTAAATCTTGTTCGGAACTTAGAATAATTTTCCCAGTCTTTTAATTTCTTTTACAATTAATTCGCTCGGCTTCGTAATAATTTCTCACACGCTTATTTTCTTAATTTAATCATACCTTCGGTAACAATAATATAAAATTATTAACTAAATAAATACAATAATTAAATAATAATCGCCGCACTAATAACAATAATTGTTTCTATTAATTTTTAAGTAATTAACAACGAATAAACTAAAATACTCAATTACAAAAAGTAAAATTTGGGTCATAGCAGGTTAAAAAATAGAAAATATTTTAAATATATTCTAGAATGTCATCAAAAAATCTAAAATTGCATAATCGATATCAAAAGCCCTATAAAAAAAAAAAGAAACAATTTTCTAGTAATTTTGCATCTTAAATCTGATTAATCAAACCAAAAATAAAATTAACAAATTAATTCTAATAAGGTAAAAGCCCCAATTATTGACGGGGGTCTAAATATTGACACCCTAAATTATTTTTAAATATATTAAATTATCTGTAATAAGAATAACGATCAAATAAATTTTTATTAAATTCTAGTTAATTAAAAAATTGAAAAAAATCACATTCAGTTCAAAATATTAAATATTAATTATTAAAAAAAAATAAAGTTAGCACCAGTTCATCAAATCAGCTTACGAGCGTCTATTTTCTTAACAACTTTGGTTAGAAAAGCATTTTTTTTAACTGCCGAGTTTAAATTAATTTTTTCATGTAATTATATGATCTATTTTTTTTTAATTAACAATATATGAAATATTTATAAAATTAAATAATCGAAATTAATTGTATGCTTTACGATATTTAAATAATGGGAGTCAATAACTAGTTCATAATTTTTATGGTGAATCCCATATTGACAGCCAGTCGACAGCGCTATGACGCCTTTTTTTTTTAAGTATAAAATACGTTATATACGCGATTATATTCAAGGCTTTTAACTGTCAAATAACTCGGCGTGTTTTAGTGTTAAATAAGTTTTTAAATAAATTGTTATATTTTTCATAATAATTATTCATTCATATAAATTATTTTTCATTAACTTTAATAATATTGATTACTTTATACCAAGTTTTTGATAAATAACAATATAACCAAATGATTCGACGCATGTGCAGTAGGGGCGTCAATAATTGGGGTTACGGTACGTCAATAATTAGATCAATCAGTTTTTTAACCCGTCAATAATTGGTGTATCCAGATCATATATTTAATTATTTAAAATTAATTAGTAAATATCACTGATTATCATTTTAAAAAAAGAAATTGATTAGTTAAAACATTACTGAAGACATTACCACAAACAAAATTCATCGATATTTATATTTGATTGCTTAAAAAAAATGAAATCATAACTTTGTCTCTTATAGCGTCAATAATTGGGGCTTTTACCTTATTAGTTATAATATTTAATAAACCAGAGACTAATAAAATAATATTTTTTACATTTTCTCATCTATCATTTAAAATAACAGCCAGTCTCTTTATATTAAATTCCCAAATAACCCAAAATAAGCTCTTAAACCCGATTAACCCTAAAAGATTTTAATTAACTTCAAAAATTAACAAGATCTTTCTTCTATAATAAATGACATCCTCATATACGAAATTTCTTCTATAATTCAATACTTAAAATGACATTTACCACTCGTGGAAAGTAGTATTAAATTACCTTCTTATACATATTTAAAAATTGTCGAAAGAGTTTTTAAATACCAAAATGTGAATATTTTAAACAATTTTCATCTCATCCGTTGACACATTTTTCCGAGGAAGAATCTATGCAGTACATTTGTGTTAAATAATTAAATTACATTACCTGGGAATGAAAAAATCGATATACACTGTGCTCAACATTTAAATTAAATAATTAAATTAACACATCCAATTATTAAAGTAAGCGGGTAGAAAAAATTGAAAATAACTCTTGCAACGATTATATGCAAATGTTGAGCTTAAAAAAAAACTGGATTGGACGTAATACGTAATGATAATTCGTATCTATATAATTTACCAGTTAATATCACATTTTCACGGATATTATCAATATCTCGGTGAAAGATCTCAATAATGATAATAATAATCCATCTGATCGGATCTTGGTGTTAAAAATATGTAGAATAAAAAAGGCATCATCAGCCCAAAAGCGATTTAGTAAATAATAACCAGCAACAAGGAACAAGCAAGACTAACGTCCTATGTTATGCGTTATTATACGAATACAGAGTTTAGTTTTTGCTTTCGCTTCTTATACTTATGTATACATATATGTATGAGTATGTATGAATATAAAAATGGGGATAAGATCTCTCTACTCGTCATCGAAGACGAAGAATCACCTGGCGATCTCATTGTCTGATTCTGACATTTCATTTTGCCGTATCAAGCAATGTAGATAATCATTTGATTACATTATATTCTCCTTGAGGATAATTTACTCGCATAGTTGTTACAAAAGGGCGTTATCAATCATACTCCGGCGGCTAGGCGTCTAACTACACCTTTTTTTAACCAACAGGAGATTGACGGGACGATTTGACTGTTTATATTTATATTTTATTATTGTCCATAGTCATAGTCATACATATTCATCTCTCAAGAGATTTCTATCGCTATTACAATTTACTATTTACAAATATACTATAAAATAACCTTTTTAGTATATTACTAGATAATTTATTCCGCTGAGAGATGACAGCCTTTTAAATAACTCCTGATTAGATGGATGTAATGTAATTATTGGAATTGGGTGCCATTTGGTCTAAAAAATTTTTAGAATAAATAAAAATAGATTCTTTTAATATCACACTGATAGAAAATTTATGTTGACTCAAGAGATATTTTCTTGATCTAAGAATTTATTTTGGAAGACAAATTATTATTTTGCTTCAAGAATTTCTTGTCTTGATTTAGATTTTCTTGGCTTAAGAGCTGTATTACCTTCAATCGATATATTTAAGTTTTTCAATCAAAATAACATTATCGTTTAAAAAAACAAAATAATTCATCAAAGTATACTTCAAAAACTAAATAGTCTTTAATTTTTATAACAAAAAAAAATTATTTCTTGGAAATAAGTAAATTAATGACTCAAAAAAAAAAGCCATTCTTAACACAAGTCGGTAACATCTTGAATCAATGTTATATATTGCCTATCTTGAACCAAGAGACAAAAATTCTTGAAATAAATATATCTATATCTAGTTTCAAGAGTTTAAGTTTTGAAGAAAAAAAGTTTCTTGAATCAAAATTGTTTTTCTATCAGTGCAGCATTCGGCTTTCTTGATTCGAAAAATTAGATTTTGAGTCGGGAAATAAGGAAGCTTAGAAAAGTAAGAAATTTTCCATAATAAACAAATTTTTGCGGTTTGTTGGAGCAACAAAATGTTTTTAGAGGGATAACAAATTAATTTTGTTATGGCAATAAATTGATTTTGTTAAAGCAATAAATTCTGTTATCACAACAAAATCAGCTAAGTAATGGTAAAAAAATAATTTTGTTGTGGTAATAAAAATTTATTTGCTACACTGATAGAAGAATTTGTATATAGTTAAAAATATTTGTTAATATTTAACAAATCATTTGTTAGAGACAGCTTTTTAGTCCTTAACAAATATTTCTTAGTATTTAAAAAGATTTATTAATAATTAATAAATGAATATCAGATTTATTAAATACAAACAAATCATTTTAAATATTAAGAAATTTTTGTTTAATACTAAAAAGTGATCTTTAATAAATGATTTGTTAACTATTAACAAATATTTTTTAATACAAATAAATCCTTCTATTAGTGTATTGAAACTTGGCTCACTTTGTTAAAACAATTAATCAATTTATTACTCATTTTTTACACTGAAAAAAAAATTTATTTGAATCTACTTTGAAGTAAATAATTTTTAAGAACTTTATTTTCCTGAATAGAGTAGAAAATTTCTTAAATTAACAAATTTTTTTTTGGTTTAAATAAATTTTACTTGATTCAAGAATTTTTCGTCTTAATTTAAGTTAATTTTTTTTCCTTTATACACCATTATATTTTTCTCTAATTCCGTCTAATGCTATTGTAACAAAATCATTTTTATAAAATCAAGAAAATTCTAAAAATAATTTTTTTTTCATCACCCCTACTTTTTTTTTAATCAGATTAATTTTAATAGTTAAAATTAAAGTTAAATAATTTTAATACTAAATATAAATTTTATTGTAAATTAATTTTATGGTAAAAATCAATGTATTACAAATTTGCAAATCATTAATTACAAAAAATAAAGTCACTTGGACCGTAAAAAAAATAAAAATTCGGCAGACTTTCATCATAGTTGATCGTCGACGTAAAAGATGCAGGAAGATTTAGAGCGAAGGGCTTGTAAAAGATAAAAATAATAGCAAGGGCGGAAGAGAAGTAAAGAGCGTGGTACTACCTAATAAAAAGAGAGTTTAGGCTGAGTGGAGAGAAAGAGAGGATTCGTCGGAGCGTGTAATTGAGTCCTGTGCACGATCGCTACTTTATCGACTTTACTTTATCCATCTCTTCACCCCAGAATTCCATCGCAAACTGAACCACCCCCACACACATCTCTGCACCATCCCTTCTTCCTTATTCGCTCTATCCCATGTGACTATCACCCCCACGAGTCAATTCCACCACATTTCTCCCTTGGCCTCTTTCTCTCCCTCGGCTGCCCTCTTTCTACATCTTGTGATAGACATTCACCCGAAGAGCGTCGAGATGGCGATATACTCTCGCGAATTGCTGAATGCTTTCACATGAAAATACCTCCTCTGTCCAAGTGTATGTGTGTCAGCATTCTTTAAATTTATTGAAATCATTCTTCTAACTTTTTTTCTTGTAAATATTATTGTTTAAAATTTTTTCACAGTACAGTAAACTACTATTAGAGTTTTGAGCTCAGAGAACTCAAAATGACACAAAAATCATATTTTTGAGCTCGAAGAGCTCAAAAACGTAATGTGTAATTTTGAGCGCTCAAGTACAAAATGAGCGGGAAGTTGCAGGGAGGGCCTTTAGGGTCTACCGTCGTCCTAATTTTTTCGAAATGAGATGGCACAAGAAATGTATATTTCTTTTAAGCTTTGGAAATTTTTTTTTATTTACAAACTTAGAGAATATTTGTTAAACAATTAAGAAAAAAAATTTTTTTGAACGCTCTTATTGCTTCCGATTAAAATATTTTTTTTGCCCTCCGGGCGGAAAGTGACAACTTTCGTCCCGCTGCGCTAAACTAAGTTGCCGCTTTCCGCCTTCGTCGGACAAAAAAATAGTATACACTCCACGGGAAGTAAATAAGAAAGCCTCAGATCACATGTTTGTTGACCTCGGCTTCGCCTCGGCCAACAATTACATGTGATCTGAGACATTTCTTACTTTACTTCCCTAGGTGTGTAATATACTATTAAATGTCTACAATTTTTTTTTTTAATTATGTTACTAATGACTAAAATATTTATTTAAGTATTACAATTCTTTGATGCACTAATACCGACAAATACAATTTTACAAATTCTCTAAAATATGAATGTGAGAGGTAAAAATAACAGAAAGATGATAACAATTAATTAGAAAATTTACGATTAAACTCGATGAATCATTAGTAACAATCTTACAATGAGTCAGTGAAATGTCAAATTATGTTCTCGACGTATCGACACACATATATTTTTAATAAAGTCTATAAAAGACTAGAATTCTTAATTCTTATCAATTAACAATCTTATGAGTCACGTAAATTAATACTGTCTACTATAAAAAAAAAAAAAAAAAAAAAAAAAAAAAAAAAACTAATATTGATATATTATCATAAGTGTTTAGTCAGCTATTAACAATACACAGTCGCTTATATGTGGACTTTAATAATGTATGAAACTCTCAAATCACTCGCTAGGTGGCTCGCACGTGAATTATTTGTTACAACTTTGATACTTATGTCGGAAGTGTTAAATTTTATTGCGAGCGCCTCCGCAGCATACTTACTTGGCGTAGAGGTTACTGCGATCATGAAGGCAGTTCCTCCGGAGCGATGCTCTTCCATTGCACTGAGGAAGAATTGACCTCTGCAAGTATCCCTAATGTGGATAGCTCGTACGTGAAATTTTTGATAGTCGGGATTGCGTTCGCGCTTTCCCGGCAACAATTTTTAGTTAATATTAATTTTCATTACACTAGGTCATTTTATTTATTAAAATGTATTTTATATCTAAGGAAATTTTGTTTTAGATTAGAGAAATGAAATTTTTTCTGTTTGAATAAAATTTGAAATAAAAATTGTGTTACCAGAATCTGTAAATAATTATGGCTGATTTGAAATTTTATTTTAATCTTGTAAAAATACGGCACGATAAATATTTTTTTTTATCCAAATATAAATTCAATATTTTTTTACTTGTGTAATATTTTTATTTAAGTTACCTTATATGGACAAATTCGGTCTATTGCATGATATCTAAAAAAATCAATTACTTTTTCAAAAATTTAGAGATTGACAATTTGTTAATTTTTTATTTCAGCAGTAAAAAAATTTTTTTATTTAAAAGAAAAAAATAAAAAAATCAAAATACTTTAAAATTACTGTACTGTTAATTTTTTTAATCAATAATAAAAATCTAAATAATTAAATAAGTTGCTTGATAGTTATTATGAACTTTTAGAATAATACTTAATTGACGGTTATAAAATAAGGAATTATATTATAAAATATAATAAGTTGTTTACTAAATTATATAGTACTTTAATAAAAATAGAGTAAAAAAACTGTAGTGAAGCTATATAAAAAAGTTTTATTAAGAATAATTGATTCTGACTTCTTCTAAGGTTAAATAAAGTTTATTAATTAAAAATAAGCGAGACTTTGAATAATTTGTCTCGCAGACGTTGATAGAAAATCTGACAACGGAAAAGATTATTGAAAAGTCTGGCGGAAAGGCAAAAAATGTCAAATGTTAAAGATAAATAAATTTACACGATAAAAAAATCATCAATAGAATTTTAAATTAAGCTCAATAATATTAAAATTATTAAACAAAAGTTTTTTTTAATTAAAAAAAATTTTTTAGTGCAACCATAAAATCTCTGACGCATTTTTCAGAAATGTTAGCAATATATTAACAGTAAATTTACTGGCAAATACATATAAAAATAAATTAAACTAAAACTTTTCTCAGGGAAACTTCTTTTCTCTTCCCACGCTTAAAAAAAATAATTCTATTACCCGCGTTTAATAAAGATAAAACCGGCGTTTAATAAATATTTTCCATCAATAACTCAGCTTAAAAATAAAAGTGGTTGACTAAAAAACAAAATAATATCTCTAATCATACTTCAGTCACGGTATATAACTATAAAAAAATCTAATATATATACATAGAAAGACTGAAAGTTTAAATTTAAATGTTGGTCTTTATAAGGCGTCTACTTATATTACATCAACATTAAATTAACGGAAAGAGGTACTTTCTTTGCGCCTGTGCCAGTAAACTGCATAGCACTATAAAAAATTGTACTCGTGTTCTCGAGAATAACTCGCGATCTTTAAAATAACTATTAATTGTATCGACAATTACCGACGATTCTTCAGCTTCACCATAACTCGCGCTTTCACATGTTATATGTGTTATTTGTTATATAATAGTAATATTAAATCTCTCGAGACACTTATATCCGTCTCCGTCCATTCATATATGAACACATATATATGTATATACTGATGCCCGTAAAAGGACGAGCAATTAGCTCTCAGCAACATAAATACATAATAATAATATGTCTATAAAATATAAAATTCTTGTAACAATTCTTGCAGAAAATTCTGACTCAGAATGAAAATTAGCGGAGTAAAAAAGAGCGTTATTAAATATTAAAAGGGTAATTGTAATTCCTAGTGCCGATGCGGTCAATAGACTCGATAGAATAATTGTAAATTGTTGTATTAATTATAAATAATAATAATTAAATCGGAAAGATTTAAACAAAGGTTTGAATAAAAATAAAAAAAGGAGGCGATCTTTTATATTAATGGTTTGATTAAAATGTAAAGGAGTAGTCCGCGTGCCTTCTGTTTGCGCATTTCACGGTTCGTCTGTAAAAAAACGTCTAAAGTTGTATAGTACTCCAGTGAGTGTGTATTGTATATAAACGAATGGAACGCGCACCCGCGTTAGACAGATGGTAGTCGCCGCATTCAATGGCCTGAGAAATTGGATCGCGTTTTAACTCCCTTACGTTTCGACTCTCGATATTTAATGTAATGTCTGTAGGTGTGTATATAAAGCTACAAATTATGCTATAGATAGATGGATGTGTGGAAAATGCCTCAGTGATATCTAGATGAGTACTCAGTGTTGAAAAATAGATTAATAAAACTCCGGGGAATTATAAATAGTTGTTTCAAATGATTTTACCACGAGAGGGTTCGGAGTTTACGCTCCTGGAAATATTGAGAGCATTAATTTTAATTGTTTATTGTTTGTATGGTAATTTGAATTATGAAAGATGGGAGAGGGCCATTTTATTGTTGTTATTTTATTTAATTAAGGGAGTTTGCGTCTGTAGTGTGACTTTAAGTCGTTTAAATAAGTTGCTTTTTTTAGGACTAAAATGTGAAAAGTTAATTTTGGAGTTGAGTAAT
Source organism: Cotesia glomerata (assembly GCF_020080835.1). Lineage (NCBI taxonomy): Eukaryota > Metazoa > Arthropoda > Insecta > Hymenoptera > Braconidae > Cotesia > Cotesia glomerata. The sequence continues at coordinate 12,423,934 of NC_058167.1, forward strand.
TATTATTCAATTAATATTAATATAGATAAAAAAATTTATTAACTATTAATTAATTCATTTGTACAGAAATAATTTATTTATGTATTAGAGATAAGTAAATATTTTTTAATATTTAATAAATGTTTTTTAATATTTAATGAATATTTTTAATATTTAATAAATATTTTTTAATATACAATAAATACTTTTTAATATTTAATAAATATTTTTTAATATTTAATAAATCTTTTTTTTGCAATAAATGTACAGTTAATGGATGTTAACAAAAATTTATTAATAGTTAACAAATATTTATTAACAGTTAATAATGTTGTGAACATCATCCATAAATTAATGATGCCGTAATTTCCCGCACTGAAAAAAAAATGAACCTGATCCAAAAGAAAAATTCTTGAACCAAGAATATATAGTTTTGAAGAGGGTAGTTATCTTGAATCAAGACGAAAATTTCCTTAAATCAAGAAAAATTTCCTTAAATCAAGAACTTTTCTACTCAAATCAAGAATATTAAGTTCTTCAAAATTATACTTGATTAAAGAACATTTTTTTTTCTTTGCGTAAAAAAAATTTCTCATAAGTGCTTATATTTTTTTTTATTTTAACCCCGCTTTTCAGACTTCTGTCTCGATGGGGGTCCGGCCGAGACCGGAAGGGGACTCTAGGCTGATCGGTACATTAAGTTTGGCAGAATAAGTTTGGTGGTATTACATACTTTTTCAGCCTGGAGAGTAATGCGGCGATGGGCCGACTTTGGGGAAACTGCACGCATTTGCCTGTGCCCCACCGGTAGCACAGGGCTTGAGGAAACCATCGAAAAACCCAAACCTGTACAGCCGGGCGTGAGTTACGAGCACCGATGTTCACTGAAAATTAAATTTCAGCTCACACCGGGATTCGAACCCACGCCTCAACAGTCCCAAGCAAGCATGACAAGCATTATACCGCTTAGCCATGGGACTGGCTCATAAGTGCTTATATAATCTTTTGCTTTAGATAATTTTCATATCAGGCGGTATATGGATAGATTAGGATATATCAAACCTGATTTGGCCATGTATGTCTTGATATGGCCAATTTTCATCGCGAACATAAATATGGTCCTATCAAAAAATTATACATTTGCGCAATATGGCCATACATAAACATATCAAAAATTTAAAGGATATACAGCCGTTTTTTCACAATTAATTTTATTTTCTTAATCTTGAATTTTTTATAAAAAAATTATTAATGCGACTGATCTAATAGAATTTTCTATTGAATTTATGACGTTACAAGAAATGTCAAATTTTAAATTTTATTCGAGAGTCTGAACAAATATCTAACAATTAATAAATTGGGTTAAATAAACGATTTCTTAATTATTAACATATATTTGTTAAATATAAATAAATTGAAATTAATAAATTATTCATTAACTGTTAATAAATATTCATCAAACCTTCTAATTTTAAAAAATCATTTTTTGACAGTAAATAAGGCTTATTGAATAATGATAAATTCTTGAATCAGTAAAGTTTTTTTTTATCTTTGAGGCACCGACGGCAACTTTTTTAATACAAAAAAAAAATTACAGCTAATGTTAAGTTAATTTTATTAATTTTCATTAAATTAAGCTCAATTTTTTTCGTTCAATTTTATATAAAATTAATAATAAATCAAAACTTCTCATCCGAGGCTTTTATTACAAAAAAAAAAAACTGAAAATGTGAATAATTATAATGGAGAATTTTTAAGAAGCTTTTTAATTTCCTCGTATTAAATTAAAAAAATAAAAATTTTTTATTCGCCAATACACTAATGCACCATATATCCTCACACCTGGTCGTATATTTCATAACATAGGACAATGATTTAGACTTAGTATCAATTAATGATACCAGCACATTCGTTCACTACAAGGTGAATATCTAACATAATTTATACCCATGCGGACAAACCCCGTACCGTTTTCCATCACAACTGTGTTTAATACATGCAATTTATCATGTTACTTTCATTACAAGTTCTTGTAAAACACACAAGCCTATGAGTCGTTAATTGCGTTCGGTTGTTGAGTTTACTATTGATTAACTAACGACTAAGCAACAATGCGTAAAAAAAATTTTTTTTCAGTTACACAAACGCTAAAAAATTTTCTGTCGCTACATTAATTAAATTCGTGTGAAAAATTTTAATGTCAGATTAATTGAAAATTTTTGCGCTGCAATTAGTTAATTAAATTCACGAAAATTTCAAATATTTAACATTGAAATTTTTTTTGACGCAATAAAAATTTTTTTGCTGTGTCGAAAAAATTTACCAGATTTTTACAAGTAAAATTTTTATATTATCTTTCAACTCATAAAAATGACAATTAAAACTCAATAAAAAATTTTTTAGAATAAATTAAATTATTTTTAAAATATTAAAAAAATTTTTTTTAATCTTTCCAATTTCTTAATTTATTAAACTATCAAATTAGTTAATGAATATATTGAATATTGTATAAAATATATATATACCTAGACACATATAGCATAACCACAACCAACAGGGGGATTACGTACGTCATCTGTATTTAATATGCAGCCATTACAGCTGATAATCCAAGTGAAATCGAGAGGACGCTAATAATAATATAACTCACGTACCGCAGCGTAATGTCAAGGGTGGATCACGCACGCGTGTTTTAACCTAATCCTCAGAAAGTGTATCCAATTTTCGTTACCCCTCTTCCTCCTCCTGCACCCCTTCTGCTCCATAAGCAGTAAAAAATATTAATAAACCCCGAGCTCGGAATCTAACGAGCGGGCGAGAGACTAAAACCTAAAAAACCAATTGATGACCAGCCGGTAAATTCATCCCAGAGGACACCGAGCAAATACGTCCCATTAATTGGATTAATTCAAACGATCCGTGATCACTGATAATTAAATTTAATCAAACAACCAAAAAGCAATTAACCTTTATTGACAATTATCTGGAACAACTCTTCATTGCCCGACTAATTATTATCTAATTGTTTCTCTAAGCGTTGTATGTATATATTGTAACTTGTTCTAAGATCGAAGATCGAGTCGAAGCCACCAATAATTAGATATCTTATCTAGTAATCACAATGACCGGTCATTAAATAAACTCTGGACTGTATTATAGTCTGGAGAGAATTTGAACTAAATTTTGAAACGGATTTGGATTTAATAATAATTGTGACTATTGAACAATAAATAAATAAAATTTTACTTTATTAAATAATGACTCTTGTTAAATTGCACTGTACTTTGTTAACTATTGACATTTTTAAAGATATAAGCTCATCCCGATGTTACACTCATCAAGAGCTTTCATTTGAGTACTCACATGCATTTTAATATATTTTTCATATATATATATATATATATATATATATATATATATATATATATATATATATATATATAATATATATAAATATATGAAAAATTGATATGGGTACTCAAATGAAAGGTTTCGATGAGTGTAATATCAGGGTGAGCTTATATCTTTAAAAGTGTCTATAGTTGACAAGATACAAGGTCATTTCTTAATTATATTAAATTGAACTGTACTTTCTTAACTATTGACATTTTTAAAGATATAAGCTCATCTTGATGTTACACTCATCAAGAGCTTTCATTTGAGTACCCACATGCATTTTGTTATATTTTTCATATATAAATATATATAATATATATAAATATATGAAAAAATGATGTCGGTACTCAAATGAAAGGTCTCGATGAGTGTAATGCCAGGGTGAGCTTATATCTTTAAAAATCTCTATAGTTCACAGGATACAAGGTAGTTTCTTAATTATACATTGCACTGTACTTTCTTAACTAATGACATCTTTAAAGATATAAGCTCATCTTGATATTATACTCATCAAGAGCTTTCATTTAAGTACATACATGCATTTTTGATATATTTTTCGTATATACATATATATGATATATATATATAAATATATGAAAAATTGATGTGGGTACTCAAATGAAAGGTCTCGATGAGTGTAATGACGGAGTGAGCTTATATCTTTAAAAATGTCAATAGTTCACAAGATACAAGGTCATTTCTTATTTATGTATCTAGAAATAGAGAATTTTCGAATGCATCTAAATACTTATCATGATAAATTGACTTTTGGTGAGAATGATATGAAACCTTAAAAAGGCACAACTCCAGGTCAAGACCTTTCTAATGATACTAAATTTAACCATAAAAATCCAATTTATCATATAAATACACTGGCCACAAAATTTTGCTTATTCTCTTAATAATATAGATAATAATAATGATGATATTGAATAGATTTTCCGATTCTGATGCTGATTAGAGTACTTTGGTTTAGATTTAACCTGTCCTTGTCCGTTTAATAGACCCAAAACCGGAGAGTCTGTTGCTTATAAAGGTGTTACTTGTAGGAGGGTTAAATCAAGGGATGGTCGAGGCTGCTGCGGGTGAACGGATTGGCGTGCTCGCTCACTGGCGAGGACTCCCGAGGGCGTTGGCAAGGGGGTGAGACATCAACTAAACTACCACTACTGCGATTATATTGCTGCTGCTGTAGATGTAGGCTGTAGACTGATACAACTAGGACACATAATACATTTATAATATGTGGGGTGTACACGGCGAAACAGCGAAACTGTGAGGGAAGAGCTTTTGGATATTGTAGCAATCACAGTGAGTGCGACACGCGTTTCTCGTAGGTTATCAGCCTGATGAGCCTGCTATTCCTACTATACCGGAGTTTCTATTCTGCATGGAGATATTATAGGTAGGGGTGCAGGCAGGTTTGTACTTGGCTTTCTAGTGTAAATTTTGGGGTATATATGTAGAAGAAAATATTTGAGAATGGGTTTAGTGTAACGTGTGACTTGTAAATGAAATAGGAAAATTTATGATGCTTGATAGATGGTAAAAACTGCAGAAAAAATTAATAATCGGTTTTGAAACTAGAAAATTTGGGTAAAAATTTGATTTAAAAAATTTTTTTTAAATATTATGATAAAAATATATTATTAAAAATATTATGATAAGAATATATTATTAAAAATATTATGTTGAAAAAATGAATAAAAGTGTACCAAAAATATCTTTTCAAAAATATCATCATAAAAAAATATTCTTTTAAAAGTGTACCAAAAATATCATTTTATATATCATTTCAATATTAAACTAACTTTAATTCAATAATTAATTCGACATTATATACACAGAAAAAAAGGTTCACTTGAGTCGAGAAAATATTTTTCTTCCTAATTATTTTCTTGAGCGAAAAAAAATTTTTTTTTGACACAAGAAATTTCACTTATTCCAACAAAATTAATTCTCTTGCTTTAAGAAATACGTATCTTGATCAAAGAAAATTTATTTAAGTCAAGAAAATCTTGTTGTTTTGAGAAAATTCAGCCTTTTGCTCCAAAAAATTTAGTTCTTAATAGAAGTAAATTTTCTTGTCTTGAGAAAATTTCTCTCTTGCTCCAAAAAATTAAATATAAAGATAGAAGTAAATTTTTATTAATATTTTTATTGATTAACATGTCAAATAGCAAGATCAAATAATATTTCATCATTTTTTTTCATTCAATATGTATAATTGCACGCTAAAATAATATAAAATGGGTATCAAATATTCAAGAGAAAAATTTTCTCAAGGTGAGAAAATTTTTTTCCAGCTGAAGTAGGTGGCGTTGCTTCCCTAAAGTATCTAAAAATCTTGATCAAATATAAAAATTTATTGTATCAAGTATTTATGATAATTTGAATTAAAAAAAAATTACTTCTACCAAGAATAGAATTTCAAGAAAAATTTTTACTTCGGCCAACACAACTTCTTCCTTCAGGCACCTGAAAATTTTCTTAAGCCAAAAATTTTCTTCTCAAGTCAAGAAATTTTTCTTTCTGTACAGGACGCGATATTTTTTTCAATTTATTAATTACAAATTTATTTTTTAACTAGGTAGAATTTAAACTAGATGTAAATTATTTTAAATTAATTACTAGATGAATACTGTGTAGGATCAAAAATATCTGTTTGAAAAATTTAACAAAATGTAATTCTAAAAATGCATAAAAAATATCCTTCTAAAAATTTGTCAATAATATTATTTTAAAAATATTCTTATCAAAAATCCGTTGAAGTGTACATTTATAAAAATATTTTTGTAATAAACAAAATGAAGTTATTTTTTTAACTTACATTGCATCGCCATTTTATATATTTTTTTTTTAATTTAACACATATAGTACCTTTTATTATTCTAAAAATGCGATATGATTATGATAGAAGCGATCATAATTAGAAAAATTGGTTGAGCTTTATTAAGAGTAACGCAACGCATTATGAAGCGTGCAAAAATATCGCTACATTCTAGAGTAAGAAAAAAAAAGATAAGTTCATGAGTTTATCAGGTGAAGTTAAAGCCTCTCGTGATAAAGAGTAACTAAATGAAAAATGTTTATGGTATAATATGTAAAAATGGTTAAAATATAAATATCGAATAACGAATTAAATGAAAATTGAGACATATTAAGTAATGTGTGTAATTTATAGGTAATATTAGACATTAAAGAGCGAATGGTCCTTAATTGAGGGTCAGTTGTGCTTTGGTATAATTTTTAATATTAACTACTGCGAGTATACATGACTGCGTGACATTTGGGTAAGTTGCCCGATTCTCGGGAGACAGGGTAATGATGAGCCTCAGTCTATTTATTCGACATGTGCCAGTTTTATAATAAAGACCGTAACCAAACAATTAGTATTAAAATGCGCTTGGTGGTCACGCTGTCGCATTTGAAATTAAAAACAAATAAAACCGTATGGATCTGATCCGTTAAAAAAATTCAAAATAAATTGAGATCGCGTTTTCTGGTTTCTGGTGGTCTCCAAAAATAACAGTGTAATTGATGCGGTTTTTTCCACGACAGAATATCTGATAGACGTGTTACGTGTTACGGAACTGTATGATATGCGACGGATGGACCGAGGTGGACTTGCGATCCGTTTATATCTCCTCTGCTCTCTACCTCTACTATATAATACCGTATGCTGGGTACGGGAGGGCTACAATGTGTGCAATCGATTGTTTCAAGCATGCGTAAAAATGTCCGGCTGTTTTTTACCTTCTGAGGGGAACAATTATTGCTCCTAGTTTGAGATTTTCCTCCTTATTTTAGCCCTCAGACTGAGAATTTAAATGCGTTTGTGGAAATGAGCAATTTATGGGTTTATTTTTATTTTTAACGGAGCAAGTTTTTTGTTGAAGAAATTTTTATTAAAATTGCAATGTTATAAACTACGTGAAATTATTATTAAACAAATTATTTGGATAATTTTTTGTCTGTAAGAAAAAAAAATTGATTCGCTAAATAAATTTTTTCTCTTAGTAAATTTTTTACTTAAAATCATATCTAGAAAAAAAATTCTTAAAACTTTTAGTTTTACGGATTTTTATTGAATTTTTTTAATCGAAATATTACAAATGAGTTTTTTAAAAAATTGTGCAACTATAATGAATCGTATAAATAATAATAATATTATTTATGAAAATAATTGCCACATTTACAGGCATGATTACCTAAAATTTAGATAATTAAATAGTCATATTTAAAAAAAAAACTATTAAATTTACAGGAATCTTCTGTAAACATAACATACCCGGAAAAAAAAAATATTTTATATATAAATAAATTAAATATAAGAGGAATAAGGATCAAGTAAACATCAATCCACCAACAATATTGGAATACGCAACGTTTCGCTATACAGTAAAAAATTTTGCGTCATTGCGTCAAAAAATTTTGTGTTAAAAATTTTTATGTTAAATATTTAACACAAAAATTTTTAACACAAAATTTTTTGACGCAATGACACAAAATTTTTTACTGTGTATATTTTAAAGCTTAAATTATTGGATCTTAAACTGATTGATTATTTTATATCGACGGTCTAATTAGCAATTGGTCTAACTTCTTATTTTTTAGACGGTGATTTTTATTATTTTGATGTAGCAATAGTCCAATTATAAATTATTTGAATGATTCAAACCAAAATATTATACCTCTATTAGATATTAATGATATTAAATGGTTTTTTAAAGTGATAATAAATTCTGAATTAAATGTTTTTTCGTACAAATGAAAGATGCTCTAAAACGGAGTTAGACAATTTGCTAATTAGAACGTCGATATATAATTATATATACATTTTTAAATAAAATTATGTAAGAGTTTTGGTAGCATATAATTTTATGTTTTTTTTTTCTAATGTCAGATTTACAAATTTTTTAATGCTAAATTTACATTTTTTTCCTTTGTAAATTTAGTATCTTCTTAATATATAAATTTTAAATTTTTTGCAATGTAAATTTTTTATTTTTTCTAATGTAAAATTGACATTTCCACATTGACAATTTTTATATTTTAAAAATATAAATTTTACAATATTGTCTTGATACTATAATTGTAAATAAAAAATTTTTTACTCAATTTTGACAGCAATTTTTTCCCTGTAGTATTATTTTTCTCTCAGTGTAAATTTCAAAGTTAAAATTAATGTCCAACAACAAAACATTTAACCACTTACATAATTTTTTATGAACACATTTATTACAAAGTTGACACAACAACTTTTAAAATAACAATTCCCCTCTATAACACAACGATAAAATCAATAACCATATTTGTACCCCATAAACCAACTCGATCAAAAAGCTAGCACCAAAATCCATCATAATAAATCGAGAGACCTCGGATAAGACGGTTTAGCGAGGCCATAACACTTTTCTGAGCATGGTAGCTGATTGATCAAGATCTTCTCCTCGGATGAAGATGATGGTGTAGCATTTTGAAAGAGCGTTTTTGTTAATACAAAGCTTTCGAGATATGTGACGTACATGCGAACGCGTTACGGCCGATAGAGATCATATCAGTTATCGGGTGTTCTTCCTCTGATGGACTCGGACTCTGTCGGATCATCGTTATAGCCACATAACAACTTTTAATGCACGTATGGATCAAACAGAGACACCAGATTGACAAAGAGACCCAATGAGAATCAGAATAAGAACAAGACAAATAATAATAAACCTAAACGCTTAAGCCTGAGGCCAGTGATTATAATGCGTGAGAGACAAATCGTGACACGCGCGTGTTACCGCTGGATCGATCATAAAAACCATCTTCGATGGTAAGAATAAGAAGACAAAAAATCATTTGGACAATAGGCTTACCGAGGAGTGAGTGAACGAGTCACTACCAAATAAATTCTTAGGTAAAATCATCATCATCATTATCATCATCATTCTTCTACTGATGTGATTCTCGGTTAATATTTTTAGGTAGATTTCATAGAAATCAGTTTTTTGCATTGGTCCTCATGTCGGAATTTTGTCGTAATATCTCTTAACTAGTCGAGTAATGCTCAAAAATTTGTAACGTTCGTTAAAAAATTTATATTTGTATGTAATATATCGCGGGATGTTGTCGCGATTGTGTCTACAATTCTTGACGGATCTAGATGAAATTTGTTACACATATTCTTTGGATCATAACCTTGAATAAGTTTGAAAATGAGCGAAATCCTTCAATAAGTTTAGAAATGGCAGCTCTTTAAAATTATCAAAATAGTGAAAATCACGTTTTTGGTAACTACATTGATGTATAACTTTTGATTGAAAAGAGATGGCTAATTTTTGATAAATTTGTGTGAAAGGTCATGAAATTACCTTCAATTTTGCGTATATAACATTGACATTTTGATCATTTTTAGTTATTTTATCAAAGTTAAAAGTTCAATTGAACCATTTTTAGACAATGTGCAATGCAACCTACTTATGAATGTTATTCTGTCGAGAATTCTCAACAGATTCTTATGAAATTTAGTATATAGATTGTTAGGACAATTAGTTTGCATGAGCCCTAAAATCAGCGAAATACTTCAATTAGTTCAGAAATAGTAGTTCTTTAAAATTATCAAAATAGTAAAAATTACGTTTTTGACGACTTCATTTATGTATAATTTTTAATAGCAAAAAGATAGCTGATTTTTGATAAATTCATGTGAAAGCTTATAAAATTCCTTCTAATTTGAGGTATATAATAACTTTTTGACAATTATTAGTTATTTTATCGAAGTTAAAAGTTCAATTGAACCATTTTTAGACAATATATAATGCAACCTACTTATGTATATTAAAATAAATTTCATTCTATGTCAAACGAAAGTTATTGAGACAAGATGATGATTCATTCTATGAAATCTACCTTCCATTTCGGATGTAGCCAAATGGCGTCTTTTTTTTTGTTCTGTGCTCGGTTAAATTCAAGAGCCATTATTGCCACCCACGATGAATACTTTCATGGGACTTTAATTCAGTTAACGATTTGTGGGTAATATTTATTATTTAGTACACAGTCATATACATTGGATTTTAACATTTGAATAACCCTTTTCTTCTCTTGAGATTAATCCTTCTACCGATTGCCGATTCTGATTAGATTTATATTACCCTTCGATTAATCATAAATGTAATTCGATAACCGATCACATTAAATAACATTTAGTTGAAATAATTAGGTTTGTTTTAATGAACTAGCAGATAATCGGTAATAATCCCGGTTCGGAGATATATAATAACTGGATTAATAATATTGATATAATATGAACCAAGTAGATGATGGATTTAATCAGAAAGGAAATTGTGAATTAACAATTTACCTGATTGATTTGATTACCGATCCCGATAGTCGCTCCGAGAGTAAGATAATCGATTTGAATTGTTAGATATAAATTGAAACCCAGTCCAAGTCAAATCTTTCATTAGTTTTCATTTAATATTACCAGACATGTCTATTCCATTTTATTTGATTGGGATGTCTTCAATGTTAATGCTTGCATAGCTTATAGATTGATAGGAGAGCAAGAAGTTGATGTATGGCATGTATTGTGCCTTTGATAATCGGTTTTGGTAAAAGTTTTATTAATATCCGGAGTTGTATGAACGTGTTTTTATTTTATTTATGGGAAAGTTTGATATGAATAAGCCTGAAAGGAAATGGATCTTTGATATTCTGATCGAAAGCTTCTTATTCGAACGATTATTGTTATGGAAAATAGATTTTATTTGTAAGTTAATGTACATATCCGGTTGGAGGCTGAATTTGGGTTGGTTAAATAAAATTTTGAATAGCTGTGGAGTATTTACTTAAGTGGAAAGAAGAAGAATCGGTTTGTGTTCGAAGTTCGATTGACGTTGACATTTAAAGAAACAATAAATAATTTGTTTTCAATTTTTTTTTTCGAGAAATTGGATTATTTAAAAGGTTAAATTGAAAAAATTTTTTTTAATTGACAAGTTTTTTTAGAAAGAAAAGTTTTGAATTGAAAAAGTAATGTTTTTTTACAGCTTTTGACATTAATACGCAAAAAATAGATGTGAAAATTACAAAAATGGTTATGTAGAAATTGTATGAAATTTACAAGGACAATTTAATAATATCTACACAGATAATGTCATACTTATAAAGAAAAACTATTAAATTGATGGCTATGAATATATAAAAGTAACATATCGACGTTCTAATTAGTAAATTGTCCAACTCCATTTTAGAAAAAATTCTCGTACTTCTATTTGTACGAAAAAAACAATTAGTTCAAAATTTATTATCACTTTAAAAAACAATTTAATATCTAATAGAGGTATAATATTGTGATTTGCATCATTCAAATAATTTATAATTCGACTATTGCTACATTAAAATATTAAAATTTCACCCTCCAAAAAATAAGGAGTTAAACCAATTGCTAATTAGACCGTCGATATGCAGAAAAAAATTTTTTTTATAATTATGTAAAAAATCTTAAAATATTAATTATATAAAATTATATGAGAGTTTTAGCCAAAGATAATTTTATACAGTTTTATGTAATGCATTTTTTCAATGTAAAATTTACAAATTCTCTAAAGCTATATTTACATTTTCTTAGATGAAAATTTAACATTTTTTCTCCATGCCAAAAATAAATGTTCTCCAAAATGGAAAAACTTTACTATACTGTGTACATCTAAACAGTACTTTTTTTTGTTTTGTAAAACTGATTTCTCAATTAAAATACGTTTTAAAAACAATTAAAACTAGCGATGAATTTTAAAAAACAAATTCTGTAAATTTTTATTAAAATTACTAACATATGTACTATTAAAAAAATTATATACTTTTGTAAAAAAAAATGAATTTAAAATCTAACAACGACAAAGGCAATATTTATCTAGTAGTTTCACTAAAAGTCTCACCATCAATTTAGTATGTTTAGAATTGTATAAATTGCACTATTACGTGTCCCGATCAAGCGATAATACACTTACTGCCTCATACAACAATTTTCGCGATGAGCTTTTGCCGAAGGGAAAGGGTAAGAGATGCGATTTCATCAACAATTCACCATCTATACTTTTATTTTATTAAAATATAAATATATAAATAGCCGAATAGCGTGCTTGGCTTTTTTCTAGCAGTATCATCTATTTATTCATTTTATGCAATAGAAACAGAACAAAGCAGTCCAAAGCCTGGACTCTAGACTAATAAAATTAAAATGTTTTTACTTCTTTGAACACTTAACTACGTTTTTAAGCCAAGAATTTTCTGAATAAATTTCACTTGAAACAAAAATATATTTTTTTTTGAACTAAACAAATTTTTCAATCAGTTTCTTGGCTTGAGATTTTTTTATACCTAAAAAAAATTCATTGAATTAAAAAGAAAAAATCTTCAACTAGTTATTTTGTTTTAAATCATACAGAAAAATTAGATATTTTTCTTATAAATTAAAAATAAATTTCGTCAAATAAAATTAAATAATAATTATTTGAATAATATTTAAAAATAATTTTATCCAAAAAAAAATTTCTTCTTTTGAACCAAATAATTTTTTTTTTTTTTTTAATGTAATAAACATTGAGATAAACTAAAAATGAGTAAATGAATCATTTTCCGTTATCAATATCAAATACTACCGCACTCTAGTGCACTCTAGCTCCCTTTACTGGCGGGTGTTATGTGGATGTACATACCATATCATATCACCGGGATGAAAACGACGAAAGATAACTCGAGTATAACGAAAACTAAAGACTGAATATGAAGCAAATAACTTTTTTTAGGATATATAATGAGAACATTCTCAGGCAGCTCTGAGGATGCTGGAGAAAGCCATACCAGTGTATAATGTTCTCAACGAGCTAATCTTACCGGCGGGGGCCAGTTGGTGCCACTAGAGTACAAGCATCAAGAATATAAGAGCACCATCATCATCATGATCATCATCATCATCGTGATCGTGATCGTGATGTCAAGTGCAGCTTGTAGCGAGCTATTATATGCCGAGTAAATTTTTACATACACAGATAAAGTTACTCTACACCATAACCAGAGCCACTGTTTTTTTCGAGGACGATAAGAGCAGATACAAGTGGCACGTGTCGTCTATCGGAGCCCTGTACTCAAACTCACCAGAATAAAAATAAAAAATCCCGTTTGTAGCTCAGTTATTTTTTTTTTATTTTCATTATTATTATTTTTATTTTTAAATTAAGAAAAGTTAAGGTACATGGAGAAAAATTAATTATATTATTTATTATATAAAAATATTAACTCCTACTATCTAAAATGGTAATAAAATTAATAGGTGGTATAATTGACAATTGTAATAGTTACTATTAACAATGGTAACGATTACTATCGAAAATGATAATTGTAATTATTAAAAATTATAACTGCTATAATCGAAGATGATAACTGTAACTATCTTAGATTGTAAAAATTCTGAAAGAAAAAATAATATAAATTTATTTAATTAAATTCTTTATTTGCATCCATATTTTAGTTATGTACATTTTTTTCTTTAAAATATTAAAACAAGTAATAACAAAATCGTTTAAATCTATATATGATAAAAATTTCCAAATATTAGAGCTGTTATTGATTACTTTGAATGACATAATTTTTGAAAATTGTTTTTTAAAAATTTTTTGTAAGATTAAAAATTTTTTTTTTGAAATTTCAATTCGAATTTTATTGAAAATTTTGATTTTTTTGGAAATTTCAAATTTTTTTTAAAAACTTGGCGTTAAAACTTGTTTTAGACAAATAAAAATTTAAATATAAATTCAATCCCGAGTTTTTTGTGCACTGCACTGCGCTACAACTGCTTTTAGTTAATTCAGAAATGCATCCACGCTAACGCAGATTCTTAATTTTTTAAATATTTTTTACTAGCTTAGATAGTAACTATTATTATCACTGATGGTAACTGCAACCATCAGGTTATATTAGGAATTACAATTTTGATAATAGTAGTAACTAGTTAAAATAATAAAAGCTATTATTACTGATTACCATCATAATAGTAGTAGGTACCATCAGGATGGTAACGACTACAATTCAGATGGTTTACATAATTATTTAAATAATATTTACTACTATCGAATTCAGTTAATAGATTTTACCATAACTAGATAATAAACTCTACTATAAAATTTTCTCCGTGTACTGCAGCTATTATCTATAAAACGCTTCCTTTAAAAGTGGATTATACTTAACAATTTTTCCCATAAGATCAAAGGCGGTCTTGATTTTTTCACCAGCTTAATAAAGTTCTCGACTTTTCGAGTGTTGTGTTATGTTGGGTGTTGTGTATATGTTGTACCGGAGTTTTGTAAGAACTGAGAAATAAAACATTTCCCACGTAGCAGACATCGCTCCCAAGGGACTATTATAACGTATTTATATACGCTTCTTATCATATTATTTTATATATTATATATAATATAGGTTAAATTTTTTAGTTATGTGTGTTATGGATTTATGAGTGTCGAGTGCCGTTTTTGTGATCTTCTAGATTCAATCTCGAGTTATCTAATTATCCTACGGCATTTTTACATATGCTGCTGGTGGGTTGTTTTTAAGACGTTTTTTTTTATTTTATTTTTTCTTTTCTCAACAAATTGATGTGTTTATTTAAATTTAATAACGAATATTTATATTTCTTATGCAAATGGTAGGTTGTTTTTAAGATTTAAGATAATAATCATTAATTTAGAGCCAATATTTAATTACTCAAGTACGTGTGTACTTTTAAAAATAAATTAAGTGGTAAACATTAGCAAAAACAAATTTTTTAACGATTATGTTTTTTTTACTTTTAATAAATTTAAAATTCTGTGGTATTAATTATTATTGGAATTTTACGATGTTCTTTTGGTGAATAATGATTAGTGCAAAAAAAAAAATAATCGATTTAAATTTAGTATTTATTAATGCATCCATTTTTCCATTCAAGTACCTGATAAATAATTTACCGAATTTTATACAATAAATTAAAGTTCTAATTCTTAAATTTAACCTTCTAATATTTTTATACATTAAGCGAATTTTTTGAATTTTGTTAAGAAATTATAATTATTTTTACTAATTTAATAACGAAAAAAAATTCATTAATACAAATAAAATTCGTTGAAAAAATTTTAATATAAATGTAAGTATGAAAAAGCAACACT
The DNA here is from genome assembly GCF_020080835.1 of Cotesia glomerata. NCBI lineage: Eukaryota > Metazoa > Arthropoda > Insecta > Hymenoptera > Braconidae > Cotesia > Cotesia glomerata. Next base: position 12,439,500 of record NC_058167.1, read on the forward strand.
GCGTCGGCCGACGTACTAGTAGTGTGATATAAATTTTTAATTACTTTTTTTTGTGATTTATAAGTACTATCGCGCTTTATTTATCTTATTTTTTTTTCAACTTTTAGATCATAACTTACGGCTGAAAATTCTACTGCTGCTTTAGAAAAAAAAAATTTAAGTAACAGCGATTATTTATACGAAAATGTACTCAATGTCATCAAAGTGACAAGGGGTTATAAAATAACATTATTAAAAAATTCTGGATATTTTCTAAAAATTTTATATTAAATGTTATGAAAGTAAAAACTTTTTTAAAAATAATAAAAAAGATTTTGATAGTAAATTTTATAGAATTTTTACAAAAACAACACGCTTGCTCTATTTTTAAGGACAGTAACTAAAATTTCTTAGATTTTTTAAAATTTTAGGACATTTTTTGATAAAAAAAATCGATTTATACACCGGAGATACATAGACGGAAAGATTCTGAAGAAAAAAAAGTGAGATTTCTTAGTTAAAGAACAAAAAAATTCAAAATTACCAAAAAAATTACACAGAACAAAAAATTAAATTAGAAAAAATTATTTTCTTGGTTCAAGAATTTTTCTCTTAATTCAAATTAATTTTTTTTTCTGTGCATGTAAAAAAAATTGCAGTAAACTTGCATGGGAAAAAACTCCCGTTAACATTACAGAAAAATCTGTTAAATTTAAACTTTTACTCCTGTCAAATTATAACCAATCAATAATGTTAAGTTTGCAATAAAAACAATGTAAATTTAGCATTAGAAAAGTTTTTAATTTTCATAAAAAAAATGCATTACATAAAACTATAAAACTATGGCCAAAACTTTTGTATAATTATATAAAAAATATTTTTCGAGTATATTGTATTACAAATTCATTTTTGTAAATTCAAAAATTTCCTTTTGTAAATATGGCATTATTTAACTGTCTAATTTTTTCCAATATGTGAGTAAATTTTACAATTTTCGATTTTTATTTCCATCCAAAGCATTCCAAAAATAAATGAATCCAAACTAACGACCAGTATTTCCCAAGAAAGCATTTGCCCAATAAAAGAAAATAAAGATTTAAACAGCTTGAGTTGCTAAAAAATGAAGCATTGTCTAGTTGTCTCCATGGTGATCGTTACTCTATTATCAAGGTCTCGGTATTTCATGTGCCTTTGAAAAACGTCAGCAAGGAAGAAGTGATAAATAACTAAAAGCACCAGGAAAGCTATCCTATAACCATTTGATTGGAGGCAACGTTTAAAAATGGTTTACCCATTGTTGAGCTCACACTCGGGCCAATAGGGGGGTGATCACCAGAATATATACAATCATAAGCGTTTGAAATATAAATAGATCTCATTCTATTCCATAAACACATACTGAATATAAAAGTACCAAGTACGTGTGGGCTTGATATTTATACACAAGCATGTTTAGAAAAAAAAATCGTAATAAAAACATTGTCACAAAAACCACGGGAATTTATTATCTCTAAAAGGTAAGTATTCAATCGTACTTTAAAAGCCCTCACAGGATCACCCCATGGGGTGTTAGTTTACTCACATACAAGACACAACATACATATATTTATGTATTTATATATTTATGTTGTTATATAGATACGTTTCAGGAGGGTTAATAAGTGGATAGGAGGTTGACGATGTTACTATACTCGGGATCGGGATTTATTCGAGTGAGAAAGCTGAGACATAAATTATTTAGTGAATGAGAAAATATATTGGAGTTTAAATTTATCCGAAAGAGACAAACTACACAGGTGCTAAGGGTGCTAAAGAAAAAACACACAAAGATATTTTAAAATAACGTTAAATAGATTTCTTTTGTTGTCTGTCTGCGGGTAACAACAAAATTGGTGAAGGCGTGTGGTCGCTAACTTTTAAAACATGGCTATCATCGTCACACTCGAGTGGTGTGCTCGATATATATGTAACTAGATTTTCTCCTGGAGCGATAGCATCTCCTGCGGGTCCTTGTGTTACACCCCCCGATGTCTCACCACGTAAACCATCCAGCACCATTATTTATACCGAAATGCCCGGGTTTTGTTATATTTATATTTATATTTATATGTGAATGTGGATAATATAATATGCTAGCTTTGATATATAAACACTCGTTGACCAACGGTGTAGGCCGCCCATCGTGATACGCGTGGGATGATTTACTTGTGTCATAGTTTCTCTTTAACCCATCATACATTTCTATAAACGTTCAACGTCTGCTTCTCAAGAATATGCATATGAGTTTGTTTAAATTACTTCGGGTGATCGATTGTTCGAGACTTTGAAATTTAGAATTGTAAACTGTGGATAATGTCGAGAACGTTTACGTTTGTTGGATTTTTCTTTGGGTTATTGAGCTTATATTGTTGCGTTTTATGCTTCTAAGAAGTTGCCCGTATTTTTTTTATTATTTAGTTTTTTATTGGAACTTTGGTGGTTTGAGATTTTGGTAGGTTTATGGAGGTGTGAATGCTGGGGTGGTCTTTAGACCTTATTAAGGGACTTTTTGATTTTTATGCTTCTGAATTTTAGAATAGTGATACTTCTTATGAAAAACTAGGCGTTTTTTATGAAAAGTTAATTTTCAAGGAAAAAAAGAAAAATATTTTATAATTAATTTTATGTATTTGGACGACATTGGAATAATTTTAATTAAATAGCTTAATTACCTAACTACACTACTTAATTATTATTCATTAATTGTATTCAAATCTTGTACTATTGCCAATTTGATAAATAAAATAAAAAATAAATAATATGGTAATTTTCTAATGAATTAGGGAAGTTTGGAATAATTTTATTTTTCGATTTGGGTAAGAATCAATGTAAGGGTACTTTATTAAGATAAAAAAGAACTTATCCTAAAAAATTATAATTGACAGTGTGGATAAAATTTTTTAAAATATAAAACATTTTTTATAAGACTAAAATTTTATTCGATAAAAAAATTTTGAATTATTTGTCACAAATCTAAAGGACCATTAAATTATTAAAATAAAAAAGAAAGTTTACTTGGCTTGAAAAAAACTTTACGAATAAAACAAAAAATTCAGATTATTTAATAAATATATCTTTATAATAAATTTGACATAAAATAATACTGATTTTTTTTATAAAAATCTAAATAAATAGTGAGAAAAATTTTTTAACTTTAAAGGCGAATTGCAGATTTTATGAAAATTTTTTTGCGTATAAAACTAATGAGGCAAGATTTGTGATGAAAATTTTGGGTTAAAATGGCAGATTTTGTACTAATATTTTATTGAGACATTAATATGTACCTAAGTAAAATTTTGAATGATTGAAAAAAATTTCCGCTTGTAAATCTAAGTGAATTATTAAAAGATTAAAAATAATCTTATAAAAAATTTATATAATCTGGAATTTATAATTGATCATAAAAAAAAATTTAGTTTTTTGTTACTTTTTTTAAAAATTTTTCTAAGAAAATTACAATAATTTAATGCCAAATTTATTATAAGTTATTTTTGTTTAAAAATCTAAATTACATAAAAAATTTATAATCAATAAAAATTTTTTTTGCACGCGTAAAAAAGTAATTTTTAAGAATTTCGCCTTAAATCAATTAGAAAAATTCTAAAACTAAATTTTTCTTGGCTTAAATGAATAATACTTACTTAAAAATTTGTTCTACTTGTTTAAAGAGTTTTTTTCCTTGAACTAAGTTATTTTTTTCCCGTGTGAAAACTCAAAGGTGAAAAATGATACTTCCCTAATTACTCAATTCATAATTTATCACAATCATTTAGTATTAAAGCACAAAATATGTAACAAAAAACATTACAAATTGCAAAAAATAACTCACCAGTTCCAAAAGAACATACCTCAAAATGTATTTATGTTTTTCCCCTTGCACTATATTAAAAAAAGCAAAAAAAGAATGTAATTTTTTATTAATTTAAAACTTCCACAATCAATTTACCATTCAGCAATTTCATAGCAAATTTCCCATAATGTCATCGTGATTACCGCAACCCAGTAATTTGGAATGTAAATTTTTCCCGTGATCTATAGATGACCATCAAAGTGTATGGATGGACTCTGAAGAGAGAATCCACCGATAACAACCGGTGTATCGTCATCGATTGAGATAATCTAAAAGGTAGGATCACGTATCAGTAAATTAGCGCGATCTGGTTGGCCCAGAAGACTACTACTGATACAATAACTCAGTACCTGGTATCAGCTAGCATCTACTTCTTCTAGTGAAGATATGAGTGTAGGACGTTAAACTCATATCTGAATGAGCATAATGCTGATGGACTCTCTTACTTCTCTTACTGGGGATATCTGTGCGATGGGTTAGTGCGCGTGAATTTACTCCCTTGTAAGCTGGTGCTTCTGCTGGTGGATCGGCGCCGATAAAGGAGCAGAGAGCACGATTTCACCTAATTGAAGTAACCACAGGGCGCAACGTTCACTCGTACCCGAGAGACACGGTGATGGCTGATTTCTGATGCCTGATGGCGTTCAAACTATATGCTTCTTCTGGTTCTTCATCTCCTTGATTCCTTTTTCTCATTCCTGGTTCGCTCTCCTATCGATCCAAGATGGGATGCAAGAGCAGACCAAGCCAATTCCATCAAATGATCAAAATGACTGCCTCCCGTTTTATGTACATCGACATCTACCTATATATCTCCAGTTTCCAGCCCTTACTTTTCCGTTCGCACGTGCCGGCTCACAGGCACCGAACAACTCACTATGGCCGAGTTGCAAGTTCAAGCTGTTCATGCTCCCTATGTTTTATGTTTTACCTACAGACTTGTAATGCTCGATCCATCCACCTGATCTTTAAATTGGTTTTACCGTCCTGCTATTTTATCTAACTACAAACTACGCTAATTGCATTGGAATTTTCATTTTTATTGGTAATTCTGTAATCCAGGTTAATTAATCACGTTTCCGGTAGTGAGTTTTTAGTTATATTTAAAATGATAGTCAAACCGATCGATTATTTTAATTATTTCTGTTGTAATTTGATGAATTCTATTGAAGGAATTATCGCGATTGAAATTTGGGGTATGAGATTTATTATTTAGATTTTGTTTATTGATGCCAAGGCACAGGCCAAATGGCAATTTCTATTACATAGTATATACAGTTTTTACAAGAAAACAATTTCTGTGAGTACATACTATATAGTATTGCATAAAAATTAATTTAAATAATTCGTATATAAACATGGTAAAATCAAATTAAACTTAGAATTAAATATAGAATTTTGAAGTCATCAAATCAGATGATAACTCAACATAATAATTCTGCAAATTGCACTTACTTTATCCTTATTTTAATCTTTAATCTTTAAAATATTAAGTTCTAATTTGTAATTTATTTGACGTCGTTTTATTTATTGAATGAAATGGGAATAAAAATAGTTCAACTAATGAAGAAATTTTTAAAATGAGTTTCATTAATTTTTACAAAATTTTGAAATCTAAAAAAATTTATAAATAATGAATAAAATTTACAGTTTGATTATATTGAAACATTTTATTTTAAGCTCTAAAAAAAGGTTTTTTTTTGGAGATTATAATAATAATAATAATAATAATATTCGGGAGTATTCGGCTTAGAATAATAATAATATCTATCTTTATCAATAAACACCGATCGTTGAGTCAAATATATATATATATATATATATATATATATATATATATATATATATATATATATATATATATATATATATATATATATGTACATATAGATATATTAAATACCTTAAATATTAAAAGCCTTGGCCAAAAGAGACTTACTCAGTGGAACTTAATAGGTAACTGGAAGGTAATTACGAACAGTGTTTCAGATAGCTTAACTGGTAGAGCATTTGGCGCGTAACCAAAAGATCCAGGTTCGAGTCCTGGTCTGGGCTGTCTGAATTATTTTTTCAGTAACTGAAAAAGTTACACTGACTAAAAATTACGTCTTTCTCTGACAATAATTGTCGATAAACGAATTTTAATTGTGAATTTCACCTAAATTGTCTCTGATGGTATGAGATCTTATACCGATAAAATATTATGGTGAAGAAGTAATAATCAAAAATTAGTTATTCTTCAAGAATTTGGATCGGGAGTATTCGGCTTAGAATAATAATAATAACTATCTATCTTTTAATAATAATAATAATAATAATAAAAATACATAATCAATCAAAATTTTTCAACCGCAATATAAAATATATCATTAAAATAGATTTTTTACATATTATTTTAATTGTCTTTTGAAGTATGCAAGTCTATCTTCATTTTTTATATCTTCCGGAAGCTTATTAGACAGTTTAAATCCTTTATACACAGTACATTTCACCGCCGAGCGCGTTCTAGTTTGTTTAATGTTCAATAATGAGCGATTTCTTGTATTATATCTATAGCTATTTTCATTTCTAGTTATTAATTCGTACATTTAATAGAATGCTTTATTTAGTATAATTTTATGTATAAATACACAACAATTATACATTATAAATAAAGATCTTAGCGTAAAATTTGTTAATCTTCGTAAATATACACATTAAAAAATCTTCAATTCTGTATTTTTGCCCTTTTAAAATACAAAAATACTATTTGAATGAAACACTTTGATCAGTAAATGAATTTGCGCTGGTGAAAAAATTCCAACAATGAGCTATTTAAAATAAAAAAATTTTGAATTTTTCGGTTCAAAAAATTATCATCAAGCGACTAAAGTAAAATTTTTTTTAATGCAAAAATATCATAATGGCCGTGAAAAAAGGAAGAAAAAAAATTGAAAATTTTTTCACTGGTTTAAAAAAGAAACAATCAAAATAAAAAATTTTTAATAATTGATTTAAAATTTCAAGCAAATATGCTCTCAAAAATAATTCGATTTTTTTCTAAATTTCAGAATAGAATAATTAATTTTTTTATCAATTATCATAATGTTAAAAAAAAGATATTCAATTAGTTTTGATATTACACCACTCCTAGAAAAAATTTTCACTTTGTATTAATATTGCTCACGATTAAACCCCAGATGAAGAATAATTTCAGTGTATGGCATATATTATCAAATAATAATGATAATGATGGACATTTACTGGTATCATTAAAGCGACCACCGATCGTTTCAATCATACATTGGAAATCGAGCTCCCATCCATACAGTGGACGATTGAGAATAGAGTCTATTGAATTTATTATTTGATCGCAATTGCTCGAGCATTTGTAACCACTTATTGAAGATTAATCGTGACAGGATACACGCAGATTGGTTTTATGCTTCTGGAACATGAGACTGAGACTTTAGTTATTGACTCTGTGAGTCCTGCGTTGATATTTAGGCTCTGATCTCTGATTATCTTTAAATAGTCACGGGTATGTTTATTATGGGTTTCAATTATGGATGCATTTAGCGTTAATGGAGAGCTAGGGCATGTGTTTTCAGGAGACGATAGACGTAATCTAAGAAAATCTTCTCTGGCTCTGGGTGATAGTGACATGCGGACACATTTGATGTCTGGTATTTGATTATAAGCCAGGTCTGGATGGCGGTACGCTTAAACATTAAATCGTGGATGATAGGACCGAGATACCGTGTTGAATGGAATACTGAAGATTTATAAAAGAGAGAGAAAGGAGAAGATACTTGGAAAAGTACTAAAGGATCTAGGGTACTTGATGTGTCAGTAGTTGTGAATTTATTCTGAGAGCTGGTGATGAAATAAGCCCAAGCTATGGAAGATATCGAGTTATATTATGAGTTTTATAGTTTTAGTTGAGTGGCAAAAAATTTTTTATTGAGGATAGTCAAGTCTCTATCGGAAGATTATATTAGTTTTACTTTTTCGATTCGTGGAAGTAGATAAAGACGCGTTTATTTCGATGACGAGATGTAAATTTAAGCTGTAAAGATAATTTTTTTAGTACAGTTTTTACTGTTCTTTTAAATTCAATCAGTTGGTTTTTTATTATCTAGGGTCAGATATATTAAAATAATTTAATTATTAATAAAAAGTTGCGGAAAATAATCTTTTTATTTTAATAAAAAAAATATGTTTTTATGCATATATCTCAAAAGTCTGTCGTGACGTCATTTGATGCTATTCCTGGAAAACCATTGGCTAACGCCATCTGTAAGATAAAACAGGAACTGTGTATAAATTCTTGCTCTTTTGGTATCTTCGTATCTTTTAGTTGTACCGTTTACTAGTCGAATTACAGAAGGTAATTAAAGAAGTAGAAAGTAAAACTAGTTGACCGATTAGGGTTACAAAATTTATTTTTTGTTTATTTAAAAAAATTATTGTATTGCAATGAGAGGCCTGTATGGATTCCAGAAAATTTTTTTAAACTGAAAGTTATGTTTGTAAAAAAAATTTCTTTTAATTTTTTTTTACTGTTAGGTAAAATTTAATTTATAATAAAAATAACGTTCTATAAAAGACAAAATGCATTCGAAAATGCTCTTAGATACATGATAAAGAAATGACCTTATATCTTGTGAACTATTGACATTTTTAAAGATATAAGCTCATCCCAATGTTATACTCATCAAGACCTTTCATTTGAGTACCCACATCGATTTTTCATATATTTATATATATTGTATATTACATATATTATTATATATATGTATATATGAAAAATATATCAAAAATACATGTGGGTACTCAAATGAAAGCTCTTGATGAGTGTAACATCGGGATGAGCTTATATCTTTAAAATATATATTATATATATGTATATATGAAAAATATATCAAAAATTCATGTGGGTACTCAAATAAAAGCTCTTGATGAGTTTTACATTGGGATGAGCTTATATCTTTAAAAACGTCAACTGTTAAAAAAGTATAGTGCAATTTAACAAAAGTCATTATTTAATAAAGCAAAATTTTATTTATTTATAGTTCACAAGTCACGGCAGTCACATAGTGACTGCAAGGTTGCTAGTTATCAATTATTCCAATATTTTTCTATAGATATTGAGATATTTTATTTTACATGAGTCTATGTAATAAGATAAATCAACTGTATATAATTTTTTTATAATCATTTTATTGATATAATAATACCTACTTGTTGTTACAACAAAATTATTTTGTTCACTATTACTTGGCTGTTTTTGTTGTGATAAAAAAATTTATTTTTTCCCTTAAAAATCAATTTATTGCCGTAACAAAATGATTTAGCTACTTGAAAAATAATATTTATTACACCAACTAACTTGCTTCTATACTTTCTGTGTTATTTAAATCGATTTCTCAGTATAATTTAATATTATATTACTAATGAAAATATTTATTTGTTTGTAAAAAATTAATTATAATATATCATCCAATTCATTAAAAACATCCTCCATTTCAGGTCTATCTTTAGCGAACTTACTGGAGCACCATCTCCCCAGCTGAAATAAGTGGTAAAATATTTGCTTGTTTTTATCACCAGCTTTCCTATCCCTCAGGTCGAAGCTGTTCTTATCACTCCAAGCGCTAACATAATCCCTGAGTAGTTTGTTTTCTGATCTGGAGGAATCGTAAGCTGTCAACCCTGTCGCCATTTCCAAGCAAACGATGCCGTAGCTGTAGACATCAACTTTTGTGGAAAGAATCTTTGTTCTTAAAAAATCTTCCGGTAAATATGACTTGGTTCCTTGCAGTTTTTTAACCTAAACAATAAAAAAATAAATTTTGATTGAGTTACCGAGGAAAAAAATGATACCGCCATTCTTTATTATAATTTTCGGACTTTTATCATTTATAATGCATTTTTCTAACGTAAAATTTATCAATTTTTAAATAATAAATTCACATTTTTTTCATGAAAATTTAAGATTTTTTTCTCCATTTAAATTTAGATTTTTTGTAATGTAAATTTTGCATTTTTAAGTAAGTAATTTTTATAATTCATAGAAAGAAAAAATTCTTGACTCAAGGATAAATTTTCTTGGATTAAATAAATATTAAAGAAGACTAAAAATATCTTGAATTAATTTAAGTGAAATTTTCTAAGGCCAAAAAAATCTTTTTTTGCTCTAGAATAATTTTGATCTTCCTAAAAAATTTTTTGACACAATAAATTCTTTTTTTTCTGTGTGTAAAAATTACATTACTAAAAATATAAACCCGACAATTATATCTTGACAGAAAAAAAAAACTGTAAATTCAAAAAATTTTCCTGTAATTTTAACCGCGCTTTTCTTCCATGCCTAAATTCTAAATATTCTAAGAATGACGAATGAATAACATACTTTGGGAGAATCTTCATTGGGTTTTTCCTGAACCAAACCGAAATCTCCAATCCGGGGCTCGAAATTTTTGTCTAACAAAATATTAGCGCTTTTTATGTCTCCATGAATTAGAGGTCTCTCGCCGATAGTGTGCAGATATTGCAGCCCTCTGGTGATGCCTTTTACGATGTCGTGACGCTGAAGCCAGGTCAGGGCAGGCGACCTACCATCGTGAAGCGTCAGCCAGTCATCAAGCGACCCGTTTGCCATAAATTTGTACACGAGACAAGGAGCAGGTCCGCTGAGATTGAACGCGTACAGTGGAAGGATGTTCTCATGAGGCCGTGAATGAAGAATCTTTATTTCTCTGAATGATTGCTCGAGTGCGAAACTTTCACTGTCAGTTAACTCTTTTCGGCCTAATCTCTTTATTGCGACCTCTGTGTTCTTCCATATACCTGAAAAATTTCGTAAAAAATCAAATTTGTCAGTTTGGGACTTAAAATTTATTTTTAAAAAACTTCTTAGAAAGAAAAAGAAGATCATTTTTGAAAATTTCCTAAATTTATTTTTTATTATTTCAAAAATTTTTACTTTCACTAAAATGAGCCAATATTTACACAAGAATGAAAAAAAAAAAAAAAACATTTTTTTTAAAGTCAATTGACGGATTTTATAAATTTTACAGTAAATTTTTACACACAATTTTTTATATTGTTAAAAATACTATTCTTAAAATTTTATTTTTTTTTCTCAAAAATATAAATGCCCTTACATCTCTTCTAATAAATTCAAGACAAATTGCATAAAATACTCTTAAGTTTCTGCATAAAAAAAAAAGAAAAATTACATTATATAATACTGATAGAAGGATTTATTTGTATTAAATAATATTTGTTAATAGTTAACAAATCATTTATTAGAGACCACTTTTTAGTATTAAACAAATATTTCTTAGTATTTAAAATGATTTGTTTGTATTTAATAAATCTGATATTGATTTATTAAATATTAATAAATCTTTTTAAATACTAAGAAATATTTGTTAAAGACTAAAAAGTGGCCTCTAATAAATGATTTGTTAAATATTAATAAATATTTTTAACTATAAACAAATCCTTCTACCAGTGAATGTAGCGTGGCGCTTCATATAAAAAACTGAAAAAATTACAGTTTCAGATTGTAATTATTACAGATTTTGTAAGAATTACATTGTAAAATATAAATATTACATTAAATCCTCTGAAAGTAAACATTCAAATTTTTAATTTATAAAAATGTTATTTCGAACTGTAATTTTTCTAATTTTTTATATAAAGCGACGCTTATTACCGTACATAATGTAATTTTTTTCTTTTTATTTTTTCCGTGTGTGTTATAGATTAATTTTTTGTAACCTTGTAATTGGCCATTGAGCTGTTGGATTTATTAATAAAGAAATGAATAAATAAATGTAGATACCTTTATAAACTACACCAAAACCACCTTTGCCCAAAATTTGATCTCTGCTCCAGCCGCCTGTCGCTGCAGTAAGCTCTTCAAATGATACATGTGGCAGCGAATTAAATAATGACCCAGCAAGGTCATTTCCTTTCTTCGCCGACACATGATAATATTTCTCGTCAACGAAAGGCTTCAATAGATCTGCTGCTTGTATCTGTTGGAATCTGATCAGCAAAGTGAACAGCTCGAGAATCGTGTGATTGTAATCACTCCACAAACTTAATAATTTATCTACCGGGTCTTCTTCTCTTCTGAGAGCTTCGATTATCTGCATGTTGAACTGCATCCCCCTGCCTTGTTTTTATTAATTATAATCAAAAATTATTATTTTTTTTTCGTCCATAACACTGAGCAAAATTAAAAGTGATGTCCAGACAAGAATTTTTTCAATATATATTAATTTTTTGACGATAAAATATTAATATCTATTTATATCATTAGGAGTGAACAAAAATTTTCACTTGAATAATATAAAAATTATTTTAATCAATTTTTCAAACAAGTAAAAATTTCTCAAACAAAAAAGTACAGCGCTAGAAATTTTCAATAATATTAATTCTTTCGTCACAAAGATAAATTTTCAAAAGAAGTATTTTTTTCTCTTAGTAAATTTAAATTATATTTGAAAAAATTATTTATCAATACAAAATTAAATCTTACCAGCAAGATCTTCCCATTTTTGACTTTTGTTCAATATATTGCACAATTCTACGCGCTCGACATACGGTAGATCGTATATGTATTTATATTTCTTCCACAACGGTACAAAAGACATTGTCAACTTTTTTTAAAACTGAAGAAATAATTCAAAATTATAATTTTTAATTTTAATTTTTCCGCTGATTTATTATATTAAAATAAATTAACTAAATTTTAACTCACTTTATTTTTCTAATCAAATTTAATAAAAATTATTTTAAAATATCTAAATTTTTGAAAAAGAAATAACACAATATCTACAAGACTTTGTCTACCAGACACTAGACAATCACAAATGACCTGTACTTACCTTAAACTATTCATTAAGTTCTCGAAAAATTTTTCCACTCCTTATAATCCACCAGACTCGTTAGCCCTACAGTATGCTTAAAATTCACGGGAAATTTTCAGGTATTTATTATCTGGTACTTAAAATTAGAAATAAGCTTACGAAGATTGATACTGAAACTAAAGTAGGGATTTTTAATTTGTAAATTTTAGCGTCTTTTGTCGGATTTAATTCTTAAATTACATACTAGGATTTGTAACTGGAGGTATTATCGTTTATATTTAATGCAATATTACTTAAATAATTTATTTCTTGCAAAAAATTACATTGTACAGTATTTTTTATTTTAAATAATCTTTTTTGTGCATATAATAACTTAAGTTATTGAAATAATTATACCAATACATTTGTTACAACAATGTTTTATTTTCGTGATTTTATTTACAAAAAATAATTACGTTTGTTTACTAAATTGTTGTTAGGGGAGGGAGGGGCAAAATAGGGTACCCCCGAAATTTCGTAAGAAAATTTTTTTTTTCCAAAAAGCTCTTTCAGCTTCCTAAAATATATTTTAACGTCATTTCCTACAATTTAAAAGAAAAAAAAATTTTTTAATTAAAAAAACAAAAAAAATTTTTTTTTTCTAACTTTTCTTACAGTAATTTTTCTCGTCATTGTCCATCGTAATAAATTTTTTTTCACATCTACGATTACTTTTTCTAAATTTTTAAGTTCTCGCTTTACAAATGAATGATTAAAAAAAAAAAAAAAATCGGGGAGTCATTGGTTCCATGCCAATTTTCGAAAATCAAGTTCTAATCTGATCTTCACATTTTTAAGGTCCTAGGAACTAATTCTTAATATTCCTACGCGGATATCTATCGGTGTGTGTATGTAAGTGTAAACCTCTAATGTGTCGAAGAAAAATCTTACACAGAAAGAAAAATTTCTTGACTGGAGAACAAAATTCTTGGCTCAAGAAAATTTTCAGGTGCCTGAAGGAAGACTGAAGTTGTGTTGCCCGAAATAAAAATTTTTCTTGAAATTCTATTCTTCGTGGGAGTAATTTTTTCTTAATTCAAATTATCATAAATACTTGATGCAATAAATTTTTACATTTGATCAAGATTTTTAGATACTTTAGGGAAGCAGTGCCACCTACTTCAGCTGAGAAAAAAATTTTCTCACCTTGAGAAAATTTTTCTCTTGAATATTTGATACCCATTTTATATTATTTTAGCGTGCAATTATACATATTGAATGAAAAAAAATGATTCAACATTATTTGATCTTCCCATTTGATATGTTAATCAATAAAAATATTAATGAAAATTTACTTTTATCTTTATATTTAATTTTTTGGAGCAAGAGGCTGAATTTTCTCAAAACAAGATTTTCTTGACTTAAATAAATTTTCTTGGATCAAGATACATATTTCTTAAAACAAGAGAGTTAATTTTGTTGGAATAAGTGAAATTTCTTGTGTCAAAAAGAAAATTTTTTTTTCGCTCAAGGAAATAATAAAAAAGAAAAATATTTTTTTGGCTCAAGTGAACCTTTCTTTCTGTGTAAGCTAACCATTCTAAAAGAATGTCTTTTTCAAATAACTTTGAAATTTATTCTCGGATAATTTTTGATGTCATAATTTAACTATCAATGCTCAGAAAACTGTGTCAAAGGCCGCCAATTTCTTCAAAATCATTTGGTGGGCTTGTGAGATATTTAATTTAAAAAGTAAGATCTTCAGGTCTACAAGATCATTCAACTTGAAAAAATTTTCCTGAATCCCTAATCCAAGAAAGAGAGTGCAAAAAAATTACGAATGTTTTTTTTTCGTGCTATTGCTTGGAATTGCGTGAGAACTATGTCTAAAAAATTTTTCACCGGGAGATCCAAAAATTAGAATCTTCTAAAGGGAACTCTTTTTACACGCTTTATATTAGCTTCACTTGTATGTCAGTTTGTCAGTAACTCTCCGTGGGTAATCTGCGCGCCTGCGGCCTTCCTTGGTTCTGGTAGCCGTTTCTCAGGCTCGCTCTCCGAAATCGAACTCTGATTCCCCGTATTTATAATATTTATAAATAATTATTTTTTATTAGCTTCACTTGTATGTCAGTATGTCAGTATGTCAGTATGTAACTCTCCGTGGGTAATTTGCGCGCCTGAATATTTTTGATAATCAACAAATAATAGTTTAAAAAAACTAAAAAATCACGCTTTTATAAATAAACCAAACTAAAAAGTAAAAAATAAATAATAGTTTAAAAACTAAAAACACGCTTTTATAGAAAACCAAACTAAAAATAGAAAATAAATTTAAATTAAGAATAGTGTTAAAAATTTCAATAAATATAAATTAATAATAGTGTAAATAAAAAAATGTATTTTATTTTAAGAAAAGCGTGGGGTGCTTTTTAAGATATTATCAAAATGATAATCACTCTACTCATATCTGTCAATAAAATATTTATGACTATTGACACCATGCACCTCACGCTTTTTTTAAAATAAAATACATTTTTTTTATTTACACTATTATTAATTTATATTTATTGAAATTTTTAACACTATTCTTAATTTAAATTTATTTTCTATTTTTTAGTTTGGTTTTCTATAAAAAGCGTGTTTTTAGTTTTTTTAAACTATTATTTATTTTTTTTATCTTGATATTATTTTTACTCAAGCGAAACCCGTCAAAAATTACTACAAAATTAAAACATTTTTTTTGATACCTCAATTTTTGTTAGGAGTATATTGCGTCAACTATAACAATGTTTCTTTTTTAGGTGATTTGTTCATCTCTTTGGGTTCTTTCGTAGACTTATCGATAAGAAAATGTTATTTTTTTAACGACATTTCATTTTCGGATAATGAAATTTTTTTTTCACTTTTTCAGGGGGTACCCCATTTTACCCGCAAAAAAAAAAAAATTTTTTTCTACGGTAACTTGAAATTTGATTATTTTCCTTCAATTGCGACTGAAAACGAGAAAAATCAGCATATTTAAGTCCTTAAAATCATTACGGTTTCTTAAGTACCCCATTTTGCCCCCCCTCCTTCCCCTATGTTATTAAATTTAACAGACTGAATTTCGATTTACGACTTAATATCATGATCGTATCTATGTATGTTCTAATTATTTTTAAACCAATGCAATTTACTTTGCCCATTAAAATTACAGTGCTCATTTGTTATCGTACGTTTGCTACCAGTGATAGATGAGTCATTAAAAAACTTCAAATTGTTTTATAAAATTTTCCATACTTTTAAAAATTTTAAACAAATTACGGAAGCAACATGTGTATGCATTATATTTATATTCAATTGAAACTTTTTTTCCGTCAATTTATAAAAATTTTCATTAGAATTCATTAATAACATTTTGAAATTTTTATTTTTTAGATTTTGATAAAAAAATTGTTACGGCCTGGATGTTTTTTTACCCTGTGACTTTTGTTATTGCGACATCAGTAAGTGCAAAGTATTTTTTAAAATAACACTTATTATTCATTTCAAGTGAAGATAAATTTAACAGAATTTTTTTTTTATTTGATTAGTTAAACAGATTAATGCCAGTAGATGATAAAATTAAGAAATTTATCGATAACGAGTGTCTAAGTAAGTATTAAAAATATGAATAGTACACTGATATAGTTTTCTGAATTTTTTTTTGTAGTTACTCGAACTATGCATTAGTTTAAGTAATTATTGATAAATATTTACATGGACTATATTTTAATAATCAATATTTTTTTGTTATCGTGTGAAACAAAAAATTATTACGTGACTGAAATGTTATTACTGACGGTATCTTAGATAGCTTAACTAAAAGAGCCCTTAGTGTGCAACCAAATGATTCCGGGTTCGATTCCCGGTCCGGGCTGACTGAATTATTTGTTCTGCTTTCTGAGTTAAAGTTAATCCAGATGGCTACTAAGCCCATATTTAACTAAAAATAGTTTAAGTAACTATTGAAGTTCAATATCTATACTAATAAATGGAGAGCCAGTTTTTTTGTCCGGTTATTCTGCAAAAACTACTGAATCGATTGGAACAATACTTATACCATAAGATGCAGCGTGTTTCGGAGGAGGTTTTAATATATGATATGGTGGTGATTACTTATCCGGAAGCTATATTTTTTTGACTTAGAAATAATGAATTTTTATTGTAACTAAGTTTATTCTATTCAATTGTCATTTGTTTAAAACAAATTTTTTAATTATATTGGTTATTTTTATATACTAGGCAGATTTCTTCACTTATGAGATCTGCAATTTCTTTCATTGAAACTTTCAATGCTCACTACAAATTTTTTTTTTCATATCAATTATTATTAATTTTTGTAAGAAAGACACGGAAATGTTATAATGATTGCACATTGAAAGTTACAATGAATATGAGCTAAAATAATTATAATTGCATGGATAAAAGGAGCATGCCAATTCGATAGAATTGGGAATTTGTGCAAGTCAAAACAATACTCTAATTAAATTTCAAGTCTAAATCTTAAAATGCAATTCTATAAAGGGCCCAGCGGAGCGGGCGAGTAACAGCTAGTAGTAAATAATTTTAGGAATAAGAACTTTAATTACATGAACTTCAGTGTATGAAATTTATAATAATTGTAAAAATTTATTTCTCCCTTAAATCTAGTAGGACAATGTGATCTTTTGGAACTCGAATGGCCTCACATGATAAAAAGATCGATTGATGATAAAATTTCGTTTCCAATAAATATTTTTGGTAAACAAATAAATCTTAACCTTGTGCCGTCTAAAAATTTTATCGTGGGACCTAACACTCCTGTGTATTATTTAGACACTCAGTATGATTTTTTACGGCTAAAAGTAAAAACAAATGTAAGCTTAATTAATTTAATTACTTTTGTAAATTACCGATAAAAAAATATTGATAATTTTAAAATGATACTGAAATTAAGAGACGTCTGATAGCTTTTAGTTTTTATTCAACAAATAAATTATAGCAAGAAAAATTTATTTAATAAATTCCATCTTTAGAAAATCTAAAAAATTATAAATGCAATTTTTTAAAAAATAATTTTTTAAAACAAATTTTTTTTTGAGAAAAAAAATTGTCAAGTCTGCTAATTTCAGTGTCATGTTTTGAAGCTAAAATACAATTGTATACAATGTATACATTTCAGATATTTCGTGAAGAAAAATGGGAACTGTATGAAGATGAAAAGGAATTTACATCAATTTATATTAAAATTTATCCTGATGGATCAAAAAAAATTCAAGTAAAAAAATTCATTTATTTTGTTTATACTTACGCAATTATATTAATTATAATTAATGCTACCAATAATTATTGCTACCATAATTTTAACTTTTAATTAGTTCGGTTCCATTGGAAGTGAACTCTTTACAATTGAACTAGTGGCAAATTCATTTCCTTACTCTAGTCGAAGTCACTATTTAGCTCGCGCTCACAATGAGACTTATAAAATTGTGAAAGGTAAATTTGCAATTTTTTATTTAAAAATAATATTATCTTAGCAACGATTACTACAGTAAAGAAAAATTTACTTAAAACAAGAAAAATTTCTTATGCTAAGAATTTTTCTACTCATTTACTTGTTTCAAGTAATTTTTTTTTCTGTGTACTTAGTTCCAGTGCTGAATGAAAGTTTACAATCAATACCTGAAGTAGTTTATCCGGAATTGCTGTTAATAATTGACTATAAGATGTATGCAAAGTACAACAAAAACCAAAAACTGTTTCCTTACTTATTAACGTTTTGGAATATTGTTAATATAATATTTCGGTCATTGAGAGATCCAAAAATAAAAATAAGTATCAGTGGGATCATGATAGCTCAAGTAATAACTTTGACTTATAAAAATTTTTTATTCATACTTTTATAAGAACATAAATACATAATTTTATGTTGAAACAATTTAATTACACTTTTAGCTTATAAAGTTTGTTTTTAAAAATTCATGAGTTAATCTTATGTTTGTATATATGTTAATGTCAAGTAAAAAATTGTAAAAAAATTTATTTGACCTTGGCAATTAATTTTACGAAAATAAGAAAAACACAATGATTATATTTTACACTGTAACGTGAAAAACAAATTACAGTTTCAGATTATATTTTTTACATATTCTGTAAGAGTAAAATTTTTGAAATGTAAAAAATGATAACATTAATCCGTAATTTTTTAAGATAAAAAAAATAACTTGAGTCAAGAGAAAAAATCGTGAACCAAGAAAATTATGTTGAAGAATTTAATGATCTTGAGTAAAACTTAAAAATTATTGACCAAAAAAATTTTCTTGATTTAAGGCTCAAAAATTTTTCTACTTCATTCAAGATCATGAATTTCTTAAAAATAATTTTTTTACTTCAAGATTTTTTCTCTTGAGTCAACTTAATTTTTTTATCACTGTGTAAAATGTAATTTTTTTATTTTTCTTTTTTCCATATAAATTATCTAAATTATGCAGGATGATAAAGTTATTCATTATATGAGTGGCAATCATTCTGAATATGAAGAAACATCTCATATAAGCTACGGAGAAACTATGATCAACGCATCTGCATATTTATACAGTAGACAAAATATTATTCCACTTGATACTTATGATATATTTGTAATATCAACGACGTAAGTATGGGTAATAAAATTCATCATACTTAAAAAATAGACATTAGGGTGGCGCAAAAAAACCGACTATTTTTTTTTTTTAAGTCTCGAGTGAAAAAATGTTAGTTTTTAATGTTTTAAGAGCCCTCACCAAAGGACAGCTTAAAAAAAAATTTTTAAGAGGTCACTCCAAATTTTTTTAAATTTCAAAAATCGTCAAAAATCGGATTTTTTTTTTTTTTTAATTTTTTTTCTCGTTACGGTATAATTTTATAGACCAAAAAAAAATAAGTTTCTGAAACTTTTAGTTAAAAATTTAAATTTTGAAAGGTCGCTCATAATTTTTTTTTTTTTTCTTTAATTAGTCATATCGCCGACTTTAAGTGTTGGGAGTGGTACGTTGGGGTCTTTTTGGTTTGAAAAAATCTTAACCTACGCGGCAAGGTCAAATCTCAACCAAGCTGGTTTCTAATACCAGCTTGGGATTCGAACCCACGCTTGGCAGTTGATTAAATAAAATTATTAATATTAAAAAAAAATTATATTTTCTATGTTGTGATTGATTTTTAGTTCATCTCGTGATGTATTTTTATCGATTATTGTACTAAATAAAAAAAAAAAAATGCATGGAATTTTAATTTGAATAGTAAAAGGTCGCTCGAAAAAATCTAAACAAATGCACTAATAAATTGAAAAAAATTATGAGCGACCTTTCAAAATTCAAATTTTGAACTGAAATTTTCAGAAACTTATTTTTTTTTAGTCTATAAAATTATACCGTAACGAGAAAAAAAATTAAAAAAAAAAAAATTCGATTTTTTGCGCCACCCTAATAGACATCTAATAATTTTTCAAATTTTTTAATAAAGTATTACAAAGAAAATAAAAAAAAATTAAGAACACAATTTTTAGAAAATATTTTCTTTGTCCTAATTAATTTTTCAAGAAAAAATTTATTGATTCCCGTAAAAAAAAAAAAAAAAAAAAAAAAAACATTCTTACCGGTAAAAATTCTATTTCATTCAATTGACGTTCATTATTTTTTCTATATCTTTAGGAAAATGGATAAAAGAAATGACATTTATACTATACACGGCAAAGCATTTACTGCAGGTGCTTGTAATATAAACAAAACAAAAAAACTATTATACCGATCTATTATGTTGTACGAAAGAAGTTATGTTGCAGACATAAGTATTGCTGCTCATGAAGTGGCTCATTCGTAAGTTAATTAATGTGAATTATCAAACGAATTATAGTATCTTTTTATTTTTAATTATAACAACAACGTTATTTAAATTTAGATTAGGTGTTAAATACAGCCAGGTCGTAAGTTTAGAAAACCTCAATACCAATTGGTCTGAATTTTCAACAAAAACTTTGCATCAAATTTCTAGGTAAATAATGCAAGAAATTTTTCAGCTTGATGTAAATTTTTGAACTAACTCTATTCTTATTTTAAACTTATTGAAAATTATTTTTTACTTTTTAGTCTGTTTTTTTATAGAGCGTCTTTTTTACTTTTTTAAACTATTATTTATTTTCTACTTTTTAATTTAATTTACCGGTAAAGAGTGTGTTTTAATTTTTCAAATTATAATTTTTGTACATAGATAGAGATGAAGCCAATAAAATCATGCTAAATTATCTATTTTATCAAATAAATACGCGAAAGATAAAATTTATTTTGAAAAAAATGGGCATTGTTGTGATAAAAAATAAAATTGTTGAAAATTTTAAACAATTTTATTTCTTAGCTGAAAAAATACAAATTTTATTCACAGTAACTTTCTTGTTAAAACAGTTTTTTGATTTGGAAGGAAACAAAAACAATTTTTCTTTTTAACCCGTTCCTGCCTTTACGGTCATTTTTTTTTGTCTGCTAGTATAAATCTAATTCAAGTGGATGGTAATATTCCATCTTCACTAACAATTTGGGACAGATCGTCCCTAGAGCGTTAGGTCGATGGGTAACCAAAAAAATGACCGTAAAGGCAGGAACGGGTTAAAAAGAATTATAGTATCACGGTCGGAAAAATTAGTAGAAGTTAAAAATTTAAAAAAAGTGCCTAGAAATATAAACAGAAGTACTACAACTACCATCGTAGTATAGAGTTTAAAGGGAGGGGGTAAAGTCAGTATTAACAGCTACTGAGAGTTAAGAGTATACTGAGAAGAAGTAAGTGGAGAATGACCCGATAGCTTAATGGTAAAAGCATCCTGACATGTAATCGGGGAGATCCAGGTTCGATTCCTGGCTTGGTTAATTTTTCATGGACTTTTTCAAAAGTTGCTCTTCATTCTCAGTCGCTTTCCATCGTTAATATTTAAAAATTGAGCCGAACAGATACTAGCATTCACCAGCTAACACTAGTGTTCAAGTTCGATGGTTATCCATCGACCTAACGCTCTAGGGACGATCTGTCCCAAATTGTTAGTGAAGATGGAATATTACCATCCACTTGAATTAGATTTATACTAGCAGACAAAATAAATAATAGTTTAAAAAAACTAAAAACACGCTTTTTATAGAAAACCAAACTAAAAAATAGAAAATAAATTTAAATTAAGAATAGTGTTAAAAATTTCAATAAATATAAATTAATAATAGTGTAAATAAAAAAAATGTATTTTATTTTTAAAAAAGCGTGAGGTGCATGGTGTCAATAGTTATAAATATTTTATTGACAGATGTGAGTAGAGTGATTATCATTTTGATAATATCTTAAAAGCACCCCACGCTTTTTAAAATAAAATACATTTTTTATTTACACTATTATTAATTTATATTTATTGAAATTTTTAACACTATTCTTAATTTAAATTTATTTTCTATTTTTTAGCTTGGTTTTCTATAAAAGGCGCGTTTTTAGTTTTTTTAACCTATTATTGATTTTTTACTCTTTAGTTTGGTTTCTTTATAAAAGCGTGATTTTTAGTTTTTAAACTATTATTTGTTGATTATCAAAAATATTCAGGCGCGCAAATTACCCACGGAGAGTTACATACTGACATACTGACATACTGACATACAAGTGAAGCTAATAAAAAATAATTATTTATAAATATTATAAATACGGGGAATCAGAGTTCGATTTCGGAGAGCGAGCCTGAGAAACGGCTACCAGAACCAAGGAAGGCCGCAGGCGCGCAGATTACTCACGGAGAGTTACATACTGACATACTGACAAACTGACATACAAGTGAAGCTAATATAAAGCGTGTAAAAAATGACCGTAAAGGCAGGAACGGGTTAAAAAGAATTATAGTATCACGGTCGAAAAAATTACTAGAAGTTAAAAACAATTTTTAAAAATTTTCATCCAAAGTTTACTCTAAAAAAATTCTTTATTTCTTCAGCTAAGAAATAAAATAGTTAAAAATTTTCAGCAAATAAATTTCTTATTACAACATTGCTTAATTTTCTCAAAAGAATTTTTTTTCTGCCAGTGTAGATTAAAATCAATGAATTTATTTTAGAAATTCTACATTTTCGTGCTTGTACAACAAACCTAATTTTACAAACCCGCTACTTGAAGAAGAAGAAGATGATCCTCTCACTTCAAACGGAAAATGGCTAGAATTCTATATGAGCGCAAGTAAAGATTTCAGAGAATTAATAAATCCAAGGGAATTTTATATAAATAAAGCGATTGTAGTTTCATTTAAAAATAATAAAATAGTCGTTCAACTAGTTGACAAATCAACATTTACAAGAAGAAACATTTCGATTGAATATAACATCCAGAGAATCGTGCCTGATTATGAGAAGATTATAATTGATCTGGCGGTAATTAACCGAATGAAGAATATAAATATATTTTATGAAAATAAATCGATACATGTTTATCAAGAAATACACGAAGAAGCCGGGAGAAAAAATCAAGCTTTAACTCCTTTGTATGTTACTGCAAATAGTGAAGATATAATAACTATTGAGGTACCTGTTTTTGATCGTAATAAACTCCTTGCGGTATTTTACGAGAATAACAAATTAATTGTTACTCAAGAAACAAAAATCGAAGACGATAAAGAATTTTCTGGATACGATGTAATTGATTTTAACTATCAATACGCTACTGTTTCTGATGATATGAAAGTTTACATCCGCCCGTTTCAGTTAAATTTTGACAGCATTTTACGTATTTATCATAAGAAGACATCGATATATATTTCTCAAATTAGTAATTGCAAAAATAATTAAAAATTAAGAGCCTGATATTAATTATTTTTAGAAAGATAATTCAAATACTTTTTATTCAAATAAATGAATAAATGTATAAAGTTTACTTAATAAATTCATAAAATTCATTCAATTTTACACCTTAAAATTCTAAAAAGATTTTTGCTATAAATTTTTATAGCACTGATATTCTTTTACATGCTGTAATTAAATAAAAACACGTTAAATCATTTTTTCATACTAGCGAAAATGTTTATTGTTGATTAATCGTAGATAATTTTTTTCAGGGTTTAAAAAAATTTATTTTTTTATAAACTATTTAAGTTCTAAAAAGAATCCTTTAATTTTTGTAGATATCTTAAAAAGTATTTATGTAAATTTTTGTTTAATTGACGAAAGAAAAATAAAATAAAATTTTAACAATCATCTTAATTAGCCTATTTCTTCTTCGGATAAAAAAATTTTTCATTATTTATTAATACCACCCGAATTAACGCAATCATCAATAAAACCGACTTCATTTTACATTCAAAAGAAATTAATTCGAAAAATATTTCTTCCGTTACATCGTTGGATTTTATAAATTTCTGCTGGTGCTTCGACGAACGAATTAGTCAATATGTAGAGCGTAGGCAGAGAAATTATAGATATTTATACAATAAGCTAATAAAGTCCCCCAGAATATAAATATTTCAAGTATGTACTGTCATGACAAAAAAATCTGACATTCGCTAAATAAATAGTATATTACATACCTAGGCCAGTAAAATAAGAAAAGTCTCAGATCACATGTAATTGTTGGCCGAGGCGAAGCCGAGGTTGACAAACATGTGATCTGAGGCTTTCTTATTTACTGGCCAAGGTGTCTATACTATTTTTCTGCTCGACGTAGCCGGAATGTGGCAACTTTGTTTAGCGCAGCGGCCAGAAAGTTGCCACTTTCCGGCCGGAGGGCAGAAAAAATCTTATACCATCAAGCCAAAAAATAAATTACAAAAATTTGTTATATTTATAAAATTTATTCAATTTATTCAAAAATATGCTTAAAATTTTCACATCAATTACCTTAAAATTAAATAAAAACATCAAAACTTGAAATCTTTATATTTCTTCACAGCTTTGGTATCCAAAGTTTGAGGCTGCTTTCTCTTGTTCTGACCCTTCTGCCGCTTCAAATGTTCCTGCAACAAGTCAGACATGTCTTCTTGCCTGGACCCAGCATTCTTAATCCGCATAGTCTGCTCGTACTTGGAAGCCATGGCCTCTTGATTGAGATCAAGCTCACTAGGATCCAGTGTAAGCTCAACACCGTACTTAGCTTTTATATCTTCCACCCCAGAAGCGCCTCTTCGAGCAGCAATAACCGAGGGAGGAACTTGACCACCAGCACCAGTCATATCATAAACATGAGTACTACCCATCATACTGGCCCCTAAGCCTTCAGTTTTGCGCTCACTAAGCACAGTGTACAAAGACTGGAAATCACGGTTCTCCATTTCCTTTTCAATCTTCTTCTTTCTCAATTCGATCACATCATCAGGAGCTGCAAAGTCCTCAGCGGTTGGTTCAAAATCACTGACGCTTTCAGCAAGCGGGGTTTCAAGACCACTGGCATCAGCTTCCTCATTGTCCTCATTGTCATTGCCATTGTCCTTGTCATCATCATCATCATCATCATCATCATCTTCCTCTTCATCAGATTCTGACTCCAGCTCACCCCATAATTTCCGATCTACTTCTTCAGTTTGATCTTCAGCTTCCTGATAAACACCAAAGACATCTCCGTACAAAGGCCTTCCAGCTTGATCAACCGGAGGCTTGCCCCATCCTCCAACATGGTACCCAAAGGCGCAGCCTTCTAGCAAAGGCGCGTTCAGCCCAGGAATCTTCAAATTCGGGTAACTGGGCGGCGGTCCATAACGCTGCATCTGAATCAAGTATGGAGGCGGATATTTATGAGGATTGTGACCCGAAGGCATTCCTAGAGCAACCCTCAACTCTTCAGACAGCACACCAGGCTTCTTGTCCAGATGCTTCGTCTCAAACTCTTTACCCTCGTAGTAAAGATCTCCGTGAAGAGTCATCCGGGGCTTGGTTTGCCACTTGAAGAACGCGTCGTAGAGTTTCTCATACTCGATGTCAATTCTGCCCATTTTTGGCCTTGCTTTTTCACGCATCTTGCACTTCAACGATTTATCTGCTTCAATGCTCTGCTGAGTTCCTCTTAGCTCTGTGATACCAGTGCGTTTCAAGAAATCTGGAAGCTCAAATGGCGGCTTTTCAATTCCTCTTTTGCGCTGCAAGTACTTTGTCTTTGAGCACCAATGTCTTGGAACAGGAACTGTATTCCTCGTAGCCTTCAGTTGTATCAACGTAAAAGGATCTCGAGCAGTCACGTCGTGCATTTCGACAACATCAGGCTTGCTCACTAGTCGCTTTAACTGGGCAATGCTAGGACGTAAGCGCTGCTTAAGCTTTCGGTTGGATAATGTAGGTTTATTTTCATCCGGCTGCTTCTGATCCTCATCATCAGAATCCTCCGCTGGCTCATCTATTGGAGGAACCAATGGAAGCTGAAGCTCTTCTGTAACTTCTTCAGGCTTGGCGAATCGGAAATTCTCAAAAACTGAAGCAAATTGACGGTACATTGGCTCTAAGTCACTCAATTCTGGCAAATCTTGGACATACTCAACCTCTAGAGCTTCTTTAGCTTCAGATTTTTCTAAATTGTTCACTTTTTCTTCACTAGTTAATTTAATTTGATTGTGCTTCTTCTTCTTACCTCTTTTTATCTTCTTCTTGTGGACTTTCTTTGAAGGATTATTGTTGCCATCTATATCTTGGTCATCCGTCACTAATTTTACTGGAGAATCACCACTATTTACTGTCGCAGTTAATTCAGAATCCACGGGTGTGTTTTCTACTGGAGTTTCTTCAGAAAATTCATTTTTTAGCTCCGGTGCTCTTTCAATAGACTCGGGTAGTTCCACGTTTTTACCTTCACCGTGCTCGGCAAAATCAATCACTTCTTCGTGCAATTGCATTTTTAATTACGTGATTAATTCTCTAAAAACAGTAACTACACACTTTTGGATGATAAACTGCACTTATTTTATTCTTGATATTTTCTGTACTCGAACGATGTGTCCGAAGTTCGAATGTGAACGAAGGTAGGTAGACGATTGAAATGTACAAACCTTAGTTCCACTGTATAAACATTTTTCATGAGTATACCTAATGACAAAGTTCTTTGAATTACTGCTCATTACTCTGTAGACATTAAGTGCGCAAAATCGACAATTGTCACAATACGCATTGTCATTCACTTTTCCATTGTCTAGATTATCCAGGTCTACCTAATAGAAAATTAAATTGCTCTTAGAGGACACTTACAAAGAAAATAATACAAAAGACGTGTCATTAAAAAATACTTATAAATAGTTCTTAATATTTCGTAATATATACATTTCGTAAAATTTCGTAATATAGATATTACACTGAAAGAAATTTTTTTTTTAAATTACCGTTAAATTTATAGTAATTGTTGTAATTGTGGAACAGGTGGCACGACCTAATCATTTGTCAATAAGTGAAACAATTTTCAACTTTTATTCCAACAAATTATACCGTAGTCTAACGTAAATTTTATTTGTTTTTCGGTAAATTTCATGAAGTCTACCATAAAATAAATGAATTTTTTCGTAAATTTTACTGAAAAAATGGTAATAAATAAAAGGGCCTCATTATGTCCGACGCTTACAGTAAATTTAAAAGTAATTCTTAAAGACGTTCCGAAAAAAAACCGTTTTCTTAAAATTTTTTTCAATTTCGAGTACTTATACTCATATGCAGCACTAAATTTTGAAATATTAGCATTTAAAATTTGTATATTTTACATATATGTTCAAGCGAACGTTTTATTAAATATCAATCGTACTTTTCTTAAGATTGTTTTAAAAAACTGAGAATAATTAATTGAAGATATAGCAAGTACTTTTTATCAAAAATAAATCTTTTACTCTTTCTGAGTAAAAGATTTAAAAATTTTTTCAAAATAGCTAAATTTTTATTGAAATATTTTTGATTAGTTACAGAAATAGTGAACTAATATATTTATTATGATGTTGCGTACAAAATAAAAACGTAAATAATATAACTAATAATCATATTTTTCTTACGACATAATAAATGATTGTATAACTCTTCAAATTATTTTTCTTCATGCATAATTTTTCTTCTATAAAGTCTATTAATCTCTGATTAACTTATAATAATAATAAATAATTGAACAATGAATTAACACATCTTAGTAAACAAAAGCAGATTGTAAACTAAGATAAACATAAATAATATATAAATTGTCCAAAACAATCAGGAATGAATGAGCTTGTGTCGAGTCAAATGATTAATCGTAACGCTCGCATATGGACAAAAAGGACACTTATAAGGACGAAGATTGTTGTGAGTATAAACGTGTTTCTTGAGACTACGTGAAGATTCACAAGTAAAATTGCAGTGTGAGCAATTGTGGGTGATATGCTGTTCAGCATGTGTCTTGATATGTCGCTTCAGGTGTGACAAATTGTTAGTTGCGTAGTCACATTCTTTACACTGGTGACGCTTAAATCCTGTGTGTCGGTAAAGTATATGCTTTTCAAACAATTCTGTTGAAGTACAATTTAAATTTAAATTAATTTATAATACACAAAAAATAATAAATAATAAAATAGATTAGAATTAAATACACTTACTGAAGACATCAAATGTCCTGTCACACTTTTTGCAGTAATACTTGGATCCATTTTCTTCAAACATTTGATTGCTGTCATAATTTTCTTCATTAAGCTCTTCAGCTCCGATTTTTTCATTAATTATCGACTCAAAATTCTCGACATAATAAGAGAGGTTGATAAACTCATTCTGTTTGACAAGATAATTAGCGATGTTAGATTTTTGATAGATTAAGTAATCATCAGTATCGACATTGCTGTTGTCTCCAGAATAACTTTCGGAATCATCCATAATTGTAGTTTCACTTTCAAAGTTCTCTTTTTCAAGATAATTTAATCCTTGCGCTTTATCGGTTTCATTGTCCATCGAGTCATGTTTTTGTTCACTCATCGAACCGACCTCTGCTATCTTCCCACGGCTCAGTGTTGCGGAATGACTTTTGTCTTGGTATTTATCTTCATTAAAGCGTATATTATCGTGATTCATTTCTAACACTATAACAATATGCGAAATTAATGTAACTGATTATAAATTGCTACTACTTTAGTAATTAATTAATTAATTACTAATACTGTGTTAAAATTGAAAAATAATTCATATTTAATTACTGCGTAAAATTGAAGACGATGCTAACTCTCTCTTGTCCATCACCTTTACAATTTTTAATTATCACAGATTAAATATTTTTTAGATAAAATAAAATGATAATTATTTTCAGTCCTGTGAAAATTTATTAATTTGTTAATTTCTTGTAATTTATCGAGATAAAAATTTTAACCTCTTTACTTACTAATTTGTCAATTATTTAATAAGACTCAAAAAGTCTGGTATCTTGGAAAAAACTTTTTAACGATAAACAAGTTGGTGTAAATATTTCAATTAAATAAAACTTATAAATATGAATAATTCATTTTAATTTATTTATTAATTTTTAAGTTATATGTTAATGACATTTAATGAGTTATAATGAGTGGAATAAACAATGAAATTAAGCATATTACGCAGTGTTCAGACTGAACAAACAGTTGTTCGAAGTGAACATAGTTAAGATCATTTATTAATAAAAATCAAAAATAATAATCATCGAGAGATTTTTGATTTTTTTTATGAAAATTAAAAAATAACGACGAAGATAGGTTTGAATTTTTTTTTTGTATTTTGTCTTAAAAAGTGCATTGAAAAACAAAAATTTTGAAGAAAAACTCTAAGTAAGTAAAATTTTGAAAAAGTTCTAGCTATTTTAAAGAAAGAAAATTTGAAAACTTAAAAAAATAATTCATAATTTGGTTGGGTAAAAACAAATTTGGAAAAATTCTAATAAAACTTTTTTTATAAGATAAGAAAGGATGAAAATGTTTTGGCCAAATCGAAAGATATCGGGTTCAAAAATAGTCGATTTGGCGTAAAATTTCCTATATAAAAACTTTTTCCTATTTTTTACGCTTTAAATTGAAAATCCCTCTATGCGCGATATTCACAATTAATTAATCCTATAATAAAATTGAGATTTATCTATCTTAATATTAAAATAGAGGTGAAATGTATGTAAACCAATTTATTCGTGATGTGATTGGTCGAATATATCATAAACATAAAAATATCTGTAATTTTATACTTATAGTAAAGCGCGCACATTAAATCTAGTTTAAATAAAGCGCGTATGCCGATTGACCAATGGGGATTTCTGCACGCGTTTCAGTGCGATATTTGAAAAGCACCTAGATCATGACGCTCATAACTTTAAAATTTGTTAATACCGCACTTGGTTTAATTTTGCTGAAACTTATAGAATCTTTTATTCCAAATTTATCCTACACTTTGTTTAATTTAAGTTATAGTGTTAGAAAAGTTTTAGTTGTGTCGCATCACCATAACTTATACCAGATTATTATTTAGTTGGTGATGCCAAGCAACTGATAAAGTCTCGTCTGCTGCAAGAGATACCGAAATTCTGCACGCATAAAAATGATTTTGTTGAAATAACAAAAGACGGGATAACTAAAAAATATGTTCTGGTAACAAATGAGTTTAGTTATAGTAACAAATCCATAATCGCATTAACAAAATGTTTCAAGTTGTACTAACAAACCCGTCTGTTAATTCACCAAATCAATTTGTTGTCCTAATGAAATCATTTTATTGCAATAACAAAACTAATTTGTTGCTAAAATATTTTCCAAATCAGATATCACTGATTATAGCATATTTTTAAATTATGGATTCTTATAAAATTTAATGTAAATTTATTTGTTATTTTAATAGAATAATTTTGCTGTTTCAACAAAAAAATTTGTTATACTAACTGAATTATTTGGTCGAATCTACTTAAAGATTTTGCTATAGTAACCAAATTGTTTTGTTGTTATAACATATTAATAACTTGCTATAACCTAAATTTTGTTATTTTAACATATAATTTGTTATCCCTATGTTAACAAATGCATTTGTTACTAGAACATATCTTAAGTTATTTTAACAAAATTTTTTTCTGCGTGTGTGTATGTGGATGCCTGAGTAAAATATATCCTTAGTTTTAGAAACCTGGCTAATCGCAATCTGGGTAAAAAGATTGTGTTCAATACTAGATCTATATCTGGTCAATAGGATTATGGGTTTTTGATGTCTACCCGCATATTTTGTATACAAGTCTTAATGTGAACTTTTACCCTGATAGCCACCTCATACTATAAGTTCTTGTAGATAAATTTAGCGACAAGTTATCGTTAAATTAACGTCAAGTCTACAAATGCTCATCCTTATATACAAATTGACAATAAGAGAGTGCCGATATTTAAAAACAAGTTATCTATAAGCTTATGATCAACTTGAATAGAAAATTGCGGTAACTTAACGACAATTGTTTGAATACAATTCGTTGAAGTAAAGTTGACCATAACTTTACGATAACTTGTACATAAAACTTATTGCCAGCTACTTTTCGTCAAGTTATCTATAATTCGCGGCATTATCCCTGATAGCCACACTTTGAGTCAAAAAACCTAAACTGACAGGATTTTAGCCAAGTTGTATCAAAGTTCACTCAAACTCTTTCACTGCAGAAATCTGCATTGAATCTGTACTAAAGTTGCTTAAGAAATTCAAATAAATCTATACCAACATCTAAACTAAAGTTATTGACAAGAATTTATTTGTAGAAGTCTGGCTAAAAGTTGTAATGAGATTACTATAAAAGTTGATATCAAGCTTGACTATAAATTATTTTGAAAAATTTTTCTTTTACGAAAAAGAGAAATAAATAGCAATCAAATTTTCAACTAACACTGATAGAAGGATTTATTAACTATTGATAATTTAATTTATTTGAAAACAATTATTTAATTTATTAAATTTTCATAAATATTTTTTAACATTTAACAGTTGATAATTATTTTGTTGAGTGAATTTATTTCGTTTGCAATGTCATTTGATATGAAGATTGCTTACAAACAAAAATCATTTTTATAAATTATTTGCATTAATTATAATTATATTACATTATAATAACGTTTATTGTAAAATACTAAATTTTATCACAGCTCATAATTATCTTTTATAATTTTAAATGTTAAAAAATGCCATTCGGCCTCACCCGAAATGGAAGATAGATTTCATGTGATATGAGATTTTCTTTATTTATGTTATTTAATTTGTTGAATAACAAATGTTTATGTAATTTTTAAATTTTCAATTTGCTATAACTTTTAAACGAATTAACCGATTATCACGTAGTTGACAACAGTCGATGCAGTTTTTTTGAATTCTATGATGAATTTCAAACCGTGAATTGATCAGATAAAAAAATTTCGGAATTTGTTTGAAAAAAACGCTTTTTTCGATTTTTTTCGTCGACGATATCTCACAAACAAATCAAGCGATTTTGACCGGTCCGGCGGTGATCAACGTAGTTTTTTTATGTTAAGAGCTGATTAGTTTTTGAAATCGGTCGGTAAAGCTGTTTAAAAGTCATTCTAAAAAAACGATATTTGAAAAAAAGTTTTCATTATTTTAAAATTTTTAAATGGCCCATAAAATTAATAAAAATCTTCATAAAGTATAAGTGTTATAGGTCAAATTGAAGGTAATATAAGCTTCGACATAAAGTTTCCAGAAATGAGCTCTTTTCTGTCAGTCAAAAATTATTCACGGTTAAAGTTACAAAACTTGAAATTTACAAAATTTTGAAAATTTTAAATGGCCACCATTTCTAAACTAATTGACCGATTTTGCTCATCTTCGAACTCGACCTTGGTAATTACCCAAAGAATATGTGTACCAAGTTTCATCAAGATCGGTTGAAAACTTTTCGAGATATCCTGATGACAAGGCTGGCTATATTACATATATATATATAAATTTTTTAACCAATGGTATTTTTGGAACCTACTCGACTAATTATAACATATGATAGCAAAATCAGGTAAAAATTTCACCTTGAGGACTAATGCAATAGTTAGATTTCTAAAAAAATCTACGTAAAAACGTTAATTTATTTAGTGAATAGAATTATTATCATTTTTGCATAGCAAAAAAATAGCATACACTCCTCGGGAAGTAAATAAGAAAGCCTCAGATCATACGTTTGTTGACCTCGGCTTCGCCTCGGCCAACAATTACATGTGATCTCTTTACCAGATGAACTATCTGAAACACTTGCTACATAGAACTTTTTTAGTCAGTTAATTGTGACATATTATGCTATAGTGAAACCTATTAAAAAGTTACTCAGGTTATCTTTCTCGCTCTTGTTAGCGTTTTATGATAAATTGAGACAGAACTACGATAACTTTTAACAGCTTTCACAATTGCTTATTTAATTTGAAATTATTTATTTTTCTTTGTAAAATAATTTTCTTTTTTAATTATATAAAATAGTAAAATCAGACTGTTTGAAAGATTACAGGACATAGTTTATTTTCATTCAATAGAATTATTAAATTTAAATGATATTAATAAATTTTTATTTATTTCAAACTTAGACCATTATGTCATTTATTTATAACGATTAAATAAACGATTAGTTGTTATATTTCAATAATCAATCCTTACATATTGTAATAAATGAAAAAAGTTTGGAAAATCGAAAAGTGCACGCCTCATAACGCTCATTCATTTTTTAAGAAAAAATAAATTGTGTAATTGATTGAAAAAAAAAAAAAAAAATTATAATTAAATAATTTCTTACAGAGTATTTTTTTTTTTTTTCAAATATCAGCGCCTTTTTTTCTTGTCATATGCGCACGCAGTCTAAAAAAATTTAGCTTGATCAAGTGGCGCCATAGTTTTTACGTGACAAATAAGAAAAATTCGTTTGTCTTTGTACGGTTGTATCGTAGTACATTTTAATAAAAATTCAATTTAAAAAAAAAAATACGTAAACTAGGCCACTGATATGAAATACGGACCCAGTTCAGCACATTCTTAAATTAATAAAAAAGGTCTGGTCTTGAAATATCAATTCGTTCGGGAGTAATCGTTGGTACATCCAAAATGGGGTGACATCCGGACGTCCACGTAATAGTATATTACATACCTAGGCCAGTAAAATAAGTCTCAGATCACATGTAATTGTTGGCCGAGGCGAAGCCGAGGTTGACAAACATGTAATCTGAGGCTTTCTTATTTACTGGCCAAGGTGTGTATACTATTTTTCTGCTTGACGTAGCCGGAATGTGGCAACTTTGTTTAGCGCAGCGGCCAGAAAGTTGTCACTTTTCGGCCGGAGGGCAGAAAAATTTTTTTAGATTTTAGAAAATAAAAGATGGATTAATTTAAGTGTTTTCTCGGTGTACATCTACTTATATTATTGTATAAGTGTAATATGGTTATGATAGAGACATTTAAAGATTAGGGATGGAAAAAGCGCGCAAAGAATCGATTTTTGACTTGGGAATCGACTTCAAGTTTTTCGATTCTTGAAGTCGATTAATCATCTCTGATAGTCGACTTTTACGACTTGAGTCGACTTTTTAGAAATTTAGTAATTCTTGCATAAATTGTTAGATATATTTGTATTTTATTAAATTATGATCGTATACGAAATGATGTATACAAATGATGTATACATGATTGTATACAAACATACTTTTTGAGTTTTTAACATGTTATAGAAAATATTTTATGATCAAATTGCATACAGTTTGACATTAAATAATAAAATTGCATTTTTAACTAAAAAAATAAAATCAAATAATTAAGAAAACCACATATTTCTTCATCGATCGATCGTAAGAATATAAACTGATTTAAATGCTGAGGTCATAACCGACTTCTCAACTGGATTGCAATTAGACCTGCATGTGAAAATAACCGTTCGCAGGGTACAGAAGTTGCAACTATTGGCAATTACTTTTTAGCTACACTCCATAGATAAGGAAAAATCTCTTTCACATAGATTGCACATAATTTTACTTTCGTTGTTAATTTTTAAAAGTCTGTAAAAAAGTCGAAAAAAAATGATCGAGTAAAAGTCGATTCTAATCGATTCAAGAGAGGCTCAACTCGATTCTGAAAAGTCGATTATTTTTAGATAAAAGTCGATTTTTGACTAAAGTCAGAGTCGAATTTCCTATCCCTATTAAAGATCACAAAATTGCTTGACCTTGACAAGTCGAGTATAAAGCACAACCTCACGCGCTTCGCGCTATGAGGCGTGCAAAAATAAATATTTTCAAGAAGAATTATTCTTATTTAGTAATAAAAAGTTGTGTTTAAGAAGGGTTTACATTTTTTCTCTCTCTCGCCCTCTATTGGACAAACGAAAGTATCTCTGTCATACTTGTACAACAAATGGAATCTTAAAACGCATTTTCTGCATAAATAAATGAAAATTTTCCAAAAAAGCGCTTCGCTTTTCGATAGATAATTAAATTATCTACCGAAGAGCGAAGCGTTTTTTTTCTAAATTTTATCACATACATGAGAAAAACACGTTTGAAAATCAACTATCAACCGCTCTTAAGGAGGTATGGGAGTTAAGTCGAAATAATGAGATCAATTTAAAATTTTTAGGATCGATAGAAATATATTTAATACGTGTTGTGTTAAATTTCAGAGACCTAGGGTTGATAGTTTATTTATAAAACAAGATTCAAAACAGGTCATTTAGCATTGTAATGATATACCAAATCTCACACCTACTCTTGTTTTAATAAATTTCATGATGAAAAAATAATGAGAAAGCTTCGAAAAACTCATTGTAAGAAAAAAAAAATTTTCAAAAATTATTGAAAAAATAAAATTAAGTTGAGGGTATACTTAGTTATAAAAATAATTGAGGTGCTTTTTAAGATATTATCAAAATGATAATCACTCTACTCATATCTGTCAATAAAATATTTATAACTATTGACACCATGCACCTAACGCTTTTTTTAAAATAAAATACATTTTTTTTATTTACACTATTATTAATTTATATTTATTGAAATTTTTAACACTATTCTTAATTTAAATTTATTTTCTATTTTTTAGTTTGGTTTTCTATAAAAAGCGTGTTTTTAGTTTTTTTAAACTATTATTTATTTCTCAGAAACTTGTAGCCAACTTGGCGCCAACAGTTACAAATTCGGAAGTTGACCGCAAGTTGTCGCTAAGTTGGTGGCAACTATCTGACACCAACTTGGTTGGTCTGAAACTGTGGCTATCAGGGATAATTTGAATTTACACTACCGCCAGTTACCTAACAAAACTTACCTTACCGACAGTTAATTTCTTACTTATGACTTACAGAAATGATAAAAGACAGATCAACTGTCGTTGTTTAGAGTTTCATTGCTTACAGTTAAATTTTTTCACAAATCTGGTATTTAATTGTTTTAATGTGTGTATTTTATTACATAGGATTTACTATTATTTGACCTCTATTAAGTGTTATCTATGTGAAGTGTTAAATGTATATAACTTGTAAGAAAGCAAGTTACTTTTTGAATTCCTTTACAATTATTACATTGGCTATATTTCCGTTGTTTCCGTTCGGATCACTCAGATGACCCCATAAATTCCGCCAAAATTCCTGAGCCACTGACCTTAACCTCAAAAAACAAAATAACTAGCCACCGAGTGTTTGTATACAATCAGAATTTATATAAAAATATAAAACAACTTAATTTTTAGTTTTTAATTTTTATCCAAGTAATAAAAAAATTTTCTTAAATGTTTTATCATGTAAGTAATATTTATAATTTTGCACTAAATAAAATAAACACTTTAATGATACTTAAGTTAGCCAACGTTTAAAAATTTTTCTACTTTTTTCACTTATTAAATTGCAAGTAAAAAAATTGCGCGTATAATTTTTCAAATTTTCTACATGTGAAATATTTTCTTTTAATTTTGTTGTAACAATTTTTTCAATAAAAATAATAATAAAAATTTAAGATGTCGGCTAATTTAATTTTCATAACACTTTAACCATTTTTAATTTTTTACAGATATCTCTCGAGCACGAGATTTTGCTTCACCCTCGTTACTTTGGTCCACAGCTCCTGGATACAGTCAAACAAAAGCTTTACACAGAAGTCGAGGGCACATGTACCGGAAAGTAATATCATTCTACTCGTTTAAAAAGTTTAAAGAAGATTTAAAAAAAAGCCATTCGGCAGCCGAAATGGAAGTAGATTTCATGATGAATAGAATTAAAAACTACTAGGATTGAATACAAAAAAAAAATTAATAACGTTCAATAAAGAATGAGAAGAATTATTGTACTTTTCAGTCAGTTTTGTATAGACAAAACGATTGCAAGAGTAAAATTTCTTAAAAATGACCCTAAGATAGATATTTTTTGCTTTAGAAAAAAATGTGAGCACATAAATTGAAGCTTAATTTCTCAGCTTTCAGATGCATTTAACAGAAATCGAATAACTCGACGCGTTCAAAAGTTATTTGAAGGAGAAGTAATGAAAGTATCAAATTTTCGAAATTTTTAAATTTTTAAATGCTGTAATTTCTAAACTATTTGACCGATTAAGCTCATATTTGAACTTGACCTTCCTAATAGTCAATAGAATAAGCATGTTAAGTTTCACTGAGATCCCTTAAGAATTGTTGACGCTATCGTCGTGACAAGCCGCGTTATATCGTATGTATTTATATTAGGGTGTGCCAAAATGTAACTTTTGGAGAACCTTTTAAAATTGGAATTTTGAGTTCCGCTTTTAACAGGGGCTCCGTTTGGGCATTTCCTGAGATATTTTGGTGTGAGACAATGTATTTGATTTTCATAGAATTTTTTAACAGAAGCTTAGTTTGGGCATTTCCGGTGAAAATTCAAAATTTGGGCGGAAGTACCCAATTAAATCTCCTCTTAAAAAATTCTATGATAATCAAATACAGCGTCTCACACCAAAATATCTCAGGAAATGCCCAAACGCAGCCCCTGATAAAAGCGGAACTCAAAATTCCAATTTTAAAAGGTTCTCCACGGAAGTTACATTTTGGCACACCCTAATATATATACATACATATATAAACTTTTGAACCATATGTATTTTCTGACTCAGTTCGTCGAGTTAGGTCGAAATATAGCAAATTTTATGAAAATTTACGTCATGAGGACAAATACAATAGTTAAATTTTTATGAAATCTACTAAAAATGAAATTTAATAACACTTTACTTTCTAGGTACGGTTTCGTAGTAGCCGTCACGACGATTGACAGTATTGGCGCCGGTATCATACAACCCGGCCAGGGTTTCGTTGTTTACCCTGTTAAATACAGGGCGATTGTGTTCAGGCCGTTTAAAGGTGAAGTTTTAGATGCTGTGGTGACTCAAGTCAACAAGGTAAACTATTTTTATTATTTTTTACTTAAATATATTTTTCAATTTCAACATGACACTTAAATTAGCTGACACTTTAAAATTAAAAAATTTTTTTTTTAAATTTAATAAGATTAAGAAAATTATTTTTAAATAATTGCATTTATAATTTTTTCGAGCTTATAAATGTTAAATTTTTTTTGCTGTAATTTATGACATTAGAGTTAGCAGTCACTTGATCATTTTTTATCAAAATTAATTTAGCAGATATTTGATAATTTTAATAATATTTTTAACAAATAAATTATGGCAAAAAAAATTGACATAGAAATTTTAAAAAATTAAAAATGTAATTTTTTTTTTTAATTTTGTGAATAAAAATAAAATGAATGACACTAAAGTTAGTCACTTAACCATTTTTTTATTTTTTTCAAAAAATTATTTATAAAAAATTACATTTTTAATTTATTAAAATTTCTTCAAGTCAATTTTTTTTTCTACTTTTCTTTACCATAATTTATTTATTAAAAAATAATCAAATATCTGTTAAATTAATTTTTATTGTAATTTATTCGATAAAAATAAATTTAACAGATATTAAATAATTTTCATTCATTTTTATAAATTTTGAGGTAGAGGGGTAAAATAAATAAAAATTTAAATTCGTATTAACGTGAGTCATAAATTTGGGTAATTATATTCATTATCTACTCCTAAGAAACAATGGTGCAATGATAAAAAAATTAACTTGACTCAAGAGCCTAAATCTTGAACTAAGTCAAGAAATTAATCTTGATATAAGTAAATTTTTCTTATCATAAAAATTTATTCTCTTGACTCGAGAAAATCATTTTCGTCAAAATGGTATTCTTGGTTCAAGATTTTGGCTCTTGAGTCAAATTAATTTTTTTATCAGTGTATACTTACACTGTCGGCAAATTCTTAAAGGTATTAAAAGTATCAAACAATCAAGTTGTAGGTGTTATAAAATAAAACATTGCTATGTTCGAAATACAGAGGTAAAATTTAATTTTTCGACTTATGGAGGGAAAATATGTACATAAATAACTTGTAGAGACTCACTAATCATTTCGCTTGAACGGGATGAAACATTTCTTCGAGTTAAGGAGGTTTTCGACTTATCGAGGTTCGACTGTATGTTCAAAATGCCAAATTTTTCTACCATCGTTTATGAGAATTCGTTTTTGGTGTCAGCTATTCGTCTGTGGCAGGAATTACCAACAGAATTTACAAATTCATCGTCACTTCAAATTTTCAAAATTAAAGCATATGAATTTTTTATGAATAAAGAAGCAAACTCTTGACAATTTATTATGTTTGCAACCTCTTAGTATTTGAATATTACATATACTATTATTTATCTGTATAAATTTATATTAACCTTGCATAATATCGTTTAGATTATGTGCCTTTATGTATTACGTTATTTCTTTTTCTGTTCACTTAACATAGAATTATTTTCCTAATGTTCTAAACATACATTATAATACTTACATGATTAAATAAAATTGTTACATTTTTGTATTTGCCATTAGGCTTATTGCCTTGGCATATAAATTAAATAAATAAAAAAAAAAAATAAATAAAAATAATTTTAGAATAATAATTTAAATGATGGATTTTTTTTTATTTCAGGTAGGAATGTTTGCTGAGATAGGACCTCTTTCATGTTTCATTTCTCACCACGTAAATATTTTTTTTTTTTATTTTTTAATAATTATATTAGCCTTGAATCTATTTTTCAACAATTAAAATTTTAACTTGCAGTCCATACCAGCTGACATGCAATTTTGCCCCAATGTAAGTCCACCATGTTATAAATCCAAAGAAGAAGATGTTGTTATTCAAGCCGATGATGAAATACGATTAAAAATAGTCGGTACTCGTGTTGATGCAACAGGAATTGTAAGTTTCACAAACAATTTTTTATTCTTAATTTTTCGATATCTCTTATGATACTTATTAAATTTATTTTACGTTCCAGTTTGCAATAGGAACGCTTATGGACGATTATTTAGGTAATTTATCTCAACTATCTTTAAATCTCTGTAATTGTTCTAAAAAAATTTATTTACTCGTTTATTTCAGGTTTAATTTGTCAGTAAAAACAACGCTATGGGTACAACTATAACATATTTATTATACTGATAAAAGTAATAAGCTATAAAACAATATTTTAAAATTAATTTTTCTATTGGTATTAACTTGATAATTGATGAAAAATTTTCGTAATATTCTTGTAATAAATACAAAATAAATAAGTTCGAAATTATTTGATAAAAAAAATTATAGTAATTTGAATTTACTGATTTGATACTGAGAAGAAATAATGTAAATTCAAGTGCTAGGTGAATGTAATGTAAGATTCAAAATTAATTGTTGAAAAACAACAAGATGTTTAAATCTCATGTGAGCCCGAATCAGGCAGCCAATTTAGCCGCGATGTCTGGCTTTCCTTTGTCTTGGATCATTTCTTCATCGGGCATCATCTTATCAGCTACGTGTCTGTATACTTGACCCTGGGCGTTGACAAAAAATACAGAGTATCCATCATACCACCTATAATTATATTTATTTATTTATTTATTTATTTAAACGCCAATCGAATTTATACATTAGGTTTACATCAATTAAATTTAGTTTTAGGTGAAAAAAAAATAAAGCATTATTATTTCGTTAGAATTTAATTAAAATTAAATTTAAATTATTGGGTCAAAGACCCAATTATTAACACTGGCCTAGTTGTTTGACACTTGCAATTTTATTGTAATTAAAAAAATAAAATGTTCTCAAAAAATTAATTATCTTAAAATTCATAGTTCAAAAATTATATTTATTAATTTATTAGGGCCAGTTTTTCAATCCTAGATAAAATTTTATCCGAGATGAAAGTACTGCCAATATAATGATAAAAATAAATAATTCAGCACAGTGATATTGCGTACGAATTCAGTTCTTCCTGAATTCAGTCACTTATTTTGAATTAAAATAAATAAACTTTAGCCGCATGTCACAGAAATATTAATCTCTAACTGTGACAACTTGCTGATTGTAAATAAATAAAATAAAAATTAGGAAAACGGATGACCCTGAAGGCCATCCCTGCAACTTCCCGCTAATTCCATATCTAAGCGCTTGAAATTGTACTTGTAACGTTATCGAGCTCTTCGAGCTCCAAATTACAATTTATGTGTTATTTTGAGCTCTCCGAGCTCAAAGCGGTCGCTGTTCTATGCTTTTGAGCTCTTCGAGCTCATATCTTGCGTTTGGCATATCTATTATTAATCTACAATTGTGTTAATTAATTTAAAAACAATTTAAATGACACAACAAGAGGTTATTATTATTTTTATGATATATTTATTTCTTATTTTAATAAATGGCCAAATTCATGGAGAATTAACTGAGAGCAATATCATGTCGCTAAATTATTTCTTTATTTTTTTTTTTTATTATATTGACAGTACTTTTATCTCGGATAAAATTTTATCCCGGATTGAAAAACTGGCCCTTAGAGTTGATTTGTTTTCTTTTAATTAAAATAAAATTGCAAGTGTCAATAACTGGGTCTTTTACCTTTGAAAAATGTCTCTGAGTGTAATTATTACAAGACGAAATAAAATTGCACTTTTAAAGAGACTAGTAGTGATTGGTTAGAAGCAGTCATTTAACCGATGATACAAACGATTTAATCGAAGTGTCAAATAATATATTTATGTTAAAATTCGTAATTCATTGTTGTAAAATTGAAGAATTTAAAAATCTTTCAATGAAATTATAATGACATTAAAGTCAGCAGTCTTGACCATTTTTAGATTCTTTTTTTAACAAACAAATTTGTTTTGAAAAATTATTTAAAAAATTTTTTTGCCATAATTTATTTGTTAAAAAAATTATTAAATATCTGCTAAATTAATTTTCATCAAATTATAAGCTTAAAATTTGAAGAAAAAAAAATAAATATTTAACTTACGATTCTAGAGATTTGATACCACCAATAGACTTCAACCACTTAAATTTCCAAAAATTGAAAAACGCTTTATAAGTTGAAAGGCCTCTAATTCTCCATCTGACTCTAATAGTACTGTCTTCAGAGTGCATTGTAATTTTTAATACTTCAAGTTTTATGTACGCATACGTTAAATGTCCACCCACTCTCAAAAATAATATTTGTCTCATATAATTATTAAGGCCTCTGAAATTTTTAAATAAATTAATGATACTGTAAATCAATAATTAAAACAAATATTTTCAAAAATCGAACATAATTTTTTTCATAATAATTTATGAAATAAAGTTTGTGTAAAATTCATCATACTGAAATCAACAGACATCTTACAATTTTAAAAATTTTTATCTATATTATTAAGAGAATAAGAAAAATTTTGCATTCGAAAATGCTCTTCCTCTAGATACATAATTAAGAAATGACTTTGTATCTTGTAAACTATTGACATTTTTACAGATATAAGCTCATCCCGATGTTACACTTATCAAGACCTTTCATTTGAGTACCCACATCAATTTTTCATATATTTATATATATTATATATATGTATATATGAAAAATATATCAAAAATGCAAGTGGGTACTCAAATGAAAGATCTTGATGAGTATAACATCGGAATGAGCTTATACCTTTAAAAACGTCAATATTTACGAAAGTACAGTGCAATTTAGTATAATTAAGAAATGACCTTGTATCTTGTAAACTATTGATATTTTTAAAGATATAAGCTCACCCTGACATTACACTCATCGAGACCTTTCATTCGAGTACCGACATCATTTTTTCATATATTTATATATATTATATATATGTATATATGAAAAATATATCAAAAATGCAAGTGGGTACTCAAATGAA
This sequence comes from Cotesia glomerata, assembly GCF_020080835.1. Taxonomy (NCBI): domain Eukaryota; kingdom Metazoa; phylum Arthropoda; class Insecta; order Hymenoptera; family Braconidae; genus Cotesia; species Cotesia glomerata. Next base: position 12,482,409 of record NC_058167.1, read on the forward strand.
AGCTCTTGATGAGTGTAAGATCGGGATGAGCTTATATCTTTAAAAACGTCAGTATTTAAGAAAGTACAGTGCAATTTAACAAAATTCATTATTTAATAAATCAAAATTTTATTTATTTATAGTTCACAAGTCACGGTAGCCACATAGTGACTGCAAGGTTGCTAGTAACAATTAAATTATTATTAAGAAAAAAATTAAGTAAAAAAAATACCACATGTAGAATTTAAAAAAAAAATTTTTTTTATTTTTTTTTTACCAAAATTGATTTGTAATAGAAATTTTATAAAGTTATAAAAAATCTGCTGATTTCAATATCATTTAATTTCATAATAATATAAATTATCAATTAACTTATAATTTATTAAAAATAAAAAAAAATTTTTTCATTTAGACTTACTTTGTAGCAGTGCCTTTAATATGATTTATAAATTCAATGTCTCGTGAATAAATCCGGTAATCCATTATTGTGACAAAAAATCTCGGGAGCTAAATCAAAAAAAAATCTCCAATTTAATTTCATAAAGAATTTATGAGCACCTAAATAATTTTTATCTACATCTGAAGACATAAAAACTGTCATAAGTAAAGTATAAAAAAATTTTCTATAAACTTACATCAGTTTGGAGAGTTTTATAGACTTTTAACAACGCTTCTGAAGTCGGCTGCCCATGATTACTACTCTGATCAGGATTTTCTCCTGAAAATTCATCCTGCTTCGGCAAATCAACTGATTTTTTTGGTAACTGTGAAGCAACTGCATACAATTTTATTTCGTTGGTACTTTTTTTAAAATTATTCAGATATTCTCTTGCATTGTACGCTGAAGGTATTATTAATTCGGGAGAACTTTTCCTAGATACGCACTGAGCCTGAAAAAAATATAGATGTAATTAAATTAATTAATTAATTATGATACTAAAATTAGCCGAAATTTTTCGTTTTTTGATTTTTTTTAAATAATTAAATTATAACAAAAAAATATTTTTAAAAAATTTCACTTAAAGTTTTTCAAGTTTTTTACAAATGAAATTTTTTAAAATAATTTTTTTAATAAGAAAAAATTCTAAAAATTTTTTTATTACAAAAAAATAAAAAAAAAATTCATTTGTTAAAAACTTCAAAAACTATATGTGCAATTTTTTAAAAAATATTTATTAGTTACAATTTAATAAATTAAGCAAAATAAAAAAATCAAAAATCGTCTAACTTTATTATTATTTTGATTTTTATAATTAATTAACATCAAATCATCCATGGTATATAGCAATAATTAATGACATTTAAGTTAGCAGTCACTTTATTATTTTTTAATTTTTTTTTAACAAATAAATTTGTTCCTAAAAATTATTTTAAAAAAATTTCATGACAATTTTTTTTTCTCATTTTTTTTGCCATACTCAATTTATTTATTAAAAAAATGATCAAATATCTGCTTGGTTAATTTCCATCAATAGTCCATGTGTAGTTATGTAATTATAGGTTAATAACACAACGTATCAATAACGTTAGTAAATAAATAAAATATTTATTGACAACACAATCGCAGTAATCCTGCAAATTGAGTTAATAAAATTAAACGAAACAAATTGTTACTAATAATATTTTAATTGAATAATAAAAAAAACCTCATGTAAGAATTGAGATGTGCCAATGAGTCTTGCCAGCCGGCGATCGAGCTGCGTTTGACTTTTTGTTCCAACAAAAGACAGTATTTTATTTGGAATTGCTCTTACACACAGTGCCATTTTTGTTTGTTTAGTACTTTGATACTAATTGGTTAATTAATACAATACTTGGTATAATTATTTTTTAAGGCTAAACTATTTGGTGAATTAGAATAAAATTACTTGTAACCACCATTTTTATTGGAGTATATAATACGACTAGCGCGACGCAACACGCTACCCTATAAGTATTTTTTATCTCTCTCTTGCTTTCTGGTTCTTGCTCTTTTCAACGAAATTTAACAATGAAAATTAATTTAGAAAATATTTATGACATTAAAGTTAGCAGTCACTAAAGAATTTTTTTATTTTTTTCAACAAAAAAATTTGTTCCAAAAAATTATTTTTAAAAAATTGCGTTTTTAATTTTTTTTAAATTTCTACATGTCAATTTTTTTTTATATAATTTATTTGTTAAAAAAAATTCTAAAAATTATTAAATGTCTGCTAAATTTTTTAATTTTTTTTAACAAATAAATTCGATCCAAAAAATTATTTTTAAAAAATTGCATTTTCAATTTTTTAAAATTTCTACATGTCAATTTTTAACTTCCCGCTAAGAAAATTGAAAATTTTCAAAAATCGGGAAGTTATTGGTTTTACCCCGTTTTTCGAAAATCGAGTTTTCATCAGATCTCGACGTTTTGAGGTCCTAGGAAGCTTTCCTGACTATTCCCGCGAGGGTGTCACTATGTCTGTATGTATGTGTGTGTGTAAGTATGTAAACCTCTTATAACTTTTGAACGGTTGAACCGATTTCATCGCGGTTGGTGCCATTCGAAAGGGCTTCGCCAAACTTAGATTTCCTGTTAATTTGAACCGATTTGGACCGATAGATTTTGAGAAATTTGGAGAAATCTAAAAAAAAGTAGGAAAAAAAATTTTTTCTGAAGTGGTTTTTTTGGGATAACTTTTAAACGGCTCAACCGATCGATTCCAAAAACTAATTAGCTCTCAACCTTGAAAAACCACGTCGATCGCCGCCAATCCGGTCAAAATCGGTTGATTTGTTCGAGAGATATCGTGAACGAAAGAAAACCGAAAAAAGTGTTTTTTCAGAGTTACTCCGAAATTTCTAGTTTGACCAATTGAAACTTAGAAATTATTTATAAGGCTTAAAAAACTACGTATAATGCCGCCAACCGCGTAAAAATCGGTTCATTCATTCAAAAGTTATTGCGGTATGAACATTGAAAAAATAGTGTTCTATGAAACTTCTATCAGACTTTTGAGCTCAAAGAGCTCAAAAGCATAGAAAAGGTATCTTTTTGAGCTCGGAGAGCTTAAAACAACACACAGATTGTACTTTTGAGCTCGAAGAGCTCAAAAAAGCGGCCAGGTATTAACGGAATTAGCGGGAAGTTGCAGGGATGGCCTTTAGGGTCAACCGTTTTCTTAATTTTTTTTGCCATAATTTATTTGTCAAAAAAATTTTCAAAATTATCAAGTGTCTGCTAAATTAATTTTCATAAATATTTAACAATTTTTGTAACAAATAAATTATTTACAAAAATTGACATGTAGAAATTTTTAAAAATAATTTATTGGAGCAAATTTGTTAGATAAAGAAAACTAAAAAATTGTTAAAGTAACAGCTCAATTTAATGTCATAATTTAACATAATACTAAAATTAGCAGATATTTAAAAATTTTTGATTTTTTAATCAATAAAAAAATGTTTTCAAAAAATCGCACTCAAAATTTTTCAAATTTTCTACATGTTAAATTTTTTCTTTTCTTTTGTTTTTTTTTTTTTAATAAACTAGGGCTAGAGAATTATTTAAAAAAAATTTAATTTATAAATTTTTTCGAGCTTCTGAAGTAAATTTTTTTTTTAGATAAGTTTTTTTATGACATGAAAATTGGCAGAGAATTTTTCGAATTTTATCTAATTATAAACTAGGTCTAGAAAATTATTAAAAAAAAATTTTCAATTTTCTTAGCGGGAAGTTAAAAATTGAATTTATAAATTTTTAGAGCTTCTTAAGACAGTTTTTTTCAAACAAAATTTTTTCGTCAAAATTTACTAGTTAAAAAATTTCTAGAAATTATTTAAATTTTACATTACCTTTTTACTAATTTTAATTCCATAATTTCATGAATTTCACCACTCTGTTATTAAGAATATGTAATTACAGTGAAATAAAAATAATTCAATTATAAATATACATTTATTACTTAAAGCATTTGAACGTTTACATACAAGTGATAAAATGATTCAATAATTAGCAATTTTAAATTTATAAATTACCTATAATTTATAATAATCATCATCAATTATTTTTTATAAATAATATTAATAATAATCTTTATAAATACAATTACACGATCGGTTATTAAAGTCCCTTGTGAAACGATATTATAAAATATCATACAATTAATTTCTCACAAAAATACAAATATAAAATAATAAAATTTTGACTATAAATACTATATAAATTTATGCTCACAGAGCGTATATATATATTTATATATAAATTGTATTTATTAAAATTTTATTAACTGTTTAACGATTTATTGTATTTTGAAGATCATTTATTGGAATAAGTTGTTATTAACTGGAATAAACAGCCAAGTTAAAAATCGGTTAATTAATTCCGCTCAATATTCTCATCAAAACTGTAAATCTTTTATGTATTATCATTGGTAATCGGAAAAAATAGACTTGGAAAAAATTTTTACGTTATGAAAAATTCATATTATTTCATTAAAATTATTATAAAATAAAAATTATAATAATAATAATTATATTACGCCTACAATTTTCCTGAAAAACAAACACCCCCAGAATGATCGCTGTATTTTTTTTTACGAAAAAAAAATATTATTATTGTGTTTAATATATGACTTTATAGATCGGTAATTTTAATTAATAAAGAGGATAAACAAAGATAGTAATTATTATAAGCCAAATACCCGATCCGATTCTTGAAGAATGACTAATTTTTCATTATTGTTTGTTCACCATAATATTTTATCGGTATGAAGTCTCATACCATCAGAGAAAATCTAGGTGAAAATTCAACAATTAAAATTTTATTTTGACAATTTTTGTTTGAGAATGTGTAAAGATATAATTTTTTTACTCAGTGTAACTTTTTTTGGTAAGTGAAAAAATAATTCGGACAGCCCAGACCAGGACTCGAACCTGGATCTTTTAGTTACGCGCCAAATGCTCTACCAGCTCAAAAAATTTTTTAACGATTAGTTAATAATTTTTTACTTATAATAAAGTGTTTTTCATTCTATATATACATATTATGGATTTTAACTACAATCTTACGCAACGAGAAAGAAGGAAATTTATAAAAAATATGAAAATTTTAGTACGCGAAAAAATTCTTTATATGCTTTTTGTCTAAAATGATGAAAATTTTAATTTACTACTATCAAAAATGTTGACTTTTTCAAAATTATTTTTTTCATAAACTTTCTCCGGACAATTTTGAAGACTGTTGTTCGAAATTATGAAAAATCTTGATTTTTTTTTTATACAGATCTTTATGTTTCGAGCGATTCTAAAAAGAATGGCAAAAAAAATTTTTTCATACGTCCTTTTGGCATGAAACACTATCAAACTGCTGTAATACGCCATTTTGGAATTAGGTACGCGATTTGTTTATCTTCTTTATTATTAATTATTATTATTTTTATTTTTATTTTATAATAATTATAATAAAATAATATAAATTTTTCATAACTTTAAAATCATTTTGTCTATTATTTCCGGGATTAATTATCATTATTATTGTTTATCTCGAGTAACTTAATCGAGGGTTCATCCGTCAATAAGTCATTACAATAATTTAATAATCGATTATAGACCATGGCATAAACAACACAAGCTATTTTATAAACAACTTTATAACTGGAAGTCGAAGCTTTTAAATCTTTTCCTTACAAAGCTTCATAAGCCATATCAATAGATGGTCGCGAAGCAGGTCCATTTAAAAACTCTTCAAGCTCATCCTTCCCCTCATCCTCATCCTTTCTCTGCGATCGTTTCTTCCTCCTCTCGGTCTTATCCCCCTTATCCTTATCCTTGCTCTTATCTTTACTTTTCTTCTTCTTCCTCTTCTCTTTATCCTCGCCCTTATCCCTCTTCTTCTTCTCCTTCATCACCGGACTATTAGAATTAGAATTAGCATAAGCATAATTTTGCCTAACGCTCGAATTATCCAGCAGCTCCAAATGGACATTAGAACTAGTAACACTGACATCTAGACTCTTATCACTGACATCCAATTTATCTTTTCTGGTTCCAGTGCTACTAACATCTTCGCCACCCTCGGGGCTCTGCCGCCACTTGGAGTCCCGACTCAACCAACTATTAAACCTGTCTGAATTTCCATCCTGGTGATCCAGCGACCCAAAATCTCCATTTGAGATCTGGAGCTCTTCACTGGACGATATCGAGTCGCGTTTTTCCGAAGGAATTATTTTTTTATCCTCAATTAAAGAACCAGCATCACGATCTCGCTTTTTAGACTTGCTCAAAGGATTCTCAGCAAGTCTTGGTTCTACAGGAACGGAATGATCGTCATCAGCCGACGAAAGATCGTCTTCATACCCAGCAACAAGTGGGTTAGCAGTCTCTGTCTCACTATCTGTATCAACTACATTACTACTAGCCTGAGTTTTTTGAGGTGACTGATTATTGTCGTCCAAAAAAGACCTATCTAACATTCCATCATCCGGAACAAAGTCTTCAACGCTTGCTAGCGGAGAAGAATTTTTATTATTAGCTGCATTAGTTAAATTTATTGTTGTTATTGTTGGAACATCATCTTTTTTTCCACCAGCAAGAATTTTAGCGACAAAATTTTGCTGTTTTTCTTTTCTATCATCAGAAATTGAATCTGGTTTTACAGAAGATAAATTTTTCCCATTATAATCCGTCTTGGTTTCTTTTTTTGGTATTACTTTGGCCTCAAAAGATTTAACAGGAATAGGAGTACCACCACCAATCGGTCCAGGCATTGAATTAGATCTTCTAACATCGTTAAAATTATTATTACTATTACTGGAAGACAATGCGTGGTGTGTGCTCAATGATGACGTTACATTTGGGACTAGAATGTTTGCTGATACAGATTCAGCGACAGCACGTCGCCGATTTACAAGATTGTCCAAAAATTTATCGTAATCAGCGTCGTCGCTCTCTTGAAACAAATCCAACTCCTGACTAGTAAGCTGGGTTTCTTCTTCATTCGTCTCAAGTTGCTTCAACAGTGTCTCGCGTTGCAGCTGCAGGAATGGAAGGTTGAAAAATTTGTGCAGCAATTTTAATCCGAAACCATTACGCATCGAAGACTCGGCGTAACGCACTTGAGCGGTTCTTTCAGTCAGAGAATCGATAAAATAAGTTACGCGATCCGCGGTGACTGTACGGTGGTGAGACATGTCGCAATGATTCCCGAGGACTATTACGGGGATGTGATCGGGAATTTTGGGCAGCTCACGCTGCACGTAGTCAAATGTCCAGGATTTTGTGACGTCCAGCATCACGATCACGCCGTTGGTCCCCTTGTAGACGTCTAGGAATTCTGCGTCGAGTGCTGGCTCTTCGATAATCGCGTCTGATGGAGCGTTGTCCATTTTTAAGCCGTCTAACTTTCGCCTACGCCTTCCACGGTCAACTACGTCCCACACTTCTACTTTCACGACATCGTCTGTGGTTTTATAGTTCCATTGTATGCTTGTTACTTGGATTTCTTCCGTTGGAATGTATTCTTCTGTAAATTTTTGGCCCTGCAGTCTATGGAATAAACATGTTTTACCAACATTTCTATCACCCTTGATGATTATTTTCACTGGAAATTAAATAAGTATTTTTATTAGCTGATTTTTTTTTTTTAATTAATAATACTAAAGTTAGCCGACATTTCTAATTTTTTTTCATAATCAAAATTTTTTTCTTACTCTAAATAATTTATTACTTGGTCAAACATTACCTATCTTCAATATTATAATAAGGATTGATGTATCCTATTAAACGCAATAAATTAATATTAATTAAATTATCTTTTTCCATTTATTCAATTGGACCAAACAAATATTTTTTTAAAATTGCACTTAAAGTTTTTCAAGTTTTTTACAAATGAAATTCTTTTTTTCTTAGTTTTTTGTAATAATTTTTTGAATAAAAAAAAATTCTAAGAATTTTTAAATGTCGGCTAACTTAATTTTCATTTAAATTTATTATGATACTAAAGTTAGCCGTCAGTTGTAAATTTAAAAAATTTTTTTAACAAATTAATTGCAATAAAAAAATGCTTCTAAAAATTTTCACTTACAATTTTTATTAATTTTTACATGTGAAACTTTTTAATTAAATTTTTTTATAATATAATTGCTATAAAATTCTAAAAAAAATTTTTAAGATCTGACAACTTCAGAATGAAAATTAATTTAGCAGATATTTAATAATTTTTAGAACTTTTGTAAACAAATAAATTATGGCAAAAAAAAAATAAGAAAAAAAATTAACTTGTAGAAATTTAAAAAAATTAAAAATGCAATTTTTTTAAAATAATTTTTTAGAATTAGTTTAATTGTTAAATAAAATTAAAAATTTTTCAAGTGACAGCTAACTTTAATGTCATAACTTCAGATGAAAATTAAGTTAGCCGATATCTAAAAATTTTTATGTCACATTCTGGATTTTCCAGGATAAGATTTTAATATTTTTAAATTCCAGGTTGGCCTTATTAAGGTGTCAATAGACCCCAAGTAGGCCTGTTGCTTAGCTCTCTCTTAAATTTTTAAGATTTTATAGGGTTTAAATAAATCAATAATATCAATTCCGATTAATGAGATATATTATAAGAAAACTTTGACAAATAGATAGAGTTAGTCCATCTCGGGACATAAGTCCGGAGCCGAAGATGTTTATTGGCTGGCTAGCTCGGGCTGACTGCTCTGGATTAGCATCCAGAGTAAGGTAAAAGACCCAGTTATTGACACTGAACTAGTTATTGACGCTTGCATTTTTATTTTAATTAAATAAAACAAATCGACTCTAATAAATTAATAAATATAATTTTTGAGTTATAAATTTTAAGATAATTGGTTTTTTGAGAACATTTTACTTTTTTAATTAGAATAAAATTGCAAGTGTCAATCAACTAGGCCAGTGTCAATAACTGAGTCTTTTACCTTACAAAAGAATTATAATAATTAATAAAATTGACAACTTTGCATCTTAAAACTCACATCGAAGCAGTTAAAATTTTTAAATTAAAAATTTAATAAAATATAAATTTAATAGGAACGTTACATTTAGAATTTTTTTGTTGAAAAAATTATTGCAAAAAAATAAAAAAAAAATCATTTGTAAAAAACTTGAAAAACTGTGTGTAATTTTTAAAAAATTATTTTCTGTTCTAATTTAATTATTAAAAAAGGCGGCTAACTTTAGTGAAAATTAATGTAGCAAATATTCAAAAATTTGACAATAAATAAATTATGGCTAAAAATAAATTAGAAAAAAAAAAATTGACGTAGAAATTAAAAAAAAAAACTATAAATGCAATTTTTCAAAAATAATTTTTTGGAGAAAATTTTTTTGTTAGATAAAATTAAAAAATTGTTAAGTGACTGCTAACTTTAGTATTATCAACTTGAGTGTCATAATCTATTCGGTATTATTGATAAATAATTATTTATTACTGTTATATTGGACTCCTTTAGAAAATTTTCTCTGCAATGTCGTTGGCATTGATTGATGAGCAGGTCTAGGTGATGTGTTAACAACCCCATCGTGCTTACCAGCCAATCTTTTGAACGCTGACAACATTTTAGCAAGTTCTCAAGAACTTGATAGTTATCTTCACCGCATGTAATGTAACTACCTGAATAGATAAATAAATAACTTAATAATTTTATTTTTAAACACTCAATAGAAGTTAATTTTATTTAAACTTTGATCTATTAATTGTCAAGCTCCGTTAACCTCAAATCCTTTATTCACTGAGACATTTATTGGATTAAATTATGAGAAGAAAAAAAAAATGTGTTATTATCATAATTTTTATTTATTATATTTAAAAATGATAAGTTTACAAAATATAAATATAAATATTAAAAAAAAAATATCAAGTAAAAATAAAGACAGTAAAAAATGATAGTGTAAACAAATTTATAAAAATGACTGAAGCGACTTACTGTGATATTTATTAAATATAAAAAATATATCCCCATATATATATGTGTGTATAAATAATCACTTGCTAAGCCATCTTATATATACAATATACAGTTAACAATAAGATGACACGTAAAGTGAACAAGCAAGTGCAATTGACACGAAACAGCTGTTCCGCTGCCAGTAGTGTGGAGGATTGAATTAAATTCAAAAGGGCGCCACTGGTCTTACTATTTATTTGTCAATAGATAAATAGATGTTATCCACGTGGTGTAATTTTAGTGAAAATTAAATTAGCCGACATTTAACAATTTTTAGAATTTTTTTTTATTGAAAAAATTAATAAAAATTATTCTAGCAGATATTTGATAATTTTAAAAATTTTATAGCAAATAAATTATGGCAAAAAAAATTGACATGTAGAAATTTTTAAAAATAAAAATGCAATTTTTTAAAAATAATTTTTTTTAAAAAATGAAATTAAAAAAATGTTAAGTAACTGCTAACATAAATGTCATAAAAAATTATTATAAAAAAATGAAATAAAATATTTCACTTGTAAAACTGAAAATAAATTTTTTTGTTCTAATTTAATTGAAAAAAAAATTTAAAAATTAAAAACGTCGGCTAACTTTATTATTATGTAATTTTAATGAAAATTAAGTTAGCCGTTATCTAAAAATTTTTAAGAATTTTTTTTTATTAAAAAAATTAATGAAAATTAATCTAGCAGATATTTAATAATTTTAAAAATTTTATAGCAAATAAATTATGGCAAAAAAAAATTAGAAAGAAAAATTGACATGTAGAAATTTTAAAAAATAAAAAATGCAATTTTTTAGAACAAATTTTTTTGATAAATAAAATAAAAAAATTGTTAAGTGACTGCTAACTGTAATGTCATTAAAAATTATTATAAAAAAATAAAAAAAAAAATTTTATTTGTAAAAAACTTGAAAAACTAAAAGTGCAATTTTTTAAAAATAATTTTTTGTTCTAATTTAATTATTGAAAAAAAAATCAAAAAATTAAAAACGCCGGCTAACTTTATTATTATGCAATTTTAATGAAAATTAAATTAGCTGACACTGAAAAATTTTTGATTTTCTTTATTAATTAAAAATTAGAACTAAAAAACTATTTTTAAAAAATTCCACGTCTAATTTTTAAAATTTTCTGAATATTTTTTAAAAATTACTTTTCAATAAAATAAATTATAAAAATTTTTAAATGTCAGCTAATTTAATTTTGATTAATTTTAAATAATAAAAGATTAACTACATAAATAAAATTTTAATTAATAGTTGGATAATTAACTGACAATAATTTTAAATTACAAAAAATTATTAAATTCGGATATTACAAAGTGGATACTTTTAATTACAATAACAGATATTTATTTTAACAAATCAGTCAACGAATTTGAAACATTTAGGTCAATGAAATAAAATAGCAATTAGTAATTAATAATTAAAAATATTAACCAAAAAAAAATGTATTTCCAAGTACAATGATAATTGCTCACTGTAATATTTACAATACCATCCTTATTAATATGTTGTATAAATAAGTCTTAAGTTGCATTTAATTATTATTATTTACTCTCATTACCCAACAGCCACATCTAAAAACTTACAAATTTTTTCCAGCAATTATTTTAAAAATTTTTACACACCTCATGAAGTTTATATTAATAAAATTATTTACTTAGATTTTTATTATTATTATTTATATCCCGGCCGATGTATTGAATCCACGATAATAGAATATCAGATTTAAATTTAGTATACAGTATAAAATTAATTTATATCCGAGGATTTACGTGTCAAGTTTAAAATAGTGGACAGAAACATATGATCAACGTCCAAGGATGAGTTCTTTTTTAAGATTAATATAATTATAATCTAATTTAGAAGACATCTACCATTGCTTTTTATGTTCGTCCATCGACACACCACCTGGACCGAGTGATACAATCATCAAAAGTCCTCCAACGACAGATAAAGTCTGTAATAAAATATTATTAATTTTTTTTTATCGTTAAAACAAATTAGCATAAATAATATCGCGTTACAGATGCCTTAAGGGCGTATAATAAAAATTTTATTTTTTTTTCTAAGTCGAAAAAAAATTTTTAGTTGGGAGAAAAATTAAAAAATGACAAAGCGACTGCTAATTTTAATGTCAAAAAATTATTACAGAAAAATAAAAAATTTTCATTTTCAAAAAAATTTAAAAAACTTTAAGTGCAATTTAAAAAAAATATTTTTTAACACACGGAAAGAACAAGATGACACTGGATATAATCACAGATTATACTTAGTGATATTCTGTGGTGAAAAAAAAAAAATTCAGATAGTAGCTAGTATAATCCAGATTACAATGAGTATAATCCAGATAACAATGAGTATAATCCAGATATCACTCAGTATAATCTGCATTATACTAGCTACTATCTGAAATTTTTTTTCACAGATATCGCTGAGTATAATCTGGAATGATATCCAGTGTCATCTTGTTCTAAGGGCGTAAAAAAAATTTTTTTTTCGGAATCGACGTATTTTTTCATAAAATGTGAAGAAATGCAAAAAAAAAATTTTCTTCATACTAAAAATTTTTTTGGACAGAAAAATAAATTGAATTTTTATTATACGCCCTTATGGCATCCGAGGTAAATCCCGGGAGCCATAAGAGCGTATAAAATTTTTTTCTTGCGTTTTTACACATTTCGGATGAAACAGTTCGATTCCCGAAAAAATTCAAAGTTCAAAAAATTTTTTAAACCCAGAAAAAATAGACCCGGAAAAAATTTTAAAGTTATGAAAAATTCATATTATTTCAGATTTATTAAATTATTATTATTATTATTATTTTTTTTTTTATTTTACAATAATTTTAATGAAATATGAATTTTTCATAATTTAAAAATTTTCTTCCGGTTTATTTTTTTTTGATTACCAAATTTTTAATACGCCCTTACAGCTTTTCACCGGAACATTTTGCGGGTATACGCCCTTATGGCATCTGAAACGCGAAATAATATAAAAAAAGAAGAAAATTACCTGGAAGAAATCGTATTTTAGGAAATCTCTGAGTGGCCTGTGGTCGGGGATAGTCCACCATGCATTATGATACATATTTAACGCCGAGAGCATCAAAACAAGCAACAAGGCACTGAGCTTTGTTTTGTATCCAACAGTAACAAATACCATCAAAATACCTCCAATAATATCCTGCGTAATTTGCATGAATGATATTTCAAAACGTATCAACGTTACAAACATAAATGCCAAAAGAATACGACCAGCCAGCTGTAAATAATTTTTAGGTTTGTTCTCCCCGAGGGTAGGCACCCCAGCGAACAAAGATCTTCCTTCAACACGTGATTCAGCAAGTACCAGGAGCAATGCCCCAATAAGTGCCAGGTTGCGGAATAAAAATTGTATATCCCACAGTATGTTGTAGGCGAGCGTCTGGAGTACGACTATGAAAAACAGGGCACCACAGGCAATAGATACCTTAAATCTTCCAATTACCATCACACAGCCTCCCAGTTGGCCAATTAAATTTATCAAGACGAACAAAGTTGCCAGAAACTTTCCACAGTTCCATGTCATGTCCATGTATTCTCTTTGCTCGCTCCACTGGAACCACATTCGTAAGCCGTCTTCAAGAAACGTGGCAATGAGACAAAGCCGTGCAAGGGTTGGGAGCACATGTTTTCCATTGCGAATTACCTGCAATTAAAATTATTCTATTAGCTTTTTTATTTTATATTTATTAATCTAAATATTAATGTCGGAATTAACATTGATGATTTTTTTTTCAAATATTTATTATCTATTTTTTAAAATATGTTATCACGATAAGTGATTACGTGGACAGTTGCGTTTTATTATTTTTTAATAATTATTTGTAATTGGAGTACCATTATTGTTTATTATTATTATTATTATTATTATTATTATTATTATTATTTTATTATAAGTATTTAAACAACAGTCTTGATATAAACAAATGTAGGTGAAGATCAGATTAGACAGCGTAAATTAAAATCATAACCTGCAGACAGTTAGACTGCTAAATTAGTGACTGGTAAATTGCACTTGGCACATTATTATAATTCACAATTAAATCACTGGTGTATAAATGAGCCACAGATGCTGATAAAAATATGCTGAGCTTAAATATGTTTTAGTTGTATTATATTGTCTGGTCACGATGACGTTGACAGGAGAAACACACCTGTCCCACAGGAAAAAATACATACGATCACTCATGTGTTGATAACTCACCAGTTAAAATAACGTTATTTATACCAGAGCTCTTTGTTTAATTATTCATCAGCAAACAATATATTATTGTGATTATTTATTTAAATAATTACCTGATCGGCAACCTCCTCGGCTTTAGAAACTAATTCGTGTTGAATCTCCATCGTGCTTTTTTAAAAATGAAAAAAAAGAACCCATCCACACACCACACGTCGCATACACGCACGCAAAGAACCACAGCTAGCTCTTACCCGTATAGCCACCTATAAAAATTAAACACAATTTTTTAATTCATACACTAAGTACTATTTATCTGTATTACTTTTAATCAAGCTTACTTGTTTGTATGTGTGTGCTCAAAGAGCCTCCAAAAGATATTTTTCGAGTATGATGTGGAGATATACTGCGCAATTTTACACGCATGTCGTAGCTTCCGGTTCACGTGTCACCCGCCAAAATATTTTTTATTCAAATATCTTTTATTTAGTACTTCATTTTTTATCACTTGTTAACTTATTATTAATGTTTATTGTTATTTTTATTTAATTGATATTTTTTAATTTTTTAATTTCCCGCCATTTTTTTCAAAATTTAAATCAATACTGCACTCTGGAAGATAAAAAAAAAATTAATAAATAATTAATATATGTCGTGATTAAAAATATATAATACAATAAATAATTAATATAACCTTGGACATTAATACACTTCGATCCGGTTAATTATTTCAACGGTACTAGAAATACTAGACAAGCAAGTTTTGTGTTTGAAGAAAAAAATTTTATTGCAAAAAATAATTCGATTAAAAAATGTTAAATTCAACATTTTTTTATAACATTTAAGTAGAATACTAAAGTTAGCCGACGTTTTTAATTTTTTGATGTTTTTTTATCATTAAATTAAAATTAAAAAAATATTTTTTAAAAATTGCACTTAAAGTTTTTCAAGTTTTTTACAAATAAAATTTTTTTTTATTTTTTTTTCAATAAAAAAATATTTTAAAAATTATTAAAAGTCGACTAACTTAATTTTCATCATTAAACTTAGCAGTTACTTAATTTTTTAATTTTATAATCAACAAAATTTGTTCCAAAATCTTATTTTTAAAAAATTGCATTATTTATTTTTTACAATTTCTACATGTCAATTTTTTTTCTAATTTTTTTTGCCATAATTTATTTGTTATAAAATTTTTAAAATTATTAAATAAATGCTAAATTAATTTTTATCATTTTTTTTTTTAGTTTTTACAGTTTCTACGTCTTTTTTTTCTAATTTTTTTGCCATAATTTGTTATAAAATTTTAAAAATTATTGAATAAATGCTAAATTAATTTTTTTATTTTTTGCAATTTCTACATGTCAATTTTTTTTGCCATAATTTATTAGTTATAAAATTTTAAAAATCATTAAATATATGCTAAATTAATTTTCATCATTTTTTTTTTAGTTTTTACGCTGCAACTGCTTAAAATAATTTTTTATTTGAAATAAAGTCCGCTGCAAGTAATTTAACTTATATTTCTTCATTGAAATTAAATTAAGTCTTTCATCACACTGAAAAATCCAAGACAATGCAATAACAAAATTAATTATTTAAATACACCAAAATATAATTGATCATCATCATCATCATCATCGGTATGATTTATCTATTTTTAGTATCAATAAAAAAAAATAATTTAAGCTAAACGTACACGTGACGTCGCGGATCATCCGATGTTACGTCGATTGGCATTCCAGTGATAATTACCGGGAAAGTGCGTTATCTAAAATATAATAATTATTGCGTATAAAAAAAAATAATTTATTCAAAGCTGATTAGCATTACTATACTAATTCTCATTAGATTACATTGGCTATTTCTCGTAACTGGAATTACCATATTTTTACTATTAGATTTACCTGTGATTAACAATTCAAATAGTAATTTTGAATGAGAGACTTCATTCTTACAAGCTCTGGTGGTAGTAGTTGACAATTTTATAAATAAATCAATTTAAATTGCAATCATCAATTTAACATATATATTAATTGGTGCTTTATATTGCAAATGTTACGGCCCTGGTTCTACGTTGTACCCCTACTTATCTGAATGTACTTGTCGGCACAAGTAAAGAGAGAACCAGCTAAACTCGACAATTTATACAGTTCGGTTTTACTATTTCACTTGCTTATATCGTACGATAATATAAGTACAATATAGTTGCGTTTATACGTATCGGCTTTGGTCTTTAGTCAGTATCTACCAATAAGTCAGTAACTGTGATTTTAAATTAATTTTATTATTATTTATTAAATTAATTTATTATTTTAGGTTAAACAATTGTTTACCATTTGTAATTTAATTTTTTATTTATTTATTTATTAATAACTTGACCGGTTTTTGTGTCAATTTAATTTTTCCTACTTTAGTATACATACATAAGTATATCATATATATAAATATATTGTAGTGTAATAGTTAAAAAGTGCGTGGGTGAGCATTTGAAAGCCAGTTGGAGTAGTAGCTAGGTCAACTGGGCATGTGGAATCGTAGGTTTGTGTGGTATGTCATTGTGTTCCGGCTTTTTTAAAGACGTGTCACAATTTTATAAACTTGGTATATTTTTTTAATTACTTAGAGTCATTTATTTTTATTAGACAGTCATATGTCAATATTAATTAATTAATAATTGTTTATAAAACGTCTTCATTTGTTTTTAATTTTACGACGTTACTTTTCACACGTCAATATTTTATTTTAATTGTCACAATTTGACTCGAAATATTGTTTTAGATAATTATACTTATCCTGTTGGATATTTTAAAAATAAAAAAAAATTATTTTATTTTATTTATATTAATTTATAAATCGGTGAGACCAATTTTTAATTTCATTAATTATAATAATAAAGTTAGCCGACATTTTTTATTTTTTTATTTTGCTTAATTTATTAATTTATAATTAAAAAATTGCACTTGAAATTTTTGAAAAATTTTTTTTGCAATAATTCTTTAATAAAAAAAAATCAAATTTTTAGATGGCTAACTTTATTTTCATTATTAATTAGTAAATATTTATCTATCAAAATTCATGCCATGTATATGATGAAATATGACACATCGGTTGATAAAAATGTACGTGACTAATTGAAAAATAAACTTAAATTTGCTTCTATTACAGATAGCGAAAATTTGAATCAATAAGAAGAAAAAATAATATTTGAAATGAATTTTGAAAATAATCATGAAAATGGAGATCATGCATCTCTTGGATCGCGGGACGATTCTCCTGTTGTATTCCCGGTAAATATATTTGCATGGATAATATTTATAAATAGTAATGTAATGCGATAATAAAACATTAAATGTTTCCGTTGTTGCTTGTCATAAGTCATAACACAGTTGACTAATCATTCATTATTACTTCATGTAGCATAAAAAGTTTATCAGAACATTCGAGTGCTGGTTGAACATTATTTAGAAACATTATGTAGAAAATAAGTAATCAGTTTATGATAAATTTTTATTCATTAAATTATAAAATTGCAGTCAATATATCGAGAAGCACCATTCAGCGATGACCCGGAAGCCATCGCGGAGTTAGAAGCTTGCGACTACACTAAAAAAATCGACATAAAAATGGCAAAGAGCGGGAAAGGTTTGTTTAATTATCTATATTATTAAGAGAATGAGCAAAATTTAGTGGCCAGTAAATTTGGTATCGTTGGAAAAGTCTTGACCTGGAGTTGTACCTTTCCATAATTTCATATCATTCTCACCAATAGTCAATTTATGATGATAAGTATTTAGGCTGCATTCGAAAATACTTTATCTCTAGAAACATAATTAAGAAATTAACTTGTATCTTGTGAACTATTGACATTTTTATAGATATAAGCTCATCCCGATGTTACACTCATCGAAACCTTTCATTCAAGTACCCACATCAATTTTTCATATATTTATATATATTATATATATGTATATATGAAAAATATATCAAAAATGCGTGTGGGTACTCAAATGAAAGCTCTTGATGATTGTAACATCGGGATGAGCTTAGATCCTTAAAAATGTTAATAGTTAAGAAAGTACAGTACAATTTAAAATAATTAATAAATTACCTTGTATCTCGTGAACTATTGACATTTTTAAAGATATAAGCTCGTTCCAATGTTACACTCATAAAGACCTTTCATTAGAGTACCCACATCCATTTTTCATATATTTATATATATATTATATATATGTATATATGAAAAATATATCAAAAATGCATGTGGGTACTCAAAAGAAAGCTCTTGATGAGTGTAACATCAGGATGAGCTTATATCTTCAAAAATGTCAATAGTTAAAAAAGTACAATCCAATTTAACGAAAGTCATCACTTAATAAAGCAAAATTTTATTTATTTCGAATTTACAAGTCGAATTTAATAGATTAATATAAGATATCATTAATAAAATATTTATTTTAGCGCCTAGACGGGTTCGAGTTTACGCAGACGGAATTTACGATTTGTTCCATCAAGGCCACGCTCGTCAGCTAATGCAGGCAAAAAATCTTTTCCCAAATGTTTATTTGATCGTCGGTGGTAAGATGTTTGTTCCAATTTTCAGTTGATTTATTTTTAATTTAATTAATTGATAACAGTCACTTAATTAAATTTTAGTTTGCAATGACGAATTGACTCACGAGAAAAAAGGTCGCACTGTTATGACCGATGATGAGAGATATGAAGCAGTACGGCATTGCCGTTACGTCGATGAACTAGTGCGAGACGCTCCATGGGAGCTGGATGAAGAATATCTAGCCAAACACAAGGTATTAATAATATATAACTCATAAAATAATATCCATTTATTATCATACTTGATTACATTATTATCGTAATTTTAATTTAATATTAAATATTAAATTTAAAATAAAAATTTTTCAGATAGACTTCGTAGCGCACGACGACATCCCGTATTCAACTGACGAGGCTGACGATGTGTATGGTTGGATAAAAGCTAAAGGAATGTTTGCAGCTACTCAAAGAACTGAGGGTGTCTCTACATCAGATATTGTTGCTAGAATTGTCAAAGATTATGATATTTATGTTAGAAGAAATTTAGCTCGAGGTTACAGTGCCAAGGAATTGAACGTCTCGTTTCTTAGTGTAAGTTATCATTAATTAAATTGATAAATATGTGTATTAATTAATTTTTTAATATATGTTCAAATAATACCAATAATTATTTACATTATTCAGGAAAAAAAATTCAGATTACAAAATAAATTCGATGATTTAAAAGACAAGGGAAAACGAGTGATGGAAAACATTGAAGAGAAGCGGATGGATATGATTAGCAAGTGGGAAGAAAAATCTCGTGATTTTATAGACGCTTTTTTATTACTATTTGGTCGAGAGGGTCGACTGGTCTGTACCAAAAAATTTTTTTTTTCTTTTTTATTTTTCATTCTATCTCTTTTTATCATTGGAGTGGCTCATTGTAAATCCTGTCTTACAAGTGGAATCTTTCATATCTTAACAAATTCAACTCAAGTGATAAAATCTATTAATCATTAATCTTTTATCTCTACCTATTTATTTATTTATTTATTTATCCAAATTTGTTCTAAGTATTTTATATGTTTCTTTGAATAAAAAATAATTCATCAATCTCATTCATTTCTTTATTCGTAAAATCTATGATAGGATTAACTTAAAATAAATAAATGTATTTGATTTTTGTTTTAAACTGATTGATTAATTTATTTACAGTCGACGATTTGGAACGAAAGTAAAGGTCGTTTGATGCAAGCGCTTTCACCACCAGCAAGTCCTAAACGAGCGGGTAGTCCAAATGGGAGCAGTAGTAGTAATAATGACGATGATCAAGTCAGGTAATTTTTTTTTTTTTAGCTTCATAAATATTTATTATTAAGGAGGTATGTTCTGGTCTAGAAGCATAAAATTTCAGGTAATTTTTGAAGTGCCGTAAAAAAAAAGCAATCAATATTTTTGCTATATATTTTTTTATAATTGATTTGTTAACATTATAAGAATACAGAAAAAAATAATAAAATAAAAAAAGTTGAAAATCCAAAAAATTAGCAGCTGATAAAGTGAGGGGGGGTCTCAAAAAATTGGCACGTGACTATACCCATGATTTAAAAAATGTTAATAAAAAAGATTATTAATCTAGAGTAATGGCGCTATAGTTGAAACTACGGAAAAGTTGAAAAAAAATTTTTCACGAAATGGAGTGTCTGAAAAAAAAAATTTTTTTTACCACTTTTTTTTACTTCGAATTTTTTTAAAATAGTAAAAATTGAAATTTGGGGATGACCGTAGTTCCAATCATAGCGACATTACTCTAGATTATTAAGAGAATAAGCAAAAGTTTGTGGCCAGTGTATTTATATGATAAAATGGGTTTTTATGATTAAATTTGGTATCGTTGGAAAAGTCTTGACTTGGAGGTGTGCTGTTTCAAGTTGTCATATCATTCTCAACAATAATCACTTTATGATGATAAGTATTTAGGCTGCATTCAAAAATACTCTATCTCTAGATACATAATTAAGGAATGACCTTGCATCTTGTGAACTATTGACATTTTTAAAGATATAAGCTCGTTCCGATGTTACACTCATCGAGACCTTTCATTTAAGTACCCACATCAATTTTTCATTTATTTATATATATTATATATATGTATATATGAAATATATATAAAAATGCATGTGGGTATTCAAATGAAAGCTCTTGATGAGTGTAACATCGGGATGACCTTATATCTTTAAAAACGTCAATGTTTAAGAAAGTACAGTGCAATTTAATAGATATCTTGTGAATTCTTGACATTTTTAAAGATATAAGCTCATCTTGACATTACACTCATCTAGACCTTTCATTTGAGTACCCACATCGATTTTTCATATATTTTATATATTTATATATATTATATATAAATATATATGAAAAATATATCAAAATGCATGTGGGTACTCAAATGAAAGGTTTCGATGAGTGTAATGCCAGGGTGAGCTTATATCTTTAAAAATATCAATAGTTCATAATATACAAGGTAGTTTCTTAATTATCTTAAATTGCAGCGTACTTTTTTAACTATTGACATTTTTAAAGATATAAGCTCATCCCGATGTTACACTCATCGAGACCTTTCATTTGAGTACCCACATCAATTTTTCATATATTTATATATATGTATATATGAAAAATATATGAAAATGCATATGTATATATGTATATATGAAAATTACCTGAAATTCTATGCTTCTAGACTAGAATACCCCCTTTTAATAATAAATGAAAAGATTAATTATTTATAATTTATAAATTTATTTTTACAGTCCACCACCAAAGAAAACTGGTCGCTACGATTTTCCAAATAATAGTAATCACTATTTGAGTGATGATTACAGTGATGACGAAGAAATAAATTCACATTCCAAATAGTTTATGACTTTTATTTATTATTATTTAACTTTCGATATATTTATCTCAACATCTTTAATAATTGTAATTAATTAATAATTAGACTAAATTAATGGTCTAGACATAATAGATTTGTTTACTAAATTGACGTGTGATTTATTTACTTAAAAAAATCTACACAATTAGGTTGCAATTAATTAATTAATGCCTTATAAAGTTAGTATTGAATTTAAATGCAATTGCAAGATTAAATGACCTAGTCACTTGTTATTGCGTTAATTGATAATTAAATTAAAACAACAAAGGTAAGAAATAATTATTATTTTTAAATTAAACACATCAAGATTGAATATTTTGGTAATGTATACAAAAAAAAAGATCAATTTTATTGTCACAATTAATTTATATTAAAACTCGTTATTTTTATGCAATCCAGCGAATGAATTAAATATAATTAATTATAATCTATTAATATAATTTATTGTGCGCGTGAATAAGTGTTTCGCAAGCGAAAGAAATGACATACATATATACAAATATTTATTTTTGCTATAATTGTCCATTGATAAGGTTATTTACACTGCTCCTCTCCTATAGAATCGTTAATGCACCGAATTGTTCATTTTTTATTATAATTATTACTACTATTTTTATTAATTTTTTTTATTTTTAATTATTTTTTATTTACTGATCAAGTATAGAAATAAAGGCAGCTTAAAATATTATTATATAGTATAAAAAAAAATATACTAGAAGCTTAATCAATGGCCCAATTAATAAATAGATTAATTATGATTTATAATAAAAATCAGTTGATAAATGTCATCGTGATAAAAGGGCCATAATTAACCATTGGTGCCTATAAATTATTTCAACTAGTAATTAAGCGCCCCATACAATATATAGCATGTACATTTTTTATGAAAAAAATTAAATAATCGCTGTCGATTTTTTTAAAATTCATAAAATGAATCAAACTTTATTTCTTCATTAGTATACTATTATTATAAAAAGTTAAAAAAATATTAGTCTACATTTAACAAAAAAAAAAAAAAAAAAAAAAAAAAATATTCAAAAATAAATTATTATATATGTATATTTTTGAAAAATGATCCAAAAATATTATGAACAGCATATTGTGATGTGTTTAAATGTAAATATTGTTTTGTTGATGTGTATCTTCGTTACTTCTCAGCTCTACGTAAATGAATAAATTAATATTAATATCTATATAAATATGTGAATGGTTGTTTTTAACATAAATTAATAAAATTTATTATTTAATGCCCAAGATATATTTATAAATCATGACAAATCCCATATTAGTGATTCATGTCACATTGGTTTTAGTTTAAGTTTAAATTATGATACTAAAATTAGCCGACATTCAATAATTTTTTTTTAAATTAAATTAGAAATAAAAGAAATATTTTTAAAAAATTTAAAGTATAATTTTTAAAATTTTCTTCATGTGAAATTTTTTAATTAAATAAATTGTAAATATTTAAAAATGTCGGTTATATTTATTTATGAAAATTAAGTTAGCCAACATTTAAAAATTTTTAGAATGTTTTTTTATTGAAAAAATGATTACAGAATAATAAAAAAAAAATTTTGACTTGTAAAAAACTTCAAAAACTGTAAGTGCAATTTAAAAAAAATATTTTTTTGTTCTAATTTAATTATTAAAGAATTAAAAACGTCGGCCAACTTTAGCATTATATTTTATATTTTATTTTCATGTTTAAATTATGAAAATTAAGTTAGCCGACATTTAAAAATTTTTAGAACTACTCTTTAATTAAAAAAATTACAGCAAAATAATAAAAAAAATTTTCATTTTTAAAAAACTTGAAATATTTTTTAGTTCTAATTTAATAGTTAAAAAAAAATTAAAATGAAAATCAAATTAGCCGACATTTAAAAATTTTTATAATTTATTTTATTAAAAAATAATTTTTAATAAATCAAAACAAAAATTCTACGTGGAATTTTTTAAAAATAGTTTTTTAGTTTTAATTTTTTATAATTAGTCGGCTAACTTAATTTTCATAAAATTAAAAACATCGGCTAATTTTAGTGTTATGTTTAAAAATGAAAATTAAGTTAGCCGTCATGTAAAAATTTTTAGAATTTTTTTTATTAAAGAATTATTACAAAAAAATTTTTTTCATTTGTTAAAAACTTCAAAAACTATAAATGCAATTTTTTAAAAATATTTTTTAGTTCCTAATTTAATAAAAAAATCAAAAATGTCGGCTAACTTTATTATTATGTTTAAATTAATGTTTTTTCCCCCGTTTTATTTAAACCACCGAGTATAGATGTCGCGGTAGTACCAATGAAGCCTAGTGACTTAGCTATGGCGAAAAAAAAAAGTGGTTTATGTTTTTGTATCGTATTGTTGGTCTTCGTGAATCAGGAGTGAGTGTACGAACTATTTACATCTTTGTTACACATTAATTCCATTTTAAAAAACAAGTGCTAGAGAGAAAGAGAGGGAAGAAATAATTTTTTTAACAATTTTGTAGTGGCAAGACAAGCTTGTGAGAAAGTTTTGCAGTGAACTCCCTCCGAGTGCTCTGAGTGCTTTTGGTGTCTCACTCTATCATTTATAAACTTGACTCCTCGCTGTTTTAAGTTATAGTTATATAGTTATAAGTTATAATTTAACTATATAGTACATAGATGTATGTAACTAAATATATAGATATAGTTGCCAGTTGAGTGTGTATAATACAAAAGTAACGTCAGTGTAACAAGGCGGGAGTAATAAAATGTATTTATTATTATTAATAATGGTGGATTTATAAATAAATATTTATAATTTATAATGGATTTTAAGTGATAAATATATAAGTGGAGTATATTGTGGCATATATTTTTAATTAAAATAGTTATAAAATTTTTTTTTTAATACCAAGCTAACAAGTATAAATACACATATATAATTGTTGATCGTTATCGCGAAATATATTCGCGAGGTACAAGTTCAGCTAACGGACAACAACGACGACGACGACGACGACGACGACGACGACGGGCGTCCTGATGTTGTAACGAAACGGTCAAAATGGAAGAACGCAGCGTTCACAGCAGTATCAGTGATATAAATAGTGAGGAGCCAGCTAAGACTGAACGTACGTTTTATCAACAACGAACAAAAAAAAACGTTTTTTTTTTATTATTATTTTTTTTCATTTCAGCTATATATATTTATAGTCGTAGATGTAGCGGACGAAATAATAAATAATTGGCCTTGCATTTCGTCACACGGCTATTGTGCCGTTTATTCTCAAGTTCAAATTTATCAATCAACTGTCCTAACCCCTAAGTACTTGCTTATTTATAAGGGATGTTTTTTTTTTTTTTTTTTTTTATAATTAATTTTTCATTTATTTTAAACATCAAAATTATTTCTTCCTATTTTTAATCATGATTACAATAATTACAATAATAATAATTATTATTATTGTTTTTATAATGAATCATTTTCAGTACCGCGGTCAATGGTCCAGTATGCTGTTAATGCCCTTGAAAATAAATTCTGCAAATTGAATATATTTTTTAGCTTTTTGTGCACGTCCTTGACATATTGGAGCCACTAAAAATTACGTCAGAGTTGCTGACAACATAAACTGTCGTATCATCGAAAAAATAATTACCCGTTTATTTATTATTATTTTTATTGTTGTTATTATTATTTATGTTTATTAGAGGGAGAGAGAGAGAAAGAAATTAAATGTTATTTTGTATTTACAGCAATAAATTTACCGAGAAAAAAAAGAATATGTTTAGTGGGCTTGGCCAGCACTGATCCAGCACTAGGAACTGCTGCTCAGCAGTTTGGTGTCCCAGTTCTAAAATCAGAAACAGGAGCTGAGTATATTGACGATACTACTTATTGTACGTACTTTGTGCTCAAGCATTTTGAAGGATCTGAATATGAAATCTTACACAAAAGCCCTCATAGGTAAATTTATTATTTTGAAGGTCTAATTAGCAATTGTTCTAACTCCTTATTTTGTACACGGAAAGAACAAGATGACACTGGATATAATCCCAGATTATATTATATTGAATGAAAAAAAATTTTAGATAGTAGCTGGTATAATCCAGATTACGATGAGTATAATCCAGATATAATACTAAAGTTAGCCGACGTTTTTAAATTTTTTTTAATTATTAAATTAGAGCAAAAAAATATTTTTTTTTAATTATTTAAAAAAAAAATTTTTAGAAATTTTTCATTTTTTTAATGAAAAAAAATTTTTTTTATTTTTAAATGTCGGCTAACTTAATTTTCATAATCCAGATAACAATGAGTATAATCCAGATTACCAAAAAAAAATTCAGATAGTAGCTAGTATAATCCAGATTACGATGAGTATAATCCAGATATAATACTAAAGTTAGCCGACGTTATTAATTTTTTTATTTGTTTAATTATTTAAAAAAAAAATTTTTAGAAATTTTTCATTTTTTTAATGAAAAAAAATTTTTTTTATTTTTAAATGTCGGCTAACTTAATTTTCATAATCCATATAACAATGAGTATAATCCAGATATCACGTAGTATAATCTAGATTTTTTTAGCTACTATCTGAAATTTTTTTTCACCACAGATATCACTGAGTATAATCTGGGATGATATCCAGTGTCATCTTGTTCTTTTCGTGTAGAGAGTGATTTTTTAACATTTCGATGAAGCAATATTCCAATTAGAATGTCGATTTATATTTTATTTCATCCAAGTTAAATACAACGCTTTAATTATCATTGAAAAATGCAATGTCTTTGAACTTTTTTAAGTTAATTTAATTATGCTTATGACACACGTCCAGATTTTTAATATTGACATTAGTATTATTATTTTTTTAAGTTTGACGACAATGCTTTATTAAATATTTTTATTTGTATGATGTTTACATGTATTTTTAGGTTGCGTGATAAATTCCAAATAAAATCTTTCAATGATACTTTTAGATCGTAATTAAAATAGTAATTTTTTAAATAAAAATAATTTTTTTTTAATTAAACAGAATTCTCGGGCCTACGGCTCTCCTCCAATTGGCGGACAAAAAAGAATCTTTACCGAGTATCAATAGACCGATGTACTCAAGATCAATGTTGGGAACCGTTGTAGTATTTACAGGCTTTAGAAAGAAAGATGAATTGGTAATTAATAGTTTTTTTTTGTTTATCTAATCATTTTATTATATCAATAATTAAATTATTTGTTTATTAATTTCAGACCAGGCTCATCAATATGATTCACAGTATGGGTGGTAGTATTAGAAAAGAAATGGGTGCTAAAGTGACTCATTTAATAGCTAATTGTTGTGGTGGTGACAAATATAGATATGCTGTTACATTTAGGGTGCCAATAATGTCAATGAATTGGGTTGTTGCACTTTGGGATGCTAAAAATGACGCAACACGTTATGGAAACAATGACGACGTGGTATGTTTTTATATTGATAAAAATCTAGAGGAAGCTTCACTTGTTTCGGACTAAAAAATTATTCGCAATTAATTTATTTAAAAAATAATCCGAGAGCAAAAATACAAATTAATTTTTTTTAATATTATTTATAAAATTAAATATAAATTATTATTTATTCCGCGGAGAATTATTAAAGCTGGATTTTTTTTTTTTACTTATCGGAACAGGTGAAGTCCTTAATAATCATTATACACTATAATTAATTCGCTTTTAAAGATAATCTATATTATTAAGAGAATAAGCAAAATTTTGTGGCCAGTGTATTTAAATGATAACATAATTAAGAAATGACCTTGTAGCTTGTGAACTATTGACATTTTTAAAGATATAAGCTCACCCTGACATTACACTCATCGAGACCTTTCATTTGAGTACCCACATCAATATTTCATATATTTATATATATTATATATATGTATATATGAAAAATATATCAAAATGCATGTGGGTACTCAAATGAAAGCTCTTGATGAGTGTAACATCGGTATGAGCTTATATCTTTAAAAACATCAATAGTTAAGAAAGTACAGTGCAATTTAACATAACTAAGAAACTACCTTGTATCTTGTAAACTATTGATATTTTTAAAGATATAAGCTCACCCTGACATTACACTCATCGAAACCTTCCATTTGAGTACCCACATCAATTTTTCATATATTTATATATTAATATATATATATATGTATATATGAAAAATATATCAAAAATGCATGGGGGTACTCAAATGAAAGCTCTTGATGAGTGTAACATCGGGATGAGCTTATATCTTTAAAAACGTCAATAGTTGAATAAGTAAAGTGCAATTTAACATAATTGAGAAATTACCTTGTATCTTGTGAACTATTGACATTTTTAAAGATATAAGCTCACTCTGACATTACATTCATCGAGACCTTTCACTTGAGTACCCACATCAATATTTCATATATTTATATATATTATATATATATATTGTATTATATATATATGTATATATGAAAAATATATCAAAAGTGCATGTGGGTACTCAAATGAAAGCTCTTGATGAGTGTAACATCGGGATGAGCTTATATCTTTAAAAACGTCAATAGTTAAAAAAGTACAGTGCAATTTAACAAAAGTCATTATTCAATAAAGCAAAATTTTATTTATTTATAATATACAAGTCACGGCAGTCACGTAGTGACTGCAAAATTGTTAGTTATTTTTTAATCTTTCAATATTTACATTTAAAATTTTTTTTTATCACAGATAAATCATTTTAAGTTAAAACCATTTTTTGGTGCACGAGTATGTTTCTTCGGATTTCCTGAAGACGAAAAGAGACATATGTGTGAAGTGTTACAGCAACAAGGTGGCGAGCCCACTGAAATTGACGATCCTGAGTGTAGTCACGTTGTAAGTACTCAAAATTATATTTTTTATTAAACTACTAATTATAAATTATCCCATCTAACGAAATTTAACATTGTATTGTTGTAACACTAACTTCTCCAGATCATCGACATAAACAGGGACTATCTCATCGAGGACTATCACCTAAAACTTCAAAAAAAATTGAGCTCTGACTCAGATGAAAATTCACCTCCTTGTCACAATAAAACATTCACTTATTACGATTCACAATCCTTTAAATTGCACTCTATAGGTCCCAATGATGATGATTGCGAGTCTATTAACAGTAGAATTAATAGCGTCAGCTCACTGATGACATTAGACTCTGTTAATTTCGATAAATATCAAGACTCAGCAATATCTCTTGATTTTAACTCTCGATCTGATTCTCCCGGTTTTGTTGACGAGCTTGATTTCCAAAGCGAATCAATCCGCGCCTCTTCACCATCAAAATCTCCCTCGCTTGCCTATAGAGTTAAAAATTCACCGTCTTTAATAAATGATCGGCAATTAATAGCTACTAGTGATCTTAGAGCTTCAGTCAGACGTTACGTTAAATGGAAGAAATTTAAATCATGTTTTTCACTCCCGCAAATGACGATGAATCAATCGCGATTCTCTAAAACTCAATCATTCAACGAATCGTTTAAAAAATATCCCGAAGAGAATTTAACAATCGAGGATAAAGCCAAAACATTCCACGTTAATCGCCAGTCTTCATTACAAACTCATTATAATAAATATAATTATCGTAGAGATTCATTATTAACTTCACTGCAAGACATTACACTCGGTCCATCATTTAAACACACAATGCACATAAATAATAATATTTGCAATGATTTAAATTTAAACACTGACACATATAAAGTCAATCTAATTAAAAACAAACGATCGTTATCATGTGGCTTGCTTTCTACGCAAATTAAAAAAACTAAATTATCATCATCGGCTTCTAATTTATTCGAACATTCTGAGGGCTGTAATTCCATTGATAACATACCAGATGACTGTAATACTGATTCACTGAGAGAGAAATACACCGAGCAGGAGGATCGCCCGTTTAGGATGGTACTTTATTTATTTTTTTTTTTTTTGTTGTTGTCTAGGGATTATCACGCATTTATTGGTGAAGGAATTAATAAACCCCGTCCTTGTCTATGTCGTACTAATACTATTTTTGTTAGTGTAGGAAGCAAAGTCATTAAATGTGTCGTCCTGGTTTATTATATGTTATTTCTATAATAATAAATATATTTCTAAGTGAAATTTTATTTTATTTTATTTAAAGGTTGTTGATGAATCTAATGTCAATACATTACCCGACTTGACGTCAATGCGTGCTTACATTGTAAAAGCCGAGTGGTTTTGGACTTCGGTGCAAAATGAAGGCGCTGCTGATGAAAAAGAATATCTTTTTGAGGATGTAAGTATTATATTTTATTTTTACCTTAACTTTTTAATTTTTTAACCCGCTAAGAAAATTAAAAATTTCATATATGTGTATATGTAAATCTCTATAACTTTTGAACGGCTTGACCGATTTTATCGAGGTTGACGCCATTCGAAAGGACTTCGTCAAACTTAGATTTTGAATACAATTTTGATCGATTCCGACCGGTAGATTTTGAAAAATCTCAAAAAAACTAAGAAAAAAATTTTTTTCAAATGTGGTTTTTTTAAAAATAATTTTTAAACGGCTTAACCAATCGATTCCAAAAACTAATCAGCTCTTAACATTAAAAAACCACGTCGACCGCCGTCAAGACGGTCAAAATCAGTTGATTCGTTCGTGAGATCGTTGACGAAAGAAAATCGAAAAAAGAATTTTTTCGGAATTACTTCGAAATCCCAAGTTTGATCAAATTAATCTTAAAGATTCTTTATAAGGTTTAAAAAACTGCGTCGAATAATAATGTCGCCAATTGTGAAAATCGTTTCATTCATTCAAAAATTATTGCGTTTTAAAAATTCAAAAAATAATGTTTTATTAAATTTCTATCAGATTTTTGAGCTCGGAGAGCTCAAAAACGTAATAACTGCAATTTTGAGTGCTTAAGTATGGAATTAGCGGGAAGTTACAGGGATGGCCTTTAGGGTCAACCGTTTTCCTAATTTTTTTAAATTGTTTTATAATAATAATAATAATAATAATAATTTATTTTATTTTATTTTGTATTGTAGTATCTGGAATCAATGCTATCACCTAGTGCATCAATACGCAAAGATAGCCAACAAGCTGCGACACCAACGACAGCATCAACTAGAAGAAAACGCAAACGTCTTGCTGAAACATTGTCAAGTCTGGTGCAAAATGGTGCCGATTCGCCGGCTGTACATAAAAGAAGATCCAGCATCAGTGATGCAGGTCATCTGAGTGTTAGTGGGAGCTTCTTAGATTGCACTGCGAGTCCTGATAAGCAGATGCTAGATGGTAATAATAATAATCATTATTTTTTATTGTGTGTTATTAATTATAATTACTTTAACTGGAGTAATGCTTGAAGAACAAAATATCCGCAAATTATTATGGTTCCTTTAATGAGAATTATCTAAAACAATTAAATAGTTAATCGCAACATTTTATTAGATAATTCAAATTTTAATTTATTATTTATTTATTAATTATACGTACAAATTTTAGGAACAATTTCCTTGAAACAATTTCATTAATTTATTAATTATTATTAACGGTTTGATATTAAAATAAAATTAAATTGATTGAGATGAAATTAAATTTTAAAGAACAAAAAAATTTTTCAACAGTATTTGTTTGAATTTAAATGATGGATATTTTGTTTGCGGATAATTAACTGTGGTAGGGTAATAATTAATAAAATTAAAAAAATAATTAAATAAATAGATTGTATTAACTAACAGATATTCCAGAAGTAGAAGCAGTAAATACAGAAACGGCTCGTAAAAATTTATCGCCACGTCATCAAGTGTTTTTGGAATTAGTACAGACAGAATCTAATTACGTTGGCATCCTTAGCACAATAATGACCGTAAGTAATATGGTTAATTATGATAATAAAAATTAGCAATTATATAAATTATTAAGGTAGTACGAGCACCAAGGTAACTTTTAATAAAAGGTTTGATTTTTTTTAATATTAAGTTTAAATAAATTCCGAAAATTTGAAAGATTGCCTGATTATTTAAATAAATACATGCAATTTTCAATGAGGTTGAGTGATCTACGTCGATTGAATTGTTCAAACATAATTTGAACTTTAATAACATATTTAAACTTTCAATTTTTATTTTTACATCTATTTTTCATTTTTATTGTTTTCATAAAATGCTATACTATGTATTATTTTTGTATGGACGCCCGCTAAAAGTTTCGACTTCATAGTCAATGGATAAAGAAATAATAATAATAATAATAATAATTTAACTTTGAAGTTGAGCAATTCAACATTGGTCTTATGGGGTAATCTCCAAGCATTGATTGATACATTTCTGTATTTTTCTCGTAAAATTGTCGGTGAATATTTTTAAAAAATCTATAGATGAAAGTAAAAATATTAATGATAAATTAAATTCAAAAAAATTTACACTTACCCGACTAATTAAAGTGTATTAATTAAAAAAAAATGAATAAATACCGCCATTAGCCAATGTTAAATGTATATCGACGGTCTAATTAGCAATTGGTCTAACTCCTTATTTTTTAGAGGGTGATTTTTTAAAATTTTGATACAGCAATAGTCCAATTATAAATTATTTGAATGATCCAAACCAAAACATTATACCTCTATTAGATATTAATGATATTAAATGGTTTTTAAAAGTGATATTTAATTTTGAATCAATTGTTTTTTCGTACAAATGGAAGATTCTCTAAATGGAGTTAGACAATTAGCTAATTAGAACGACGATATTTATAAATTGAAAAAAATCATATGGTTACTGCTCTCCCCTTAATGCGCTAGAGTAAATACCTATTCCCACCCCGCCTAGCGCTCGTACTACCTTAAGCTAATTTAATAGAAAAAATTTTAGATAGAGATAACAATTATTGTTAATTTTTTGTTTAATAGTTGTTCAAATCGCCTTTAGAGGATTACATCGAAACAAGCAACGAATTATTAAATAGTACAGAGGCCAAAATAATATTTGGTAATTTTCCACCGATATATGAAGTTCACAAAAAAATGTTAGAAGAGTTACGATATAGTGCGGCACACTGGACTGAAGACATAAGTATAGGAAATATATTTTTAAAATATGCGCCGGATTTAATGAAAGCGTATCCGCCGTATGTTAATTTTTTTGAAAACACAAAAGAAATGTTGGAGCAGTGCGATCAAAATAAACCACGATTTCACGCATTCTTAAAGATATGTCAAACAAAACCAGAGTGTGGTAGACAGAGTTTGAAAGAATTAATGATAAAGCCTGTACAACGATTACCCAGTATTAGTTTATTATTAACGGATATTCTTAAGCACACGAATAAAAATAATCCGGATCACAGTGCTTTAGAACTGTCAATCAGTAGTATTAAAGAGGTAATGACGTATATTAATGAGGATAAAAGAAAAACAGAAGGTCAATTAGCAATGTTTGATATCTTCAATGAAATAGACAACTGTCCGCCCCATCTAGTCTCGTCGCATCGTTCGTTTATCGGTAAATGTGAAGTTATGGAACTGAGTGAAGGTTTAAGTGGTCGTGGCGATCATTTAGTTTTATTTTTATTCACTGATACTCTTGAGATATGTAAAAAACGTTCTAAGGCTTTTAATTCACTCAAGAGTCCTAATACGGTCAATGGATTACATGCTGTTAAACTTAATCAGGGTAAACCATATAAACATATTAAATTATTGTCATTAAGTACCATTAAAAAAGTGGTGGACATTCGTGAAACTGATGGTAAGAATTTTTATTTTTTTTATTTTTAATATAATATCACGTTACTGATTCCGTAAAAGTGTATGACACCTGCAGACCATATGGGATTTTTATGGGGGGTTGTAGTAAACATTATAAGGGTAGTAAGCGCTCGAGATTATTTTCATTAATTTGATTGTATTAATTTTATTTGTTATTAACTTCACTGATATGTTTACTTTTTTTTTGTTTTTTACATATTTTGTATTATTAATTTTGTATTTAATAATTATATATCAGTGTTAGTGTACAAATTATTTGTGTGTAAATGCACGACTCATGATGCGAAGCATCAGAGAGTGCTTTACGATCGAAAAATTTGTTTCGCCTCGATTTCGCAACTAATTAATTACACGATTGGTAATCCACGTAGTCTAATTAATTTGCGCATCATTCGATAGATAATTTAATGGAGATTAATTCTGTCACTGGTAAAAATTAATTCAAGATAATAGAACTAGAAAAAAATATCAAAATAGTTCAAAGAAAATTCCTGTCAATCAACACAATTTTCCGTTTGAAACACGATAACGTGCAAAAATTCACGAATTCAATCAGTTTTTTTTTATTAGCTTGGCATTCGCTTTGCGGAGATTATCATTGAAGATGGTTATCTTATTTAGTGTTGTTTAATTGTTATTAATGAAAAAAATACACTCAGTAAGCATGATCAGTTTAAAACACCGCACGATATTTAAAATGAAAAAATAAAAAAAAGTAATTGTATTTTAAAGTAATAAAAAAATTAGAAAACCAACAAAAAATAGTAAATTGCAAAAGTAATATTTAAATAAAATTAAAAAAAATATTTTTTCACAACATTAATTATTTTTTTTTTATTTATCGAACAAATGAGCATTATAAGTCGTGCACTTTTAGATTTGCCAATCTTTTTTTTTTTTTTTAATTAATTCAGATAAAAAAAAAAAAGAATGAACTAACTTAAAAAAACTTATAAAAATCTTTATGTAAATATTTCTCAATATTTTTTTATAAGAATTGAAATTAAATTTAATTAAAAAGTCTTTTTTTGTTGGTTACTTTGTGTTTTAACGCTTTCAAGGGAAGAAATAAATTAACTTATAAAAATAAGTTGATAATTAATTCAAAATAAAATTACAAAACTTTTAATTTATTTAAAAAAAATTTTTTTTTTTCTACTTTTTATTATTTTAATTATTAACACATCTTTTTATGGAATTTGTAACGTGATAGATAAAAATTAATTAAAAAAAAAAATAATTACTAATAAAATTTATTTTAACAGAATGTCAAAATGTATTTGCCCTGATGGTTAGAAATAATCAAGAATTGAAAGAAAAGCTGTACTCGTTTACAATAACCGACGAGGAAGTAAATAAATGTAATTATTTACGGACTCTGTGCAGACAAATGGCCAATACAGTTTGTAAAGCCGATGCCGTAAGTATACCTAACTTATTAACTTTTTAGTTTTTATTTTAAATTCCATTAACATCTACGAGCAGTGGAATTATTGAAAAAGTTTTTTTATTTTTTGCAGGATACTTTCCTTATAAGTCTCGATTCACATCAACTTGAAATTGATACCAGTGACGTCGCACTGGGGACATTAAGTAAAGCATTTAAGTGAGTATAATTTATTATAATATCAGAAAAGTAAATGTTCAGCAGTAGATTAGATCGCACTTTATTTTATTTTATTTTTTTCCTTAAAAGTCGCTTCGAGATAGACATTTAAATAAAAAAGTAATTATTAAAATTTATTTTTAAAAATAATTATTTTAATGGTAATTTTTTCTTTCTTATAATGCATGGGTACGGAACAATAATGGGACACCGTGACGTTTGGTTGCAGGAGCCTATTTCATAATTTTTACCTGGAGTATATGGATCCGTATGTGTTCCTACTCAATAGCATGTGTGAAACTACGTTACATGTCCCAATACCGTTAAGCCTATTTTTAATATATTATTTTATTTTTTACTTTGCCATTGAGGGGTTACATGGGTTTCTTTCGGGAAAAAATTTTCAATAATTTTTTTTTAATAAAAAAATGAAATATTTTATTCAAACTTTTTACTGTCTCAAAGATACACAGAAAAAAAGGTTCACTTGAGCCAAGAAAATATTTTTCTTTCTAATTATTTTCTTGAGTGAAAAAAAAAATTTTTTTTGACAAGAAATTTGACTTATTCCAACAAAATTAATTCTCTTGTTTTCTTTATACAACTTATTGCTAGATAAAATTTAATTTTTATAGGGTCATACTTTTTATGAATTTAAAACTAATTACAAAAAATTATGTCAGTTGACTGATTAAATTTTAAATTTATAAGACCAGAAATTTTTTCTACCTTCTTTAAAATTTTAAATTAAAAATTTTTGCTAAATAATGAGAAATACTTGAAAATTGATAGGGATTTTTTTTTGTAGAAAATTAAATTTTCTACAATAAAGATTTCTTATGATTTTTCCGTATTTTCAATAATTTATTCATAATTTTGATTCTGAATTTTGATACACAGAAAAAAAGGTTCACTTGAGCCAAGAAAATATTTTTCTTCCTAATTATTTTCTTGAGCGAAAAAAATTTTTTTTTTTTTACTGGGAATTTCACTTATTCCAACAAAATTAATTCTCTTGTTTTAAGAAATACGTATCTTGATCCAAGAAAATTTATTCAAGTCAAGAAAATCTTGTTTTGAGAAAATTCAGCCTCTTGCTCCAAAAAATTTAGTTCTTGATAGAAGTAAATTTTCTTGTCTTGAGGAAATTTCTCTCTTGCTCCAAAAAATTAAATATAAAGATAGAAGTAAATTTTCATTAATATTTTTATTGATTAACATGTCAAATGGAAAGATCGAATAATATTTCATCATTTTTTTTCATTCAATATGTATAATTGC
Source organism: Cotesia glomerata (assembly GCF_020080835.1). Taxonomy (NCBI): domain Eukaryota; kingdom Metazoa; phylum Arthropoda; class Insecta; order Hymenoptera; family Braconidae; genus Cotesia; species Cotesia glomerata. The sequence continues at coordinate 12,518,661 of NC_058167.1, forward strand.
ACGCTAAAATAATATAAAATAGGTATAAAATATTCAAGAGAAAAATTTTCTCAAGGTGAGAAAATTTTTTTCTCAGCTGAAGTAGGTGGCGCTGCTTTCCTAAAGTATCTAAAAATCTTGATCAAATATAAAAATTTATTGTATCAAGTATTTATGATAATTTTAATTAAGAAAAAATGACTTCCACCAAGAATAGAATTTCAAGAAAAATTTTTACTTCGGCCAACACAACTTCGGTCTTCCTTCAGGCACCCGAAAATTTTTTTGAGCCAAGAATTTTGTTCTCCAGTCAAGAAATTTTTTTTTCGGTGTATCTCTAGATACATAATTAAGAAATGACCTTGTATCTTGAGAACTATTGACATTTTTTAAGATATAAGCTCACTCCGAAATTATACTCATCAAGACCTTTCATTTGAGTACCCACATCAATTTTTCATATATTTATATATATATATTATATATATATCTACATATGAAAAATATATCAAAAATGCATGTGGGTACTCAAATGAAAGCTCATGATGAGTGTAACATCGGAATGAGCTTATATCTTTAAAATTGTCAATAGTTAAGAAAGTACAGTGCAAAGAATTCAAAGAAAAATTTTAACTTCGGCCAACGCAACTTTCTTGAGCCAAGAATTTTGTTCTCCAGTCAAGAAATTTTTTTTTCTGTTTACATGTTGAACAAGGGATTATTAAAAACAAAAAAAAAATATTAAAAACTCTGCTTTAGTTAAGACTTCAAACTAGGTCTTGAACTAAGGAAAAAAAAATGAAAATTGGATTTTTGGCAGAGATTTTTACAAAACAATTAAAAATTTGACTAAAATTTCGCGGTATTTTTTTTTTTTAAATAGTTGTAATTGAAAAAAAAAATCCTTCGTTCAAGACCTTGTAAATTATATCTCGAAGACCTGTCTAAAATTTCATCAAGATCGGTTGAGTAGTTCTCGAGAAATCTTGACAACCGTCTTTAAAAACATAGTTTTGAGAAAAACGCGTTTAAAGTTTTGTAACAATACAACAGCGCCGTGAGCGCGCAACTTTTTAAAACTGTATCTCCGAAACTATTATTCGGATCGATTTGAAACTTCAGGACAATATTCTAGAGATGTAGAATTTAATGACAAAAAAAAATCGATTTTTTGAAACCCATGTAACCCCTTAATTTGATGGTTTTTAGTGTTTTTTTTTTGTTTTTAATTAATTTTTACTCACTGTTATTTTTATTATTACCATCACTACAATTTTTGTTTATAAAATTTAATAATATGGTACAATTAACAGCATTGGCATGGTATTTTAAAATATTAAAGCACGCACCAGTGAGTTGAACAAACTTTTGAGTTTATTTCACGGAGAATTATTCGTTGAAGGACAAAACAAAGAGTTGTGCTTGTTAATTAATAATTTTGAGGTTGCAAGTGAATTTATACTGTGAAATATAATATCCATTAAAATAATGAATGATGTATACTAGCCCATGCATATATAGTTACATCCATACATATACATTTAATAACAATAATAATTACAACAATAATAATGATAATTTTTTTTTACATCAGGTTTGCATCGCGTACCAGGATGAAAGTTGGCAGAGCATTCAGCTTCAATAAAACGCCGAGTAAATTAAAAAGAGCCATGTCCACGATGATGTCGCCCTTCGGATCAACAAACAGCCTTACACCAGCGAGCCAGCAACTTGCACAAATGCGTTTGGCAAGTTGTAATAATATTAACGTTAGTTAATTTAATAATTACAATTTACTATTATTTTACCATAGCAATGTAAAATTTATTCAAAACGATTTTCTGCTTAGCTTGATCTCTAACAACTTTAACTCGCTATTATTTATCCAGTTTTTTTTTTTTTTTTTTTTTTTTTTTTGTAACCGAGTGAGTTTGATTGCTTTATTGATTTAAAATAACACACAATAAATATTTATCTTTAATAACTTTAAAATGAATGCACTTTAATATATTAACCATGCAACTAATCTGGCGATATATTTAACCTGTTATCATGCAAATACTATAGTATCAGGATAAATATCGCCAAGTTACAAGTGAGTACTTTATTCTAAAATTTATAACGTGTGATTTTAATTTTTTGGATTGGTTGATTAAAAATCACGCAACTATTTATTTTATTTAGTCCTCTGGTTTGATGCCTTGATTTTTGAGATTTTTTTGTAAAGACCAATGAAGAGATAGAACTTTGAACTTTTTACCATTTATTTACACATATTTCAAGAGTATACAGTTGAATTTTTAGCTAAAAACATTCAGTATAATTAAAGTTAAGGTAGAAGTACCGTTTTTGGCCAGTTAACATTTGAATTAATTTATAAAAAATTATAATATTATAACCATATTTTTATTGAGTTTTAAAAAATTTTTATTAAAACAAATTGAGTTTGTAATGGTTTATTAATATAAATTAATTTCTATCGTTTATTTGAACAATAAATGGTCTCAAACGGTACTTTTACCCTATAATGGTCTGAAGACACCCGCCTCGAAAAAAATTGACGCTCACTTCCTCCATGATATCAGCTGATTGGCTAATCTGAAACAAAAAAATCCGAAGGGGTTTTATTCTGTATACTTACCCAAGCGTCACAAAAAAAATGTTGACTTTTTGATAGATTTCACTTAACAAGAAGTTAAAAAATTAATAATCGTTATCTTAAATTCAACAAAACATTAACAAAAAAAAATTTGTGCACTCATAGAAGGATTTTTTAGCATTTAAGAAGATTTCTTAATATTTAAGAAATCATTTCTTAAACATCATTTCTTAGTATTTAAAAAATATTTCTTAGTATTTAAGAAATATTTCTTAAATGTTAAGAAATATTTTTTAAATATCAAGAAATCCTTCTATGTGTGCCGCTTGGGTAAATACGGCGAGTGAACTATGATCAAAAAAAATTTTTGAAAATCTATTTTTTTTGTATCGAAAAGTTAACAAAAAAAAAATGAAATTCGGACTTTTTTATTCCGAAGTCTGTCAAAAATCCAATTTTTAAAATTTTTTTTTGATCTCCATAACTTTAATTCTACTGAATATTTTTTGCTAAAAATTTAACTGTATACTCTTGAAATATATGTAAATAAATGGTAAAAATTTCAAAGTTCTATCTCTTCATTGGTCTTTACAAAAAAATCCCAAAAAAATGCTCAAAAATCAGGGCGTCACACCAAAAGCCCCCCCTTAAGTTATTATTTATTTATTTATTTATTTATTGATTTGAACGTCAATCGGCATTGTACAATAATTAGTACATTTCTTAAATTCTGAAATTAATTTACTGAGAAAAAAAAGTATTACTCTTGAGAAAATGATCTTGTCACAAAAATATATATTCTTGATAATTTTCAAGAATATATTTTCTTGTCTTAAGAATTGATCGAATTTATTGAATTATTTTTTGTTTAATTCAATTGAACCTATTCGTTAGTTAATCTATCAAAATTAATGCCAAAATTTTATTATCATGCTAGAAATTAATATTTTTTGTCAAAAAACCAAAATTCATTTTAAACAATTCTTGAGCCAAAAAATTTTTTTCTGGACAAAAATTTTTTTTCTCAGTGTATATATTAAATTTATATTAATTATAAGTAATAATTAAAAAAAAAATTAAATATCTCTTTTAGGAACTGGGCAATGGTGGTACAGATTCGCCGTCTAGAGATGAAGTTCTTGTAGCTCCGATGTCGGTTCAGCCGACCAGAAAGGCTAAGTGCAGCTCCTTGAGTATGGCTTCATTACGAAGGTTGTAATTATTTTTATAAAATTTTATAAATCGCGAGATACATATCATCACTCGCTTGTATAACACCTGCGCTTTAAATATTATTAAAAATTTAATCATAAGCATTAAATTATTATTTAATGCTATCGTCAACCGTATATAAATTTAAATAATAACAAAAAATTAATTGGTATTAATTTTTATTTTAATTATTTATTATCGACTGCTTTTTATGTTTATTATAAACAATTATTTATATATTATACATAGAGCATCGGTTTGGATGGTTTTTTAAGTGTTTTTCTGATTAAGCTAATAAAATTAATATTAAACAACGATAACAATAATTTAAGTGCCTTACATTTGTATATTTATACTGCAGGTAATTAAAAATTAAAAAAAAATAGTATTAGAAATAGTGATATAACAGACTGCGTAATTACTCGTGCAAGTTAATTAACAAATTCATCATACAGCTCTTTGCCTCCAAAACTGCTTCATAATTGACTGCTTTAAATTGTAATTGGCTAATTACACCTGGATTCGATTCACCAACATCGATAAATCCAAACGTTAATTACTAATTAGCTGTTAAATAATATATAAAATTTTATTTTATTTATTTATGTTCAGAAACTGTTCAGAGGAAACGATTCAAGAAAAAACAAACGTTTGAATTACAACTGAGTATCGTCTGATAAATTTACTTCAAGATTGTTTAAATAATTATTTAATTATTACGATAATAATAATAATATTAACATTAATAATTATAATAGTAATCTAAATATCGATCACAAAATATAAATTACAATATTTATACCTGTAAATTTTAACTCGCATTTTAACTATAGCTCAAATTTATTAAAAATAATTTAAAAAAAAAAAAATGTGCCATTGGATAAACTGGAAAATTTGCCATAAATTATAAACGCCGAATTTGTCATAATTAAAAATATAATTTTGTCATTGTTATATTTAAATTTAAAGGTAATGACTAAAAAACAAAAATAATGACAATAATGTTTAATATAAATTATAACAATTAATGAGTTATTATAGGTAACGCATTTTGATTATTTAAAGAGCAGTGAACAGCAGTTTTGGTTTAGCTAAAGTTGAATAATGAATATTAAAGTTATTTTAACGAGCTAATTTATAATTAATATTTAAATGAAAGTAAGGCAGTAATTTGTCGATTATACACAGAAAGAATAAGATGACACTGGGTATTATTCCAAATTATACTGAGTGAAAAAAAATTTCAGATAGTAGCTAGTATAATCTAGATATTATGCAGTATAATCTAGATTACAATAAGTACACAGTAAAAAATTTTGCGTCATTTCGTCAAAAAATTTTGTATTAAATATTTAACACTTTTTTTTATGTAAATTTAACATTTATTGTGTTAAATTAACACAAAAAAGTGTAAAATTAACAAAAAAAAGTGTTAAATATTTAACATAAAATTTTTGGACACAAAATTTTTTACTGTGTATAATCCAGATATCACGTAGTATAATCTAGATTACAATGAGTATAATCCAGATATCACGCAGTATGATTCAGATTACAATGATTATAATCCAGATATCACGTAGTATAATTTGAATTTTTCTAGCTACTATCTGAAATTTTTTTTTTTCACCACAGATATCACTGAGTATAATCCAGATATCACGCAGTATAATCCAGATTACAATGATTATAATTAAGATATCACACAGTATAATCTGAATTTTTTTAGCTACTATCTGAAATTTTTTTTCACCACAGATATCACTGAGTATAATCCAGATATCATGCAGTATAATCTGAATTTTTCTAGCTACTATTTAAAATTATTTTTCACCACAGATATCACTGATTATAATCTGGGATGATATCCAGTATCATCTTGTTCTTTTCGTGTACTTAACATCAATACAAAGTTTTATTTAAAAAAAAAATACTCGATATCACAGCAGTGCTGTACAAGTTTAATTGAAATAGATATTTAAACTAAGATATCATTTAAATAAAAATTACTCATGTCAATTAAGCTATTATATATCTATTTTAATACGTATTATTGTAAATACAAAAGGCAAACAAGAAATGTTTTTTTTTTCCCCAGTAATAATTAGATTTAAAAATATATTTTTTATTATAAACTTATTTAGTTTTAAAAATAATCTATAACTATTTATATTTAAAAGTAAATAATGTAATAAATAATGGATTGTAAAAATTTAAGATCTTTAATATGTAAACTAAAAAAAAAAAAACAATTTAAAGTTTTTTTACTTTATTATTATTATACTATTACTTATTACTTATTATAATTTAACTAGATGCGGAAAATAGATAACGATTGTCGGATTATTTGATAGTTATAAATAAAATAAAGTTGATAAAATTGAACATATTGTCACAGGAGAAAATAAGATGTGCGAATGTAGGAAACTTTGAGGAGAAGTAAGTGAGAAAGTAACGACTAGAAAAGGAACATTGAAGAGAAATAAAATAAAATTGCTAAGGGTAGATTGAAAAAAATAGAGTTAAAAAAAATAATAGTAATGAATCGTGTGTAGATAGGTTGATAGGTCAATGTGCTCTGGTAGAGAGAAGACAAAAATGTTATCAGAACGGCTAGTAGGTGTACCACAGTGCCTCACATTGATTTTCACGGGGGTTGAGAGGATCCAGGGGTGGTTTAAACACCAATGGAAGCTGAAGCTGCGGCCTTCGTTCTCTGCCAATCTCTTCTACTTCTACTTCTACATCTACGTCTTCTTCTACTATACCTCTACCTCCGCCTCCACCTTTAATTCTCTCTTTATCTTCCCTGGCATATTTTTCGGCCTCATTCTCTTCTCCTTTATCCGTTCTTTCCTCCTCATTTATCATCTTCGTATGGTAAGCGCTACCTAAATTAATCATTCCAATCGATTATAGATTATAGATCACACCTAAAGCATTATATAAATTAATATCGTTCTCTTTTATCCCCAATTTCATTTAATTATATTATATTATATTCTATATGTAGATAATAGATACATATTTTTTTTTTTTTGTAATAATTTTAAATTTAATATCCAGATAATTGCTTAGAGTTTAATGTCTACTTAAATAGATAGATAGGTAGATATATTTATTTATGATAAAACTTTAACTGGCCAGATGGCAAAAAAAAAGATTATATCATATAAAAATTTTACATATTATATTGAAAACTTAATTTAACAATATTTTTGCAAGGATTCATATCATTACCAATAGTTAATTTATGATGATAAGTATTTGGACTGCATTCGAAAATACTCTATCTCTAAATACATAATTAAGAAATTATCTTGTATCTTGAGAACTATTGATATTTTTAAAGATATAAGCCCATACCGATGTTATACGCATCAAGACCTTTCATTTGAGTACCCACATCAATATTTCATATATTTATACACATTATATATATTTATATATGAAAAATATATGAAAATGCATGTGGGTACTCAAATGAAAGCTCTTGAAGAGTGTAACATCGAAATGAGCTTATATCTTTAAAAATGTGAATAGTTAAGAAAGTACAGTGCAATTTAACATAATTAAGAAATTACCTTGTATCTCGTGAACTATTGACATTTTCAAAGATATAAGCTCACCTTAACATTACGCTCATCGAGACCTTTCATTTGAGTACCCACATCAATATTTCATATATTTATATATATTATATACATGTATATATGAAAAATATATCAAAAATGCATGTGGGTACTCAAATGAAAGCTCTTGATGAGTGTAACATCGGGATGAGCTTATATCTTTAAAAATGTCAATAATTAAGAAATGACATAGTATCTTGTCAACTAATGACATTTTTAAAGATATAAGCTCATTCCGATGTTACACTCATCGAGACCTTTCATTTGAGTACCCACATCAATTTTTCATATATTTTATATATTTATATATTTCACAAATACCATATATATAAAATATATAAAAAATGCCATGTGAGTGCTTAAATGAAAGGTCGTGATGAGTGTAACATTGAAATGAGCTTATATCTTTAAGAATGTGAATAGTTAAGAAAGTACAGAGCAATTTAACATAATTAAGAAACTACCTTGTATCTTGTGAACTATTGACATTTTTACAGATATAAGCTCACCCTGACATTACACTCATCAAGACCTTTCATTTGAGTACCCACATCAATATTTCATATATTTATATATATTATATATATATATATGTATATATAAAAAATATATCAAAAATGCATGTGGGTATTCAAATGAAAGCTCTTGATGAGTATATCATCGGGATGAGCTTATATCTTTAAAAACGTCAATATTTAAGAAAGTACAGTGCGATTTATCAAAAGTCATTATTTAATAAAGCAAAAATTTTATTTGTTTATAGTTCACAAGTCACGGCAGTCACATCGTGACTGCAAGGTTGCTAGTATATATTTAACTTAATGTATATTTTTGACATAGTAAAAAGAACAATATAATTTAACAACACAGATTAAGGATAACTTAAAATTTTATTTTAGTTACTTAATTTTTAAAGATTCAAACACAATCATGGAAAAATGTTCCTTTTAAAAATTTAATAGGGATTATCTAAAATATGTAATAATTAATAATAATTCTTACTCTAGTCTTCTTTAATTTTTTAATTTTTTTTTTGCTAAATAGGTACTTGAGATAGCGATAAATTTGATGAATGAATAGTTAAAAAAAAAAGCCAACAAGAAAGGTTGAAATGTCGAGTGTCATTAGAAGTGAAAAAGTTTTTCGTTTTTTTCTATAGCCGTGCACCGACCCGACGACGACGTCGACGAAGAGGCTGCGCCAACCGCGTAATTTAAAGAGTGCCGTAACCACTATATACTCTGTCAACAATAATAATAATAATGACAAAAGATAAAAGAAGAAGAAAAAAAAAACAATATTAACGCCCGTTAAAGAAACACTACGAAAAAAAAAAAAAATTAAATATAAATGAGTAGATTAAAAAAGTAACTTAAAAAAATCTAGTTAAGTAAGCGACGAATTATCAGGGTTAAAAAAAAGTATGTAATTTCTTATCACAGGTGCCAGACTTCTCTCTGAGACTTAACGCATAATTTAGCGGCCTAATTTTATTTAACTTTTAACTTAATCATCTCCCTACTTGCGTACATAAAAAATTCAAATAATAATAACAGAAAATAAAAAATAAAAAAAATCTTACATCACAATATTTCTTTTTCCCCATTCTGTTCTCATAATAAAGAAAGTTTTAAATAAATTACGAAAGAAAAGAGCATTTTTTAAAGAACGTGAAAAAATTCATCAAACATGGATACGAAATACGGCTAAGTATTCAATTATACACAATAGAAGATATATTTTTTTACCTTAGCGTGGAATCTTGTTTTAAAATTTAAAAAATTTTTTTCCATTATAGTGCATAATAATACGAGTTAAGTATATAAGTAAAGAGGGATGTTATCGTCAAAGCGTAATGACTAATCGATCCATTCGTGTAAAGCTTCAGAGAGTATGTCGACGCAGTTCGACGCGCCGAATCGTAGACGCAATTTATTTGACGCGTGCTGATTAATTATAACTGTCTTCTTTTACTACATTAGGTCATTCTCTTTGCTTGAGTGTCCATAATCCTTCTGTGGATTATTTGCTCTTCTCTCATTGAATCAATCATCGATATTTACTTCTAGCTATCATGTCATTTGTTGGCGCGAGTCTTGACCAAGTCTCTGCTCTGAATGATATCATGATTTCCAACCTGAGGATAAAATAAAAAAAAAAATTTGGTAAATCCAAAAGTACACGACTCATAATGCTCATTTAATTATGATATAATAAAATAAAGAATGTGAAAAAAAATTTATAAAACAGCTAAAATAGCACGATAATGCGCAAGAGCTTCTAGTGGGATAAATGTACACAATATATGTAGATATATTATTATTTACAGAAAAAAAATGTTCTTGAATCAAGTATATAATTTTGAAGAACTTAATATCCTTGATTTGAGTAAAAATTCTTAAATTAAAAAATTTTTATTTGGTTTAAGTAAATTTTATTTGATTCAAGAATTTTTTGTCTTGATTCAAGACAATTACCCTCTTCAAAATTATTTTCTTGGTTCAAAAATTTTTCTCTTGAATCAAGTTAATTTTTTTTTTTCAGTGTACAGTCTTCTGGTTTTTGTTTTAGTTTAGTTTAGTTAATTTATTAACAATTATGCCAAGGCTAATGCCGATTATTATTAATTTTTACATTATTGTGCAGTTTAAACTACAAACATTAGAATGTTTTACATAAGAATATTTTAGGATAGATAATATTGAATTTATATAAAATTATGAGTGAGTATACAAATTTAATTTATAATGAATTAACCAACAAATTTAAGAATCTTTCATGCAATGATAAAGATAGATAAAAAAATTTGAATTATAAAGAAGCTATGTCATGAACGTCTACTAAGAGTTTGAAGACTAACAATAAAAAAATAAGAAAATTGACAAACAGTTTAGGATCAAACATCAAGATTAAATAAATAATCAAGCATCTTATTTTTGAAAACCTCCAAGCTAGACGAATTTATAATATCCTCCGGTAATTTTTTCCATAATCGTATCACTGTAATAACGAAAGAAGATTCATATTGAGTAGTACTGAAATTTGGCAATTTAAAGAGGATATTATTTTTCTTGGCTACTAGTCTCTCAGAGCGCCTTACAGTAAGGTTTTCTTAAAATAATTCACGCAAATAGCTGTTTTATTTTATTAATTGTACATAAACGACACTGAATTACCTACACGGAAAAAAGTAAACTGTAATATTCACTCGGATTCCGGTTAATTTTTATAGTTTCAAACAGTAAAGCGGACATCGGGGTGGCAAAAATATAAATATTACAGAACTTAATGTAGAAAGTATAAAAGCCACAATCCATAATTTAATATCCAAAAAAGTGATTAGTAGCTGTCACTATAGTAAATAACGACTCTTTCATCTTAAAAAATTACAGTTTCAAACAGTAAAAATTGCCATTTCAATATATAGTCGATATTATGAGGAGAAGGGAAACTCAGATGAAAGAGAAGGGGGTCTCACTCTGGGAGAATTTAACATTTGAAACAGTAAAAATTATACTTTTAAAAGATATATTTTACCAGTCCAAGCAAGTCAATAATTATAGTTTGATTTTAAGCGTTGCGTTTGAAATTTACCATTTTACTTTGTAAATATTTACTAACTTTATTTTATACTTTTTACATATCATAAGATCATTTTTTAGGTACAAAATGATAAATATCAAAGTCTGAATTCTTAATTATTATACTTTAACATTTTAGACATTTATATAGCGAATATTACTGTTTGAAATAGTATTTTCTTCCATGTAAAAAGTAAATTGTAACGTTTAAATGATAAATATTATAAAGTGAATAGTAAAATCACGATTTTACTGTTTGAAATGGTAATTTTTAGCAGTTGATCATTACTTATTATAAATCGACTGTTATTTATTACAGTTTACTTTTTTCCGTGTAATGTAGAATGTACAAAAGCCACAATTTCTAATTTAATATCCAAAAGAAGTGATTAGTAGCTGTCACTATAGTAAATAACCACTCTTTCATCTTAAAAAATTACAGTTTCAAACATTAAAAATTGCCATTTCAATATATAGTCCATATTATGAGGAGAAGGGGGTCTCGCTCTGGGAGAATTTAACATTTGAAACAGTAAAAATTATACTTTTAAAAGATACATTTTACCAGTCCAAGCAAGTCAATAATTATAGTTTGATTTTTAGCGTTGCGTTTAAAATTTACCATTTTAGTTTGTAAATATTGACGTTGCTTGTATTAGAAGTTTACTAACTTTATTTTATACTTTTTACATATCATAAAATCATTTTTTAGGTACAAAATGATAAATATCAAAGTCTGAATTCTTAATTATTATACTTTAACATTTCAGATATTCACACAGCGAATATTATTGTTTGAAATAGTATTTTCTTCCATGTAAAGAGTAAATTGTAATGTTTAAATGGTAAATATTACAAAGTGAATAGTAAAATCACGATTTTACTGTTTGAAATGGTAATTTTTAGCAGTTGATCATTACTTATTATAAACCGACTGTTATTTATTACAGTTTACTTTTTTCCCTATAGCCATTCGCATTCGGTGACTTACAATTCTTTCAAAGAATTTAAAAATAAAAAATTTAACTCAATTAATGCATTTTTTCGCAAGTTACAGTGTATCCGGAGTTTCATACATGACAGGAAAATTTTTGGACTTATTTTAATATTTTTTTCCCTTTCTATTGCACTAAATAAATTTTAGAAAAGTATCAAATTAATCTCCATTAAATTATCTTAACAATACACTAAGAAAAAAAATACTTTTATTAATAAAATTTTCTTGATATAAGAATTAATGTTCTTGAAAATTTTCAAGAATATATATTCTTAGCTCAAGAACTTGTTAAATTGATTGAAATAATTTTTACTTAATTTAAATAAAGCTATTCTCTTGTTTATCTATTATCTAATGATAAATATTAATGCTCTTCTCTTCAGAAATTAATAATTAATAATAATAGAATATTTGATCGTCATCGAATTTCTTGAACCAAGAAATTGTTAATTGAGTAAAAGTATTTTTTTTTTCAGCGTACTATGCAAAATATCTTGATTCTGAGAACTAATAAGACTATAATAATAAAAATAGTTACACTGATAGAATTATTTGTTTATAGTTAAAAATATTTGTTAATATTTAACAAATTATTTATTAGAGACCACTTTTTAGTTCTTAATAAATATTTCTTAGTATTTAAAAAGATTTCTTAATATTTAATAAATGAATATCAGATTTATTAAATACAAACAAATCATTTTAAATACTAAGAAATATTTGTTTAATACTAAAAAGTGGTCTCTAATAAATGATTTGTTAACTATTAATTAACAAATATTTTTTATCAGTGTACCGAAAAAAATTTTTCGATCGTAAAGCACTGTCTGATGCTTCGCATCATAAGTCGTACAATTATACACTGAATAATTTTAGTAAGTTATGAATAAAAAAATATATCCAGCGATAGGATCTATTATCCAGTTTAGTCGACAAAGATGAGCTTAAACGCGTGGCTCAGCAACGACCGGCATCAGTATATATCACCAGCATATACATAACTGCAGTCGCACATGGCGCAACGCAGTAACAGTGATAGCGTTATGTATGACGCAACGTCATAGTCGTACGGTCCAGGCGCATGTAATGAAGAAATAAAAAAAAGTAACTAACCATAAACTATTCTTAATATAAATTACTGCAGCAGCAGCATCACCGGACTTAGCTACCTGGTGACACACTATCAATTAAATAAGTAATGAGAATATAATGTATAACTATCTACATAACGTAACGTTGATTATAGATATGACAGTAGAATAAGAAATAATAAAACCGGCAGAGCAGAGCCAGAGCCAGAAGTATATAGAGTAGATGACACAGTGTAAGTGCTCCTGCGCCCTGGATGCTGCTGGTGATCCCCCTTTCTCAAAACTCTCTCAGCCTTTGACGTCGACTGGTCCTGCGCGAAGATACGCCGTCACCCTTTGGCCAGATTTAACTGACGTTTAACCAGTGAGAGCCAGGCTGCTTCCATAGCCGCTTCCTGATGATTATTCAATCAGTTTATTAACCTCAAGCCGGATTTATTAATTTCGTGTCGATACTCGACGAGCAACGTGCTTTCATATTCTTCTAAATAATCACTATTAATAACACAATAATTATATCTTTGCTTATCATTCAGGATTTATAATTTATTGTTGAGGTTATGATTGTGTGAAGAAACTTACCAAGTTATTTGTGCCAATAAAATTCAGGTTTTATATAAATAATTATAACACTGAAGTTAACAGACATTAAAAATTTTTTTAGAATTTTATAATAATTTAAATTATTATTAAAAAATTCCACATGTGAAAATTAATAAAAATTACAATGATAATAAATTTAGCAGATATTTAATCATTTTTTTTATCAAATAAATTATGGCAAAAAAAAATATAAAAATAATTGACATGTAGAAATTAAAAAAAATTTTTTTAAATTAAAAATGCAATTTTTTTAAAATAATTTTTTGGAACAAATTTTTTTGTTAAAAAAAATTAAAAAATTTAGCAGGCATTTAATAATTTTTAGAATTTTTTTTAACAAATAAATTATATAAAAAAAAATTGACGTAGAAATTAAAAAAAAATTAAAAACGCAATTTTTTTAAAATAATTTTTTGGAACAAATTTTTTTGTTGAAAAAAATAAAAAAATTTTTTATTGTAATTGATTTATCAAAAAATATTTTTAAAATTGACAGCTGACGGCTAACTTCAGTATGATAAAAATTACTTACATTAACAAGAGCTTTATTAATAGTGAGCATGAGCGAAGAAAATCCAATTCTAGTTTCAGTGATTGTCTGTGATATATAAATGCAAGATTTTTAATTTTAGTGTCTTGCATCTGAGAGATAAATTATTAAGTGTATAAATAATTTTAGTTTTCAAAACACGCTAAACTCTGCAGTGATAAAAAATTACGACCAATCACGCGTTCACGGTATCCCGCCATGTCACGGGTGTCGTGATATTCGAAAAAGCTAGATAATATATATGCGTACACATAATATATGTGGGTGAGAGTGTCTTGTATATATATATATATAATATAATATTATTATATCGCTTCTCTGGGATGTAGGAAGTAAACTGTGTGTACAAACGTGTCTGATGATAATAACGATAATTTTTAGAATGATATGTGAATCCATCGACAGGAGCACTACACACCGTGTAAAATATGAATATGTTAATCAAGACTGATGGATTTTGTTTACATTTAATGACATCTTTATTTATGTACTTACTTACTGCATGTCATTTTATATAAAATATGATATAAATATACGGTCAGTGTATATTTGCTGTCATATCACTGGATGTCGGTTTAGTTGTATTATGTTACATGTAATATTAATGACGTCCTCTCAGCGTGGTGAAGATTATAGGTTATTAGACTAGTGCTAAAACATTGTGGTATTAATGATGTGCTCGAATAAAAATAATATTATTATTATTATTGACGATAATAATAACAGTAATGGTAATAGTAAAAGTTTTAACAATAAAAGTTTATTAATACTCAGAGCAACAGTGAAGAACATTGATCTTAAGTTGTCATGTGGGAAAAATAATAGTCAGACTAAGTGCAACAACTATGGCGGACACATTCTGGGTTGATTAATCCCATTATTTTTTTTAATACCTTTTTTATTATCATTATTTTTCTCGAGTTTTTATATCCGAGGGCTTTAGATATATTTTTATCTCAAGGGCTCTTGTGTCAGTTCGAGATGAGAGTGACGAGGTGTCTCCGTTATACAAGTAAGTACTCTTTATATTTTTCTAGCTATGTCTTATGTACTTATATAGAATAAAAATATATATTTTTATATATAATTATTTATTATTGATGAAATAAGGTTGAATTGTCTTTTAAGAATTTAAATTGTTTGGAAGAAATGAGACTGAAAATAGCAGAGCTAAAAAATTTTTAACAAAAATATATATTGAAAGTTATAATATATTTTTATGGATAGTATAAAAATTAGCAGGGAAAATTAAGTTAGTCAATATTTAAAAATGAAAACATTTTTAGTTGAAAAAATTAATGAAAATTAATTTAGCTGATATTTTATAATTTTAAGAATTTTTTTTTTTTAATTATGTTAAATAAAATGAAAAAAAAATTGATATTCAGAAAATTAAAAAATTTTATTTTTTATAATTTTTTGGAGCTAATTTATTTATTAAAAAAAATTTTTAAATGGTCAAGCGACTGCTAACTTTAATGTCATAAAAAATTGATTTAGCAAATATTTTATAATTTCAAAAAATTTTTTTAAAAATAAATTATGACAAAAAAAAAGTAGAAAAAAAAATTGACATTTAGAAAATAAAAAAATTGAAAAATGCAATTTTTTAGAGATTATTTTTCGGGGCAGATTTATTTATTAAAAAAAAAAAATAAAAAATGGTCAAGCGACTGCTAACTTTAATGTGACAAAAAATTAATTTTGAAGATATTTTATAAATTTAAGAATTTTTTTAACAAACAGATTGCCAAATAAAATGAGAAAAAAAATTGATGTTTAGAAAATTAAAAAATGCAATTTTTTAGAAATTGTTTTTTGGAACAAATTTATTTATTAAAAAAAATTAAAAAATGGTTAAGCAACTGCTAACTTTAATGTCATAAAAAATAATTACAAAAGAAATGTTCATTTTTTAAAAATTTAAAAAACTATAAGTGCAATTAAAAAAAAATATTTTTTAACTCTAATGAATAAATTTAAATAAAATAAAAAATGTCGGCTAATTTTAGTATTACAAACTATCGGATGTTGGGTAGTTCCTGTATCATGAGAAGAAATCGCGTTTGATAAGAAGAAATAAAAGTAACCCGCGATTTCTTGTTTGCCGTCTGATTTAAGAAGACGAACGGGTATCGATTGATTTTCTGGAGTGACTCGCGTTGACGTGCTGCTCGTCTATGAGAAAAAGGTAATAGGGAAACTAAAAAAGTAAAACTTAGACCTAACTTATATACTTATAGAGCCTCGTAAATTCCCTCGGGATTTTTATCCGAACTTCCATGTGTAGCCGGGCTGGAGCGTTCCTGGTTTATTAAAGTATGCCAAACGTTTCGGAGTGAAAAAATAGCAGTAGTAGTGATAATAATAATAATAATGGTGGAATATAATAAAAGATATAAAAAAGTCAACGTTCGCTGGTCGAAGCAACTTTTGGAATTTCAGCATTTTCCGCAGAATTGACATTTTAGCTGAGAGCTTTTCTTCTTGATTTACGTCACACGTTTCAACTGTATAGTGTGAAGAAAAGTTTATAGTCTTTTTCTTTCTCTTTTTCTCTGTGTATATGCATCACATGTGGATATATATACTACAAGAGATAACATATACTGTCGCGCGGTTTTGCACGTGTTTCGCGTTTATCTAAAACCTCCGAAAGCCTGGAAAATCACCTGTAGTCTAGTAAACTAAACCGCACGCTAATTTACTCTTGTAACTGATTAAAAAACAAGGGAAAAAATCAATTGATTGAACACATTAGCCAGTGTACTGATATAAAAAATATATATATAAAAATATATACACTGGGGATTTTATGTAGTACCTAAAGGTCTTTATATAAAAATTCTCTTTAATTAAAAATTCTATTTTTGGCGTTTACTTGACCTAATTAGCCCAGAAAATGGCGACGGGTGTTCTTGTTTAAATAAATTAACGTTGACATATTGTATTTTAGCATTACATTCTTAATTATTTAAAAGTTAATAATTAAAAAAGTTTTTAAATTTTAAACTGTCAGTCTAGCGCTCACGTAGTAAAAAAAAAGTAACTAATAATGCCTCAAGAAAATATAAACTTTTGTTTTTTGTTATTTAAATTTTTAAATTTCGCGGTTAAAATTATATTGTTGTAACAAATGACCATTAGATGACATTATTAATTATAATTATGTCTGAATATACTTCACTTGGCCTGCCAGTTTTAAGGATTGTTTTATTAATTATTAAAAAAATTAACATTATTGTTGTTAATATTATCGTCCATAATTAATATTATTAAAGTTAGCCGACGTTTTTAATTTTTTAATTATTTTTCATTTATTAAATTAGAATTAAAAAATATTTTTAAAAAATTGCACTTACAGTTTTTCAAGTTTTTTACGAGTGGAATTTTTTTTTTAATAAAAAAAAAAATTGTTAAAATTTTTAGATGTTGGCTAACTTAATTTTCATCCATAATTATATAATAATAAAATTAGCCGACATTTTTGATTTTGTTATTTTGCTTAATTTATAAATAAAAAATATTTTTAAAGAATTGCACTTATAGTTTTTAAAGTTTTTAACAAATGAAAAAGTTTTTTTTTTTTTTAATTCTTTAAAAAAAAAAAATCATCAAAATTTTTAGATGTCGGCTAACTTTATTTTCATTAAAAATTAATGTAGCACATATTTAATAATTTTAAAAATGTATTAAGATATAAATTATGGCAAAAAAAAAATAAGAAAAAAAAATTGTCATCTAGAAGTTTAAAAAAATAAAAAATGCAATTTTTTAAAAATAATTTTTTGGAACAAATTTTTTTGTTGAATAAAATTAAAACATTGTCATGTGACAGCTAACTTAAATGTCATTAAATTAGGACTAAAAAATATTTTTAAAAAATTGCACTTATAGTTTTTCAAGTTTTTTACAAATGAAATTTTTAAAAATTTTTTTTTAATAAAAAAAAATTGTTAAAATTTTTAGATGTCGGCTAACTTAATTTTCATCCATAATTATCAATAATTATTTGTATATGAAGAATGTGGACAAGATAGGATCATAATAACAAATTATATTATTATTTCTTGGACGTTTCGGTCATTTATTAGACCTTCCTCAGGTATCTGAAAATTACACATGTTAATAACCAACAAAATAACATAACAATTGATATAATTACAATATTTACCATAATACGAATCACAACAATCACTATCTTACATTGCACAGTTGCAATATGATTATTATATTTTCAATAATACCTTACCTTTAAGAGATATTAATTGAATAGAAAAATAATTGGATCGATTAATCATGTTGCTAAAAAGTTTAACAACTGACAGAAGAGCATTTATATATTAAATTGTTCTTCTAAGTTTGTATCACTAATTAATGGATAAAAGATAAGTATCTGAAGCAACAATTAATAACTATCCGTATAATTAAATAATATACCGTTTATATCTTATTAGAGTTTACTATTAAGAGAATAATGATTCTTATAAATATGAATGAACCAGTCAGAGATTTAGATAGCACATCTGAAACGTCTAGTCGATGAAAGTGCGCAAACATAAATTTTCCGAGGAATAAAATAGTTTGAAGTTTGCTGAGACTTGTACCAGTGATTATTGTATTGTTGTTGATTGCACGGTGTACCTGTGCTTGCAAGGCGACCGAGTAACGAGTTTTCAGAATGATGGATGTCTCAAAGAGATGACAGAATAGAAAAGTATCAACGGTATGGTATACATATATACATATACCTAACCATACTATGAAGAAAGAGAAGAGAAGAGAAGAGAAGAGTGTGTTGGAAAATACAATCGCCGTGAGCTCAACTCTATTCTATAATACTACTATACAGCACACTAGCATAGTACACGAGCAAAGCACGAGGAAAATAGGTGGCGGGGAGTTCGGACCGGGACGTCGTTTCAGTCTCCATGGTAACCCGAGAGCTATGCTGGTGGGTGGCTTTTCCCGGTGTAGTGGCGCGGTCGAGCTACCCTCTGAGTATAGAATACTATACCGAGTATGAGTGGAGAACAGAGAACAGAAAGAGACCGTTGAATAACGTGTAAGGGTAAGAGCACGGGCTCTTTGCGTTTAGTTGCTCTGCGACCATTTTATACGCACGCGACTACAAACTACGATGACTAGGATGTGACCCAAGGGATCACGCGGGTACACGAGTACAAACTTTTCTACAGTTTTAGGTATAGGTATATCAACGTATATCAACGTATAAATATCAGCAGGGTAGAGATTCTGCTGGGAGGGCAGATGAATGAAGGCGACGATCCTCCGTGACAGAGACTATTTTTCATTTGGCCCCTTGACAACCTTTTGTTGAACCTAATTTTCTACGAGTCTGCATCACGATAAATAACCGTTCAAAATACGGATACCGGTTTTTATGGTTATTCGTTTGTTCCTATTGGTTTCATTAAAAATAAAAAAGACCATTCGGCAGTCGAAATGGAAGTAGATTTCATAATAAGTGTAAAAATCCAAAAATTACTGCGATCGGAAACGACCGCGGCTTGTCACCACGATAGCGTCGCCAATTTACAATGGATCTTTATCAAACTCAACATACTTATTCTACAGATAGATACCGAGGTCAAGTTCGAAGATGAGCTTAATCGGTCAAGTAATTTAGAAATGCCATGATTTTTCAAACTTAACATACTTCATTGACAATTATGATATTTCATTGATAACAATTTTTTAATAAAATATTTGTTTCACTGAGATGTAATTAAGAAAGAATGTGACATTTACAGACAAAGTATTCTGTCATAATTTACTGAATAATTACAATATTTTTTTAATGAGGAAACATTACCTTTTTCGATGACTTGTTCCAAAAATTTTCTTTCTTTTAATTAAAAATTACAGAGATATTAATTGTAAAAAATAAAAATTATACAATTCATTATTAAATATTATCAACTTTATTGAAAATAGTTTGTTCATATGTAAATAAAAATAAACTTTGTTCAAGAAAATTATCCTTGAATCAAGAAAATTATTTATAAGAATATCCATGATCTTGTATTATTTTATTTTTAAATTCAAAAATGCTTGTTTGGATGTGCTTTAGCTGTTGTATTTCACACCTAAATTTTTGAGACTACACATATGATATAGTACTCAAATTGAAGCTTATTTAAAGAGCTTTCAGATGTATTTTACAGAATTTCAATAAGTTATCCCATTCAAAAGTTATTCGAGTAAGAAAGTGAAGAAATATGAATTTTTATGATTTTGAAAATTTTGAAATCATGGCATTTCTAAATTACTTGACCGATTAAGCTCATCTTCGAACTTGACTTCAGTATCTATCTGTAGAATAAGTATGTTGAGTTTGGTAAAGATCCATTGTAAATTGACGACGCTATCGTGGTGACAAGCCGCGTTATATCGTATATATATAAACTTTTGAACCATATGTATTTTCTGACTCAGCTCGTCGAGTTAAGTCGGAATATAGCAAAATTTTTCAAAAGTTTTGTCATGAGGACCATTGCAATAGTTAGATTTCTATGAAATCTACTAAAAACGAACAAAAAGGTTTAATGATGAACTTATCTGTCATGGTGAAGTTTAAAAAATAACTTCGTCGTAATCAGTCGATCAAACTCGGAAAAACTTGGTATTGGGGCATTCCATGCGAAATGGAAAAATGACTAAAATTAAAAAATTTCTCTAATTCATTCTAATTTAGTCCTAATTTATTATTAAAAGTCTATATTTAACTAATTTGTAAAAAAAAAAACTTTTTTTAATAATCAATAAGAAAATCAATTTTTTTCCCCTAGTAACTTTTCAGAAGTACTAACTTCTATCCGGTTCAAATGTTGTTTTAGTAGTTTTAACAACAAATTCATTTTATGTTTGTTCTTGACTAACATATTTATTATTATAGTTTTAAGAACAAATTTTTTTATGATCGTTATTAATTAACACCTAAGTTTATCAAGATCGTGTTGTCAGCATGCTAAATCCTTTATTTGTGTTTTTTAATTAGTTTTTTTTTTTAATTATCTTAAATAATTTATAGTTAAATATATAAACAATAATGTTTCTAAGGTTAAAATAATATAAAAGTCTTTTTAATAAACAATTTCATGTACACATTTTGTACTTGTCCCACTAGTCATAAAAATAGTATATTACACACCTAGGGAAGTAAAGTAGAAATGTCTCAGATCACATGTAATTGTTGGCCGAGGCGAAGCCGAGGTCAACAAACATGTGATCTGAGGCTTTCTTATTTACTTCCCGAGGAGTGTATACTATTTTTTGTCCGACGAAGGCGGAAAGCGGCAACTTAGTTTAGCGCAGCGGGACGAAAGTTGCCACTTTCTCGCCCGGAGGGCAAAAAATTTTTTTTAATTGTTTCTACGTAGGTAATCAGTCTAATTTTTCATAATATTGAATGTTCGTAGGATAAATTTTGTATTGAGAGGGAAGTATTTTTCTTAGTCCCACCAGTCACACTCAGTCAAATGATAATTACGAGAAACTTAAAAAGTAATCGAGGTTTTTGATAAAGGGATGTTGTTAATTAGTTATTCTTCTATATTATAAGATAAATTTGACTATAGTATAAGTTTCAGTCAGTCACATAATCATAGCTTATAATTGATGGAATTCCAGAGTCAAATGTCCCACCAGTCACTATGGAATGCCCCTATTCTGAAAGTGAAATCAAGTTTTAACTTCATTAATGATTTATACGTCCGAACTATCCAATTATGGAAAAATTAACTTGATTCAAGATAAAGAATTTTGGACACAAAAAATCTACTTGTATATACAGTTCAAAAAATACTTTTTATCACTGAGGGCCAGTTTTTCAACCCCGGGTTTAAGGATTTTATCATTGTGAATATATCTATATATAATATAGATATATAGATATATTCACAATGATAAAATACCTAAACCCGAGGTTGAAAAACTGGCCCTGAAAATTCAAAACAGAATTTTTTATAATTATTCTAAATATTTATTTATTCAGGGTAAAAGACCCCATTAGTGGCAGGGACCCCATTATTGACACTTTCTTTGATTTTGATGCTTATTCAATTAATGAAACCATTAATTTCAATAATGAATATATTATTTCTAATCTTTAAGACCTTTTGATCAAAAAAATTTTTAATTTTTATTCCAAGGAGAAAATTAATTCATTGAAAGAAAAAGTGCCACTAATAGGGGTTAAAGGTGCCACTAATGAGGTCATTTACCTTATTTATTTATTTATTTATTTGCAAAATCCAACAGCCATAGCCACTAACAGGGTTAATAATCTTTACAAATTAATTATTCTTAAATTATCTTTGTGATGACAAGATATCCAAAAAAGTTAAGTAATAAATTCAGATTGCATTAATCGCTTCATAACTACTCGAGTAGGTAAACATAAAAATAAAAATAATAACAGAAAAAAGTTATAGATGTGTAAAAAGAAAATTTGAGTAATTATAGACATAAATTAACGCCATTTTGCAACTATGCTGCAATGTAATTTTTAATTACGATCATGATTATAAAGTTCTCTTCATAATAATAATTTAAAACTTTAAAAATGATTATTTTTATGAAGGGAATTTTCAACTAAATATTTCTAATTAATGCCAAGGAAAAAAGTTTTTTTTTCCTAAAAAAATATAAAAAGACCTTGTACAGTATTTATTTATGTTTAAAACAGTCCTCTAATTTACTATACGAGCATTGGTTACTGTGATATCAATGATCAAAGACAAAAGGATCCTTTTTCATTCAAAGTCGGATATCTAACCGAAAAATAGACGCAGAGAAAATAAAAAAAATACACATCGAAGCTGAATGAACAAGCTAACAGGGCGTATTGGTTTAACTAGAAAAAAATTTCCAAATCTATACCCGGAAAAATGATTTTTAAATATTTTTCACCTGCTATTTATGGAGGTTGCGAAATATCAGTTTCACTAAGCTTTTTTTTTATTTCATCACAATGAAAATTATTTTTACTAAAATATTAAACCTTTACAAGCTAGAAAAATTTACGGAATTTTTTTCAGTACAGTATCGAGTTACAAAGATCATGTAACAGTTTGAAAAAGTTTTTTTAAATGTCTATTTTTCACACTTCTAACAACACAACCTTTTAACCTACAAATAATCCTGAAATGAAACAAACCATTTTTGTAAAAGAGCATAAAAGCTAGTTTAAAGAGTTTTATTTTTTACTTTTTTGTTTTACAACAGTTTCTGTGTATTTAATGAAAACCTAAAGTTATTTAGCCGACCTGTATGTGTAAAGAATGTTACTACAATATCTATTTTACTTTTTAAATATATACAAATGAATATATATATAATATGAACTATTTAAAAACATAAACTCCTAGTAGATAATATTGACTTTTTCTTTTTTAAGTATTTATCTTCTTAAAGTTCAAAGATGAGTCAAGTTTATTAAATATTTTATGAGTGATATTCATTTTCAGTTTGCAAAGACAACAAAGCTATTTTCAATACCATTTTTTTGCATAACTTTTAAATTCTTAAGAACGAATCAAGTTTTTATATAAATTTTAAACTCTTAATTTTTTTTTTATTTTTTATCTTATTTATAGTTTAATAATTTAATAGGTTTATATATTTATAAAAAGTATAAATTTTTTTTTCCGGTTGCTGGATGGCTTTCTTTTTTTAAAGCCAAGGAAATTGCTAGCCGAAGCAATTGCTCTCAATTTTATAATTTTAAGTACCAATTAGTCTGATGATTATTAAAGTTGAAATAAAAATTTTTATTAACATATGAACAAAATAAAAATTACAGATGATTTGTTAGTATCACTGAAAATTAAACAATCATTGTCCAAGCTTAACTTATTATTTTTCTGAAAGTAAAACATTGTACTCTGAAAGAATAATTAATACATGGTCCAAACAATTAACTCTACCAAAAATTAATAGAACACTAAGTACTAAAAATTCACTTTATATTGCAATAAAATACTTCAATCTACTTTCTAATAATCTGAAAGCTCTTAATTATAATAGAAGATTAAGAAAGCATATTGTGAGGTGGATTAGATCTATTATACTTTACTTGCCGATAAGTGGTAATTTGTAAAATTATTTTATGTTAAACTTCCTTATACATTGTACACTACTTAGTTAACTAATTTATAAGTTTACGATATAGCTTAACTTTTATTATAATTGGCCTTGTTTACATCTTATTAACTAAATTTCATTATCTAAATCATACTAATAAATCTCATAATAGCAAATAGAATTCAAAAAATCTCAAAATTCATAATCATAAACCAAAATTTATATCCAAATATTATAATTAATTATTCGACTGAATATATTCTTGTACCTTATTATTTATATTTTGTATCTTTTTATAATTTTAAGTAATTATTGTAATAATTTGATGTATACTTATTAGGGTGGCGCAAAAAAACCGACTATTTTTTTTTTTTTGAGTCTCGAGTGAAAAAATGTTAGTTTTTGATGTTTTAAGAGTTCTCTCCAAAGGACAGCTTAAAAAAAAATTTTTAAGAGGTCGCTCAAAATTTTTTTAAATTTCAAAAATCGTCAAAAATCGAATTTAAAAAAAAATTTTTTTTCTCGTTACGTTATAATTTTATAAACGAAAAAAAAAAGGTTTTCCTCGAAGTTTCAGTTCAAAATGTGGATTTTAAAAGGTCGCTCATAATTTTTTTTTAATTTATTAGTGACTATTTAATTGGATTAGCATTTTTTGACTCTGAAATTAAAAAAAAAATTATAAGCGACCTTTCAAAATTTTAATTTTGAATTGAAACTTTCAGGAACTTATTTTTTTTTGGTCTGTAAAATTATGACGTAACGAGAAAAAAAATAAAAAAAAAAAATAAATTTCGATTTTTGAAATTTAAAAAAATTTGGAGCGACCTCTTAAAAATTTTTTTTTGACCTGTTCTTTGGAGAGGACACTTAAAACATCAAAAACTGACATTTTTTCATTCGAGACCCTAATACTTATATTCTTATATTCATACACATTTCAAATGTAATTTAAATACCTTGCCATTCAACCTATGCCTCGGCATTTACTATGAATAAATAAATAAATTATTTGTATTAGTTTTATAAATGTATTCCATTTTTCTGGTGTCTATGCACAGGTGCTTTTTGCACCTCTATAGAATGTTAACCAGAAGTAAAATAAATAAATATAATTATTTTTCAGGTAGAGGGTTGTCATCGGTGATTTTAAGGCGGAGAAGATCAAACTACCGCGGATACCCTAGCATCACAACGCATGGGAAATGAGTTGGTCGTAGATCAGAGACACTTGTTGCTTGAGGGAGTTGTTCGCGACAAAGGCAGAAGCCGACGAAGAAGAGGTGTAAGTGGACGGGAACGTGGGAGGAGGAAGAAGAGGAAGCGGCCGGGTGGTTGAACTGGATAAAATATTATTTTTTGTCAAACGAGTTGTAGTGGTGGTACCAGTGGTCACATTTGCAGAAAAAAAAAAACCAAGAAGGAAAAGCTGGTGCACCAGGTATAACCATTCGTGAAGCGCTGACACGTAAAATGATTGAGGGCAAGTTGTGGCTTGTGCGGTGACATTCGGTCGCGCGCATTGTCCAATCCTGGTTGGACATGTTCGCGTCAAAAGACAGGGTTTAAATGGCCAAAATTATTGTATTATCTCAACAACCACAGACTTGTTCGAGTTTCAACTTTATTAATTGATAATACTTAATTATTGGTAACTAAAGACGCAATCAAGAAATGGCTCATTAAAATAATAATAGTAATTACACTTGGAATTATATATTACGGCTATAATGAAATGAATGGGTTTTTGGGAGGATTGCAGTGAGGAAGCGGCACTAGAGCAAGCTGCTTCCGTCGGCCGTTCTTCCGCCACTAAATTATTGTTATCATTGGTACATAATGATGATGATGATGATGATTATTATAACAATAATATTGAGAAAGTAAAGTGTAATTATTTAAATAATAGTAATTTGTCAGAGAATAATCACACGTGGAGAGACGCGGCTACATTGGCGGCTGCGCCGACGACGATCGGAAGGCTGGATTACCTCCGTGGAATGTCTTCGGGCGCCAAGCGGCTGGTGCAGTCGCTGAGGGGCCGTAACGGTGGTAGTAGTGCCAGCGGACAAACACCAGGAGGACACCTTGGTAAAAACGACTGTTTTGTTGTCCGCGGTGTTGACAATTCTGGAGCTGGAAGCACCAGTGCCACGCGACTCTGTTATTACGACAGCGGTCACGAGCTTGACGAGATATCGGTGGTCGGGGGTGCTGCAACCCCAACTACGCCCTGTCATTACTCTGGGAATAAATACGGGAGTAGACAAACGTTGTACAGTATTGCGACAACGGTGCCGCCAGCGGCTATTTCGACTCCTGTTGCTCCAGCATCCGCGATATCTTCCATCGCGCGTTCTGCTACCGCTGCTGGTGAGTCACTTCATTATTTATCTATTTATTTTTGGTACTGTGTTTCTCTTGTGGGTTTATTATTTATACTGTATTATTATTGCAACAATTGTTTTTGTTGGTTTAATTTTTATGTAGATTGCAAATTAACGTTTGGTTATGCTTATCGAGTTACCGTAACAAATAATCATCAAGCGCAAAAGCAACATTTTGTATTTAACTGAATTTCCTTAGTTGAACCCCGGTGACTAAACTGGAAACATCGTTCTGCTTCTCGGCGCATCCGGGTGACAGAGGCTGATCCAATTAAACGACAACTCGATTCTGTCTAAACCGAGATGAGAGTGTTGAAAGTTGCTCTCTACTTTGTATTTATCTAGTTGTATATATAGATACATTATATCTGTATCGGTGGACGTATATAAAACATTTTAGTGTACTTTGGATTAGAATTTACCTTTAATCTATTTTGGTAGTAGTTTAGGTTTATTCTTTTGGTTTAATGTTTGTTAAAACTTTCAGGAAATTATTTTATTTACTTTTGATAAATTTATTAATTTATTAAATGGTAGCTATTTTTTTTTAATATTTAAAAAATTTTTTTATTTTTGAAAAAATATTATTGTTTATTAAATATTTATTATTTTTGCGGAGTTCCCAATTAAGGAAAATATTGCATTTAATTATTAAAATGTATCATTAATTTTTATATTAATACATGAGCTATGAAATATAATAGAGTAATGGTAATTTACAACATAAACAAACACAAAATTACATTTTTTCAAAAACCTGCTGGTTAAACATACTGGAAATATTTATACTATACTTAATAAAATTGGTATTAGAAATCAATCATCACTTAAATTTAGCAACAATACTTTTTAAGATGTTTATAAAATTTAGAACAATGATTTTAAATTATTAAATATAAAATTATAAAAAATGTTTACCATTTACTCAAACCGTTTTGTAGGAATTCTTCTGCGCTATTTATTATTGTTAAAATGGATTTTTTAATTACTTTTTTTCCATTGCATTATTAATTATTATCGTTAAGCAAAAGCTATTTAAAATTTTATAGAACAGGTAACAAATTATATTAATAACGGATTTTTGGATAGTATTATCATTAGATAACAACCAAATTTTATTTGAGAAAATTACAGTTTAAGTTTTTATAAGAATATTTATTACTTATATTTATATGTAAAATGTTAAACCTTGAAAATGAAGATTCTTTACAAAACCAAAAAAACTTCCGCGCTACTTTAGCATATGACGGATGATGAAATATAAAAGACAGGGAACGTTGTATCGGGATTTTATAAACTTGTAGCGACATTTCTATGCTAGACGCTTCTACTAGAGAGAAGCCTTTAGCGGAAGCGGTCATTTTAAATATCATTGCTATCACTTAGGCCTTATTACCCGCGGGTACCTTAGTTTTTCGGGTAAGTTTCTTGTGTTTCCATAGATATTGACGTGTTTTTTGACAAAGAATTATTCTAGAGGACTAGGGTATTTTTTTGAATCACTCCAGATTCTAAAATTTTATGATTTTTATTTTTATTCTCATTTTTTTTATCTTTGTTATTTTTGCTGAGCTCAACCAATATCATTTCTCAATTATAATTATCAATTACCAATACTACGTACTATAAACTCTGTATAGCCTCCCCTTGCAAGAAACATGTTGTAAATTGTTTCAGCAATAAATTATTTAATCTTATCTAACATTTATTAAAATTACTAATGTTAAACGATAATTAAAAAAAATTTAATAGTCAAATTACAAAAAAAAAAAAAACATTGTATCTTTGTTAAAAAATTTTTAATTTTTGAATTAGAAGTTAATTATTTAATATTAAATTTAACCAAAAAAAAATTCATTTTTTTTATATAGCTTATTCTTAAAATCTAAAGATTTAAAATAACAAAAATCAGTGTAATATGTTAAGGTCAGGAGTAAGGTCGCGGTTCAGTCCGACATTATATCGAAGCACGAGGGAAACATCAGTTACTTCGGTCAGACCCAAGAATTTTTTTTATAAAAAAAAATTTACAGTATCTGCACTTTATAATGAAATTCTTTAATTTAAATTGCCGCCAGCTGTTTATTTTTAAAAAAATTTTCATCGGACCGCAGTTTCTAAATAAATTTACATTTCCGTCTATTTGATCATTTTTTGTTAAATAATAACGCTGACGACGTTTTTGATGAGTTTATTTCATAAAAATAACATAAATCTAGATTTAAAAACTCTTTAAATTCTTTTTTTATTGTCTTTGAAAGCTTAATTCAAGTTTATACTTGACATTTCTGTACGTTATTCACATGAAAACCTTTGAAATAATTTATCTTCTAAATCAAAGGGATAATTTCCTGAGTTTGAGTGAAAAAGTTATTTTCATAAATTCTTCATTATTTATATTCAAAAAATAAATTTTTTTTTGTATTTCAACTAACAAGCACTCTTTTGAATTTTAAATGCTTACTTATTGTTGTAGTAAATTTTAATAAATTGATACTCAAAAATTCAATGCAGTTATATCACAATGCCGCACACATGGTAGTTCATTGCGAATAACATCCATAGAATCATACGGCTCTGTTATAATTTCATTACCTTGAACGTGAAAAAGTTCTATTGTTACCACGAAATATATACATACAATCAATTAAAAAGTTTCGAGTCCATTTATCTAGAGGATCAGATGGAAATCCTATTGTATTCCTGTAGGTTTTAAATTTTATAAAGATTAAATTTTAATTTAAGGTAGTTCTTTCTCAGGGTTTAGTTTATGCTATTGGTTTCTTTCTCACTTACTAGCGCTGCTTCTTTTACAAGTTATTAGATAGGGAATTTCTAAATTTTTATAGAGTAATTGTCTGTATATTATTCTACTAAATATTAATTTTTTATAAAGTTCTTAAGAACGGTTCCTATCTTTTTCTCTTCTTGCACTCATCAAGAGTGTAAAAATTAAAATTAAATTTAAATTTAAAGAAAATTCTTTGCTAGAAAATAGATAATTAAATAATATATTAGTAAAGCGTATTTCCTAAAATTTATCTAACTTTAGAAAAAAATCGTGAACCTGTGATAGATGGAAACGCTTTTTTAAATTTCTTCAATACATAAAAATAATAATTTACCGTTTTCTTACTCTTTTCCTATACCGCCTGTGTAAAAATGTCATTTAACAATTTTTTTAATTTATTTAAAAAATAAATTATTACTAAAAAAATATTTTTTTTAAATTGCACTTATAGTTTATTATAATTTCGAAAGATAGAATTTTTTTAAAAGTTTTCTTTATCATTTTTTAATAATAAATAATCCTAAAAATTATTATATGTTTGTTAGATTCAATATATTGATAGAAGGATTTGTTTATAGTTAAAAATATTTGTTAATATTTAATAAATCATTTATTAGAGACCACTTTTTAGTCTTTTACAAATATTTCTTAATATTTAAAAAAATTTATTAATATTTAATAAATGAGTATCGGATTTATTAAATACAAACAAATTATTTTAAATACTAAGAAATATTTGTTTAATACTCAAAAGTGGTCTCTAATAAATGATTTGGTAACTATTTTTTAATACAAATAAATCCTTCTATCAGAGTATTTATTATTCACTTATCTATACTTCAAGATTCAAAAATTTCTTAAATTTTTTTTTTGCGCAATCCTTGAAAAATTTCTTTTTTTCATGGTGAAAATAATAAACCTTGAATCGATTAAAAAAATATAAAATTTAATATTATATAATAGTATAATTATTAATTTAAAGTAGTTGTTTATGCTCAGTCTGTTGTTGTCCGTCTTGTAATTATTGTAATTTTATAACTAAAAATTGTTGACTATTTTGTTTTGATGGAATGGAGATTGACTAAGTTTCTTAATAATATGGTTACCGCTTGTTTGACTTTATATATTGTAAAACGATGAAATCTTTCGGAGTTTATTTTGATACACAACAGTGTTAACCTTAAATTTTGCCTGATGGAGTAGTGAAATACAATGAACCGTTGCAACATTTAAAAATTAGCACTGTTTTTTTCCTATCCAAGTTCCTGATAATTATACTATTATCTTTAATATCATGGATGATAACACAAATTATAATTTAATATTATATTTATGTAAAAGCACTAAATAATCTAAAATTCTGTGATACGGTAGTAACTTGCGCCAAGTACCCATTCTATATTTTCTGCTTATAAATTCAAGCCTTATTTTCCATAAATCAC
The DNA here is from genome assembly GCF_020080835.1 of Cotesia glomerata. Lineage (NCBI taxonomy): Eukaryota > Metazoa > Arthropoda > Insecta > Hymenoptera > Braconidae > Cotesia > Cotesia glomerata. The sequence goes on from NC_058167.1 coordinate 12,549,632, forward strand.
CTTATCATCTTTAAAGATATATTTTTTAAATTATCAAATAATGAAACAAACAAAATAGTTTATTTCTACAGAGTAAAACAAATTTTTGCCAACTAAACGCTCGAAATTCGCTTAAACAGTTCCTTAGAATTCCAAATTCTTCCGAAAAATTACACTCATAGGTCAGTTCTCCAAAGTCCACATCTACCATAATAATATAAATTTATATACTGGCAGAGCTTATCTTATCAGAGCTAGAGTCGCCGGTCTTATTTGTTTGGTAAATTAAACTCTACTGGCATAAATGCTAAATGCATTCCCGTATACTACAGATCGATGGTTTAACTTTGGTCCGCCGGCAGTGGCATCAGTATATTCACTAGCTAGAGATATAACAAAGTCAATACTATCCCAGTAGTTTGTACTATGTACTGTGCAGGTTGCAAGCTGGACTGGTGCCCAAAAATATAGGCCTGCCTTTATCGATGGATCCCACAGTGAGATTGTTCAATGCGATTGGCCATTTGCCAGTTATCGAACTTTGTTTTATACAGAATCCGTAACTAGTATAGTATAGTATGGTCCTAAAAATTTTGGTGCTCTCTAGTGTTATATCGGTCCAGCGATCAGCTTGATTTTACTCGCGTCAACTCCGAGGTTTTCCTCGTTAAATAAAATAAAATAAAGCTGGAATTAGTAAGCCGTACATTGGAAATATTTTTTGAATGTATCTCTGTAAATGAATGATGACGGATATAAAGAGTTTATAGTTTGTAGTTTATAGTTACAGTTTATGCGGAGGTATTGTAGGGAGAGATCACCAGAAGTAGATTGACAAATTCGATTATATAGACTGGATGGTTGTGCTAGAACAGTAAATCAATGTAAAGTAAATTCAGTGGGGTGTTTAGGCAAATTGGGCCGAATCTTCTGGGCGATTACCGTTCGATATCCGGTTGGACACCGTCCTCAGAATACCGACACAAATTATCATTGCTGTAAATGTCTCTTAGGTCAAGCATCGACCGGCAGTTATCCGGGTCTGATCGGCGGCTATGGAGACGGCGATAAGCGGACCGGGAATAATGCCCGAACACCGGACATCAGACTCAGGGGTGAGGAAGACACCAAGAGTGTCGAGAGCACGGTATCGAGGTCCAAGCAGAGCTTGTTCGACACTGGGTTCGATCGGCTGGTTGGAAAATCCTCCAACCAGCGGTATTACAATCAACATCATTACCAGCAGCATCAACAGTCAAATGACTCTAGAGGCCGACATCAAGAGCAGCAGGTTTGTTTTTTTGGTTATAAAAATTTGGTTTTTTTTCTTAGGTAGTAGGGTAAAAGACCCCATTACTGACACTTTCTTTGATTTTGGTACTTATTCAATTAATGAAATCATTAATTTCAATAATGAATATATTATTTTTAATCTTTAAGACTTTTAGATCAAAAAAATTTTTAATTTTTATTCCAAGTAGAACATTTTTTCATTGAATGAAAAAGTGCCACTAATGGGGTCTTTTACGCTATCACAGATATCTCAAGTGTCTAATTATTTATACATCAAAGCCTTATTTGATTATGATACCAAAATCAGCAAACAATTTTTTTTTTTTATAAAAAATTAATTATAAAAAAAATTACATGGAAATAAAAAATGGAAAAATTTATTTTACAATTTAACGTGACGCTTCATATAAAAAATGAAAAAATTACAGTTTCAAATTGTAATTTTTACAAATTTTATAAAAATTCAAGTATTACAATTAAAACTCTAAAAGTTAACATTCAAAGTTTTAATTTTAAAAATGTTATTTCGAACTGAAATTTTTCTAGTTTTAAATTTGAAGTGACACATTATTATTCATAATGTAATTTTTTTCTTTTTCTTTTTTTTTGTATTTTTAAAAAGTTTATACTTTTAATTTTTTTTTAATTTCTAAATGTGGCAATTTTTTTGTTGAAATTTTTTCATAGTAATTTAATTGCTATTAAAATGAAAAAAAAATTACAGATGTCTGTTAACTTCAAGAGAAAGAGAGACAGAGATAACTTTTAAAAGTTTTCTAATTAATTAGTTAAACTATATGCTCCTAATCTTTACTTTTTATTCTAAAAAATATTTAATATATTATTTATTATAATTTTCTCAATTTTTATTGAAATTTGAACATGATACTGAATTTAACAGACATCTAAAAATTCTTTAGACTTTTATAGCAATTAAATTATAGCAAAAAAAATTGGACATGTAGAAATTAAAAAAAATTAAAAGTGTCAATTTTTAAAAATATGTTTTTCTCAATAATTGATTTTAAAAAATTTATTGAGCTTATAGTCTTACTATTATTTACAAAAATATCAAATTCCATCAAATTCTGAGCGGTAAATCTCTAACCGAGGGTACGATCTTAAGAACTTAATTCTTGTTCGAAAAACTTCACAGAACATCTCCGTTAAAGTTTCATATTAAAATATTCAATAGTTTTTTCTGGATAAGCATTTTATGATCTGGAATGGTGAACCTTCAATGTGTCCTTTGAGGTTAATAAAAACAGACAATATATTTTATGAAAAAAGTTATCATAAAAATTGCTATCAAATTTATTATATGGAAAAATGTCATTTTTGTGCATGAAAACTCTTAAAACTTGTTGAACTATTAAAGTTTTATTAAATATTGATTTTTTCAAACTTAAATAAAATGATTATTATTATTATTAAATTAAATAATAAATAATTATTTTATAAGCATTTTATTTATTATTTAATTAAATAAATTATTATTTTAATCATAAATAATTTTTTTAATTTACTAAACATCTAATAAAACGTATTTCGTAGATTTACTCTGTTTCGCAGAGATACTTTGGCTCCTCCCGAGACTCCCTGCACGGGGGGTACGTAAATCGCGGTGCGAGTGAGCTAGATCTGAGTCGTAAGTCAAGAAGAAAGGATCAGCTGCGGGGTAAGTTAAAATTTCCAAATGTCGTGAGTCTGAGCTCGTCGCGGGACGCGTCCCACCTGCGCAGTTTGACCTCTACGAATCATCTGAATGGTAACAGCAGCTGCAATGGTACTGAAACGTGAGTTGTTTATAAATTATCCGGGTATTTTTAGCAGTAACCTTAGCGGTAATTTACAGAAATATTTATTAGCTAATCAGTGGAAAATAGTTAAGAGTTAAGAGTTAGGAGTTAGTCTTTTGAAGAATATAAATTAAAGTTTCGCTTAAAACTTTACAGAAGATATACGGCTCAACAGCAACAACAACAAAGAGGGAGCCGAGGCTACCCAGGGCAACCTGGTCAACGAGGTTTTAGAACCGGCGCACCTAATTGGTCATTTGTCTTTGATCCCGCGGGACGATTATGTTATTACTGGTCGATGGTGGTCTCTTTGGCTTTTCTCTACAACTTCTGGGTCATCATCTATAGGTTTGCCTTCCAGGAAATAAACGGTTAGTCATCTAAGCCGGCAATCATGCTCAATAGCTTTATTATCTCGGAGCTTTCTGAGCTATCTAATCCGACATTTCATTCCTTCATTTCATCATAAACTTTTTATACTTTACTAGCATGAATCGCGTGGATAATATGTCTGCAATAAATTCACATTAAAGTAAAAAAAAGATTGGTAAATCCAAAAGTGCACGACTCATAATGCTCACTCGTTCGATAAATAAAAAAAAATAATTAATGTTCTGAAAAAATATTTTTTATTTTATTTAAATATTACTTTTGCAATTTACTATTTTTTGTTGGATTTATATTTTTTTTATTACTTTAAAATACAATTACTTCTTTTTATTTTTTCATTTTAAATATCGTGCGGTGTTTTAAACTGATCATGCTTACTGAGTGTATTTTTTTCATTAATAACAATTAAACAACACTAAATAAGACAACCATCTTCAATGATAATCTCCGCAAAGTGGATGCCAAGCTAATAAAAAAAAACTGATTGAATTTGTGAATTTTTGCACAAGTTATCGTGTTTCAAACGGAAAATTGTGTTGATTGACAGGAATTTTCTTTTAACTATTTTGATATTTTTTTCTGGTTTTATTATCTTGAATTAATTTTTACCAGTGACAGAATTAATCTCCATTAAATTATCTATTGAATGATGCGCAAATTAATTAGACTACGTGGATTATCAATCGTGTAATTAATTAGTTGCGAAATCGAGGCGAAACAAATTTTCCGATCGTAAAGCACTCTCTGATGCTTCGCATCATGAGTCGTGCAATTACACACAATAATTTGTACACTAACACTGATATATAATTATTAAATACAAAATTAATAATACAAAATATGTAAAAAACAAAAAAAAGTAAACATATCAGTGAAGTTAATAACAAATAAAATTAATACAATCAAACTAATGAAAATAATCTCCAACACTTACTACCCTTGTAATTTTTACTACAACCCCCCTTAAAAATTCCATATGGTCTGCAGGAGCCATACACTTTTACGGAATCAGTAACGTGATATTATATTAAAAATAAAAAGAATAAAAATTCTTACCATCAGTTTCACGAATGTCCACTACTTTTTTAATGGTACTTAATGATAATAATTTAATATGTTTATATGGTTTACCCTGATTAAATTTAACAGCATGTAATCCATTGACCGTATTAGGACTCCCCCCCCCTTCCCCATAAATGACTTCATAAAAACTCCATATCAATCCCGTAGAAACCTCAATAAAAACCCTATCGAAATCTTCATAGCAACTGTTGCTAGGCAACGCTCCCGTAACAACAGTTGCTTAGCAACAATGCTTCATATCTTACCAAACCAACTTTTTATTTGAAGATACTTATCATCATTTCTTCTCTGTTATTTTTTTTTTCAGGTGAAACGCTAGTAGTGTGGTTTTGCCTCGACTACTTTTCAGATCTTCTTTATCTCGTGGATATTGTATTTCATTTTCGTACGGGTTATCTCGAAGACGGGGTGCTACAAACTGACGCTACTAAATTAAGAAATCACTACATGAACACTACAACATTTTATATTGACTGCCTGTGCCTGCTACCCCTCGACTTTTTATACTTATCTATAGGATTCAACAGTATACTCCGAAGTTTTAGGCTTGTTAAAATTTATAGGTAACTTTTTATCTATTGATTTACTCGTTAAAAAATAAGTCTACTTTTTTCATAATTTTTTTACGGACAATAGACTCTGCCTTTAATAATTTTCATCATGAAATAATAATTTAGAATTACATCGTATTTGATAAAATAACATTTTTAATTATTACTTGAATGCAACGTAACTTTTTTAAAATAAAGTTTAAAGCCCAGTTTTACAAATAAAATTAGCAACTGATGAAGGCTAAACTTTTAATTACCTACAACAAAAACTCCAGCATTTAAAGTTCACTGTGAGTACCCGTAAAATTTAAAATATATATTTCATTTGTTTTTCAAGTTATGTTGAAGCGTATTCCATTTGGGATTCAATGAATGATAGCTCTCAATCCTCATTTAGCAGAATTTTTTGTTCAGCTAATTTCACTAGAATAAAAAAATTCTTTATAAAGACGAAAAATAAAAAAAAAAAAACAAATATGCTTTGTTTTATTTTCGCTCGTAATTGAAGAGATAAATCCCAGAACAATGCTATAAAACAAAATTGCCAAGAAAAACATTTTGATGCTATAAACTCTTAAAATAAAAAGCTTAATACGTTTCAATAAATCCGTTTTATTGTTTTAAATTAAGTTAAACGTCTTAACTCTCTGCTTCAAGTTCATTCACAATTTAAAACTGGTGTACCAAAATTGTATATGTAGTCACCGAGAAATTTAATATAAAATTATTATTACTAGCAACCTTGCAGTAATAAATAAAATTTTGCCTTATTAAATAACGACTTTTGTTAAATTGCATTGTATTATTTTAAATACGTCAATAATTAAAAACTGACTGCTATCTTGTCAACTAATGATATTTTTGAAGATATAAGCTCATCTCGATATAATACTCATCAAGAGCTTTTATTTGAGTACCCACATGCATTTTGATATATTTTTCATATATACATATATATAAAATATATAAATATATGAAAAATTGATGTGGGTACTCAAATGAAAGGTCTCGATGAGTGTAACATCGGGATGAGCTTATATCTTTAAAAGTATCAATAGTTCACAATATACAAGGTAGTTTCTTAATTATTGAGATTTTTAAAGATATAAGCTCATCCCGATATGACACTCATCAAGAGCTTTCATTTGAGTACCTACATGCAGTTTTGATATATTTTTCATATATACGTATATATAATATATATATAAATATATAAAATATATGAAAAATTGATGTGGGTACTCAAATGAAAGGTCTCGATGAGTGTAACATCGGGATGAGCTTATATCTTAAAAAATGTCAATAGTTCACAAGATAAAAGGTCATTTCTTAATTATGTATCTAGAGATAGAGCATTTTCGAATGCAGCTTAAATACTTATCATCATAAATTTACTATGGGTGAAAATAATATGAAAGCTTGAAAAGGCACAAATTCAAGTCAAGACCTTTGCAATGACACTAAATTTTACTAAAATAACCGATTTTATCATATGACTATTCTGGCCACAAAATTTCACTTATTCTCTCAATAATAATATAGATTAAATTCAATTTTAGGTAGAAAAATTTATGAAAAATCTAAAAACGAATGTCAGTGTTATGTTGTGAAATACTATTTATTTTATAAAATAAAATATATTTTTTTTTTATTAGATTCTGGGCGTTCATGGATCGTACAGAGCGACATACCAATTATCCGAATTTATTTCGTTCAACATCCTTGATTCATTACTTACTGGTGATATTTCACTGGAACGGGTGCTTCTATCATATTATTTATAAGAACCACGCTTTCGGGAGCAAAAACTGGGTATACAATGACTCTGAGGATGTAGATGTTGTGGAACAGTACTTACAAAGTTACTACTGGTGTACTCTCGCCTTGACAACAATAGGCGATTTGCCGAGGTACCCATTGCCTACAAATAATATGTCTACATTATTTTCACTAACGACCAGCTTCAACAACTAAACTCGGATCCCTTTACTCCATTCCATAAGCATCAAATTTTATTTCTATTTTATTCTGTTAGTCATGTATTTTTATTGACGTTCATGTTACAGACCACGGAGCAAAAGCGAGTATTTGTTTGTCATCGTGCAACTACTGTTTGGTTTGTTGCTTTTTGCCACAGTCCTCGGTCATGTCGCCAATATAGTAACGTCTGTCAGTGCAGCGCGGAAAGAATTTCAAGGTATGTGCTGCTATACGTTAGCTTACCTACAAAAAATCAGCTTTTTTTTCGTAAAAATTCCGTGGAAAATATTTTTGTAGGTAACAAAAATATTTTCTTATAAACCGAGCACTGCATATTAATATTTAAGAGTAACTTTTTGCAATTTTTCTATTTTTTTTATTAAAAAATAGTTAAATTTGAGATCATTGAAAAGATTTTTAGTAAATTTGGCCTTTTCATGGTTTTTTTTTTTTTTTTTTTATAATAATATTTTTTACCAATGCTTGTTTAATGCTGAAATTTTGAAAACGAAACAACATAAATTAAGGTAGTTCACTCGGGACTTATAGTTTGAGATATTTTTTTCCTTTTCACTCGCTAGAGCTGCCTTTCTCACGAGTTATCTTTTATTCGCTTTTACTAATGGTTATTTTTGTTTAACTAGCCAGTTTATTAACAATTTATAAAAAACTACATGGTAAAAATTTTCAAAATTTCTTTGGATTATTTTAAGTATATTATTCTAACAGGTATCAGTTTTTTGAAACAATCTTAAGGGGCACAATTAGTGTGACAGCATAAAAAAAGGCGATTTTTGGGAATTAAAAAAAAAGTTACTGTATCAATTGTTTTAAATTTTTAAGGGTATATTCATACATATTTTGAGAATACACAGTAAAATTTTTGAAGAAAAAAATTAAATATTTTTAATGGAGTGATTATTCGGCCTTCTTTGTAGGTGAAGCGTAAAAAAAAAATTCTCGTTAAACTAGAAGATATTGTCCGTACGATGACCCACGGTCGAAAAAAAATCAAAAATTGACAAAACGGCGACGATTTAAAAAAAAAGTTGAATTTTACCCAAAATTTTGGTCGTTGGCCTGCCAAAATTCGATTTTTGATCAGATCAAAAAACTGGAGGGTCATCGTATGAAGAACTATATACAAAACATGCAGAAAAAAATTTGGTAGTGCCAAGCGGCTACTCTTTAAATGGCTGTAACTCAAAAACTATTAAAGATATAGATTTAAAATTTTAGTATGTTATTTTAAAAGGCACAACCTATCGAAATATGAAAAAAAAAATCGATTTTTTTATTCAATGCAATAACCATTAATATTTGTGATTTTTTCACTCTTCACCCATACTGTCTGTGCTAAAATGTCATTTTTAATTACAATCATCTCATTTCTGTTATGGTCAATTGATTTCAAATTTTGACAGTACATGTAATGCGTATTTAATTCTATTACCCATATTCTAAATTTCGAAAACTTCTTAAAATTTTGCATTTATCACCGAACTACCATAAACAATTATTTTAAAACGAGATATTTCGCATAAATAAAATCAAACTTTGTCGGCCTTCGGCGTTTTAGTATACCATGCAAATGTTCATATAAAATTCAGCTTACGATTTTATTGTATATAAAATAAGATTTGATCCCCTAGAAATGTATAAACCGGTCATTCATGCTTACTTTTCCCTTGGTGATTTATAAAATTCAAAAGATGCCTACAAAAGTTTACCCATGTTATTTAAATAAGAAATACAAAATTGTGGTAACACACTACTAAATATTAAAATAAAAACCATTTATTTCCGCTATTTTAAAATATAAAAATAAAATATTTACTTTACTAACCGACATTAGATTTCTGGCGTGTATTTATATCTAAATTAAATTCTCAATATTGCTAAGTCAATTATTACGGGATCTACCCTAATTTCGGATAAACCCGGGCCGTCGTTATATTACTTTCTAACTGCTTTACGATTTATTACTAACTGGATAAATATAAGATAAATTTTATCTTACAATTACAGATAAAAAAACTATCTCTAGAGATTGACAAAGTAAACATATTATTCAATTTAATTTTTATTATTTATCCAAGCTGTACAAAGAAAAAGTTTGTTTTTCTTTGTTTGACGAAAGTTTGTAAGCAGCCGAGGTTTTTCGTTTATTACCGACGATTACCACATCATTATCTTCCAGTCTGGAGAAATTTTTTTTTCTAATCATAAATTTCACTAAGTAATTTTTTTTTTTATAAAATGTTTGAAAAAAATCTTGTCGGTGAAAAATAAGACGCAGTGAAATTGATAGCGACTATTGACAATAATTAATGAAATATGAAACTTTGTCAAAGTATAAAATTACTTAATTAGCACTTTTTTATAGATTAAAAAAATTAAGAAAAAAATACTACTCAGAGAATGAAATATGATGAATTGATTTTAATTATTAAGAAGAAAGATTGAAATTATACACGGAAAAAAGTAAACTGTAATATTCACTCGGATTCCGGTTAATTTTTATAGTTTCAAACAGTAAAGCGGACATCGGGGTGGCAAAAATATAAATATTACAGAACTTAGTGTAGAAAGTATAAAAGCCACAATTTATAATTTAATATCCAAAATAAGTGATTAGTAGCTGTCACTATAGTAAATAGCGACTCTTTCACCTTAAAAAATTACATCTTCAAACAGTAAAAATTGCCATTTCAATATATAGTCGATATTATGAGGAGAAGGGAAACTCAGATGAAAGAGAAGGGGGTCTCACTCTGGGAGAATTTAACATTTGAAACAGTAAAAATTATACTTTTAAAATATACATTTTACCAGTCCAAGCAAGTCAATAATTACAGTTTGATTTTAAGCGTTGCGTTTAAAATTTACCATTTTACTTTGTAAATATTTACTAACTTTATTTTATACTTTTTACATATCATAAGATCATTTTTTAGGTACCAAATGATAAATATCAAAGTCTGAATTCTTAATTATTATACTTTAACATTTTAGACATTTATATAGCGAATATTACTGTTTGAAATAGTATTTTCTTCCATGTAAAAAGTAAATTGTAACGTTTAAATGATAAATATTATAAAGTGAATAGTAAAATCACGATTTTACTGTTTGAAATGGTAATTTTTAGCAGTTGATCATTACTTATTATAAATCGACTGTTATTTATTTCAGTTTACTTTTATCCGCGTAATAATAAAAAATATGAAATTTAATTTTTAATCAATAGCTTAAAAATAAAATTTTTAATAAAAAAAATTTTTGAGGGTAAGAGAAACACAGTTTATAGTAGATACATGTAATGTAATTACTGTTGTTGATTATTTTTTAATTCAATACAACGTCAAAGTTGTTATAAATTGATATCGACTACAATATCGATGATGGCAGTGGATGTATTAATAAAAAATTGTAAATGAAAATCGATCGACTAGATGTTAAATGATGTTGTGTAACAACAGAGTTATATATTATTATTATATATTGTATATTATTTGATGTGTATGGATGAATGTATAGATGGATCGGGAATTGTGAAAAGTGAACAATGTATTGAACAAATGAGAACAATAAGTTATCAGATGAATTGTCGAAGAAGAGTTATAAATCAACGTCTGAATTATATATAGCATGTTGAGTAAAAAGATGGAGAATCGAATTTTAAAGAAGCGCCAGGAAATAGTATTATACAAACCGGCAAGTCGGGTCTTTGTGCTGGGGTAAAGAGTGAGACATTAAAAATAAAACATTTTAAAATTGGTAGAGGTAATCCCGCGAAGATGCGGGAAAGAATATGTCTCGTTTCCGTCGGAGCAAGACTAGAAAAGTTGTCGAATAAGGGAGACGGGGTGAAATGGGGCTGCCGTGAAGATGAGAACAGCTAGAGGTAGAATAATATAAGGAAAAGAAATAGCTTGAGGCAACTTGCGGATAGCAATCCCCTGCTACGTAGTACTTCTATCCAGGATAATTTCGAGATATATCTCGTGAAATATCCGTAAAACGCAAACTCTCGTGAGAGAGGTACATCGACCCTGAGGCGCCGCGTAACTACCCCCAAACTCCGATATTATTTACAGCTACGGTTTTTGGTATTCGTCATACCTTATCTGGTACTCGAAAATTGTATTAATGTATTGTTAAATATATATATATTTATTTTTCTTTATCATACTCATACAGAAAAAAAATTAACTTGAATCAAGTAAATAATTTTAAAAAACTTCATCTTCTAGATTTGAGTAGAAAAATTCTTAAACTAAGAAATTTTTCTTGATTAAAGTAAATTTTATTTATTTAAACAATTTTTTGTCTTAATTCAAGACAATCAAACTCTTCCAAATTATTTTTTTGGTACAAGAATTTTTTATATGCATTTTTTTTTTCTATCACAGAAAAAGAATTAATTTGAATCAAGTAAATAATTTTAAAGAACTTCATCTTCTTGATTTGAGTTGAAAAATTCTTAAACTAAGAAATTTTTCTTGGTAAATTTTATTTAATTCAAAAATTTTTTGTCTTGATTCAAATAAAACTCTTCAAAATTATTTTTTTGGTACGAGAATTTTTTTTTTATTTAAGTTAATTTTTTTTTTTTCATGTGTATTAATAAAAAAATTAACTTTAATTAAAAAAATAAATCTAGAGCCAATAAAATAGTTTTTTTGTCTCGAATCAAGTAGAAAAATTTTTTAATTAACTTGAACCAAAAAAAAAAGTTCAAGATATTTTTTACTCTATTCAAGATGATCAAATTTTTTATTATGATTATTTTACAAGTGGATAATTTTATAATTCTTAATTTATAATTATAATCAATATTAAAAGTAGGAAATTTGTTTAAATAATTTTATTTAAACTTGGAATTTAGAAAGATTGTTTAATGATTTAAATTCTGAATTATTTATTTATTTTCATAAATAATGTACTGCTATTTTAAAAACATGAATTTTTTTTAATCGCATCAGATAATGCGAGATAAATGTTGTAATGAAAGAATAATTTTAAAAGCGAAACACCGGTTGTTTATGATAAAATCCAACACACGATGTTCAATTAAAATATATCATGCCTTTAATCCCGGAGGGACTCGACATTTTTCCGGCCAATCGTGGCTGAATAACTTTGAATAAATATTAAAAAAAAAAAAAAAAAAAAATGGAAAATTATAACTCGTTTATTTTTCGTTTGAAGTTAAATAACTGTTTCCTGTTAAGATCTTGAAATAATTAATAGTAAACAGAAAATTATATGGCGTTTCGGATTGAAGAGGTGATATTTGCTTGTAATTTAATAATCATAACGCAGCAGACAGAGATCAAGTTCATCGAAGCTTCAAAAAGGGTGACGAACGCGGAAAAAGTATCGCGTTAAATTTAAATCTAAATTGAACTCACTGAGCTATATAACACGGGGGTGTTTCGTCGTATCTCGGTTCACCCTAAAGCTTGAAATTTAAACTCGAAATGCACATCAACCATGCGGGAATGTGCCTATATAGTATAATGTTGCCGGAGTATAATAATATACATAAACCTACTTTGCGAAATAATTTATCGTTTCTCGACTCATAACGCCGATTATAAAAGCTCGTCGCCTGAGCCTGAAACCGTCAGAGTAATGCTATGCTACAGTTATGGTTCAATTCTTTAAATAATGATCCATAAAAGAGGTTCATACGCATCAACCATCTACCGTCAGCTATCAGCCGTCCATTTCAGTTCGACTTTTTAATATTTTAACAAAAAAGTATAAATATACGGTAAAAGCTTCAGATCTAAGCAATATATCTACACTCAAGCATTTAACGACTGAAATAAAACCGCTAGCTCTAATAATCTTAGTAATAAAAAGTATTGGGATTAAGTATTACTCGAAAAGCTCTTTGGTTTTAAAACTACCCAGTAGAGTACATACGTTGAGCGTTTTTGTTACTACCAACAAGTTCACCAAGTCTTGTCTTTCTTCTGGTTGCAAGAAACTAACACCAAAATTATGATATTGCTAACGACTTTACTTTATCCAACTTGTTTTCCGCCTTTATTCTTATTTTATTTTCTTTACTTACTCCCTTTTCTATATATATATATTTGTATATGCACTTAATGCATACATACACCCATGCTCTCTTAGTAGGTGGTACTACAAAAGTTGTTCTTGTTACGCCATAACATATAACGTATGTACTTGCTATAACATGTACCCCAAAAATGTGAATAGGAAGAATTAAGTTGTAGAGGCTGTTTCTACCAAGTACCGATGAATATTTAGCAAACAGTTTGTACTCCGTCGTCTTGAGGAACATCTCCAAGTACCTTTTGCTTTTAAATTCCACTTTGCTTCATGTACTGTTTACTACATGCTCGTACTTAAACTTACAATTCCAAGATCGAAAAAAAATTACATAATAAACTAGACTATTATTATAAATCTAAATTCTGAGGAAAAATGTATGTTCTTACGATAAATTTCAAGTCTTCTTAAAGTCCAAATAAACGGGAATGAGATTTTATTTTACTTCTTATCTCGTCACTGTCAGTTTTTTATGTCCGTCTGGTTTGATGGACATTTCACGCATCAATTCAGATTCTTAAAATTTTTAATTTTAAAATATATTCAGGATACTGAAGTTAACTGACATTAGAAACTTTTTTATAATTTTACTATTAAATAATTATAAAAAAATTACACAGGTGGAAATTGAAAAAAATTTTTTAAAGCAATTTTTTTATGACATTAAAGTTAGCAGTCACTTAATCATTTTTTAATTTTTTTTAACAAACAAATTTTTTCAAAAAAATTATTTTTAAAAAATTGCATTTTTTATTTTTTTAAATTTCTACATGTCAATTTTTTTTCTACTTTTTTTGGTGAAAATAAAGTTAGCCGACATCTAAAAATTTTTAGAATTTTTTTTTATTGAAAAAAAATTATTACAAAAAAATAAAAAAAAATTTTCATTTGTAGAAAACTTGAAGAACTATAAGTGCAATTTTTAAAAAATATTTTTAAGTTCTAATTTAATAAATTTAAAAAAAAATCAAAAAATTAAAAACGTCGGCTAACTTTAGTATTATCTTTTTTTGCCATAATTTATTTGTTAAAAAAATTCTTAAAATTATCAAATATCTGCTAAATTAATTTTAATGTTTTTTTTTTTGTAATTGATTTTTTAAAAAAGTTTATAAAATTGACAGCTGTCAGCTAACTTCAGTATTATAATATAAGCTTTGAAAATGACTGACGCTGACAGACAATAGAAATTTTTTTTATAATTCTAAAGCAATAAAATTGTTATGAAAAAAATTCAAATAAGAAATTCCAAAAGGCGCGCAGTAGCCCTATCGGATCCGGCCCTTGCTTACCAAAGCATTGGACCGGGTTCGAGTCCGGCGTACACCAATGAATATTTTCAATATTTAAGTGTATTATTCTGCTCAGCCCAAAAAAATAAAACGAGTTCCAATCTCAAAAGTTTATCCCCTACCGTAGTCGCTCATGACCTTAGTAGTTTATGCGACTTTAAACAATTAAAAAAAAAAAAAAAAAAAAAAAAGAAATTCCGCATGTGAAAATTAAAAAAAATTATTAGTGAAAAATTTTTAAAGCAGTTTTTTTATTGAAATTGATTTGTTGTAAAAATTTAAAAAATTGACAGCAGTCAGCTAACTTCAGTATCATCAATCATAAATAGTTTTTGCATTGTGATATTTCAAAATATTAATGCATCGATCACTTTATATTTGATTCATGAATATTTTCATCAATACTAAAGTTAGCCGACGTTTTTAATTTTTTGATTTTTTTTTAATAATTAAATTGGAACAAAAAAAATTTTTTTTTAAATTTGCACTTACAGTTTTTGAAGTTTTTTACAAGTGAAAATTATTTTCTTATTTTTTTGTAATCATTTTATTAATAAAAAAAAATTCTAAAAATTTTTAAATGTCGGCTAATTTAATTTTCATATATTTTCAACTTGTATAATGTATAGCCAATATATACTGAGTAATAATTTTAAAGTTAATCAATAATAAGTAATATTCAGTTATCAGTTATCAGGTACTTACTTAACTTAAATTTTATCTTGCGACTTAGTTTATTAAAAGGATTAAAGTTAACAGTGAATTAAAATGTTTTAGCGAAATTGGATGGAGTTAAGACTTATATGCGGATGCGCCGGGTGCCAAATCATCTGCAAATCAAAGTGATAAAATGGTTTGACTATTTATGGCTGACGCAAAAGTGTTCAGACGAGGAGAAGACCGTGAGTTGTCTGCCTGGTAAGTTAATCAAACCGGCACTTAACTAAGCACTTAGATAGTTGTTACTTAAAGTGTGATAGTGTCGATGTCTTGTGCCTTTATATACATCGATGTGTTTTGAATCAATGTTACTGATGTATACCAGCTGTAGATCTACTCTTGAAATGCATCACCACAAACTCCGTCGACAAAATTAATAGTTTAACTGAGTAGTCACAACTTTGTGGTGCTGTGAGAATAATTTTACTTAGCCGTAAGACTACTTAGAAACACAGTAAACTTGTATATTTAAATTACTATACCTATATCTATATTAATTTGTGCATTTATAGATATGTGTATTTATGTAGATATATTTATATATAGTATATAGTATAATAGATACGAGACACTAATCGAGTAACTCTAATCCTCGATATCTACCGCTTCGTGCTAATCATTAATTGCTTTTGCCAGAATATATACAACATGTTATGTATAATTTATAGTATAATGTAATAAGTAAAGTTTGAATGTTGGTGATTTTCAGATAAACTAAAGGCGGAAATAGCGATAAATGTTCACCTAGATACGCTCAGGAGGGTTGAAATATTTCAAAATACAGAGGCTGGCTTTCTGTGTGAGTTAGTGCTTAGATTAAGACCTGTTCTATTTTCACCGGGAGATTATATATGTCGAAAAGGTAAATTAAAATTTTTATCTATAAATATTTATAGTAATTAAAATTTTATTCCTTTTTAATCATAACAAATGAAGATATGGTTACAGAGATAAGTTTTTCTCCTCATGATAAAATGTTTTATAGTTATCTGAGTAAATTACTTTACCAAAGAGAAAAATATTTTAGCAAATAAAGAACCTTTTTTGTTTTTATAATAAAAATATTTTTTAGTAATTTATTATTTATTCAGAAGAAATTAATAATTTAAAGTTTAAAATTGGAAAATTTATAAACGGGTAATTTATCATTTATAGACATGAATAAATTAAGTATGTCTTTCAAATTTATGAAACGAAAAATTTATTAGCTTAAGAAAGTTATTTTTTCGAAAAGAAATATTTTTACGGTGTGATTAATAATAAAATATCAAAATTGAAAGTTTTGGATTAAAAAGCGACTTGACCTACTTGTACTTTTGATTTTTTTAATTAAGTGAATTGCTTTTTAGTAGATTTAATAGGAATCTAACTATTGCATTGGTTCTCAAGATGGAACTTTTAAAAAATTTTGCTATATTCTGACTTAACTTGACGAGCTGAGTCAGAAAATACATATGGTTCAAAAGTTTATATATGTATGTATATACAGTAGCGCTCAAAAGTATTTTGACAACATTATGCGTTAGTTATTTTTAACAATGTCAAAATATTTTTGAGCAACCATTTTCCTAATATTTTAAAAATTGAACTTTCTTTTGTTACAAACAAGAACCTCTTTGACACCATTCTGTAGATTATTCAAAAGCTGTTAAAAAAAATAAGTAAATGATTATTGTGTTTCATATTTATTTTTAATTAAATCATTAAATATATTTAATTTTGTCAAAATATTTTTGAGCGCTACTGTATATCAGATATAACGTGGCTTGTCACGACGATAGCGTCGCCAATTTACAACGGGTCTTTAACAAATTCAGCATACTTATTCTATAGATAGATAACGAAGTCAAGTTCAAAGATGAGCTTAATCCGTTAAGTAATTTAGAAATTCCAGGATTTCAAAATCTTCAAAATCATAAAAATTCATATTTCTTCACTTTCTCACTCGAATAATTTTGAATGGGATAATGTATTGAATCTCTGTAAATTGCATCTGAAAGCTCTTTAAATAAGTTTCAATTTGAGTACCATATCATATCAACGGTCTAATTAGCAATTTGTCTAACTCCTTATTTTTTAACATTTTGATGTAGCAATAATTCAATTATAAATTATTTTAATGATTTAAACCTAAATATCATATCTCTATTAGATATTAATGATATTAAATGGTTTTTTAAAGTGATAATAAATTTTGAACTAATTGTTTTTTTCTTACAAATAGAAGATTCTCTAAAATGGAGTTAGACAATTTGCTAATTAGAACTTCAATATGTGTAGTCTCAAAATTATGTCCTATTTTGCTATTCCAATTATGAATTTTACTGTCGCACTGGTTTTTTTTTGTATTCTTTAGTATTTTTTTTTCTTTCATTTTTTTTATCTAGTATTTTTTTTTTTTTTTTTTTCATTCATTATCTTCTCTCTTTTAAATCTTAAATCTATCTTCTCTTTACAGATGCTATTTATTATATATAAACATTCTACACATGAAAATGTAACATATTCTTGTAGATTGCCTAGAGCGTTTCTTTAAAAATAAATAAATAAATAAATTATGAAATCTACTTGCATTTTGGCTGCCGAATGGCCTTTTTGAAATTGAAATGTCTCCTACAAACTAATTAATATATTTTATAAAAATTATTACTATGCATAATTTAATATTACATTTAAAAAATAACCAACTTGAATAATAATAGCAATTTTATAAAATTATTACCTCATGTAATAATATTAATTTACCAGGATTAGTTAAATAAATATAAGGGTTTAAAGAAGATGATGGTGTAAAATTTAATAAATGACTTGTTGCAGGTGAGGTAGGCAAGGAAATGTACATAGTAAATCGCGGACGACTGCAAGTGGTAGCAGACAATGGGAAGACTGTGCTGGCAACACTAAAAGCCGGCTCATACTTCGGGGAAATCAGCATTCTCAATATGGGGACTGCAGGTAAAGAGTGCGGTAAATATTCCAAGCAGCCAAGGGGGCCTTGTCAAAGCCACGAGCGCTGTCCCCCTCGTGTTTTCATTAGTGATCAGATCAGTCATATTATTATTAACCATAAATATCCACCAACTAAAATTATCCCTCTCGTCGTTGAGCAAGACGTCGAGAAACCGGGTATGAGCCGATCATTAATGATACTTACTCTTCTCTACTACAATGTATCACCAAGATACTCATTACTCAGTATATTCAAATATTCTTGTCTGGTAGTTTATTATTATACATATATTTTCTATAATCGACGTTTGGTTCAACCTTACTTACTCTTAATTACGTCCACTGAGTGTACTTGTACACCCATTGCTCCTTGGCTATTAACCTTGTCAAAAAAAAATTTTTTAAAAATAGTTTATCAAAACATTAAGTACACCATTAATGCTCCTTCCTTACATTTATTCATTCGCCTTATTTTTCATCTCGCTCTCTCGGTTGTAGTTTAATTAATCGATTATGACAAACTGGCTCGAGTGAACTTGGCATTATTTTTAACTTTCCAATTACGCGTAATATAACAGTTTCCATAAGAGCAAATACCAGCTAAAGTATAAAACATTTTTTTTTTTTTTTTTTTTTTTTTTTTAATTAGTATATAATTAAAATAAACTCTAATGAGAAATTTTTTTATTGTCGCGGTATTCATAGTGCAATATATCTCTTAAAAAAAAAAAAAAAAAAAAAAATTATAATGCAATATAATTATAATTAACAAGATAGGCAGTTTGTCTTGATCAACTTATACCGCAAATATATTTTTTTACTTCCCCTGTTCTACTTATAATTAAAGCTATGCATATTATACTCTCGAACAAATTAAAACACGCTATTTTTTATACTATACTATAAATACTTTTTACATATTTACCAAAGGCATTTATAATTATTAGTATTTATATTTATAATAATAAAAATAAACTGATTAATTAATTAAATGCCTGTGGTTAAATGATTTATTTTATATTATATTAAAATTGATTTGCACCACACTCTATTATACTTTGGCTCACATATTTTGTCTTACATATTTAACTCTACTGTACGTAGCATTTTAAAATAATAAATAAGTAGACATATTTGTATTTTTAATTATTAAAAATTTGTATGTGCAACTTAATGATACAAGTATACATTATATACATATACACATAAGAGAAAGCTTTTTTTGTACATTTATCTTTGTAGTTATATTTTATTTTTATATATCGTACGTATGATGTAGAGTCTGAAGTATATATGTTTATATATTGACACAGATATATAAGTGTATATACATTTTTATACATTATATGATGCATTTGCTATGAGTAGAGTTGGGCATTTCAATTATTTTATAGAGAGCTAATGAAAAAGTAATATTGACGCTGCGGAAAAATAATTTAAAATATACGTCTATAATAACAATATTGTAATCGATGTTCCATATTCTGGCTTACGCTGGCTGGACATGGTATATCGATAACTGATCGGGATTATTCCAAGCAAAGTGAGGATCTGATGAGCGGTGATGCGAGATACTACCTCGTGTCTGCCATTCAAAGTGTTTAATTTTCAAGAGTATCGACATTTCTATGTCAAGAAGTCATTTCCGTAACGTCCATTTGCATATACATTGTTTATGTATACAATATGTCTATATTTAGTAACAAATATATCTATATTAAGGCTGTGGTATTTTTACATGAACAAATGTTTGTTATAAAAATTTTATCAGCTATTTTATGGCCATAGAAAAAAATTATTAATTTTTTATTCTAGAGTATATTAAGTTTTTTTTTTATCTTTTCCAAAATTATAGATGAAAAAAAATTATTACTCTAATCAGGTCTAAATTTTTCTATAATTAATTTAAATCAGGATATTGTAGACCAAAATGATGTTATGTTTTTTATTTCATTTATTTTTTACCTTAAAATTTTCCAATATAAAAACACATAGTCCTTAATTTACAAAAAATTACTGCGCATGACATTTTTAATATACAAAAAAATTTTTTTATTTTTAT
This sequence comes from Cotesia glomerata, assembly GCF_020080835.1. Taxonomy (NCBI): domain Eukaryota; kingdom Metazoa; phylum Arthropoda; class Insecta; order Hymenoptera; family Braconidae; genus Cotesia; species Cotesia glomerata. Next base: position 12,569,823 of record NC_058167.1, read on the forward strand.
ATTCAGAGTCCGTAATAAATAAAATGAACCATATTCAATTAAATATATTAAAAACCTCGTCAACAATATGTTTAAAAAAAATTTTTTCTTCTATTATTTTTTAGTTAATAGTGACAAGTAACAAATTATCAACAATAATCTTTAAATAAACACGAGGTTTCAGTCCGTGCTTTTTGGAAGATACTAAATATAAAAAATTTTAGTCTACAACATTTTGATTTAAATTAATGATAAAAAAAATTTTAATTGATCATAATTGTAATGAATTATATCACTTAAGAAGTAATAATCATACAAAAATAAAATTAGGGTTTAAAAATCTTCCAAAAATATTTAGTAATTTTTGATAGAAATTTTTTTTTGTCTTTCGAAATTTTTGATAGATTTAAAAATCAGTAGAGACTCTTAAATTAAAATCCTCCAAACACTTATTCATGTAGACAAAAATATTAGTAGAGAAAATATCATGACCCTATTGTATATATTTACATCTATATCTATATAATGTCTATTCTATAAATTATCTCAAAAGCATCCTCATTTTCTTGCTTGTGTCCGATAATATCGACATATATGTTCTTCTGCCGTCAATATAATTATTATTGATATATTATACGCTCATCAATAAATTTCTGAAGGATCATTCTTTGAGCCATGATACAGTAACTTTGGCATGAAGTTAAAATACGTATTTTTAACGTTTAAGTTTAGTATAATACAAGATGCTTTTAGTTATTTTAATATTTAAATTTATTCGGAAAAGTTTCTACGTCGAAATATTATTTTAAAAACATACTTGTATACATCTCTATTCTGAGAATATAATTCTTACCGTCGAAATAGAACTTCCTTTATTAAAAGCTTTGTTTTTTTACAGTTATTGAATATTTGTCTTTTTTTATACTCGAGAGATATAAAAATATTTTCCATTTGATTTTTTATGAAAGCAAAATCACTTACATTTCCGTCAGAAATATTCTGAAGTACAAATAAATTTTTAAGCTCAAAAAATGTAATCTTTGTAAATCCATTTTAATTAAATAGCAGTAATACCCTTTTTTTTTTTTTTTGTAAATACAATTCATACCGATCAAAGAATAAATTGAAATTCTCTTCGATATGTAATTTGTATAAAAAAAATTATATATCTATTTTATTCTAAAACATCATCAATTTGTAGCCGTTTAAATAAATGACAAAAAAAAAGATTTTTAAAGCTTGCGGTCTTATCTCGTAACTCAAATTTACCTTCTGTAATAACTAACAGATTTTAGTTTTCATTTTTTGAGTATTGATTTGCAATCCCGCTAAATTTTTGATATTTAAATAATTAAAAGTGTCTTTTAAAAATTATTAGCTTGAAAATAAATTGACTTTTTGTAATTTTGATAATATTATTTAACAAATTTATTAATTTATGAATTATAATATTAAAAAAATTAATTTTATAAATTTTTATGCCGCCGGGATTCGAACCTAGATCTTTTGAGTGTATCTTATATGGTTTTTGCGCGTTGCCAGTATCTAATTATTGATGAATCAATAAATGAAATTTAAAGACAATTTATTTATTAAATTTGAGTAATATTTTAGATTGAATTGTCTAAATATATAATTTTTAAAATTTTTCCTATAAAATTAATTAAAAGTATAAATTACTTTACAAAAATATAAAATCCAAGTGCGTATTATAATGCTCAAAAGTAAAGCCGTAAAACGAAAATTTAAATCTTGACTAACAGTTCTCAACTTTGTAGAATTAAAATTAACATATTTATGTTTTTGAACCACTTGAAGATTAAAACAACAGCAAATATTACAAACAGTTGTATATGAACTATCCGCCGCTTACTGTCGGGTTAATGCACCTAGCACATTAGACATTACATTACGTCGTTTTGGCTCCGCTTATTCTACGGAGCAAAGGTACCGTACTTGCAAGTAGAGTACGTAAACATAAGTCCTACTTAGTAGTCCGCTAGTGTACTTGGGATAAAGTTTTCATATATATTTAAAGACTTTTGAATATATTAAATGCTTATTATTGGGAATAAAATCACATCTTTGGTATTTGAAAAGAGTTATTGTTGACAAAGACGTTTTATGGATTAAGAATAAATTTATCTATTCGTTAATAAAATTATGAGTAAAAATAAAAAATATCGGGTAGATTTTTCAATTTTTTTAGAGTTTCAATTTTTGAAACTAACTTTAGACTGCTCTTAAAATTTATAAAATTAAAAATTATACATTCAGTGAGAATTGGAATTTATTTAATGAGTTATTTAGAGATAAAAAAAAGTAATTATTTTTTATATTTTCACTGCTTTTAAATACAGTCAAAAAATTAACATAACGTAAATTGATGAAAGTACATTAATTTTAATATAAAATTTAAAGAATTTAGTTAAAAATTATAATTTTTAAGTTATTTTAAAAAATCTCGCAAAATTTCGATTTTTATAAAAATGAAAAAATTTTTAAACATTTACAATTTTTAAACTAATAGAACAATTCCCTCATTTTTTAAAGTTCATATCTATATACACAAAAACTTTTGAGCTAATATTTTTTTCCGGCATAATTTTATAAAATAAGACACATCACAGCAAAATTTTATGTAAATTTCAACATAAAAATTTATGAGAATTAATTTAGCAGATATTTGATAATTTTAAGAATTTTTTTTACAAATAAATTATAGTAAAAAAAAATCAGAAAAAAATTGACAAGTAGAGATTTTAAAAAATTTTAAATGCAATTTTTTAAAAGTAATTTTTCAGAAAAGGTTTATTTGTTAAATAAAATATATTACAGCAAAATTTTATGTAAATTCCAGCATAAAAATTTATGAGAATTAATTTAGCAGATATTTAATAATTTTTTTTACGAATAAATTATAGTAAAAAAAATTGACATGTAGAAATTTTAAATGCAATTTTTCAGAAAAAATTTATTTGTTAAATAAAATAAAATAATTATCTTAAATGCCATTAAAAATTTATATTATTTATCTTTACGTATTAAAACATTTAAAAAAATTTTTTTTTAATTAAAAAAAAGTAATTTAAATTTTGATGATGAGCGTATAAAATATAAAAAAGAGGCAAAAACTAAATTTATTATTTATTATTAAAATTCTTATTATTAATATTATTTTTATAAATATTAGAATGCTCGTGATATGTTATAAGCTTGATGAACATCCCCCGATAACCGATAAATGGCTACATTATCGCAGGTAATCGACGAACAGCCAGTGTAAGGTCTGTCGGTTATTCCGACCTCTTTGTACTGAACAAGAAAGACATGTGGGACGTGTTGAAGGAGTATCCAGCAGCGAGGGTGCGGCTTGAGGCTATTGCGGTAAAAAGGCTTGAAAAATACAAGCGAGCGCCACTTGAAAAAGGTATTGTATTAAATAAATTTAACTTTAACCTTCAGTAAACATTTACTCTGCATCATAAATTAATCACACTTTTATTAGCAGATAACTCTTTTTTGAATTACTGTGCAGCGGCGATGGGAAGAAGCCAAAGTACTCCGGGGTTAGTCGAGTCCGAGGGACAGATTACCCTCGAAGAGATGTGGTTAGCACCCAATGAGTTACGTACTCCACGGTCGCTATTTTCACCGAGTCCGAGTCCTATCACCGCTTCATCTCTTCATGGCCTACGTGCTGGAGTTGATACAGCTGTTGATACAAATACTATTGGAACAGCCGCTGCGGCGGATAGAACACGGGCTGCTGCTGATAGTCCAATGAGTGCTACTAGTAGTGCTCGCAGTAGTGAAGACCAAACTGCACGAGTTCCACACTCAACGACGACGCAGCCGTCGATAGGCCGGCAATCGACCCATTCTGGTGAGTGCGTCAGCAGTTTACCAAAAAATAAAAATACAATTTAAATACACCCTTTTTTCCCTCTCGCTATTCATGTTTTACTTATGATTCATTAATATTTTATTGAGTCAGTCGCGGGGTAGTAATGACTAAAGTTGGTTACTCCAAAAGTATACACTGCTACACAGAAAAATGCAAAAAAAAAGATTTTTTCAAAATTTAAGGCTAATAGTGCCTCTCAACAAATAAGCCACAATAAAATAATTTCATTTTAAAAATTTCGCGCTATACATTCTATTTTATTGTAAAAAGTTATGAAAATTAAGTTAGCCGACATTTAAAAATTAAAAAAGAATTTTTTTATTGAAAAAATGACTACAAAAAAAAAAAAAAGAAAAAAAAATTGTCATTTGTTAAAAACTTGAAAAACTGTAAGTGCAATTTTTTAAAAATATTTTTTTGTTTTAATTTAATTATTAAAAAAAAATCAAAAAATTAAAAACGTCGGCTAACTTTAGTATGATAAAAAATTAACTCCAGATGTCAATCTTATTTTATTATGCAAACAATTTTCGTTTAGCGTCGGATTGCCAATTTGAACTCTACAATAATAAAGAAATAAGAATTTTAATATAGTTTTAGTGATAAAAAGTCTAAACTCGATAAAAAAAGAATTGAACCGAATAATAATATCTGAAACTTTTTAAAAAGTTCCAAGTACGACACTTGTAAAAAAATTTGATATGAATGAATCATCAAAAAATTTAGAATCAATTGTAAAAGTTCCCAAGCATTCTCTGAATATATATTTGTATATTTTTAAAAAAATAGGTATGACTTGCAATAGTATGACACAATTAATGTCTGAGGGTGCAACGACACCGCTGCTGGGTGTTAGCAGTCACGAGGCGTTACTTGCTGAGATAAAACGGCTGAGAGAGCGTTTGATATGCCTAGAAACGGAGAACGCAGCGATGAGCGACAAGTTAAATCAACAACAGTGGGCAGTGGAGCACAGATTAGCGGAAATAGAGATGCAGATATGCGGAGCAAGTTCGACCTCGAGTATCGAGGACACGGAGCGTAATCGCGAGAGCATCATTTAACGAGAAATCTGGCCGCGTAAAGAACGCGGCGATACTAAAATGGAGCACATCAGGCGATACATGGAAGGTACAATGACCGCTCCGACGACACCCTGTGGGTTATCAATAGGCAGTCCCAGTCAGCGTTTATTCGACAGCGAGAGCGACAATGAAAATGATCCGCATCGTCAATTGGGAACTTGTAATGGTTACAATTCCCATCCTGGAAGCAAATCTAATTTACTCCTCTGCATGCAGTGCGATATGGAGTCACGGGACTGCTCCTACCGTCCACGTAAGTCGGTCAATAAAACCGGGAGGTATCTAGAGGAGGAACGTGCTCTGAGGTGCCAAGAGTGCTACGCCGCCCAGCAGATTTCCACCGACGATCGCTGCATACACTGTGATATTATGACTCACGACGAGCAGCCGGATTTAATCTGCTTCGGCTATGAAGATGATGCAGATGATCGCACTACTGAGGAAGAAGGGATTGTCCTGTGTTCCAAGTGCGAAGAACCCAGTACTACTGAAACCACTGAGAGTCCTGGGCAAAATGGATCAGGAACTCAGCCCTCGTCATCCAGTGAAGCCGGTGGTGCCTATCCCGTTGACGCGGTTGTTAAAATCCACGTTAATGATAAGTCTTTCGACGGCGACTCTGATGACACTAATGATGATTCAAGTGCGCCGATTAATAATCGCGAATTCGAACCCGTTGATAGACTATCGCCAATTGTTGAACACGTGCAAGCGGTTGATAATAACGACGCTAATGGAGCTATAAATGAGTCGAACAATCCGGGATTTAATGCCCAGCATAGTAGTAGATATTTTAGTAGTATGCTAGTGCTTTTTTTGTAAATATTTTTATTTAATATTTTATATTTATATTCATTTTAATAATCATAATAACGATGATAATAGTAGGTATTATTATTGTTTTATCATAATACAATTATCGCATTTTTTACTGCGATAGACCATTTATTTGGTAAATATTATCGGAAAAAATAAACCGGAAAAAATAGACCTGGATAAAATATTAAAGGTATGAAAATAATTTTATTACACCCACAATTTTTCTGAAAAATAAGCTCCTCCAGAATGATCGATCCATTTTTTGTTACAAAAAATATTATTATTATTATTATTGTTCTAATCAGGTCTAAATTCTTCTATAATTAAATAAAAATCAGGATATTGTAGACCAAAATGTTGTTATGTTTTTTTATTTCATTTATTTTAACATGCTTGACGTTTCGCCAGTTTTATTCTGACATCATCAGGCACCTATGTGTTTACAAGCAAATAAATATTAACAATTTTTTAAGTCAATTTATACATAATACAAAAGTCAAAAAATTTTTTTTCAATAAATACCTTAAAATTTTACAATACAAAAACACATAGTCCTTAATTTACAAAACATTACTGCATGTTAAAATAAATGAAATAAAAAAACATAATAATATTTTGGTCTACAACATCCTGATTTTTATTTAATTATTATTATTATTATTGTGCTTAATATATGACTCATTTTGACTCATTTTTCATTATTATTCCTTCAATATTTTATCAGTATGAGGTCTCATACCATCAGAGAAAATCTATAGGTAAAAATACAACAATTAAAATTTTATTTCGATAATTTTTATTTGAGAATATGTAAAGATATAATTTTTTTTTTTTTTTTACTCAGTGTAACTTTTTTCGGTAAGTGAAAAAATAATTCGGACAGCCCAGACCAGGGCTCGAACCTGGATCTTTTGGTTACGCGCTAAATGCTCTACCAATTAAGCTATCCGAGACACCGTCCATCTTTGTTACCATCTTTGTTTATGCTCTTTATTAATGATTATTATTATTATTATTTTTATAGATTTTTTTCTGACGTAAGTCATTGAAAATTTTCAGTTTATTGGCTATCCAGTCTAATACAACAATTTTTTCTCTAATTATTCATTATTATTATTATTATTTTATAATAATTTTAATGAAATAATATAAATTTTTCATAACTTTAATATTTGTTCCATGTCTATTTTTTCCGGGGTTAATTTATTTATAATAATATTTTACGGTAGACTTCAATTAATTTTTATGCACTGTAAATAGAAATACTGCCAAAATAAAATTGTCTTCGTTTTGCACGAATAATAATTTAGATTAGAAATGAATATAAGTGATAATTTAATGGACGCTTGAGAATAAAAAATAATAATAATTATTATTGTAAGGATTAGAAAGAAAAAAAATTGATAATTGAGAGAAAAAAAAATAAATAACGAGGGTAAGCAGGAAAGTGTGAATTGCACTATTAATTATTTAAACACGATTACCGGCTCGTGTTCGGGACCAAGAAATGCCTGAATTCGCAAATAACAAACTATAATGTCTACCCCCTTTAAGAATGAGTACAAGGACTGTGACAGGATAATCGATTGATTGCCGTAGCCATCAGCCAGAGAAGAAAACTTTAATAGCAGCATTTATCTGATGAAGAAATAAAATAAAAAAGAAGAAAGGAAATAATTTGAGAAAAAAAAGGTTGCCCTTGATGAATTTATCCATTTCTTAATTCTAACAGTGTCATTAATCTCCATTTGTGTGTTAATTGACGAGTGAATATTATGTATGCTGATGATATTAGGTGCACTGTATTGTCGGTATAAGCAAACTACATTACCGCTTTGACCTTGATCATTATAAATACTAGTAATTATTATTATTATTATTAATTGTCGTAGCTATTACCGTAAAATGATGATACTGAATAAATAATAATGATAATTACGGTAGTCTTGTCAATACATAAATTTATATTATAATGATGATGAAAATTATGATTTATGATGCCGATTGATAATATTTTACTTAATTGGTCTGAGTGCACCTGTACTCATCAATTACGGAATTCATAACAATAATAGCTATCTTTGCAATAAAATTTATAAATTAATTAGCACTGATGAAAATAATTGAGTGAATGACTCACTCGTCAATGAAATTTCTCACGCCCCCAACAATTGGCAAGGGTTTTTTATTATGTGATTCAATCATGTGTCGACTGCCTTTCACAATACAACGACGTCATTAACAAATAAAAATACATAATTAGAACAAAAAAAAAAAAATAAAAATATGGTGAACGTAATTGTGAAGAAAAAAAATTAAATTAAATTAATAATAATAATAGTAACGTAAATTAATTCCTGAACGTGTCGGTTCACGGCGACAATATTTTATCGATTTGCAGATAAAAATAATAAAAAAATAAAATTTATAATTAAAAGTAAATATTATTCTACTGCCACGTTATTTATGTTTTTTATAAGAGTCTTGTACGATGCCAAGAGCTCTGTTTGTACATTGATAGTTCAGCATCGTAAAATTAAATCAGTGAAGAAATTAATTTAAAATTTATTGTAAGCACGTTTCACACTCGTAATTTATCTAATGTACGAACTAAAGCACTAATTTAATGTACGTGTATCATAGAAAACTACCCATATGATTTATTTATTATATTTATAAGGGATGATGAGACTTGAATTGTATAATAATAAATTTATAATTTATATTACACTAGTTTTAATAAATAAAAAAATAATCGTAATAATAAATCAATATTATTGCAGATAAATCTAGATTTAATAATAAAATATCGCGTTACAGATGCCATAAGGGTGTATAATAAAAATCATATTTTTTTTTGTCCAAAAAAAATTTTTAGTATGAAGAAAAAATTTTTTTTGCATTTCTGCACGTTTCATACAAAAATAAGTTGATTCCAGAAATAAATAATTTTTTATTTTTTTTCTTATATAGTCATTTAGTTAATATAGTCTAGGTTTTTATTCTTGAAGACAATTTCTAACAAAATCATTTACTATTTATTTTAATTGCCTTTCTTTCATTATCTATCCCTTCCGTGCAGTCAAAATCTAAGTTTTTATTCTTTAAAATAATTTCTTACAAAAATTATTTTCTCCATACTAAATCGGCTTGGGACTTAGAATAATTTCCCATTCTTTTAATTCTTTTAAATTTATTTTCTTTTACTCGTTAAACTCACTCGGCTTCAAAATAATTTCTCACACTCTAATTTTCTAATTTAATCAAAAATTTGGTAACATAAATAAATAAGATAATTAAATAATAAATCGCCGCAATAATCATAATAATAGTTTATATTAATTTTTAAGTAATTAATAAAAATAAACCATAATACTCAAATACAAAAAGTAAGACCTTGGTCATACATCCCAGATTATACTCAGTGATATCTGTAGTGAAAAAAAATTTAAGATAGTAGCTATAAAAATCCCGATTATACTGCGTGATATCTAGATTATACTCATTATAATCTGGATTATACTCATTGAAATCTGGATTATACTAGCTACTAATCTGAGATGATATCCAGTGTCATCTTGTTTTTTCCGTGAAAAAAATTTTTTTTTAGGAACCGACGTATTCTTTTATGAAATGTGCAGAAATGCAAAAAAAAATTTTTCTTCATACTAAAAATTTTTTTTGGACTTAGAAGAATTTTTTTATACGCCCTTATGGCATCTGGAACGCGATATAAAGAAAGAAAGAGAGCAAAGAAATGAATTGAAATATTAGTGTTAAAAATATCCGAAAAACACGGCAGTTACAAAACACGATAAAAATGTCAAATAAAAAATAAATTAATTACAGTTGGGAGCGTAAGATTTTGTTCAATGAATCACGTACACATTAACAGAAGCGTTTTGTTCAACAAACAATTCAAACTCATCAGTTAAATTGTTCATAATCTAGATAGAAAACAATCGGATTTTATCAATGTGAAATTGTATCAATGGGATATGTGAGTGAGTCTGTCTGTCTATATCTACATATATGAATGCTTTTAAAACGGAGTAGAAAGAAATTATCAAAGTTGACGGAAAAGAAAACAAAAATAAATAATAAAATAACGAATACATGGAATTAATACTCGAAGCTAGTCAAAGTGATTTAAATGTTTAGATGTATCAATTGATCGAATAAACCCATTAATATGGTGAATAAATAAATATATATTTATTTATTTATTTACAAATTAAATAATTTCACGAATCAAGCGAAACGAATTTATGCGGCACCGCAGCAAACAAACAAACTCATCTATAAAATAAAAAAATAAAACAAAAATATTAATGGTTAACAATTTTCATCATTCACTCATTAAATAATATATATCTATATATTTGCGTATAAATATGTAGATATGTTTATTTATTGATTTTATTACTAATTTTATTAATGTTGCGTCACAACTCCTCGTGTTTATAAAAAATATTTAAAAAAAAGAGAGAAAAGCTAAAAAAAAAATAATTTTAAAATTTAACAATTAAGTGGAATAAAAATTTGGATGTAAATATTCGATGCTAAATAGGATAGATCTGTAATTTAAAAATGATAATCAATCTTTATATATATATATATATATGTAAGGAGAAAATGTCTCGCGTCACAAGATATTTATAATTATTGATCATAATTATTATTATAATCATAATAATTATTTTGGACTCACCTGTAATATCATAAAGCGTATATTGATTATGTCATAAACCGTCAAGTGCCCATCCGTACAGATTATTATTTGACGGTTCGTACTGGTAATAGTGCTAGTACTTGCGACAGCTAAAATGCAATAGACATAAATGCCAAACAACGGTGTTGCAGTCTTCCTACTATACTAATACTAATACTACTACAAAATACATATGACAAACGCTACTCGATAAAATTGGTTGATGTCAACATATGAAGTATAAAGAGAAACAAAAATAACATAACAGAAAATGATAAAAAAACAAAAAAAAAAAGTGAATCGGTTAAATATTATAAATTGCGTTCCAGTTTTTTCTTCCCTACCAATTTTGATCTCAATAAATATAAAATTTCAATCATACTGTATTTGTACTATATTATTGTCACACTGGTAATAATAATAATAATGAAAACAATTATTATTAATGTTATTATGATTATTATTATCACTATTATTATTATGTTATTAGTTATTATTAAAATAGTATTTCTTATACCTTATATAAGAATTTGAATATAAATAAAATAAAATATTGCAACAATTTATTTATTTATTTATTTGTGAAGAAATACCCTCGGCAACTTACAACAATATCGCGTTCCAAATGCCATAAAAATTAATATTCATCTACACTGAGAAAAAAAAATACTTTTACTCAATTAACAATTTCTTGGTTCAAAAAACTCGCTGACGATCAAATATTCTATTATTATTAATTATTAATTTCTGAAGAGAAGAACATCAATATTTATCTTTGGATAATAGATAAACAACAGAATAGCTTTATTTAAATTAAGTAAAAATTATTTCAATCAATTTAACAATTTCTTGAGCTAAGAATATATTTTCTTGAAAATTTTCAAGAACATAAATTCTTGTATCAAGAAAATTTTCTTAATAAAAGTATTTTTTTTTCTCAGTGTAAAAATGATATTTATCAATTGTATTTTCTAAAAATACTATCGTAGTTATTATTAATCTGGTTAATATTTTTTTTTTTCAGTAACACGTTTATAATTAATCATTAATTTTTCAGTTGAACCCTTTCACCTTCAAAAATCGAGATAAAAAAAATTTTTATACGCCTTTTTGGCTCCCGGGACTTACCTCAGATCGGCTGCCCAATTTTAAAACACAGTAACTGACAATTTTAAGATTTAAAAAAAATTACTTGAAATTAAGATCTAAGCGTTATAAGAAATGCAACAATACTGAAAAAAATCAGGTATAAAAATTTTACAGTTACTGTGTTTTAAAATTGGGCAGCCGAGATGTCATAAGGGCATATAATAAAAATTCTATTTTTTTTTTCAGTCCAAAAAAAATTTCTAGTATGGAAAAAAATTTTTTTTGCATTTCTCCACATTTTATGAAAAAATACTTCGGTTCCTAAGAAAAATTTTTTTTTATACGCCTTTAAGGCATCCGAGGTTCCCAGGAACCATAAGGGTGTATGAAAAAAATTTTTTTTCGGGAATCAACTTATTTTTTAATAAAACGTGCAGAAATGGAAAAAAAAAAAATTTCTCCAAACTAAAAATTTTTTTTGGACTTGGAAAAAAAAATAGAATTTTTATTATACGCCCTTATAACATCTGTAACACGATATATTACATTTTCATGTGTAGAATGTTTAGTAATGATTATATATAATAAATAGCATCTTTAAAGAGAAGATAGGTTTAAGAAATTAAAAAAAATTTTTTTTAATTTGAAAGAAGAAAAAAAATTATTAATGATTGATAATTGATAATATATAACTGATAGTTAATAATCACTATTTGTATGTACTCCTACGCTTATTTAATTAATTTGATTTTCAACCGAACCAAGAAAAAATAGAGTCTCTAATTCTACCAAAAAATCCTTTTTTCTTTTTCGGGCACGGCTCTACCTCGTTAACACTGCCGCGATAATTAGTCCACAGCTGCGGCAAATTAACACAAACCGCACCACCGCCTCGATTGAATTGAGTGTTCTGTAACAAGGATAATTGATCCGTAGTAACAATTTAATTATTTTTTTTTTTTTTAATCAATATTTTTTCAACTTGTGTATATTAATAGCAATTAGCAACCATCCAACAATAATTTACCGCTCTATTGATGTCACCAATGCAAACCCAATTACGATTCTTTTTGTTGGTCTGCGTTACAGCCCATTTGGAATGATCCCGTGAGCTTTTAAAGTCTACATTCGCTGCATTTAATACTATCGAACGGACGTTCTGTACCCTGGAGTGAAAAAGTAAATATTGTCCAGGATTAATTACTGTAACAAAGCCATGACATTTCAATAACAATCCCGATAATAATAATTGTTATTATTACTTGGATCCACTGCATTCAGAAGGTAGTTTTCCGCGTCCATTCAGCCATGTCTCTGCTAATAAATCCGATTTTAACTCTGGTGCTATCAAGTCGTCGTATAACTCTAAAAGAATTGTTTTAATGTTAGTCATTACTTTTTATGGGATTATTTGTCATAGATCAGAAATTCTATTTTAGTGTCTGAATATTCAACAAGTTAAGTTTAATATTCAAGTTTACGCTCATTTTAGTGAATAATAAATTTTGTTACTTACTATTCTATGTCCATTAATAATATTATAAATTAATTACTTTTTGACATTCATAGTCTTGAAAGTTATCAATTTTTTTTTATTACTTTTAAAATTTTTAGGACAAAGTATTTAAATTCGTGAATCATGCAGTTTTTATCTTCCCATTAAAGTTCATTTAAAAGACTTCGTAGATTTTTTTTTTTTTAATTATTATCAATTTTTTTCACTGTTAAAACTTATATTTTTAAACAGTGACTCTTCTTTTAAAAAATCATCGATTATAATTATTGAAAAATTAATTAAAAAACTGATTTTTGAAATAATATTTAAAAATAGTGAATTTTTTATCTTAAAATTTACTTGAAAATTTTTTTGTAAATACTAACTAACAACAATTTCAAATAACTTTTTTTTTAATTTATATAATGTATAAAAATTGATTTAAAAAAACAATTTTCATAAAGTCAAATTGTAATTTCAAATAATTAAATGAACTATCAAATTAATCTTGGAATAATTTAAAATTAAAAATGAATTTTTTATCTCAAAATTTACTTAAAATATTTTTTTGTAAATACTAATTAATAACATCTCTAGATACATAATTAAAAAATGACCTTGTATCTTGAGAACTATTGACATTTTTAAAGATATAAGCTCATCCCGATGTTACACTCATCGAGACCTTTCATTTGAGTACCCACATCAATTTTTCATATATTTTATATATTTATATACATGTATATATGAAAAATATATCAAAAATGCATGTGGGTACTCAAATAAAAGCTCTTGATGAGTGTAATATCGAGATGAGCTTATATCTTTAAAAATATCAATAATTAAGAAAGTACAGTGCAATTTAACATAATTGAGAAACTACCTTGTATCTTGTGAACTATTGATATTTTTAAAGATATAAACTCATCCCGATATTACACTCCTCAAAACCTTTCATTTAAGTACCCACATCAATTTTTCATATATTTTATATATTTTATATATATGTATATATGAAAAATATATCAAAATGCATGTGGGTACTTAAATGAAAGCTCTTGATGAGTGTAACATCGGGATGAGCTTATATCTTTAAAAACGAAAATATTTAAGAAATTGCAGTGCAATTTAATATAATTAAGAAACAACCTTGTATTTTCTGAACTATTGATATATTTAAAGATATAAGCTCATCCCGATGTTATACTCATCGAGATCTTTCATTTGAGTACCCACATCATTTTTTCATATATTTATATATATTACATATATGTATATATGAAAAATATATGAAAATGCATGTGGGTACTCAAATGAAAGCTCTTGATGAGTGTAACGTTGGGATGAGCTTATATCTTTAAAAACGTCAATAATTAAAAAACTACAGTGTAATTTAACTAAAGTCATTATTTAATAAAGCAAAATTTGATTTATTTATACTTCACATAGTGACTGCAAGATTGCTAGTTTAAAATAATTAAATAAAGTTTATAAACTATCAAATTATTCTTGGAGTAATTTAGAATAAAATAGACGTATGAATAATTTATAAAATAAATCGCATCTTAATATTCAAACCCTCAAGAGTTATGAATATGTATTTAAATAATTATTTCTAATTAATACTAAGTAAGTTGTTAATAAAATTCATGAACTACCTTTCTGCCACTTGTCAGATTTAGCAAACGAAATAAATTCTTGTCTTCCAGAAGAAACTATTTCTTCTTTATGAAAGTAAGGGGCTTTTTTCGGCCTCACATGTTTGGATGCATTAACAAGGCTCGGGTATTCGTTAACCATTATTTCTGGTAAATTGTACCGGTATGTCATTATCTGATTGTACATTAACTGTAGACCAACAGCGTTCATCTGGTTGGAGCCCATCGATATACACAGGAAACTCTGCCCATATAATTGTCCAGACTTTGGATACGCATACTCGCCATCGGGCACATCATTATCAACATCCATATTCATATTACCATCATCATTATTATTATTATGATCATCATTAGTATCTCCAGCTTCTCTCTGTTCCGATTGTTTCAATTTTCGGGATTTATTTTCCGTTCCAGTTTTAGGCACAGGTGGATAACTTGGTACACTGTGAATCAGCCAAAAGCCGCGAGTGTTATCAGTCATCAACACACCTTTGGTATGTCCGTATCTAACGGTACTTTGATTTTTATTTGGTGCTTGATCATTGTATAAAATCCATAATATATCTGGCGCCAAATCCTAAACAAATAAATTATAAAATTCGTTTTATTAATATTCTAGCCAGTATTGATTTTTTGTCAGAACTTGTAACTAAAGCCAATAATTTTCTATAATTGCTGCTATAAATTTACTAAAATTTATTTAGGACACATATCAGTAATTAATATTTGATAATTTTAAATTATAACAACTTTTTGCTTATCGACAATCTATTTACCAAATTGTCTAACTCCATTATAAATAATCTTCTATTTATACGAAAAAAACAATTAGTTCAAAATTTATTATCACTTTAAAAAAGAATTTAATATCTTACAGAGGTATAATATTTTGATTTGGATCATTTAAATAATTTATAATTAGACTATTGCTTTGATAATTTAATTAAACTGTAATTTTTATCTAGGTTGTACAGAATTTTTTTATATTTATTAAAAAGTAATAATTGTATTACAGTTTAAAATTCGGGGAATTTAATAATAAAAATATCAGTTTTAATATTCGAAGCGGATTAATTATTCAACTCATACCCAGATTTTACTGATAGATTTTAATAGAATTAATTAATATTGTCCTGAATTTTAAAATTATTAAAAAAACGAATTGAAAAAATGTAATTTTTAAAAATAAAATTGATATTTTAAATTCTTTTCATTCAAATTCAAGCATTTTTAAAATGCAATTTTTTATTTTTTGATACTGCGTATGTTGTTTGTGTAATTTAAATAAAAATAAAATTATAAAATTAATATTTATAAAACGTTGAGAAAATTCTAATTGATAAAAATTTATTTTTTTAGATAAAATTTTTGACGTTTTTAAGAACTTTAAAATTGTAAGATAAAAAATTCTTTAAAATTTATCTTCAAAAGAAGAATATTTTAAACCTATTGTTATTCTCACATCTTTGTACAATAAAGATAAAGTTTTTCCTGGCACCGAATCCTTGGATCCGATTTCTTTTTTCGATAATTGCCATCCATTAGCAACTGTGTCACTAGTTATGTAAAGATACGCTAGACCTTTTCGGATAATTGGATCACTACTTTCAGAAGTTTTTGGTACTTTATACAAAACATACCTGTCAAAAGAGAAAAAATAAAAAAAAAATTAAGTAAGCTGTCATCTAAAATTTTTTTTTATTGAAAAAATTATCACAAAAAAATAAAAATAAAATTTCATTTGTAAAATACTTGAAAAACTTTAAGTGCAATTCTTTAAATATAACTTTTAATTCTAATTTAATATATAAAAAAAATTAAAAACGTCAGCTAACTTCGGTATGAAAAAAAAAATAAAATGAAAATTAATTTAGCAGATATTTTATAATTTTTTTAACAATTAAATTATGTCAAATAAAATGAGAAAAAAAAAGTTGACATTTAGAAAGTTAAAAAAATAAAAAATGCAATTTTTTAGAAATAGTTTTTTGGAGCAAATTTATTTATTAAAAAATAGTAAAAAAATTTTTATAATTTTTTTTTTATTTAAAAAATCATTACAAAAAAATTTTCATTTGTAAAAAACTTGAAAAACTGTAGGTGCAATTTTTAAAAAATGTTTTTTAGTTCTAATTTATATTAGTAAATGAAAAATAATCAAAAAATTAAAAACTTCAGCTAACTTCAGTATGAAAAAAAAAAATAAAATAAAAATTAATTTAGCAGATATTTTATAATTTTTTTAACAAATAAATTATGTCAAATAAAATGAGAAAAAAAAAGTTGACATTTAGAAAGTTAAAAAAATAAAAAATGCAATTTTTTAGAAATAGTTATATGGAGCAAATTTATTTATTAAAAATAGTAAAAATTTTTATAATTTTTTTTTATTTAAAAATCATTACAAAAAATTTTCATTTGTAAAAACTTGAAAAACTGTAGGTGCAATTTTTAAAAAATATTTTTAGTTCTAATTTAAATTAGTAAATGAAAAATAATCAAAAAATTAAAAACTTCAGCTAACTTCAGTATGAAAAAAAAAAATAAAATGAAAATTAATTTAGCAGATATTTTATAATTTTTTTAACAAATAAATTATGTCAAAGAAAATGAGAAAAAAAAAGTTGACATTTAGAAAGTTAAAAAAATAAAAAATGCAATTTTTTAGAAATAGTTTTTTGGAGCAAATTTATTTATTAAAAAATAGTAAAAAAATTTTTATAATTTTTTTTTTATTTAAAAAATCATAACAAAAAAATAAAAAAAAATTTTAATTTGTAAAAAACTTGAAAAACTGTAGGTGCAATTTTAAAAAAATGTTTTTTAGTTCTAATTTATATTAGTAAATGAAAAATAATCAAAAAATTAAAAACCTCGGCTTACTTTAGTATTATAAAAGAAATTATAAATGAATAATTACCAGTCGACATCATTGCCAGCTTCGTCCTTGCATTGTAATTTATTTTGACCACTATTAACAACACCAGTTGTGTAAATTATTAACAAAATGTAAGCTAAATACATTGTCAAGTGCGCGCGCTGATAAATGGATTCAAAAATCTACAAATCATCGAATCCGAGTTAAATGTCAAGACTTTTTTTCCACCAACTGCTGGCGCTTTTGGTAGTGTCAACTAGTCAGCTGACGGAGCTGATGTTTTATGTTATGTTTCCACTTCCACATTCCCACTCTTGCTCTTTTCTTTTCTTATTATATTCTACTTGTGGTAGGTATGTTATGTGTGATCTTGAATTCTCTGAGAAAAGTACAAAGCACGTTTTATAAGTAAATATGAGACAAAAGATTCATGGCTTTTAAGTCTTGTAATAAATAATATAAATGTATAATATATGTCTAGTCACGTGGCTGATAACTTTTAAATTGTTAAATCAGCATTTAATTTTAAAACTATTTATTATTTACTGCTAACTATCTTATGAGTCAGACTGCTTGTATTGGCTTTGCGCATTAGATCTGCAGAAAATAAACTGATCAGATGGAGATTGGTAGAATGAAAGAAATATAGTTGGAGTTATGACAGTTTGCGCATGGTATTATTTATAACTTTATTCTCGGTTATTTACATTGTTGACATTTATTGTTTTTTTTTTAATTATTAGAATTTTATTATTAATAGTATGTTCCATGAATAATGCTAAAATAAAATGAAATGAAAAAAATAATAGTTTAAAAAAACTAAAAACACGCTTTTTATAGAAAACCAAACTAAAAAAAAAAAAATAAATTTAAATTAAGAATAGTGTTAAAAATTTCAATAAATATAAATTAATAATAGTGTAAATAAAAAAAATGTATTTTATTTTAAAAAAAGCGTGAGGTGCATGGTGTCAATAGTTATAAAAGTTAGGAAAATCCAAAAATGCACGCCTCATAACGCTCATCCATTTTTTAAGAAAAAAAAATTGTGTATTTGATTAAAAAAAAAAAAAAAAATTATAATTAAGTAATTTTTTACAGAGTATTTTTTTTTAAATATCAGCGGCTTTTTTTTGTCATATGCGCACGCAATCTAAAAAATCTAGCTTGCTCAAGTGGCGCCATAGTTTTCACGTGACAAATAAGAAAAATTCGTTTGTCTTTGTACGATTGTATCGTAATGAATTTTAATAAAATTCAATTAAACAAAATAAGTAAACTAGGCTACTGATATGAAATACGGACCCAGTTCATCGCATTCTAAAACTAATAAAAAGTCCGGTCTTGAAATATCAATTTGTTCAGGAGTAATCGTTGGTACATCAAAATGGGGTGACATCCGGACGTCTACGTAAAATTTTTCAAAACGTTTTTTTTTCAAAATAGCTATATGAAATGATTTTAGAAAGTAAAAGATGGTTTAATTTAAGTGTTTTCTCGGTGTACATCTACTTATATTATTGTATAAGTGTAATATGATTGTGATAGAGACATTTAAAGATCACAAAAGTGCTTGACCTTGACGACTCGAGTATAAGCACAACCTCACGCGCTTCGCGCTATGAGGCGTGCAATATTTTATTGACAGATATGAGTAGAGTGATTATCATTTTGATAATATCTTAAAAAGCACCTTACGCTTTTTAAAATAAAATACATTTTTATTTACACTATTATTAATTTATCTTTATTGGAATTTTTAACACTATTCTTAATTTAAATTTATTTTCTATTTTTTAGTTTGGTTTTCTATAAAAGCGTGTTTTAGTTTTTAAACTATTATTTATTTTTACTTTTAGTTTGGTTTATTTATAAAAGCGTGATTTTTAGTTTTTAAACTATTATTTGTTGATTATCAAAAATATTCAGGCGCGCAAATTACCCACGGAGAGTTACATACTGACATACTGACATACTGACATACAAGTGAAGCTAATAAAAAATAATTATTTATAAATATTATAAATACGGGGAATCAGAGTTCGATTTCGGAGAGCGAGCCTGAGAAACGGCTACCAGAACCAAGGAAGGCCGCAGGCGCGCAGATTACCCACGGAGAGTTACTGACATACTGACAAACTGACATACAAGTGAAGCTAATATAAAGCGTGTAAAAAACATCTTACAATAATAAACTTTTGATTTTTTGAGTTTGCTTCATTTATTAAATTAGAACTAAAAAATATTTTTTTAAAATTGCACTTATAGTTTTTCAAATTTTTAACAAAATAAATTTTTTTTTAATATTTTTTTCAATAAAAAAAATTTTTAAATGCTGGCTAATTTAATTATAAACATCTGATAGTTTTTTTCTTTTTAATATAAAAAATAAATTAATTATTGGACTAATTAAAGATCAATATTTTGACGGTACTAAAGTTTGCTGACAGCTGTCAATTTTTTTGATTTTTATAACAAATTAATTACAATACAAAAAATGCTTTAAAAAATTTCCACTAATAATTTTTCTTTATTCAAATTTTTTTTTATAATAATTTAATTGCTATAAAATTATAAAAAAATTTTTATATCTTCAATAAAAATAAATATAAAGATATTTCATGTTTTTTACAACTAATCGTCTTTTATAAGAAGAATTTTAAAAAATCCAGATGTGAATAATTTTTTTAGAATTTCATTTTTTTTTATAATATGTTTATGAGCAAATCCGGGAATTTCTTATTAAATTTCATAGATTTTTTTTTTTAATTATATTCTGATATATTTTAACATAAATTTTATTTTAATATAAAATATAATATGTTTATGAAATAGAAACTGAGCCAGAGCATTTTATATACTTACTTATTACACTAAATACAGACTTATTACTATTACTATTACTTGTAAGTATTATTATCATATATAATGTAACTTATTTATAATAATAAAGTTAGCCGACATTTTTTATTTTTTTTATTTTGCTTAATTTATTAAATGATAACTAAAAAATATTTTTAAAAAATTACACTTATAGTTTTTGAAGTTTTTAACAAATGAAAAAAAATTTTTTTTAGTTTTTTGTAATAATTCTTTAATAGAAAAAATTATAAAAATAAGAACCCGTTTATTGGCTTTGCTGTAAGGTTCAGTGTATTATTTAAAATAAAATAAAAATGACATTAAAGTTAGCAGTCGTTTGACAATTTTTTAATTTTTTTTATTAAATAAATTTACTCCGAAAAATTATTTCTAAAAAATTGGATTTTTTATTTTCTAAATGTCAATTTTTTTTCACATTTCCTTTGACATAATTTATTTGTTAAAAAAATTCTTGAAATTATAAATTATCTGCTAAATTAATTTTCATAAATAAAATATAAAAAATAAGTAAAATTTGAGTAAGTATCTTGAAGATATATTTTTGTATGATACTGTACTTGAGTTTTGATTAAACACGTTCATATTTCAGATATCTATAGTAAAATGAGTTAAAACATGATTGTTATGTTCATATGGGATTCCCATTTAAGTATTTTTCTGGTGACGTCATTATTTATCAACATATGTAGCTGATACAAGACACTTGTAACAGAATTTCAGCGTCGTAGAGTTTGTCAAAGGCTTGAATAAATTTAAAGCTGATAATTGTGTATATAATGCGTAAATATTTGGTGTAAATAGACATAGTTCATAAGAAATTGAAATAAAAAATGAATTTAAAGCGACAAATTGGTGTGTTTGTGTGCGCACTATTGGTAATTACAATTACACCGGTTTCTGGAGAAATAAACCCTGAAGCTTTGATAAAAGTCGTCGAATTTGGATGGAAGGCAATCAAAGCAATTCTTAAAATAGAATCCTTCATCAAAGACAATAAATTTCAAGACGATGTAATTGATGCATTAGGTGAGATTCGCGAAAGCACTGCACGGATTGAATATTTGATAACCGACGAAGCTGATCGCATCATCAGAGAGTTATCGTTGAAAATTGACATGCAAATCGTCCACAAGTTTGTTGAAACTGTTGATCAAATAAATGAACGGTTTGAAAACAAATTTTTGAAATATTTTAGCGGCAGTGAAACGTATGAACCCGAGACAATTGAAAGTTATATAAATGCAACAATTGATGAGTCTAAATTCAGGAAAATATTGTCTAAGATACGAGAGTTTGCTGTACCTAGGAATTTTAAACCCGGCTTATTTGAAATACTACATAATTATTTGGAATTAAAAGTGAGTATCAAGAACATGAAAATTATGATAACCGACATCTAAAAATTTTTAGAATTTTTTTTTTATTCAAATAATTATTATAAAAAAGTAAAAAAAAAAATTTCAATTGTAAAAAACGTGAAAAACTATAAGTGCAATTTTTTAATTCTTATTTAGTAAATAAAAAAATTAAAAAAGTCAGCTAACTTTAGGATTATAAAGAATTTTATTAATTATTTATTTATGATACAAAAATTAGCTAACACTTAAAAATTTTTGATTTTTTTTCAACAATTAAATTACAAGTAAAATAATACTTAAAAAAAAATTTCACGTATAATTTTTCAAATTTTCCATACGTGTAATTTTAATTTTTTTGTAATAATTTCTTCAAAAATTTTTTTAATTTACACTTGTAAATTTTTTAAATTTCTAGATGTGAAATTTTTTAATTAAAAATTTTTCACAATAATTTAGTTGTTATAAAAATCCAAAAAATTGACCGATAATTATAAATATCAGCAATTATTTATTTTAATTAAATAATTTTTTTGATTTTGCAGGCCAGTCATGTTCGTGATTGCGACGAAGGAGAATCAGCAAGTGATCAAATCTTCTCAGTGTTTAATCTTGCGATGACTGGAGTAATGAAAGGATACTCTATGGTGACCCATGCTTACAAATATCTTCAATTGCATTCCGCAAGTCCTAGTATGTATAACATAATTTTTATCAACCAAATTATGACCATGAAATTATGTATATTTTAATAATGTATGTAAATTATTTTAATCAGATACAACATACAAGTGTGAAATGCGAGACGCTTTAGAGGAATTTCAAACGACGGTTCATCAGGTCGCCAGAGCTGCGCGAATTATCACGGAAATTGAATCTAGATCAATTCGTCGATGTGATCCTGAAAAATTTGAAGAAGGTCAGTATTTTATTTTGCTGTACTTACTAATTTTATTGAGTTTTATTATTTTTTAGGTGAATATTTGTATAATAAAAATAAGGAGAATTGTAATTGTAATGTGTAAGGAAAAAGTGTATAATGTCGATTTTTACTTAAAAATAATTAATATTTAATATTTAATTTAATAAATAAATTTAAAGATATTTTGAATATCAAAGCTGTGTAAAACACATGAATGTGATACAAATAAAACTCATATCTATCTATCTATTTTTTAGGTGAAAATTATGAAAGTTACCAATTCTTGACAACTTTTGTTACCAATGATTATATATTAAGCAATAGAAAATACATTATAGACGGTCTTTATACAAATCAACGAACAGCTGCATTTTGCGATGGGGATATTTATGATAAAATATATGAAGCATGGTCTTTAGGAGCTTGTCTGGCGGTAAATTATTATATTGACCATCAGGTTATTAAATTATTTAATTACTTTATTGTAATTTTTACAGCCAGTGAATAGCAAACGACGCTATAACTACGTATCAGTATTGGGAGGAGATTTTTACTATTATAACAAAGGTCGTGAAACTGAAGACTGTGAAATCGATTATGGATTGAATCATTCTAAATGGCAGTGGCACTATTACTTCTACAGATACATTTGTGAAGAGCCTGATTATAGTCGAAAAGCTGCTTATTTTAATACTACAGCACAATACTCTGACTTCAATAATAATCGGTAATTTGATCAATTATTTTTTACATTCTATACATTTAAAATGAATTATTTATTTATTTATTGACTGATTATTGTTACAGAGTTATAACAGGGATTCGTTTGGTTACTAAATTGTCAATAACGTATTTTGAAATTCAACAGGGAGTTCTTGTGAATGGTACTATTGACAACACTACTGTCGAGTGGGATGATAGAGTCACTAGACACCTAGACTATTACGAAATCAATCACCTCTTCCCTTCTTATACTAATGGCGATTTAGTTAGACTCACTTATAACTTGAGATCTTTGAATTTAGATGATGTAGATTTACCAGCTGGAATGGTTGCCGTTGGTAAGTTTTTAAAATATCAAAAATAGTTATTATTATAAGCCAGCTACCCGATCCAAATTGTTGGAGAATGACTAATTTTTCATTATTAATTGTTCACCATAATATTTTATCGGTATGAAGTCTCAATACCATCAGAGAAAATTTAGGTGACGATAACAATTAAAATTTGTTTAGACAATTATTATTAGAGAAAGATGTAATTTTTTATTCAGTGTAACTTTTTTCAGTGACTGAAAAAATATAATAAATATAATAATATAATATATTTAATATATAATATAATAAATTTAAATATTTTTAAAATATAATAAATAAAGTTCTTATACTGAAAAAAAAACTTAAGGTAGTACCTCCACTAAAAGCATATTTCAAGAAACTTATGGAATTTTTTTTATCGAAAGATAAATATATAAATAATCCACCACCGAAATTTCAGATTAATTTATCGCACCGTTTTTGAGTAATTAATTTTCGAAATTGCATCTTTTACATGTAGAAGTATAGAGAGATGGTAAAGTCAGTATATGAAATTTTCCGTACCACTTGTGATGCAAATAAATTTCATACTAACTTTACCATCTCTCTATACTTCTACGTGTAAAAGATGCAATTTCAAAAATTAATTACTCAAAAACGGTGCAGCAAATTGATCTGAAATTTTGGTGGTGAATTATTTATATATTTATCTTTCGATAAAAAACAATTCCATAAGTTTCTTGAAATATTCTTTTCAAGGAGATACTACCTTAACTTGAATCCAGAGAAAAATTCTTGGATTAAGAAAATAATTTTGAAGAATTTCATTGTCTGGAATTAAGATGAAAAATTCTTGAATCAAGTCAAATTTGCTTAAACCAAAAAAAATTTTTTTAATTTAAGATTATTCGCTTAATTCAAATAAATTATTTTTTTCTGTGTAAGGTAAAGGACCCAGTTGTTGACACTGGCCTAGTTATTGACACTTGAAATTTTATTTTAATTAAAAAAAAAAACAAATTAATTCTAATAAATTAATTAATATAATTTTTTAATTATAAATTTTAAGATAATTGGTTTTTTGGGAAAATTTTATTTTTTTAATTAGAATAAAATTGCAAGTGTCAAACAAATTTATAAATTTCATAAATTTATA
Organism: Cotesia glomerata; assembly: GCF_020080835.1. Taxonomy (NCBI): domain Eukaryota; kingdom Metazoa; phylum Arthropoda; class Insecta; order Hymenoptera; family Braconidae; genus Cotesia; species Cotesia glomerata. Next base: position 12,594,800 of record NC_058167.1, read on the forward strand.
TCAATAATGTTTGTTATGATTACAGGTGTTCAATTTAAACTTGTGAAGAATCGATTGACATTTCAAGTAGCGGGCATGCGAGTAGTTGACGAATCAGGACAATTTGTTTCTTCATCAACAGTAGAATGGTTCAGCAAAAATAATTCTAATAGGTGAATTTTATTATTTAATTTTTTTTTCTTTTATTCTTTAAAGATTAATATTGTAATTTTTTATGTTATGTAGAACTGAATTAAAAATAGGTGATCTTGATATTCCAACATTCAGTAACAAACCGAATTTAGAATTAAGCAAACAAGGAAAAGAATTCGTCAAGTTCCAAATGTCCAGTTGGAATATAGACGGTAGTCAGACGTTGTATCCTTTTATAGATTTACAAAATGTCATTACTCATCCACCAGCACCAATTGGAGGTATTGGGTTATTTTACAAAGGCCAACAAGGATTTGGAGGATTCATTGCTCCAAAACTCATAAGTCTTAATACTACTATTTTAATGAGTGATGAGTATTTGAATAATATTTTTAATGACACCGCCACAATTGATTTCTTCGAGCGCTTGGGAGATTGTTTAAATCAAAATTTTATAGAATATAATGTCATATTTACATAAAATAATATAATCTAGTTTGTATTCAGTATTTTTATATTTTATGTGATTTTTAATAAATATGTTTGTAAAAAATTTTTTGATAATTTTATTCATAAGAAATAATTTATAATAATAATAATAATAATTTATATACATTACTTTTCTTATTCTTACTGTCTTATTATTATTATTGTTTAACTACTTTTATTATTCCCTAGCGGTTTTGTAAATGCCGAAAAATGTCGCAATTATACAGTATTAATGCGGTATTTTTTTCAGCATTTTTCGGTTGTTTTGGTCAGTTTTTATCGAAAAATTACGGAACATTTACCGTAAAAATGCGACACATTTACGCTAAAAATTTAGAATATTTACGCTGAAAATGCGGCATATTTACGGTGATAAGGCGGTAAAATGATTGTATTAAAACCATATTTAAAAACGGTGTCAAATTAAATAACGCTCGGACTGGGATTCGAACCCAGAACCTCCTGGGGATATGTCGGCTACTCTACCATTTGAGCTACCCGGATTATACCATACTATTTTTTGCTTATTCTATATACATTAAGTCACACCGTCCATCTTACGATAAGCATATTTAAAATTAAATAATATAATTATATATGTGAAACAATATAACTTTTCGATTTTTAGAAAATTTGCAATTTTCTAAGTGAGAAATTAAAAATTGAAATTAAAATTAGAATATATTTACTTAACATATGTATTATTTTATATTAATTACTGCTAAATACCTAACTAAAAATAATATTCTACATATTTTGTATTCAAAAATAGTATTTGTTTTACAAAGTAGCGATGGAGAATAAAAGCAAAATTTGAAATTTTTCATTTTATTCATTTCTAACATAGAAATGAACTAAAAAATAAAACTAAATCTTTAATAATTGTCCATTATGTCAGAAAATATTCGGCAAAAATTACTGTATTATTACGGCAATTATTTGGAATTTTTGGGTAAAATTTGGGCATTTATGCGGTAATTGTATAGTATATTTTTGGTAACTGTACATCATAAGTGCAGTATATATACTGGATAACTTCACAGGATAAAAACTGGCCAAAACAACTATAGTTTAACCGCATTATTACTGAATTATAACGGTAAATGTACGGCATGAGCATAAATGCCGAAAAATTACGGCATTCTCAAAACCGCGAGGGTTACTATGTATTCATTTATATATAAGGCCCTTAAGGAGCTAAGACTTCAAGGTCTAAAATTTTGATAAATAAATAAATAAATAAATGAAATATAAATTATATATCTTCTTTATCTTATAAGTCGTACACATATTAAATTTCTTCATAAAAAATATCTGGATTTATAGTAATTATCTGTTATAGTTATTAATATTTTTTCTATATAAATTTGTATTTCTTTCGTTTTTCTTTGCGTCCATTAAATGTGTGTATGAGTCACAATCCATTTGTCTAATCTTTAAAGCTATCAAATGAAATCTATAAAGTAATGGCTGATAGCTTCTTTAAAATGTATATTAAGTTTTAAGAAGTACAGTCATAGAAAATAATTATATTTAACTAAAATAATTATAATATTTTGTAACCGATAATTATACTTCTGATTTTAAGAAAGAAGAATATAAATTTGGAAAAAAAATTAAATCTCTTAAGAATTTTTCATACTATCAATTATATTTACAATAAAAATATAACAGTAAATTTAAAACGTAGTTAGTTTTAATTTTGAATACGACTGTACTAAAAGTGAACAAAGGAAATGATTTTTGTATAAAAACAAGCAAGTTCTGATTAGATTGTCTAGTTAGCCCTTGGAAATTTCAGAGTTTATTTTTTCTTGTAGACACAAATAAAGGATCTAAAATACAGAAAAAGGTGATTAAATTTATTCAAAAAATGAATTTAAAAATTAAATCGTTATGCGTGTTACTGATTTTATCAATTACGCCTTCTTCTTCGCAAATAAATCCAAAGGCTCTTATAGAAGTGGCTAAATATGGCTGGAAGGCAATTCAAGCGCTTATAGCGATTGATTCTTCAGTAAAAAATCAGAAATTTGAACAAGATGTGATCAACGCGTTAGATGAAATTCGTCAAAGCACTGCGAGGATTGAGTCTTTGATAACAGACGAAGCAAATCGTATAATTGAAGAACTCAAGGTAAAAATTGATATGCAGATCGTGGGTAAATTCGTTCGTGCTGTGTTTGAAATAAATGAACGATTTGAGAAGAAATTCTTGAGGTACTTCACCGACAACGATACGTATCAACCTGAAACTATCGAAAATTATATTAATGAAACGATCTATTCGTCAGATTTTAAAAGAGCTTTAGCTCGGATACAAGAGTATACTGTACCTAATCACTATATTCCACATGTAGATGAAAAACTAGTTTTTGAAATACTACATGATTATATAAAAATAAAAGTAAGTATTATGAAAAATACAAAACTTAATTTTAATAATTTATATAAATGCTTATGATATTAAAGTTAGCAGTCACTTAATCATTTTTTAATTATATTTAACAAATAAATTTGTTTTGAAAAATTATACTTTTAATTTTTTTTTAATTTCTACGTCAGTTTTTTTTTCTCATTTTTTTTTTTAATACTGGAATTGAAAGACATGAAAATTAATTTAGCAGATATTTAATAATATTAAAATTTTTTGTAACAAATAAATTGTAGCAAAAAAAATTGACAAGTATAGAAATTAAAAAAAAATAAAAGTGCAATTTTTAAAAAACAATTTTTTGGAACGAATTTGTTTGTTAAAAAAATACTAAAAAATGATCAAATTTTTTAACTAATAAACTATAGCAAGAAAAATTTATTTAAAAAATTCCATCTTTAGAAGCTCTAAAAAATTATAAGTGCAATTTTTTATAAATATTTTTATAAATCTAGTTTTATTATTAAAAATAAATAAAAAATTGCAAAGTTTTTGCCAATTTCGATGTCATTATTTTTGCCATAATTTATTTGTTACAAAAATTCTAAAAATCATCAAATATCTGTCAAATTAATTTTCATAAATATTTAATAATTTAATGAAGAAATAATATAAATTTTTTATCAAAGAAAAACCATCTTTGTGACTGTAACGATGGACAATCTTCTTATGACTTGATATTTGGAGTTTTTAATCTTGCAATGACAGCTCTATCTAAAGGATACGCCATGGTAGCGCATGCTTACCGATACCGTCAATGCAACTCAACGAATCCAGGTATGTATATAATTAATTTTTTATCATTAAATGATTGTCAATATGAAGTTATATATCGATCTTCGCTATTAATAATCTTTAACAAATGCGTGGAAACCAGAAATACGTGACACTTTGGATGATTATAAAGAAACAGCGCTTAAAATCGCTGAAGTTGCACGATCGGCTGGGGAGATGGAATCTAAAGCAATCCGTCGTTGTGATCCTGAAAAATTTAAAGAAGGTGAGAATTGAATTTTTTTGACACTAATAATAATTTTTTTTTAATTTTTACTTGTTAAATTTTTTTCATAACAATTTAATTGTTTTAAAATTGTGATACTAAAATAAGATGACATTAAAGTTAGCAGTCACTTGACAATTTTTTAATTTTATTTAACAAAAAAATTATTTTCGAAAAATTGCATTTATAGTTTTTTAAAATTTCTACATGTCAATTTTTTTTCTAATTTATTTTTAGCCATAATTTATTTATTGTAAAATTCTTGAAATTATTGAATATATGCTACATTAATTTTCATTAAAATTAGAAGACATTTGACTATTTTTGATTTTTGTATGATATTAAAATTAGCTGTCACTTTACAATTTTTTAATTCTATCTAACAAAAAATTATTTTTAAAAAATTGCATTTTTAATTTTTTTAAATTTCTACATATCAATTTTTTTTTCTAATTTTTTTTTTGCCATAATTTATTTTTTATTAAACTCTTAAAATTATTAAATATATGCTAAATTAATTTTCTTTTTTTTTTTTATTGATCGATAGGTGAGAACTACGAAAGCTATCAATTTTTGACAACTTTGGTATCCAATAATTATATGATAAACCACAGAGATTACATTATGAGCTACGTAAATTATTATTTTGAGCGCTCAGCGTCCTTTTGTGATGGATTTCTTTATGATAAAATGTATGATGAATACTTTTTAGAAGCTTATTTGGCGGTAATTATTGGCTTTTTATTCAGTTGACTGCTAGATTATTAAAAATTTCAATTATTTAATTGTAATCTTAATTATTACAGCCAGTAAATAGCAAACGACGCTACTGTTATGCAAGAGTACAAGGCGAGGATCTGAAGTGGTATTATAAAGGTCGGATAACTGAAGGTTGTGACTACGATTATGGATTGTACTACCCTATACAGTGGGGTCATTTAGACTTTAGTAAATACCTTTGTTCGCAGCCTTCACTTTCGAACAAAAGCGCTTATATTAATTTGACATCAGCATACTGGGATACTCCTTTTACAAACCAGTGATTGACAATTATTCTTCTTCAATTATTAATAATAACAGTAATCTGTTATATTATTTTTACTTCTTAATTGTTTTAATTTTGTTTATTGTAGAGTTATCACTGGAATCCGCTTAGTCACAAAATTATCAATTACTTACTTTGAAATACAACAAGGAGTTTTAGTAAATGGAACTATTGACAACACGACCGTCAAATGGGATGATAGAGTTACAAAGAAGCTTGAAGATATGGAAAAAAATAATCAAATACCTGATTATGCCTCTAGAGATTTAACTGAACTCAGTTATCATAATAGAATATTAAATTTGGATGACATAATCTTGCCTGCTGGCTGGGCTGTTGTTGGTAAAAACTTTTTATTTAATTTTTTTAATTATCTATATTATTAATATTTTTATATCAATCTCACCAATAGTCAATTTATGATGATAAGTAAATATTTAGGCTGCATTCGAAAATGCTCTATCTCTAGATACATAATTAAGAAATGACTTTGTATCTTGTGAACTATTGACATTTTTAAAGATATAAGCTCATCTCGATGTTACACTCATCAAGACCTTTCATTTAAGTACCCACATCAATTTTTCATATATTTTATATATTTATGTATATTATATATATGTATATATCAAAAATGCATGTGGGTACTCAAATGAAAGCTCTTGATGAGTGTAATATCGGGATGAGCTTATATCTTTAAAAATGTCAATAGTGAAAAAAGTACAGTGCAATTTAACGTAATTATGAAATGACCTTGTATCTTGTGAACTATTGACATTTTTAAAGATATAAGCTCATCTCGATGTTACACTCATCAAGACCTTTCATTTAAGTACCCACATCAATTTTTCATATATTTATATATATATGTATGTATATATGAAAAATATATAAAAATTCATGTGGATACTCAAATGAAAGCTCTTGATGAGTGTAATATCGGAATGAGCTCATATCCTCAAAAACGTCAATAGTTAAGAAAGTACAGTACAATTTAACATAATCAAGAAATCACTTTGTATCTTGTGAACTATTGATATTTTTAAAGATATAAGCTCACCCCGACATTACACTCATCAAGACCTTTCATTTAAGTACCCACATCAATTTTTCATATATTTATATATATTATATATATGTATATATGAAAAATATATAAAAATGCATGTGGATACTCAAATGAAAGCTCTTGATGAGTGTAACATTGGGATGAGCTTATATCTTTAAAAACGTCAATAGTTAAAAAAGTACAGTGCAATTTAATAAAATTCATTATTTTATAAAGTAGAATTTTATTTATTTGTAGTTCACAAGCTATGGCAGTCACATAGTTACTGCAAGGTTGCTCGTATTTTTTAATCTTGTATTTTTAAACATTGTCCATAATTAGTTATATGAAAATTAAATTAGCCCACATCTAGAAATTTTTATAATTTTTTTAATGAAAAAATTATTACAAAAAAATTAAAAGAAAAAATTTTACATGTTAATTTTAAAAATTATACGTGGAATTTTTTTAAGTATTTTTTTTACTTGTAATTAAATTGATGCAAAAAATAAAAAATTTTTGAACGTCGGTTAATTTTACTATCATTCTAATTATAGGTGTTACATTCCAACAATCACACGGAAATCCTATAGTTCTACAGGTAGCAGGAGTAAAAATCATTGATGAATCAGGAAATCCTATTATTTCAACTGATGTACACTGGTTTTCAGGAACGAATAATTTAAACAGGTAATAATCCGTAAAATTTGACTGCAAACATGTCTGATGTAAAATTGATTTTTAGAAATTTGAAATTATTTTATTACACTGAGAAAAAAAAATTTTGTCCAGAAAAAATATTTCTTGGCTCAAGAATCGTTTAAAATAAATTTTGGTTTTTTGACAAAAGAATATCAATATCTATCATGATAATAAAATATTGTTATTAATTTTGATAGATTAACATACGAATAGGTTCACTTGAATTAAAGAAAAATAAATCGATTAATTCAATCAATTCTTGATACAATAAAAAATATTCTTGAAAATTATCAAGAATATATATTCTTGTGACAAGAAAATTTTCTCAAGAGTAGTACTTTATTTTCTTAGTGTACAAAATAAAAAACTGTAAAAGAGTAATTTTTAACATTAAAGTATTTACCCTACATCAAAGATAATTTTTTTTTTATAATGTACAATACTATAAATCATTTTTAAGCAAACTTTAATTTTTTTTTTAGAAATGAAATAACAAAAAGTGATCTCGACATTCCAACATTAGGCAAGACAAAGAATGGTGAACTAAGTGAACCAGGAAAGCATTTTGCCAAATTTCAAATGACTGGTTGGGTGGTAGACGCCGGTCAGACTTTAATTCCTTTTATAGACATGCAAAAAGTGGTTACTAATCCTCCAGCACCTATTGGTGGTGTCGGGCTTTATTATAAAGGTCAAAATGGATACGGAGGATTCATTGCGCCAAAACTTCTAAGCATGAATAATACTATTTATATGAGCGAAAATTATTTGAAGAAAACATTTAATGATACAAGTAATTATTTAAATAAATATGATAGATATTATGATTATTGCGTAATTTAAGCATAATAAAATCTAATTTGAAGATTTAATAAAATGAAATACTTATGATTATTCTTCAAGTTAAAAATATTTTTATGTGAATGTAAATTAAAATACATTTGTCATATTTTTGTCCTCGTTTAATAAAAATATATACTTATGGTCAGCGAGTAGGTCTCTAAATCAATACTTGTCAAAATAATTATTATGCATATGAACCAGAAAGAAAAAACTAGGATACATGCGTGCTTCATCAAAGTACACATGAAGCTTACGACGATCGATCGGCCTAAAGGACACGTAAGCTTCTTCGCAACAGTACCAAGCTTTTTCGAGTTTTTTATAATATTTCAGAAATTATTTATTTAAGCAGTAGCTCAAAATTCAGTTGCCAAAATAATGATCTCTAGAAATTTGAAATTAGTATTTTTTCTAAAACTTTAACAGTTTTTTTATTACAAAATAAAAACTGTAAAGAGTAATTTTTAACACTAAAGTATTTACACTCCATCAGAGATCATTTTTAGCCCTCAGACTGCAGGGCTGCCCAATTTCAAAACACAGTAACTAATATTTAAAAATTTTTCTTATTAAAAAAAAGTTTGCCTGCCAAATTAATGAAAAATTTAATTTATGAATATAAAATACTTGAATATAAATATTTTAAAGAAAAAATACTTGAAATTAAGGTCTAAAAGTTATAAGAAATGCAGCAATATTAAAAAAAAATAGGTATAAAAATTTTGCAATTACTGTGTTTTAAAATTGGGCAGCCGTACACTAGGGGTCATTTTGACCCCAGAATTTTTCTTATCCTAAAATATTTCTCGAAAATAGATTCATTTTTAATTAATTTTTTTAACATTAAAAACTATTTAATTCAAAATAATAATGATTGTATTCAAAAGAACATTGTTTTAGCTACCAAAAATGTAATAAACTGAATTTCGATAAAACGCATAGTTTCTGAGATATAATTCTTTCTTCGAAAGTAAAGTAGGGTCAATTTGACCCTATGTGTACTCCAAAGTTCTGTTCGGAGGTGTGTACTCCGAGGGTTAATTGCCAGTTCAACTTATTATAAACTCAAATTTAATAATAATTGAATTTTAAACAAATTTTTCTATTTATTTTTATACTTCAATTCTTATAGAGAAGAAATATGGGACAAAATATATAATACGTCTAAAAATTAATCAATACTTTTTACAATTATCATATGAACAAACTAGAACAATCTAAAAATAGAGAACTAAGATACATTTTCTACACTATCCGTTTTAAATGATGTTAGTAAAACTTAGAATGATCAATCGATACAAAGGACACGTCGGATTATTACAGCTATGTGAAGCTTTCCGGTTGGCTCATAGAGATATAGATGACAACAGAACCAATTATAAAATATTACTAGCTCGCATATGTTACGTGCGAAATTGTGAATGGATAGATGCTAATTTTTAACCAATTTTTCAACCCTTTCTCTTCCTTCGAACAGTGTCGTATAAATAAAAACTGTTTTCAAAGAGTAATTTTTTAAATTTAAAATACAGCATTTTTTACTGGACCTAATATATACGACACTGACTTTCTTCACCGGGGAAGTATATAAAAGTGTTTGATTCCCCGGATGAGCCACAATCGTTCAACCAAAGCGAGTAGAAATGTTCTTTAAAAACTCAGCCGCTCATTTTTTCGCTATTATATTCAATGTATTTGTAACAAATATGAATATATTAATTCAAATTATTTAGTAGCCACTATAAATTATTTTAAAACTTCTAAGTTACTTTTATTTAATTCCTAAAATATTATTTCCTTAAAAATAATTTATTTTGTCGTTTCAAAATTGTTCATAAATAATGTCTTCTCATTTTAATAAACCAATAGCTTCTTCCGTCGACAAGGTAAGAAAATTTATCATTATTCATTAATTATACTGTAAGTTTCATTTGTCAATTAATTTACTTATTACATTTTTATCAATGGGTATAACTACTCAAGATTGATTTCAATGTTGAATAACTCAAACTCACCTTACATCGTTGATCAACATTCTCTGAATAAGCACTTGTGTTTTGGTGGTTGGATGCTGTGAACTTCCTTGTGAATACGCTTCGCAGTCTTCAAATAACTCTAGTAACGTTTCAAGTGAAGTCAATTCACAACTTTAATCTCATCATCAATCAGCCGTGATACTTGTGTAGAAGTAAATTCCATGATTGATCAAAACTTAAGTCTGTTTCATTCAAAGGTAAAATTTATATTAATTATTGTTAATAATAATTAACTTAATCCTTAAATATTTTAATATTATTTCAAATTCGGAATTTTATTTAAAATTAATTTTTGAAAAGACAAAAATCAATCTAAAAAAAAGAACAATATTCTAATTTTTCAAAATTTTTGACTAATAGAATAGAATTTTATTTTTATCATAATTCTGAGAAAAAAAAAGTAATATTCTTGAGAAAATTTTCTTGTCTCAAGAATCGATCGAATTATTTTTTCTTTAATTCAAGTGAACCTATTCGTTTGTTAATCTATCAAAATTACTGCCAATATTTTATTATCATGATAGATACTTTTGTCAAAAAACCAAAATTTATTTTAAGCGATTCTTAAGCCAAGAAATTTTTTTCTAGATAAAATTTTTTTTTTCTCAGTAAATATTGAGTGTTTTACAAAACTGTTACCATTTTACATTTATAATAATTATTTTTTAACCGCTTTCTTTGGTGCACTCTTTTTTTAATAAGTAAGGTAAAAGCCCCAATAGATGATCACGTACCAGTATATGATCACTCCATGTATTTGTATATCTATATTCACAAATATAGGTATACAAATACATGGAGTGATCATATACTGGTACATGACTATATTGAGCTTTTACCTTACATTCCACTCTCTATAATACACTTTATTTTATTGCATCCTCTTAATTTAGTTAAATTTAATTTGAACTATAATTTTGGATTAATAATTTATTTACTCATTTATTTCTTTTCACAGATAAAAAGGTACCATATTCTTCCCGAAAAACTCAGCAAGTAATCGCAGAATATTTTCGACATCTATAGCAAGCTGTATTTAAAATTCCTTCTACAAGACTTTGATCATGATAACTATCTAAAAAAAAAAAAATTCACCATCTCACAATAGTTTGTATCTTAGTTAATTACCTAAAATCGACAATTAGTAATTTAAAATTTTTAATTTACAAAAACTTCCAATTATTTTAATTTTTACAATATCTTACTTTTATTTCATATTTAATATTATTACGCTGAAAATATCATGAATATTTTTCAATAAATTAACAATAATATCAGAACAACTATTTAAAGTTTAATACAATGAATTTAAAACTTCAAGGTCGAGATTATCTTTCTTATATGCAAACTTATGACTTGCGTGATGTACAAAAATTTTTTTCACCATAAAAAATAGTTTTATAAATATTACAAATATTATAATTGCGACTATAATTCTAAAAATTACGCGGATTTCGATAATTATATAAGCAAATGAAAAATTATCAACGCATATTTGTTTGTTCTGTTCCGATAAATAAATTTTTTGAATACTTGTCAATTTTTTCAAACAATCATATAATTATTTGATATTAAAATAGTATATGAAGCTAAATTGAAGTGTATTTTTTGCCATCTGATTTTATTTTTCTTTTAACGGCCAGTTTTTGCATGTCCAGTGTACAAAATTTTTTCAAAACTTAAAATTTTTCCTACATATTTACAAATAAAACTATAAACCGTGGAGTAATAAATAATAAATTGTTATGATGCACGTACTATCGATTAATTTTTTGTCATTAGATCGTGATGATTTGGAAAATTATATTTTCTCTCTGAATATTAATATTTATTGATTAAATCGTTTAATCGCTGACTCTTTGTCGTTAATAATTTCGTTACGCTAGTTATAATTTTTTATATTTATGACTATTTTGATCGCATCAATTTTTTGATTTTTATATTTTGATAATCTGAGCTTGTTAATATCGGCAATTTTTGTCTTTTTAAAATTGAGTCAGATAATAAAAGAAATACACGCGTGTAAAAATATAATTTTCATTAACAGCCTCTTTATTGACAACATGATACTCATGCTTGTAATCAATAAAAAAATATTCATAATTGCTTCAGCGTAATAATAGTCATGAAATTTAATAATTATTTAAAAAAATAAATAAAATAACAATTAAAAAATTAAGAAGTATTTTGTCGCTTTTAGATTATTAAATATTTTTTATGTTAATATAATTTCACTTTTTTTGTATGAATAAGTAAACTTATTGCTACAGAATTCATGAAAATATATTGGCATAAAAAATAATTATTTATAATTAACATGTCACTAATTTTAATATATTTTATACTTGTAATTTATCTGTTATTTATACAATTATTATTTTTTAAGAGTATCATTATTTTTGCAGTCGTTAAGAAAATTTTTGGGTTGAGTATGAGCATGAATATTTTGCTGTCAATATAGAGATTGTCTTTGCAAATTACATTTTTGATCGTGATTGTACTTCTTTTATTATCTAATTCACTTTTAAAAAGACAGATTGTGCCTATATTAACAATTTCAAATCATCTTAGTATAAAAAATCAAAAAATTGGTACGATAATAATAATAATCATACGTATGACAATCATAATAACTGATGTGACGAAATTATAAATGAGTAAGTGTGGCAATTGGACGATTTAATTAATAAACATTAATAATCTGAGGTAAAATATAATTTTTCAAATAATCACGATCTAATGACGAAAAATTAATCGATCGCGCGTGCAAAATGACGGCTTATTTATTTATTACAACGCATTTTTCAGTTTTGCTTGTACGATATGTATGACGGAAGAATATTATGTTAAGAAGAAATTTTGAGCACCGGACACGCGACAACTGACTGTTAAAAGAAAAATTTGATCGGGCGGCAAGGAATACTCTTAAATCTAGTTTTATATGATACTCTAATAATAAATTGTTTATTAAAAATGACAAGTATCGAAAAAGTTTATTGATCGGAATAATACAAACAAATACGCGTTGAATTTTTTTCATTTGTCTATGTAATTATAGAAATTTTATGTTTTTTAAATTATAGTAATAATTATAATAATTGTAAGTGTTATTTAAATAATTTTTGGTTATTAAATAAAAAAAAAAAGTTTAGTTATTGGGGTGAGATTTGTTATCTAATCATTCATTTAATTGAATTCTAATTAATTTTTCTCTTAATTTAATGTTAGATAGATAGATAGATAGATAGATAGATATATATTTATTTGTCCTTAGAGCCGAAGCTCCCTCAAGGCTATCAATAAGCAATACATTTTTTATATATATATATAAGTATACAGTATAAAAATACAATTACAATAGTACTGTGAGTTTGATAATATAACAACAGCAAGGTTCTAAAGTTACCTAAATACAATAAAGTTACTTAATAAATTTACAGTAGTTAGTTAGTAAATTTATAAACACTTTGAGACACTTTGAAACAGAAATTATAATTAATTAAACAAATATAATAATGATTTTAACTGTCATTAGCCAGAAAAAATGAAAAAGATGCATTTTGAAATTCAGGAAGATTATCTACAGTTGTCAGCCCAGGTGGCAACGAGTTCCAGATACGTATACCATTGATTATAAAAGATTGTTCATACATATTACTATTTGCTCTTGGCAAACGCAAGTAATCTTGTCTAATGTCACCTCTACGCATTGATACATTAAGATATTGAAGTCCTGGGCCAAACAACTGCCGATAATTTAGCCTTATTTCTTTAAAAAACAAACATGCTATGAAATAATCTCTTCTCTTACACTGATAGAAGGATTTATTTGTATTAAAAAAATATTTGTTAATAGTTAACAAATCATTTATTAGAGACCATTTTTTAGTATCAAACAAATATTTCTTAGTATTTAAAATGATTTGTTTGTATTTAATAAATCAGATATTCATTTATTAAATATTAATAAATCTTTTTAAATACTAAGAAATATTTGTTAAGGACTAAAAAGTGGTCTCTAATAAATGATTTGTTAAGTATTAACAAATATTTTTAACTATAAACAAATCCTTCTATCAGTGTACTTAATTTTAGCCACCCTAATTTATTATAATACGGGGTTACATGTTCATATCTGGATAATTTGAAAATAAATCTTACGCAAGAATTCATTTTTCTTTGTAACCTAAGCAGCAGCTTTTTCGACATGTTGGTAAACGCAGCACAACAATAATCAAAAATCGGGAATATAAGTGTAGTCACTAATTTTACTCGCAATTGTTCATTAAATATTTCATTGTTAATTTTAAGTTGAGCTAACGTTTTCATAGTTTGATTACAAGTCTTTAATACTTGGTGTTCCCAAGAGAGATTATTATCTAAAATGACCCCTAGATATTTGACAGTATTAACATAAGGAATAACGCAATTATCAACTAAAATATTCTCTGCATTTATACAATAATCATTGCTAACTTTTAGTCTACTGCCAAAGATGATTGCTTTGGTTTTTGAAGCATTTAACTTCAAGCAATTTAAATCACACCATTTAACAATGTTATTTAATTTTAAATACTCTTTATTGATGTATATCGCCGATAGGCGTGTTGATTACTAAATAAATAAATAAATTAATTAATTAAATATTTTTTGAATCAAACATCTAGTGATAGTTAATTATAATGTATACATTGATAATAATTTTAAATGGTCTGTAGTTATGAAGAAATAATTTATGAATGATAAAACTCATTCAATTGATAAAAATATCCAAGAAAATAACGCGTTGAAAAAAATGATCTATTATTAGTGTTGAATATCAATTTAATATTATAAAAATACATTATTAATCTCTGACATGTCAATTCCATTAGTGTTGATAAGTCAAACTTTTTTTCTTGTATTGATTAATTTATTTTAATGTGTTATTATGATTAATGAATTATTTTATGTATTGAATGATAATAAATGTGTTTATTAAAAATATTTTAAGTTTTTTAAATAATTTTAAGGCAGTTACACATCTTTACTCCAAATTACTCAACTCGGCGACATAAAAATTGAGTCTACTCAACATAAAAAATTGAATAACTTTAAAAAAAAAAAAACTTTATTCAATTCATTCACTACTCAATGCTAACTTTACTCAACGCTAAGTTTACTCAGTTCCAACTTTATTTAATGAAATCTTTACTCAATAGTATTTTATAACTGATAGCGCGCTTTTAAAAATCTCTATTCAATATTTTTTTATTTAATAATATTTTATTGATTATTTTTCTTGAGTACAGTATGTCGCAGAGTTGAGTAATTTGGAGTAAAGATGTGTAACTGCCAATTTTAATTCAATATTCATGAAAAATTATTAAAATTAAATTAAATAAGTGCTTTGTAATCTTCAATACTCACATGTGACGTTTTTTGCAACGATTTTCTTCATTATTTATTAAAAAAAAAAAAAAAACGCCATTCGGCCATACCCGACATGGATAGGTAGATTTCTTGTTTGAATATTGAAAAAAAAACACGTTATTAAAAGGCAAAAATGTCCTAAAATTTATTTTTTATTATATTTTTGCAAATAATGATATGAGACCGACTACAACCAATAGATATTCAAAGACATCTTCCTAAAAAATAGGATTTGTAACAGACGAAAGTCATTTGATGATAATAGCTAAAAATTAATTTATTTTTGATTTTTTTTTTAATTTTCCAAAATCCGACATAAATTGAAAAAAGAATCAAAAGGTAACGAATAATAGCTCAAATCGAAGATAATTATGTGAATTTTGACATAAAGTTGATAAATTCAAGCTATCTTTTATGGCTTAAAAATTATTTAAAGAAAAAGGGCTGAAATACGTTCATTGAAAAATTTTTGAAAATTTTCAAATTCACGGAATTAATTAAAAAAATCATCAAAACTAGACAAATAATAGTTTAAATTGAAGGTTATTAAATGAAGGTTAAGATAAATTTGATAGATTTTATCTATTTTTTACATCTGGAAGATTATTTTCATAAAAAATACAAAATTCAAAATTTTTTGAAAATGAAAAAAATTTTCAAACACCCACAACTCGTAAACTAACCGGCCGATTTTGCTCATCTTTGAACTTGATCTTGGTATTGATCCACAGAATAAGCCCACAAAATTTCATAAAGATCGGTTGAGAACTGTGGGCGCAATCCTGCTGACATGGCGCGTTATATCACATATATATATATATATACATAAATACATATATAAACTTTTGAGCCAATGCCATTTTTCGACATTACTCGATAAAATAAAACATATTATGATAAAATTTTCCTAAAATTACAACATGAGACCGGCTACAATAGTTATATTTCTATAGAAATCTACCTAAAAATTATTCAGTGCTGTTAATTATGATTCTTAAATTGAATAACATTAGACAAGTTTTAGAAATTTTTTAACTAATAAATTATAGCACGAAAAATTTACTTAAAAAATTCCATGCTTAGAAGCTTTAAAAAATTACAAGTGCAATTTTTTATAAATAATTTTCTAGATCTAATGTTATAGCTAATTTTAGTATTATAAAATGAAAAAATTTATGAAAATTAAGTGAATATAAAGTTAGCCGACATTTAAAAATTTTTATGATTTTTTTTATTAAAGAATTATTACAACAAAATTAAAAAAAAATTTTTTCATTTGTTAAAAACTTCAAAAACTATAAGTGCAATTTTTTAAAAATATTTTTTCGTTATAATTTAACAAATTAAGCAAAATAAAAAATCAAAATGTCGGCTAACTTTATTATTATGAACTAAATAAAAAAATTTTTATAATTTATTTTATCGAAAAAATTATTAAAAGATTAAAAGAAAAAATTTCACAATTTAAAAAATTATCTGTGCAATTTTTTTTAAGTATTTTTTTATTTGCAATTTAATTGATAAGAAAAATTAAAAATTGGTTAACATCGGCTAATATTAATGACATTAAAGTTAGCAGTCACTTAATAATTTTTTAATTTTATTTAATAAACAAATTTTTTTTGAAAAATAATATTTAAAAAATTGCATTTATACTTTTTTTACATGTCAATATTTTTTCTCATCCTTTATTTTTTTATTTTTTATTTTTTATTTTTTATTTTTTTCTCACTCTTAATATTAGTATTATAAAAAATTTCACCAATTATAGCACAAATTATATAACAACAATAAAATTACAATATAGATAGATATATTATTTATTTGACCATGAGATCGTAATCCCTTATTATTACATACATAAGAGAAAATTACATTTTTTACATTGGTTTAATACATAGTATTAATTTTAGTAAAAATATAGAATATAAATTTAAGTTACATTAAATTAAATTAATTTTAATCCGTTCAGATCAGAAACAACTACATAGTATCTTAATTAATCGATTCTAGACTATGAAAATAGTTGAATGCAGCGCTACGAAATTCATTAAAAGTATCAAGATTTGTAAGATTTGCTGGTAATATGTTCCAAACGCGTATTGCTGATATTATAAATGA
The DNA here is from genome assembly GCF_020080835.1 of Cotesia glomerata. Classification (NCBI taxonomy): domain Eukaryota; kingdom Metazoa; phylum Arthropoda; class Insecta; order Hymenoptera; family Braconidae; genus Cotesia; species Cotesia glomerata. The sequence goes on from NC_058167.1 coordinate 12,612,062, forward strand.
CTTATCATAAAAAGCAAGATGGCTAGCTGGAAGCGTTAAATAATCTTGTCGTACATCTCCTCTGCGCAACATCGGTTGCAGAAAAATTAATTCATTACGGAATATCAGTTAGCCAGGTTTCCGAAATTGCAATAACATCAAAGGAATGCGTTCTAAAAAATTCTTTAAATTCGGCAAAGTGGCTATGTGACTGAATAAAGTAGTCAGTACTTGTCTCGGATAGCTTAACTGGTAGAGCCCTTGGCGCGTAACCGAAAGATCTGGGTTCGATTCCCAGTCTGGGCTGTCTGATTATTTTTTCAATTACGGAAAAATTCCCACTGAGTAGGTCCCCCCCTTTCCCCTATCCGTTCTTTCCCAACTCCCTTAAAATTTGCTTTGATATGGCAATTTGATATGTAATGATTGCGCATTAAGGTGGCAAAGATGTAATTCCTTAGAAACTGTGGTAGATGTTGGCAAAACATTAGGCGACGTTGGTGGTGAGGGAGCAATTAATTGTTATTGCACTAAGTCCTGCAGCGGACCTATTCCCACTGAAGGTCTCAGTTTAATAGGCGGCTTATCGTCTGCATATCTGACAAACACAAAAGCGTGAGCAATCCAAATATTTTTTGGGTGAATTCTTGGATATTTTAAAGCTAAGATATTCTAAGCTAAGACTTCAAGGTCTAAAATTTTGATAAATAAATAAATAAATAAATGAAATATAAATTATATATCTTCTTTATCTTATAAGTCGTACACATATTAAATTTCTTCATAAAAAATATCTGGATTTATAGTAATTATCTGTTATAGTTATTAATATTTTTTCTATATAAATTCGTATTTCTTTCGTTTTTCTTTGCGTCCATTAAATGTGTGTATGAGTCACAATCCATTTGTCTAATCTTTAAAGCTATCAAATGAAATCTATAAAGTAATGGCTGATAGCTTCTTTAAAATGTATATTAAGTTTTAAGAAGTACAGTCATAGAAAATAATTATATTTAACTAAAATAATTATAATATTTTGTAACCGATAATTATACTTCTGATTTTAAGAAAGAAGAATATAAATTTGGAAAAAAAATTGTCTCTTAAGAATTTTTCATACTATCAATTATATTTACAATAAAAATATAACAGTAAATTTAAAACGTAGTTAGTTTTAATTTTGAATACGACTGTACTAAAAGTGAACAAAGGAAATGATTTTTGTATAAAAACAAGCAAGTTCTGATTAGATTGTCTAGTTAGCCTTTGGAAATTTCAGAGTTTATTTTTTCTTGTAGACACAAATAAAGGATCTAAAATACAGAAAAAGGTGATTAAATTTATTCAAAAAATGAATTTAAAAATTAAATCGTTATGCGTGTTACTGATTTTATCAATTACGCCTTCTTCTTCGCAAATAAATCCAAAGGCTCTTATAGAAGTGGCTAAATATGGCTGGAAGGCAATTCAAGCGCTTATAGCGATTGATTCTTCAGTAAAAAATCACAAATTTCAACAAGATGTGATCAACGCGTTAGATGAAATTCGTCAAAGCACTGCGAGGATTGAGTCTTTGATAACAGACGAAGCAAATCGTATAATTGAAGAACTCAAGGTAAAAATTGATATGCAGATCGTGGGTAAATTCGTTCGTGCTGTGTTTGAAATAAATGAACGATTTGAGAAGAAATTCTTGAGGTACTTCACCGACAACGATACGTATCAACCTGAAACTATCGAAAATTATATTAATGAAACGATCTATTCGTCAGATTTTAAAAGAGCTTTAGCTCGGATACAAGAGTATACTGTACCTAATCACTATATTCCACATGTAGATGAAAAACTAGTTTTTGAAATACTACATGATTATATAAAAATAAAAGTAAGTATTATGAAAAATACAAAACTTAATTTTAATAATTTATATAAATGCTTATGATATTAAAGTTAGCAGTCACTTAATCATTTTTTAATTCTATTTAACAAATAAATTTGTTTTGAAAAATTATACTTTTAATTTTTTTTTAATTTCTACGTCAGTTTTTTTTTCTCATTTTTTTTTTTTAATACTGCACGGAAAAAAAGACTCTGTCAAAATTACAGAAAAAACTGTCAAATTTACAGATTTACCGCTGTCAACCCAAAAATGTCAATTTTACAAAGTTAAAAATGTTATTTTCACATTGTGAAAACTGTCAATCTAAAACTGTTAATTTTACAGTTTTTCAATGTAATAATGACATTATAAAAATGTGAAATTCACTTAAAAAAAAAAAAAAGTTAAATTTATGTTAAAACAAAAATTGAACTTGTTATTTATGAGTAAGAATTTCACATTTCGTGAAATGTAAACAATAAACAAAAAAATATTTTAAAAATTAAAGTTTTAACTGAAAAAATTAGGTAAAAAAATTAGGTCACATAAAATAATTGTTCAAATCTGCAAACCATAGAAAGTAAAAAGCATTAAGATACATATAACTATAATAATGAATATTAGATTTATCTATACTGTTAAGAGAATAAGCAAAATTCTGTGGCCAGTGTATTTATATGATAAAATGGGTTTTTATGATTAAATTTGGTATTGTTGGAAAAGTCTTGACCTGGAGTTGGGCCTTTTCATGATTTAATATCATTCTCACCTATAGTCAATTTATGATGATAAGTACTTACACAGAAAAAAAATTAACTTGATTCAAGAGAAAAATTCTTGAACCAAGAATATAATTTTGAAGAGGGTAATTGTCTTGAATCAAGACGAAAAATTCTTGAATTAAGTAAAGTTTCCTTAAATCAAGAAAAATTTTCTTAAATCAAGAATTTTTCTGCTCAAGCCAAGAATATTGAGCTCTTCAAAAATATATACTTGATTCAAGAACATTTTTTTTTCTGTGTAGGCTGCATTCAAAAATGCTCTATCCCTAGATACATAATTAAGAAATTACCTTGTATCTTATGAACTATTGACAGTTTTAAAGATATAAACTTATACCGATGTTACACTCATCAAGACGTTTCATTTGAGTACCCACATCAATTTTTCATATATTTTGTATATTTATATATATGTATATATGAAAAATATATCAAAAATGCATGTGGGTACTCAAGTGGAAGCTCTTAATGAGCGTAACATCGGGACGAGCTTACACACTGACAAAAAAAGTACTTCTCTTGAGAAAATTTTCTTGTCACAAGAATATATATTCTTGATAATTTTCAAGAATATATTTTCTTGTCTCAAGTATTGATCGAATTAATTGAAGTATTTATTGTTTAATTCAAGTGAACCTATTTGTTTGTAAATCTATCGAAATTAATGCAAAAATTTTATTATGATAAATATTGATATTTTTTTGTCAAAAAACTAAAATTCATCTCAAGGTAGTACCTCCACGAAAAGCATATTTCAAGAAACTTATGGAATTTTTTTTATCGAAAGATAAATATATTAATAATTCACCACCAAAATTTCAGATCAATTCACTGCACCGTTTTTGAATAATTAATTTTCAAAATTGCATCTTTGACACGTAGGGTATAGAGATGGTAAAGTTAGTATGAAATCTATTTGCATCACTTGAGTGGTACGGAAGATTTCATACTAACTTTACCATCTCTATATACCTCTACGTATAAAAGATGCAATTTTGTAAATTAATTACTCAAAACGGTACGGTGAATTGATCTGAAATTTTGGTGGTGAATTATTAATATATTTATCTTTCGATAAAAAATTCCATAAATTTCTTGATATATGCTTTCGTGGAGGTACTACCTTAAACGATTTTTGAGCCAAGAAATTTTTTTCTGGACAAAAATTTTTTTTTTCTCAGTGCATCTTTAAAAATATCAATAATTAAGAAATAACTTTGAATCTTGTGAACTATTGACATTTTTAAAGATGTAAGCATTTTTTCAAATTTTTTTGTTTTAATCTAATTTTTTTTTTTTTTTAACTGAGGTCTTTTTTTGCTTCATTTTGATTTTTTCTTTGTTCTCAGCGATACTCAAGACTTCGGGCGATACTTAAGAATCGTAGTTTTCCCTCGACGATGTTTTCTGGGAGGAGAATATCTAGATTTTGATGACATTGGCTTAAAAAAAAATAAAATTTGTTTTCATATGATTTTTTGGGGAGAAGACCGTCGTACCCCACAAAAAAAAATTTTTGTTTGATTTTTTGCAAAATTTCGACTGATTTATTCGAAACAGACGGAAAATAAACGAATTTGATAGTTAAAAGCCGCAAAAACCGTCTTGAACCTTCAAAAACCGTTAAGGGGACCGTCGTGCCCCAGGCTCCCCTAATTAACTTTTTACATATTATTACTGTAAATTTGACAGTTTTTATCTGTAAATCTGACATCTTATGGTTATGTTATTTTCACATATTATTTATGTAAATTTGACAGTTTTTCTTTGCAAATCTAACAAAATCTGGCCATGTCAATTTAACATTCCCATATCTGTCATTTCCACAGATTATTTTATTCCGTGTGGAATTGAAAGACATGAAAATTAATTTAGCAGATATTTAATAATATTAAAATTTTTTGTAACAAATAAATTGTAGCAAAAAAAATTGACAAGTAGAAATTAAAAAAAAATAAAAGTGCAATTTTTAAAAAACAATTTTTTGGAACGAATTTGTTTGTTAAAAAAATACTAAAAAATGATCAAATTTTTTAACTAATAAACTATAGCAAGAAAAATTTATTTAAAAAATTCCATCTTCAGAAGCTCTAAAAAATTATAAGTGCAATTTTTTATAAATATTTTTATAAATCTAGTTTTATTATTAAAAATAAATAAAAAATTGCAAAGTTTTTGCCAATTTCGATGTCATTATTTTTGCCATAATTTATTTGTTACAAAAATTCTAAAAATCATCAAATATCTGTCAAATTAATTTTCATAAATATTTAATAATTTAATGAAGAAATAATATAAATTTTTTATCAAAGAAAAACCATCTTTGTGAATGTAACGAGGGAGAATCTTCTTATGACTTGATATTTGGAGTTTTTAATCTTGCAATGACAGCTCTATCTAAAGGATACGCCATGGTAGCGCATGCTTACCGATACCGTCAATGCAACTCAACGAATCCAGGTATGTATATAATTAATTTTTTATCATTAAATGATTGTCAATATGAAGTTATATATCGATCTTCGCTATTAATAATCTTTAACAGATGCGTGGAAACCAGAAATACGTGACACTTTGGATGATTATAAAGAAACAGCGCTTAAAATCGCTGAAGTTGCACGATTGGCTGGGGAGATGGAATCTAAAGCAATCCGTCGTTGTGATCCTGAAAAATTTAAAGAAGGTGAGAATTGAATTTTTTTGGCACTAATAATAATTTTTTTTTAATTTTTACTTGTTAAATTTTTTTCATAACAATTTAATTGTTTTAAAATTGTGATACTAAAATAAGATGACATTAATTAAAGTTAGCAGTCACTTGACCATTTTTTAATTTTATTTAACAAAAAAATTTGTTCTAAAAAATTATTTTTGAAAAATTGCATTTATAGTTTTTTAAAATTTCTACATGTCAATTTTTTTTCTAATTTATTTTTAGCCATAATTTATTTATTGTAAAATTCTTGAAATTATTCAATATATGCTACATTAATTTTCATTAAAATTAGAAGACATTTGACTATTTTTGATTTTTGTAATCAATAAAAATTGTAAGTAAAAAAATATTTTTCAAAAAATTGCTCTTAAAATTTTTCAAGATTTTTACCTAAATGTAAAATTTTTTCTTGTAATTTTTTTCTAAATAATTTTTTTCAATAAAAAAATTCTAAAAACTGTCAAATGTATGCTGATTTCAGTATCATTTTTTTATGATATTAAAATTAGCTGTCACTTTACAATTTTTTAATTCTATCTAACAAAAAATTATTTTTAAAAAATTGCATTTTTAATTTTTTTAAATTTCTACATATCAATTTTTTTTTCTAATTTTTTTTTTGCCATAATTTATTTTTTATTAAACTCTTAAAATTATTAAATATATGCTAAATTAATTTTCTTTTTTTTTTTTATTGATCGATAGGTGAGAACTACGAAAGCTATCAATTTTTGACAACTTTGGTATCCAATAATTATATGATAAACAACAGAGATTACATTATGAGCTACGTAAATTATTATTCTGAGCGCTCAGCGTCCTTTTGTGATGGATTTCTTTATGATAAAATGTATGATGAATACTTTGTAGAAGCTTATTTGGCGGTAATTATTGGCTTTTTATTCAGTTGACTGCTAGATTATTAAAAATTTCAATTATTTAATTGTAGTCTTAATTATTACAGCCAGTAAATAGCAAACGACGCTACTGTTATGCAAGAGTACGAGGCGGTGATCTACAGTGGTATTATAAAGGTCGGATAACTGAAGGTTGTGACTACGATTATGGATTGTACTACCCTAGACAGTGGGGTCATTTAGACTTTAGTAAATACCTTTGTTCGCAGCCTTCACTTTCGAAGAAAAGCGCTTATATTAATTTGACATCAGCATACTGGGATACTCCTTTTACAAACCAGTGATTGACAATTATTCTTCTTCAATTATTAATAATAACAATAATCTGTTATATTATTTTTACTTCTTAATTGTTTTAATTTTATTTATTGTAGAGTTATCACTGGAATCCGCTTAGTCACAAAATTATCAATTACTTACTTTGAAATACAACAAGGAGTTTTAGTAAATGGAACTATTGACAACACGACCGTCAAATGGGATGATAGAGTTACAAAGAAGCTTGAAGATATGGAAAAAAATAATCAAATACCTGATTATGCCTCTAGAGATTTAACTGAACTCAGTTATCATAATAGAATATTAAATTTGGATGACATAATCTTGCCTGCTGGCTGGGCTGTTGTTGGTAAAAACTTTTTATTTAATTTTTTTAATTATCTATATTATTAATATTTTTATATCAATCTCACCAATAGTCAATTTATGATGATAAGTAAATATTTAGGCTGCATTCGAAAATGCTCTATCTCTAGATACATAATTAAGAAATGACTTTGTATCTTGTGAACTATTGACATTTTTAAAGATATAAGCTCATCTCGATGTTACACTCATCAAGACCTTTCATTTAAGTACCCACATCAATTTTTCATATATTTATATATATGTATATATGAAAAATATATAAAAATGCATGTGGATACTCAAATGAAAGCTCTTGATGAGTGTAACATCGGAGTGAGCTTATATCTTTAAAAACGTTAATAGTTAAGAAAGTACAGTGCAATTTAACATAATTAAGAAACTACCTTGTATCTTGTGAACTATCGATATTTTTAAAGATATAAGCTCACCCCGACATTACACTCATCAAGACCTTTCATTTAAGTACCCACATCAATTTTTCATATATTTTATATATTTATATACAGGGTGTCCCAAAAGTCACGGACGCCATTGTAGCATCTGATGAAAAAAATAATTCTGAGACGAAAAGTCCTCAGCCATTTTTCAATTAACCGCATAGATAATTAATTATTAATTAAAAATAACGTCTCTTTATTTGTTAGAGAGAGAGCGCCAGTGTCCAGTAAAGTATGTGCCAAACAAAGACACAACTAACTGTATGACTAACTAGTTTCTATAGCTAACGTAGTCACACATATTTACTTACACATTCACACGTGCAAGCGTCTTAGTTAGAACGCACTTGACTTGACACCAGTGCTCTCTCTCTCTAACGCATAAAAAGACGTCATTTTCATCAATAATTAATTATCTATGCGTCTGATTAAAAAATGGCTAAGGAATTTTCGCCTCAGAATAATTTTGTTTATCAGATGCTACAATGGCGTCCGTTACTTCTGAGACACTCTGTATATTATATATATGTATATATCAAAAATGCATGTGGGTACTCAAATGAAAGCTCTTGATGAGTGTAATATCGGGATGAGCTTATATCTTTAAAAATGTCAATAGTGAAAAAAGTACAGTGCAATTTAACGTAATTATGAAATGACCTTGTATCTTGTGAACTATTGACATTTTTAAAGATATAAGCTCATCTCGATGTTACACTCATCAAGACCTTTCATTTAAGTACCCACATCAATTTTTCATATATTTATATATATATGTATGTATATATATATATATATATATATATATATATATATATATATATATATATATTTATATATATATGTATGTATATATGAAAAATATATAAAAATTCATGTGGATACTCAAATGAAAGCTCTTGATGAGTGTAACATCGGAGTGAGCTTATATCTTTAAAAACGTCAATAGTTAAGAAAGTACAGTGCAATTTAACATAATTAAGAAACTACCTTGTATCTTGTGAACTATCGATATTTTTAAAGATATAAGCTTACCCCGACATTACACTCATCAAGACCTTTCATTTAAGTACCCACATCAATTTTTCATATATTTATATATATTATATATATGTATATATGAAAAATATATCAAAATGCATGTGGGTACTCAAATGAAAGCTCTTGATCAATGTAACATCGAGATGAGCTTATATTTTTAAAAACGTCAATAGTTAAAAAAGTACAGTGCAATTTAATAAAATTCATTATTTTATAAAGTAGAATTTTATTTATTTGTAGTTCACAAGCTATGGCAGTCACATAGTTACTGCAAGGTTGCTCGTATTTTTTAATCTTGTATTTTTAAACATTGTCCATAATTAGTTATATGAAAATTAAATTAGCCCACATTTAGAAATTTTTATAATTTTTTTAATGAAAAAATTATTATAAAAAAATTAAAAGAAAAAATTTTACATGGTAATTTTAAAAATTATACGTGGAATTTTTTTAAGTAATTTTTTACTTGTAATTAAATTGATGAAAAAAATAAAAAATTTTTGAACGTCGGTTAATTTTACTATCATTCTAATTATAGGTGTTACATTCCAACAATCACGCGGAAATCCTATAGTTCTACAGGTAGCAGGAGTAAAAATCATTGATGAATCAGGAAATCCTATTATTTCAACTGATGTACACTGGTTTTCAGGAACGAATAATTTAAACAGGTAATAATCCGTAAAATTTGACTGCAAACATGTCTGATGTAAAATTGATTTTTAGAAATTTGAAATTATTTTATTACACTGAGAAAAAAAAATTTTTGTCCAGAAAAAATATTTCTTGGCTCAAGAATCGTTTAAAATAAATTTTGGTTTTTTGACAAAAGAATATCAATATCTATCATGATAATAAAATATTGTTATTAATTTTGATAGATTAACATACGAATAGGTTCACTTGAATTAAAGAAAAAATAATTCGATTAATTCAATCAATTCTTGATACAATAAAATATATTCTTGAAAATTATCAAGAATATATATTCTTGTGACAAGAAAATTTTCTCAAGAGTAGTACTTTTTTTTCTCAGTGTACAAAATAAAAAACTGTAAAAGAGTAATTTTTAACATTAAAGTATTTACCCTACATCAAAGATAATTTTTTTTTTATAATGTACAATACTATAAATCATTTTTAAGCAAACTTTAATTTTTTTTTTAGAAATGAAATAACAAAAAGTGATCTCGACATTCCAACATTAGGCAAGACAAAGAATGGTGAACTAAGTGAACCAGGAAAGCATTTTGCCAAATTTCAAATGACTGGTTGGGTGGTAGACGCCGGTCAGACTTTAATTCCTTTTATAGACATGCAAAAAGTGGTTACTAATCCTCCAGCACCTATTGGTGGTGTCGGGCTTTATTATAAAGGTCATAATGGATACGGAGGATTCATTGCGCCAAAACTTCTAAGCATGAATAATACTATTTATATGAGCGAAAATTATTTGAAGAAAACATTTAATGATACAAGTAATTATTCAGATAATTATGATAGATATTATCATTATTCCGTAATTTCAGCATAATAAAATCTAATTTGAAGATTTAATAAAATGAAATACTTATGATTATTCTTCAAGTTAAAAATATTTTTATGTGAATGTAAATTAAAATACATTTGTCATATTTTTGTCCTCGTTTAATAAAAATATATACTTATGGTCAGCGAGTAGGTCTCTAAATCAATACTTGTCAAAATAATTATTATGCATATGAACCAGAAAGAAAAAACTAGGATACATGCGTGCTTCATCAAAGTACACATGAAGCTTACGACGATCGATCGGCCTAAAGGACACGTAAGCTTCTTCGCAACAGTACCAAGCTTTTTCGAGTTTTTTATAATATTTCAGAAATTATTTATTTAAGCAGTAGCTCAAAATTCAGTTGCCAAAATAATGATCTCTAGAAATTTGAAATTAGTATTTTTTCTAAAACTTTAACAGTTTTTTTATTACAAAATAAAAAACTGTAAAAGAGTAATTTTTAACACTAAAGTATTTACACTCCATCAGAGATCATTTTTAGCCCTCAGACTGCACGGCTGCCCAATTTCAAAACACAGTAACTAATATTTAAAAATTTTTCTTATTAAAAAAAAGTTTGCCTGCCAAATTAATGAAAAATTTAATTTATGAATATAAAATACTTGAATATAAATATTTTAAAGAAAAAATACTTGAAATTAAGGTCTAAAAGTTATAAGAAATGCAGCAATATTAAAAAAAAATAGGTATAAAAATTTTGCAATTACTGTGTTTTAAAATTGGGCAGCCGTACACTAGGGGTCATTTTGACCCCAGAATTTTTCTTATCCTAAAATATTTCTCGAAAATAGATTCATTTTTAATTAATTTTTTTAACATTAAAAACTATTTAATTCAAAATAATAATGATTGTATTCAAAAGAACATTGTTTTAGCTACCAAAAATGTAATAAACTGAATTTCGATAAAACGCATAGTTTCTGAGATATAATTCTTTCTTCGAAAGTAAAGTAGGGTCAATTTGACCCTATGTGTACTCCAAAGTTCTGTTCGGAGGTGTGTACTCCGAGGGTTAATTGCCAGTTCAACTTATTATAAACTCAAATTTAATAATAATTGAATTTTAAACAAATTTTTCTATTTATTTTTATACTTCAATTCTTATAGAGAAGAAATATGGGACAAAATATATAATACGTCTAAAAATTAATCAATACTTTTTACAATTATCATATGAACAAACTAGAACAATCTAAAAATAGAGAACTAAGATACATTTTCTACACTATCCGTTTTAAATGATGTTAGTAAAACTTAGAATGATCAATCGATACAAAGGACACGTCGGATTATTACAGCTATGTGAAGCTTTCCGGTTGGCTCATAGAGATCTAGATGACAACAGAACCAATTATAAAATATTACTAGCTCGCATATGTTACGTGCGAAATTGTGAATGGATAGATGCTAATTTTTAACCAATTTTTTAACCCTTTCTCTTCCTTCGAACAGTGTCGTATAAATAAAAACTGTTTTCAAAGAGTAATTTTTTAAATTTAAAATACAGCATTTTTTACTGGACCTAATATATATGACACTGACTTTCTTCACCGGGGAAGTATATAAAAGTGTTTGATTCCCCGGATGAGCCACAATCGTTCAACCAAAGCGAGTAGAAATGTTCTTTAAAAACTCAGCCGCTCATTTTTTCGCTATTATATTCAATGTATTTGTAATAAATATGAATATATTAATTCAAATTATTTAGTAGCCACTATAAATTATTTTAAAACTTCTAAGTTACTTTTATTTAATTCCTAAAATATTATTTCCTTAAAAATAATTTATTTTGTCGTTTCAAAATTGTTCATAAATAATGTCTTCTCATTTTAATAAACCAATAGCTTCTTCCGTCTACAAGGTAAGAAAATTTATCATTATTCATTAATTATACTGTAAGTTTCATTTGTCAATTAATTTACTTATTACATTTTTATCAATGGGTATAACTACTCAAGATTGATTTCAATGTTGAATAACTCAAACTCACCTTACATCGTTGATCAACATTCTCTGAATAAGCACTTGTGTTTTGGTGGTTGGATGCTGTGAACTTCCTTGTGAATACGCTTCGCAGTCTTCAAATAACTCTAGTAACGTTTCAAGTGAAGTCAATTCACAACTTTAATCTCATCATCAATCAGCCGTGATACTTGTGTAGGAGTAAATTCCATGATTGATGAAAACTTAAGTCTGTTTCATTCAAAGGTAAAATTTATATTAATTATTGTTAATAATAATTAACTTAATCCTTAAATATTTTAATATTATTTCAAATTCGGAATTTTATTTAAAATTAATTTTTGAAAAGACAAAAATCAATCTAAAAAAAAGAACAATATTCTAATTTTTCAAAATTTTTGACTAATAGAATAGAATTTTATTTTTATCATAATTCTGAGAAAAAAAAAGTAATATTCTTGAGAAAATTTTCTTGTCACCAGAATATATATTTTTGATAATTTTCAAGAATTTATTTTCTTGTCTCAAGAATGGATCGAATTATTTTTTCTTTAATTCAAGTGAACCTATTCGTTTGTTAATCTATCAAAATTACTGCCAATATTTTATTATCATGATAGATACTTTTGTCAAAAAACCAAAATATATTTTAAGCGATTCTTAAGCCAAGAAATTTTTTTCTAGATAAAATTTCTTTTTTCTCAGTGAATATTGAGTGTTTTACAAAACTGTTACCATTTTACATTTGTAATAATTATTTTTTAACCGCTTTCTTTGGTGCACTCTTTTTTTAATAAGTAAGGTAAAAGCCCCAATAGATGATCACGTACCAGTATATGATCACTCCATGTATTTGTATATCTATATTCACAAATATAGGTATACAAATACATGGAGTGATCATATACTGGTACATGATCATATATTGGGGCTTTTACCTTACATTCCACTCTCTATAATACACTTTATTTTATTGCATCCTCTTAATTTAGTTAAATTTAATTTGAACTATAATTTTGGATTAATAATTTATTTACTTATTTATTTCTTTTCACAGATAAAAAGGTACCATATTCTTCCCGAAAAACTCAGCAAGTAATCGCAGAATATTTTCGACATCTATAGCAAGCTGTATTTAAAATTCCTTCTACAAGACTTTGATCATGATAACTATCTAAAAAAAAAAAATTCACCATCTCACAATAGTTTGTATCTTAGTTAATTACCTAAAATCGACAATTAGTAATTTAAAATTTTTAATTTACAAAAACTTCCAATTATTTTAATTTTTACAATATCTTACTTTTATTTCATATTTAATATTATTACGCTGAAAATATCATGAATATTTTTCAATAAATTAACAATAATATCAGAACAACTATTTAAAGTTTAATACAATGAATTTAAAACTTCAAGGTCGAGATTATCTTTCTTATATGCAAACTTATGACTTGCGTGATGTACAAAAATTTTTTTCACCATAAAAAATAGTTTTATAAATATTACAAATATTATAATTGAGACTATAATTCTAAAAATTACGCGGATTTCGATAATTATATAAGCAAATGAAAAATTATCAACGCATATTTGTTTGTTCTGTTCCGATAAATAAATTTTTTGAATACTTGTCAATTTTTTCAAACAATCATATAATTATTTGATATTAAAATAGTATATGAAGCTAAATTGAAGTGTATTTTTTGCCATCTGATTTTATTTTTCTTTTAACGGCCAGTTTTTGCATGTCCAGTGTACAAAATTTTTTCAAAACTTAAAATTTTTCCTACATATTTACAAATAAAACTATAAACCGTGGAGTAATAAATAATAAATTGTTATGATGCACGTACTATCGATTAATTTTTTGTCATTAGATCGTGATGATTTGGAAAATTATATTTTCTCTCTGAATATTAATATTTATTGATTAAATCGTTTAATCGCTGACTCTTTGTCGTTAATAATTTCGTTACGCTAGTTATAATTTTTTATATTTATGACTATTTTGATCGCATCAATTTTTTGATTTTTATATTTTGATAATCTGAGCTTGTTAATATCGGCAATTTTTGTCTTTTTAAAATTGAGTCAGATAATAAAAGAAATACACGCGCGTGTAAAAATATAATTTTCATTAACAGCCTCTTTATTGACAACATGATACTCATGCTTGTAATCAATAAAAAAATATTCATAATTGCTTCAGCGTAATAATAGTCATGAAATTTAATAATTATTTTAAAAAATAAATAAAATAACAATTAAAAAATTAAGAAGTATTTTGTCGCTTTTAGATTATTAAATATTTTTTATGTTAATATAATTTCACTTTTTTTGTATGAATAAGTAAACTTATTGCTACAGAATTCATGAAAATATATTGGCATAAAAAATAATTATTTATAATTAACATGTCACTAATTTTAATATATTTTATACTTGTAATTTATCTGTTATTTATACAATTATTATTTTTTAAGAGTATCATTATTTTTGCAGTCGTTAAGAAAATTTTTGGGTTGAGTATGAGCATGAATATTTTGCTGTCAATATAGAGATTGTCTTTGCAAATTACATTTTTGATCGTGATTGTACTTCTTTTATTATCTAATTCACTTTTAAAAAGACAGATTGTGCCTATATTAACAATTTCAAATCATCTTAGTATAAAAAATCAAAAAATTGGTACGATAATAATAATAATCATACGTATGACAATCATAATAACTGATGTGACGAAATTATAAATGAGTAAGTGTGGCAATTGGACGATTTAATTAATAAACATTAATAATCTGAGGTAAAATATAATTTTTCAAATAATCACGATCTAATGACGAAAAATTAATCGATCGCGCGTGCAAAATGACGGCTTATTTATTTATTACAACGCATTTTTCAGTTTTGCTTGTACGATATGTATGACGGAAGAATATTATGTTAAGAAGAAATTTTGAGCACCGGACACGCGACAATTGACTGTTAAAAGAAAAATTTGATCGGGCGGCAAGGAATACTCTTAAATCTAGTTTTATATGATACTCTAATAATAAATTGTTTATTAAAAATGACAAGTATCGAAAAAGTTTATTGATCGGAATAATACAAACAAATACGCGTTGAATTTTTTTCATTTGTCTATGTAATTATAGAAATTTTATGTTTTTTAAATTATAGTAATAATTATAATAATTGTAAGTGTTATTTAAATAATTTTTGGTTATTAAATAAAAAAAAAAAGTTTAGTTATTGGGGTGAGATTTGTTATCTAATCATTCATTTAATTGAATTCTAATTAATTTTTCTCTTAATTTAATGTTAGATAGATAGATAGATAGATAGATATATATTTATTTGTCCTTAGAGCCGAAGCTCCCTCAAAGCCATCAATAAGCAATACATTTTATATATATATATATAAGTATACAGTATAAAAATACAATTACAATAGTACTGTGAGTTTGATAATATAACAACAGCAAGGTTCTAAAGTTACCTAAATACAATAAAGTTACTTAATAAATTTACAGTAGTTAGTTAGTAAATTTATAAACACTTTGAGACACTTTGAAACAGAAATTATAATTAATTAAACAAATATAATAATGATTTTAACTGTCATTAGCCAGAAAAAATGAAAAAGATGCATTTTGAAATTCAGGAAGATTATCTACAGTTGTCAGCCCAGGTGGCAACGAGTTCCAGATACGATTGATTATAAAAGATTGTTCATACATATTACTATTTGCTCTTGGCAAACGCAAGTAATCTTGTCTAATGTCACCTCTACGCATTGATACATTAAGATATTGAAGTCCTGGGCCAAACAACTGCCGATAATTTAGCCTTATTTCTTTAAAAAACAAACATGCTATGAAATAATCTCTTCTCTTACACTGATAGAAGGATTTATTTGTATTAAAAAAATATTTGTTAATAGTTAACAAATCATTTATTAGAGACCATTTTTTAGTATCAAACAAATATTTCTTAGTATTTAAAATGATTTGTTTGTATTTAATAAATCAGATATTCATTTATTAAATATTAATAAATCTTTTTAAATACTAAGAAATATTTGTTAAGGACTAAAAAGTGGTCTCTAATAAATGATTTGTTAAATATTAACAAATATTTTTAACCATAAACAAATCCTTCTATCAGTGTACTTAATTTTAGCCACCCTAATTTATTATAATACGGGGTTACATGTTCATATCTGGATAATTTGAAAATAAATCTTACGCAAGAATTCATTTTTCTTTGTAACCTAAGCAGCAGCTTTTTCGACATGTTGGTAAACGCAGCACAACAATAATCAAAAATCGGGAATATAAGTGTAGTCACTAATTTTACTCGCAATTGTTCATTAAATATTTCATTGTTAATTTTAAGTTGAGCTAACGTTTTCATAGTTTGATTACAAGTCTTTAATACTTGGTGTTCCCAAGAGAGATTATTATCTAAAATGACCCCTAGATATTTGACAGTATTAACATAAGGAATAACGCAATTATCAACTAAAATATTCTCTGCATTTATACAATAATCATTGCTAACTTTTAGTCTACTGCCAAAGATGATTGCTTTGGTTTTTGAAGCATTTAACTTCAAGCAATTTAAATCACACCATTTAACAATGTTATTTAATTTTAAATACTCTTTATTGATGTATATCGCCGATAGGCGTGTTGATTACTAAATAAATAAATAAATTAATTAATTAAATATTTTTTGAATCAAACATCTAGTGATAGTTAATTATAATGTATACATTGATAATAATTTTAAATGGTCTGTAGTTATGAAGAAATAATTTATAAATGATAAAACTCATTCAATTGATAAAAATATCCAAGAAGATAACGCGTTGAAAAAAATGATCTATTATTAGTGTTGAATATCAATTTAATATTATAAAAATACATTATTAATCTCTGACATGTCAATTCCATTAGTGTTGATAAGTCAAACTTTTTTTCTTGTATTGATTAATTTATTTTAATGTTTTATTATGATTAATGAATTATTTTATGTATTGAATGATAATAAATGTGTTTATTAAAAATATTTTAAGTTTTTTAAATAATTTTAAGGTAGTTACACATCTTTACTCCAAATTACTCAACTCGGCGACATAAAAATTGAGTCTACTCAACATAAAAAATTGAATAACTTTAAAAAAAAAAAAACTTTATTCAATTCATTCACTACTCAATGCTAACTTTACTCAACGCTAAGTTTACTCAGTTCCAACTTTATTTAATGAAATCTTTACTCAATAGTATTTTATAACTGATAGCGCGCTTTTAAAAATCTCTATTCAATATTTTTTTATTTAATAATATTTTATTGATTATTTTTATTGAGTACAGTATGTCGCAGAGTTGAGTAATTTGGAGTAAAGATGTGTAACTGCCAATTTTAATTCAATATTCATGAAAAATTATTAAAATTAAATTAAATAAGTGCTTTGTAATCTTCAATACTCACATGTGGCGTTTTTTGCAACGATTTTCTTCATTATTTATTAAAAAAAAAAAAAAATTATTCAGTGCTGTTAATTATGATTCTTAAATTGAGTAACATTAGACAAGTTTTTAACTAATAAATTATAGCAAGAAAAATTTACTTAAAAAATTCCATGCTTAGAAGCTTTAAAAAATTACAAGTGCAATTTTTTATAAATAATTTTCTAGATCTAATGTTATAGCTAATTTTAGTATTATAAAATGAAAAAATTTATGAAAATTAAGTGAATATAAAGTTAGCCGACATTTAAAAATTTTTATGATTTTTTTTATTAAAGAATTATTACAACAAAATTAAAAAAAAATTTTTTCATTTGTTAAAAACTTCAAAAACTATAAGTGCAATTTTTTAAAAATATTTTTTCGTTATAATTTAACAAATTAAGCAAAATAAAAAAATCAAAAATGTCGGCTAACTTTATTATTATGAACTAAATAAAAAAATTTTTATAATTTATTTTATCGAAAAAATTATTAAAAGATTAAAAGAAAAAATTTCACAATTTAAAAAATTATCTGTGCAATTTTTTTTAAGTATTTTTTTATTTGCAATTTAATTGATAAAAAAAATTAAAAATTGGTTAACATCGGCTAATATTAATGACATTAAAGTTAGCAGTCACTTAATAATTTTTTAATTTTATTTAATAAACAAATTTTTTTTGAAAAATAATATTTAAAAAATTGCATTTATACTTTTTTTACATGTCAATATTTTTTCTCATCCTTTATTTTTTTATTTTTTATTTTTTATTTTTTATTTTTTTCTCACTCTTAATATTAGTATTATAAAAAATTTCACCAATTATAGCACAAATTATATAACAACAATAAAATTACAATATAGATAGATATATTATTTATTTGACCATGAGATCGTAATCCCTTGTGGCCATACATAAGAGAAAATTACATTTTTTACATTGGTTTAATACATAGTATTAATTTTAGTACAAATATAGAATATAAATTTAAGTTACATTAAATTAAATTAATTTTAATCCGTTCAGATCAGAAACAACTACATAGTATCTTAATTAATCGACTCTAGACTATGAAAATAGTTGAATGCAGCGCTACGAAATTCATTAAAAGTATCAAGATTTGTAAGATTTGCTGGTAATGTGTTCCAAACGCGTATTGCTGATATTATAAATGACTTATCATAAAAAGCAAGATGGCTAGCTGGAAGCCTTAAATAATCTTGTCGTACATCTCCTCTGCGCAACATCGGTTGCAGAAAAATTAATTCATTACGGAATATCAGTTAGCCAGGTTTCCGAAATTGCAATAACATCAAAGGAATGCGTTCTAAAAAATTCTTTAAATTCGGCAAAGTGGCTATGTGACTGAATAAAGTAGTCAGTACTTGTCTCGGATAGCTTAACTGGTAGAGCCCTTGGCGCGTAACCGAAAGATCTGGGTTCGATTCCCAGTCTGGGCTGTCTGATTATTTTTTCAATTACGGAAAAATTCCCACTGAGTACACTGATAGAAGGATTTGTTTATAGTTAAAAAGATTTGTTAATATTTAACAAATCATTTATTAGAAGCCATTTGTTAGGCCTTGACAAATATTTATTGGTATTTAAAAAGATTTATTAATATTCAATAAATGGATATCAGATTTATTAAATACAAACAAATCATTTTAAATGCTAAGAAATATATATTTAATATTAAAAAATGGTCTCTAATAAATGATTTGTTAGCTATTAACAAATATTATTTAATACAAATAAATTCTTCTATCAGTGTAGGTCCCCCCCTTTCCCCTATCCGTTCTTTCCCAACTCCCTTAAAATTTGCTTTGATATGGCAATTTGATATGTAATGATTGCGCATTAAGGTGGCAAAGATGTAATTCCTTAGAAACTGTGGTAGATGTTGGCAAAACATTAGGCGACCTTGGTGGTGAGGGAGCAATTAATTGTTATTGCACTAAGTCCTGCAGCGGACCTATTCCCACTGAAGGTCTCAGTTTAATAGGCGGCTTATCGTCTGCATATCTGACAAACACAAAAGCGTGAGCAATCCAAATATTTTTTGGGTGAATTCTTGGATATTTTAAACGAATCTCTTGCCGAAGCTTGTACAAAGTCGACGGATGCCTACGATGGAGATATATAGCCGCATCAGCATCAGGAGGCTTTACACTAGGCATCAGTTTACCCACTTTTACTTGGTTATTACACGCTTTATTACACGCTTTATATTAGCTTCACTTGTATGTCAGTTTGTCAGTATGTCAGTAACTCTCCGTGGGTAATCTGCGCGCCTGCGGCCTTCCTTGGTTCTGGTAGCCGTTTCTCAGGCTCGCTCTCCGAAATCGAACTCTGATTCCCCGTATTTATAATATTTATAAATAATTATTTTTTATTAGCTTCACTTGTATGTCAGTATGTCAGTATGTCAGTATGTAACTCTCCGTGGGTAATTTGCGCGCCTGAATATTTTTGATAATCAACAAATAATAGTTTAAAAACTAAAAATCACGCTTATATAAATAAACCAAACTAAAAAGTAAAAAATAAATAATAGTTTAAAAAAACTAAAAACACGCTTTTTATAGAAAACCAAACTAAAAAATAGAAAATAAATTTTAATTAAGAATAGTGTTAAAAATTTCAATAAATATAAATTAATAATAGTGTAAATAAAAAAAATGTATTTTATTTTAAAAAAAGCGTGAGGTGCTTTTTAAGATATTCTCAAAATGATAATCACTCTACTCATATCTGTCAATAAAATATTTATAACTATTGACACCATGCACCTCACGCTTTTTTTAAAATAAAATACATTTTTTTTATTTACACTATTATTAATTTATATTTATTGAAATTTTTAACACTATTCTTAATTTAAATTTATTTTCTATTTTTTAGTTTGGTTTTCTATAAAAAGCGTGTTTAGTTTAGTTTTTTTAAACTATTATTTATTCTTAATACCTTTGATGCATTCATTTACATGCTTCAAACTAAAATATATGATATGACACTGTCAATAAATTTGAATGTATAAATATTTAGCGGGTATGAAACTAAAAAAGCGACATCTTACTCTTAACACGGGAGATAGCAGAAGATCACTCCATTCTGAACACAACGAGCGTTCAAGGTCTCAACATCAAAATGGACTCTGCTTAGCACCTCGACTCTCCCCGCTTAGTTGACGGTGGTTGATGGCATTGACGAGTGGATTGGGCTGGAGCTCACCTAAACATCGCCCTCTCAGTCACAATATAAATACAAATAAAATAAAAAGAGTGTTTATAATAGTGGTTAAAAAATAAGAGTGTAAGTTAGTGTGCCAAAAACAATATGAGTTCATCACTCGGCTCATATTGTCAAATGTACAATAATAATTACAAAATAATAGTAATTAGATTCGAGTGTTACCCGAAACTAAAGTTGAAGATGCATGACAATGGATCAGATGTTTGTCAATTGAACCGTGCATCCCATACTCAGTAATATTATCATAAAGTGATACGAGAATCGGGATGTGGTTGAATCTTCATTCTAATTGAAGGTAATTGTTATTGATCACTCGACTATCTTCACACAGTTAAACATTGAGTTCTTCTTACTCATTTTTTTCTATTGATAAATAAAACAAACACTTTAATTAAAATAAATTGAACTATTATATATTAGTAATTTATTTATTGATATTTTTATTTTTCAGTGCCAATAAAACAAATGGAGTATTAATACACTTTGGTGTAGCTGATAATCATTCCTTCCATGGGATAATAAAATATCTAAACTATTGATAAATATATATATATACATACCAGTAATAATAATAATAGTATTATTATTATTATTATTATTATTTTTTAAACAGTAACAATAACTAAAGTTATTTTTTTAACACGGTTGCCAAAAGTACAAGCTGCACAATGAGTACAACTGAAAATGGTACTGACTCTGAGACTGGATGGCAGGAGTGTGCCAGTTGGTTGACAAGATGTGGAGCCCTTAGAGCTGACCACAAAGCCAACTGGCCATCGGCTACTGCATTTGATTTAGCGTACACCCTAAGAGATGGTGTATTGCTTTGTAATTTACTAAATTTAATAGATCCAGGATGCATTGACATCAAGGATGTTAGCCAAAAACCCCAGATGGCACAATTTTTATGTCTGAGAAATATTAAATTATTTTTAACTGTTTGCTCCTCGACCTTTGGTCTTTCTGATTCCGACCTATTTGAACCTTCGGTGTTATTTGATTTGTCAAACTTTCATCAAGTTCTTTGCACGCTATCTGCCCTATCACATTCGCCGAGATTTCGTCGTAAAAACATTCCGTGAGTATTTTTAAATTAGTATAGAAATCATTTTATTATCATATTTAGGAGATAAAGCTGCTTTTTTTCATCAACCCAAATTTTAAATTCTAAATTTTATTTTATTTAAATTTAAACCAGCAACCTTGCAGTCACTATGTGACTGCTGTGACTTGTGAACTATAAATAAAAGAAATTTCGCTTTATTAAATAATGAATTTTGTTAAATTGCACTGTAATTTTTTAACTGTTGACGTTTTTTAAAATATAAGCTCATCCCGATGTTACACTCGTCAAGAGCTTTCATTTGAGTACCCACATGCATTTTTGATATATACATATATATAATATATATAAATATATAAAATATATGAAAAATTGATGTGGGTACTCAAATGAAAGGTCTCGATGAGTGTAACATCGGGATGAGCTTATATCTTTAAAAATGTCAATAGTTCACAAGATACAAAGTAATTTTTTAATTATATATCTAGAAATAAAGCATTTTTGAATGCAGCCTAAATACTTATCATCATAAATTGACTATTGGTGAGAATGATATGAAATCTTAAAAAGGCACAAATTCAAATCAAGACCTTTGCAATGACGCTGAATTTAACCATAAAAACCTATTTTATCATATAAATACACTGCTCACAAAATTTTGCTTATTCTCTTAATAATATAGATTATTTTTCACATTATTCAAATGTTAATAAAATGATTTTTAAATCTGTTTATTTTGTTCACATTTAGTAAAAATAATTTATCATTACAGAGGATTTACTATTGGACGTGATCGGTCACAGGAAGATGCATACAAAGATCTTCAGAGCGCAGGAGTTGGGTTAGTACAAATAAAAATATAATAATACTTAACCAAAACTAATCATCTAGCACAGATCATAAATTTATGATTAAATTTTTTTTTCTTCATCTTCCCACTACCATAAAAAAGATAAATCTAACTATCTCCTCATGCTAATATAAATATTACGACAAATAAATTTAGTCCCACGAGTACAGAGGTGGGATTTACCATAAAACCTAGAGCAGTGGATCCTGATGAATCCCAAGTATATCAAGAGTTACTCTGCTTTTCAACAACAGCTCACCACGAATGGTCTTTTACGACAACCGAGGTACTATGTGTTGCTATTAAACACAGACTAATTTAACGTCTGTAGTTTAAAGGATTTGTAATTAGAGTACCTAATAAATCCCAGCGTTGGCAAAAATTTTTTTTATTTTTAATTTCATTTTAAAAATCATGCTGCGTTATTGGTGATAAGCCAGCTATTTTGCGTAGTGCATGAGCCTTATTTTTGGTTTGTTGTTTTTTTTTATGCAATTAGTCGTGAGACTGAGGGTCGCCGGAGAAGATCGCGACGGCGAGAAGGTGACGAGGCAGGTGGTGGAGGAGGAGATGAAATTGAAGACCCAGTTGGCCAGGAAGAGGATGGCTACGGGGCCTTTTGTAGTCACGCACAAAGCGAAGAGATCTACCATGACCTTTGTAGTCTACACCTGCCGCCTCCTCCAAGCGCCGCGCAGGTCATTATTATTTTTTTATTTTATTATCATTATTATTTTACTTTATGCCAAACGCAAAAATCCTGCATGAGGTCTAATTGTATATTTTTAAAATATATCAAGCATGTAAAAAAAAATTTTTTTTAACCGTAATTAATTATTTATATTTATGTTGTATTGATAATTAACCCGCTGAGGACACACGGGGTCCAGTGGACCCCTGATGAACTTTGAGACAATTTTAAATTTAGAAGGAAATTTATAAATGAGACTTAGTCTAATTTACGACTTATTTCATTGATATTCTTGAAGATATTTTTTTTTTTTTTTTTTTTTTTTTTTTTTTTTTGTAATAATTATAATACAAGAGTTTTATGACAAAAAACTAAATCTTTCTATATTATTTTGCATGTTTAAATGTCTTATTCTCATTTTAAGCGACTGACCGAAATTCGTAACTTCAAACTTCAGAATAAATATATTTTTTCCAAACTTCATCAAATATTGATTTTTTTCCTTAAAATATATTGTTTTCTGAATAAAATAGCGTCAGTTTTTTTTCGATATCGTAAAAATCAAAATTTCTGCGAGTTTTTATATAAAAAAAGTTCAATTTCGTAAGTTTTTTTTTCTAAACGATTTTTCAGTATTTTTATATTATTAGAAATTAAAAAGAACTATTAAGATATTTAAAAAGAATGTTATATTAAAGTTTGGTGACAATCATAAGTCAATACATCACATAGGAAACGAATTAGAACTGGACTCCGTGTGTCCTTAAGGGGTTACATGGGTTTTCTCCGGGAAAAAATGGCCTATTTTCACCCAATTTTTTTAATAGAAAAAATGAAATATTTTATTCAAACTTTTTACTGTCTTAAAGATACATGTTGAATAAGGGATTACTGAAATTAAAAAAAAAATATTAAAAACTCTGCTAATATGACGTCATTTCAGTCCGCGTGATCAGCAGAACTCCTAGCAGGATTATTTGAAGTGAAAAAAAAAATATGAGCTACTAAGACTTCAAACTAGGTCTTGAACGAAGGAAAAAAAAATGAAAATTGGATTTTTGGTAGAGGTTTTTACAAAAAAATTAAAAATTTGGCTAAAATTTCGCGGCATTTTTTTTTTTAAATAGTTGTAATTGAAAAAAAAAATCTTTCGTTCAAGACCTTGTAAATTATATCTTGAAGACCTGTCTAAAATTTTATCAAGATCGGTTGAGTAGTTCTCGAGAAATCTTGACAACCGTCTTTGAAAACATAGTTTTGAGAAAAACGCGTTTAAAGTTTTGAGTGACAATACAACAGCGCATTAAGCGCGCAACTTTTTAAAACTGTATCTCCGAAACAATTATTCGGAACGATTTGAAACTTTAGGACAATATTCTAGAGATTTTGTAGAATTTAATAAAACATTAAAAAAAATGTTTTGAAACCGTGAAATCCATGTAACCCCTTAATTACGTATGGCCGAGCTTTATTAATTGTTACCAGTTAAATAATAATATTTTTCTGTCTTTTATTGGACACTAGCGTAAAAATATTCAACTATTAAAAAATTACCAACAATCTAATTGTACGTGTACAAACAATACCCACTTAGTAATGATAAATAATCGCAATAAAATAAAAATTAATTTTTTTAAGTAATTGTCTTTTTAATTTAACTTGTTGCTTTAAATCCTAAATTGTTTTCCTTATTTTTTATTTATATTTTCATTATTATTTTCGTTAATTTTCTTTTAAAGCCATGTAAAAATAATCTGTATGAAATGACATTTACTTTGTTCAATATTCATGGAATTTACACTACTTTGTACAAAACTTACTAAACTACATAATTTTATATGTAGATTAATAAATATTTACATGGAAATTTTTAGTTAGTACTTTAATTAGTTTCTTTTTTTTTTTTGTATGCGATCGATTGTTTGTTACTTTAGACATTTATAGACTTATTAGTATAAAGACTCAAAAACAATTGTAATGTACAATTGTAATTAAATATTGCAGCAGCTAAAACAAATTTATTCTTAATCAGATTATTTGTGATGTGATAGGAATAGTTTGGCATTATTACGGAAAACAATTCAACTATTTGATTGGAGTATTGTATAAAATAAATAAACTATTTACAAAGTTAAATAAATAAATAAATACTTAGGACGTAATGAGTAACAGCAGTCACATTTTTGTACAACAATCGTAGATAAACGATTAATATAAATAGGAAAAATTACTCCTTTCCAAAAAATTTTTTATTTCTAATATACAATCCAAAACGAAGTAATTTAAATGAGTATTTGAATTTAATGACTTTTTAATAGTATTGCTAAAATTTAATATCAACTATTTGATTGGAGTATTGTATATTAGTACAAAGACTCAAAAACGTACGTGTACAAATAATTCTCACTCAGTAATGATAAATAAAATAAGTTTTTTAAAACCGTGAAACCCATGTAACCCCTTAACGTTATTTTTTCCACGTGTGTCCTCAACGGACAGATTAGATTAATTATTATTAAAGTAATAAATGAGTTTTAATTTACAGGGAGGAACTATTCCAGGTGGAGAAAAAAGAGATTATGTTATACAAGAGCTCGTTGAAACAGAGCGTAATTATTCCGAAGTATTAAATAGTCTTCTACGACATTTTGCACGTCCTGTATCGTCATTACTACGTCCAAAAGATGCAGCAAGAATATTTTTTGGTATTAAAGATTTATCAGAGATTCATGCCGGTGTGCATAGTCAATTACGTAAAGCACGTAATGGTGCTGCTATTGCTCAAGTATTTCTCGATTGGCGAGAGAAGTTCCTTATTTACGGTGATTATTGTGCTAATCTTACAGTAGCTCAAAATACCCTCCAAGAGGCTTGTTCGCACAATGAACTTGTTAATCAAGAAGTTATTCGTTGCCAACAAGAAGCTAACAATGGAAAGTTCAAACTTCGTGACATTCTATCAGTTCCAATGCAACGAGTGTTAAAGTATCACTTGTTGTTGGACAAACTTGTTGAAGAGACTCCTCGTGAGCTGGCTGAAGATTTACGTCAGTTAAGTAAAGCTCGGGAGGTGATGGTAGACGTAGCTCAATATATTAACGAAGTTAAACGCGACTCTGATACTCTGGATATTATAAAAGATATTCAAGCGTCTATTGTCGACTGGGACGTAAGCGATGGTACGCAGCTCAAAGACTTTGGCCGGTTATTGAGAGACGGCGAGCTCAAAGTAAAAGCACACGGAGATCAAAGAGTTAAAGCTCGTTATGCTTTTGTATTTGAACAAGCCGTTCTGCTGTGCAAAGCCGGGAGAGGCGATCAATATTGCTATCGAGAAACACTTAGACTTGATGATTATCGGCTTGAAGACCACATAGGCCGGCGAATCCTCGGACGAGACTCTCGGTGGTCCTATCAGTGGTTATTGGTTCACAAACAAGCCTACACTGCGTACACACTCTACGCACGCACCGAGGACCAGAAGCAGATGTGGATGAAAGCTATGCAAGATGCTATGGACAATGTTAATCCTGCTGCTTGTCGTGTAACTAATCATAAATTTCGGTTAATGACTTTTGAGACTGCTAGAAGTTGTCAGCGCTGTGGGAAGTTTCTTAAAGGACGTATTTTTCAAGTGAGTAGAATTTTATTTCTGCACAAAAAAAAATTAACTTGAATCAAGTAAATAATTTTTGAGAATTTCATCTTCTTGATTTGAGTAGAAAAATTATTGGTAAATATTTACACCATTTTCATTTTCATTTTTTTGAACAAAATTTCTATTTGATTTTATTGATATATTTTTTTTTATATACATAAAAAAATGAACAATTAAAAAAAATAGTTTATTTATTTATTCATTAATCAACATACGCCTATCGGTAATATACATCAATAGAGAGTGTTAAAATTAAATAACATTAATTTAAGAGAAAAATTAATTCGAATTTAATTAATGAAAAAAACGAGAAAAAAAAAGAAAGAAGTCTTTGTAATTTGTACATAAATGAGCAATTGTTTTTTTATATTTGACATATATGCACTGGATGTGCCACCGTAGAATTCCACTTCACCATTTAGCTTGTTCATAAGGTTTACGATTAGTAAGTTGATTATCACAATTTTAACAAATTTTCAACAAAATTTATAAATTTTTTTGAAAATTTAGATTCTTAACTTTTTTTTTAATTGTTTGTTTTTTTATGTACTTTTAAAAAAAAAAAAAACATCAAAAAAAGATAAATTAGAAATTCTATCCAAAAATATGAGAGCCAAAATTTTTTCCAACTTATTATTTATTTATTTGTAAAGAAACGCCCTCGGCAATTTACAACAATATGTTACATTTTTATGTATAGAATGTTTAGAATTAATGATTTTATACAGTACATAACATCTGTAAAGAGAAGATAAATTTAAGAAATTAAAGAATTAAATTTGAAAGAAAAAAAATTATAAAAAATTTCAAAGAATAAGAAAAACTTAATATGTCTGATAGTTTATAATCACAATTTGATAGTTTATAATTAATTATTTTAGAATCACCCTTTTTACTTTACTTTTTATTTTGAAGGCAAAAAAGCTATCGAAATCTTTATTTTTTTCTTTCAAGATATTTTTTATCATAAATGCGCTATAAAAACAAGCAGAATAAAAAAAAATTTGAAAATGTTAATTTTTCACCTAGATATGGCCAAAAATAGGGTGAACCCTAGGTGTAAATAATTACCAATTTCTTAAGCTAAGATATTTTTTTTGGTTTAAATAAATTTTACTTGATTCTAGAATTTTTCGTCTTGATCCAAGACAGTGAAACTCTTAAAAATTATTTTCTAGGTTTAAGAATTTTTCTCTTGATTCAAATTAATTTTTTTTTCTGTGTGTTAATTCAAAAAAATTCCATCGCTGTTCATGTTAATAATAAAAAATAACAGTTTTAATTTTTTATGCTAACTAGTTTAGCAAAATTTAATTGAGTTATTAATTTTTTTTTTTAATAAATATTAAATTGGCTCATATTTAGCGACCGAATCTCCTTGAAATATGTTGAATATTTAACAACGGTTTTGTGTTACAAAAGATAAATTTCTGCTTAATCGTAAGTTTAAATGATAAATATCTTGTGATAGGGGTATAGCTGCGATGTATGTCGTTTGGCAGTACACAAACAATGCATATCATATTCCGGACGTTGTATGCCGGTACCTCCCACGCCACCACTACCTCCTCCTCTACCGTGTGACCGTGCTCTCTCGGTTAAACTGTGGTTTGTGGGCGAAATGGGAAGAGATGCGGCTGCACATAAACTTGAGGCCAGAGAAGATGGAACATACATGCTGCGAGTACGGCCTGCTGGACAACCTCGATTAAAACATGAAACTAATTACGCCTTGAGTATCAAGTAAATATTTTGTTATAAATTTCAAATAAATTTAATCATTTAAAGTTTGGCCTTTGCTCGTCTATTTAAATATTTAAATTAAATTAAACACTTATTTCAGAACTGATGGGGCTGTTAAACACATAAGGGTTTTCAAGCGTGATGTTGATGGTACGGAGCTGTACTATTTGAGCGAATCTCGATTCTTCAAGAGCGTCGTCGAGCTTGTTGAGTACTACGAGCGTGCATCCTTGTCGGAGAATTTCGAAAACTTGGATCAACGGCTTCTATGGCCATTTAGACGCGTGTTAGCCAAAGCACTCTTTGATTTTCGCGCAGGCGAGCGTAATCAATTGACACTAAGACGGGGGTGTCGGGTTGTCGTACTGAGCAAAGAAGGCGACGCTAAAGGCTGGTGGAAGGGTAAAATAGCTGATCAAGTTGGATTTTTTCCGAAAGAATACGTCGAGGAAGAATAGCCTATGGATATTAAAAATAAAACTATTAAATAGTGTTCTTCCAAGTCAACTTGATTGCACGGCTTCTTTATTAATAAAATATTAATTATTGTAATTAATGAATTAGGCAAGCACTCATCCAAAGAAATATACGATAATATGTCCGGCTGCTTAATTTTAAAACACAGTAATTGATAATTTTAAGATTTTTTTAATTACTTTGTACACGGAAAGAACAAGATGACACTAGGTATCATCTCAGATTATACTCAGTGATATCTGTGGTGAAAAAAAATTTTAGATAGCTAGAAAAATCCAGATTATAATTAGTGATATCTGGATTATACTCATTGTAATCTGGATTAGACTAGCTACTATCTGAAATTTTTTTTCACTCAGTATAATCTGAGATGATATCCAGTGTCATCTTGCTCTTTCCGTGTAGATTCTCATCCATGTTTTACGAAATATTAAACAACAAATCTTATCGAATTGAATATTATTGAATTTCCCAAAATTTCTTGTCTAATATTTTTTTTAATTTTTATTTAAAAAAAAAAAATTTGTGCGCCAAATTGATAAAAAATTTGATTTATGAATAGAAAATACTTTAATATAAATCTTTTTAAGAAAAAATACTTGAAATTAAGGTATAAAAGTTGTAAAAAATGCAGCAATACTAAAAAAAAAAATCAGGTATAAAAATTTTACACTGTGTTTTAAAATTGAGCAGCCGTGTCTTTTGTGCAATCGCATTTAAATCACTGTTGAAACTAGTCCTTGGACAGACAGTTGACGTTTAAAACGTAGACATAAATTGAAAAAAAAAATTATATTTAATTTAGCACAATTATCAACGGACAATTCTGTCAAGCAACAATATGTCGCTCATAAAATACATGAATTGTTGTTAAATATTCGGCATTAAATACCAAGTAATGAAACTGTTAAATAATTGTTACTCATTTTTGCTTGGAAATGAGACTGCTTGAAAAACAAATGCTTTTATGTACTAAAAAAAAATTAAATCAGGGCTTTTAATCGCCTATATATATATATATACCATTATATTTACATAAAAAAAAATACAAATCAATTGTTATTCTTGACGAAAAAAAAAAATATATATATATGCTATTTTTTAATGATTAAGACATATTGTCCACTCGTGCCAATAAAATTTTAGAAATAAAGACAATTATAATGTATATATTTCGTTGTAAAAAATATAATATTATCTTTCTTGAAAAAGTACTTATTGTAAATTTAAATATATCACATTATGCATGAGTAATTATTTTTGCGAGCGTGTGTACATGGCACGAGCAACTTTCTGCTCGATTCTTTTGCATCCAGCTTTGGCAAAAATTCCAACAGGCTCGCTGAAAGTCACATGGCTCATAACATCTTCAGTCTGTTGATTAGTCGGCTCTCTACCGCGACTATTAAAAGCCGCTTTTATGCATTTAACAACATGCTCAGCTTCCAGTGGCAAAAATGGCACATAATGATCAATCAAACTCGTACTTATTGTGTCACTTCTATGAAAGCCGCCCTTTTCATTGAAAGCTCCTCTAGATATTAATTCTTCAAAGTCTGAGAGCTTTGTGTCTTCTCGTTTACGTCCATTCTGCCACAAGTTGTGTAAAGTTTCAACAATCTCTTGACTTCCAGTATTTGATAAGAATATAAATATAGCTCTGTTTGTGTCGATATTAATTCGACTACCTCTGTACCAAATCTGCGCTTCTCCGTACTCCAAAAAAGGTACCAGCACATTTAAAAGTCCTGGAGGTATCATGTCTACTTCATCGAAGACAAACAAAGATTGTGGACATCGCTGAAGACTACCAATTATTGTTTCTTTTAAGTCTTCCTATTAAAATTTTATTTTTTATTAATTATATATTAAATTTTACCCATTTAAAGTACTTTAAGTACGATCGTGGTCATTAATTTAAGTATTTTTTTTAATATTACTGGAAAATAGCCATTTGTAAACTCGAACGTTTATAAACTATAAATTTGAAAATTAGTTGATATTGCAATTTGTAAAATTAGTCGCAAATAAAAAATGATATTAATGAAATTAGCGAAATTGAAATTTCACCAAATATAAACTCAGTCATTAATAAAATAGCGCAAAACAAAAATCTGTGGCTACGTAAATTTACCCAATTCTTACTGCAGAAACTTATAAAATTAGCCGATCGTAAATTTTGTGAATTGTCATTTTTTATTTGCGACTAATTTTACAAATTACATTATCAATTAATTTTCAAATTTATAGTTTATAAACTTTCCAGTTTACAAATGGCTATTTTCCAGTAAACTTAAAAACATACTTAAATTAATGATTACGATTGTATACATGGATGAAATAAACATACCTCATACATGAATATATTTTTTTCTAAAGGAAAACTCAATCTTCCAGAAAAAAAGTGATAGAATTTACTTTTAGTTCCTTCTTTATAAAAATATTTGACGATATGTTGAGCTACAAAATTTTTTCCTGTACCCGGTGTACCATGAAAACTCATTGTTAGAGCTTTTGGAGGATATTCTGATCTAATGTGAGCACGTAAAGCACTTGTTACAACATCATGAGCTATATGCTGCCCAAATAATTTTCTTTCAAGTTCATTATCGAGTCCTGTGAATAAGTATTAATTTTTATATTCATTTTTAAATAATACTAAAGTTAGGCGACGTTTTTAATTTTTTGATTTTTTTTCATTTATTAAATTCTAAAAAAAAAAATATTTGTATTAAATTTCACTTATAGTTTTTCAAGTTTTTTATAAATGAAAATTTTTTTTTATGTCATAATTTTGTCAAAAAAATTTTGTTCTTATTTTTAGATATCGGCTAACTTAATTTTCATTTAGTATGATACTAATTAGAAGACTTAACAATTTTTTTAATTAATTGAATTAGAACTAAAATATTTTTAAAAATTGAACATTGTTTTTTAAATTTTCTAAGTCTGGAATTTTTGTAATAAACTTTATAAGAATAAATTTAGCAGATATTAAATAATTTTTAGAATTTTTTTAACATATAAATTATGGCAAAAAAAAAATAAGAAAAAAAATTGGGATCTAGAAATTAAAAAAAATAAAAAATGCAATTTTTTAAAAATTATTTTTTGGAATAAGGAATGTACTCATTTTTAAAATAAATAATTACTAATTATTAATTAGTATGAATAATAATAAAGTTAGCCGAGGTTATTAATTTTTTGATTTTTTTTCATTTATTAATTATAATTATAAAAAAAAAATATTTTTATTAAATTTCACTTAGAGCCAATTTTTTAATCCAAGATAAAATTTTATCCTGGATTGAAAAACTGGCCCTTATAGTTTTTTATAAATGAAATTTTTTTTTTTATTATTATGTCATAATTTTGTCAAGAACTGAAATATTTTAAAAAATTCCACGTATTGTTTTTTAAATTTTCCAAGTCTGGAATTTTTGTTTTAATTTTTTATAATAAATTTTTCAATAAAAAAAAATTATAAAATTGCTAACTTTATTTTCATATAATTAATTCATGGTATTTGTCTTTTTAAAAAAAAAAAAATATATATATAGTAATAATAAGAATAATGACTCTTACTTCCAATGTCATAAGGAATGTACTCTTTATCACAACACTCTGAAAACGAGCATTTTATCTTGTTGAATCCCAAAAACAAGCCAAAGCCGGCAGCAATAGCACCACCAGTTATTGGATCAATAAAACAATTAACATTACATGTAAAAAAAATACAAATAATCCCAATTATCGTATGAGTATTCATTATTTAAATTAAAATATGTAAAAAAATCAATGATTATTAGCCTATAAAATAGGTCTTGTAAACACCGGCAATTGATTTTTTTTGCATGTACATATATGCGCATATGCATGCATTCGTAAGTCATAGATTTTTTAATCACGTCGTATTGGTACTACACAATAAAAAATCAACCAACAGGATATCCTGTATTTAATTCAAAAATTTTAACATCACTGATTTTTAATTTTATGTGATTAAAAATTTAGTGATTTTAAAAATTAAAAAAAAATATTTATTGAAAAATTATCACAAAAAAAAAAAAATAAATAAATATATTTTCTTCACAATTCCTTATGCGACTTTAGTTCATTAGATTTAGTTATTTTGTAAACAATGCTTGCGACTTTTTGATCAACTCTTTTGCACCCGTTTTTAGCGTAGAGATCATAAGGTTTGTCTCCGAAAGTAACATGAGACATGGCTTCCTCTATATGCTCCTCACTGGGGTCAATTTCTCTCAACCTGAATGCCGCTTTGATGCACTGTCTGATATGCGGCTTTTCAAGAGGCAAAAAAGGCACATAGTGGTCGATTAAACTAGTACTAATAGTGTCACTGCGATGCAATCCACCTTTCTCATTGAAAGCTCCCACGGCAATTAAACTTTCAAAGTCCTCGAGTCTCGTCTCTTCACGGCTTTTTCCCTGGCTGCGTAAATCTACAAGTGCTTTGGCTATTTCATGACTACCGGTGTTGGATAGAAATATGAATATTGCTTTATTTGTAAGAACAGATTGTTTTGTTCCTTTGAAAGGAACACGAACTGGACCGTGGTCTAAAAATGGCACTAAAACATCAAGGAGACCTGGGATCATCAAATCCACTTCGTCAAAAACGAATAATGACTTGGGACATTTTAAAAGACTTTCTGCTATTTTTTCAACTAATAATTCCTGTAAAAAAATTATTAATTTTATTATTGGTAAATAATTTTAATTATTTATTTTATTATTGTTAAATAATTTTAATTAATAATTTTATTATTGTTAAATGATTTCAATTATTAATTTTATTATTGTTAAATAATTTTAACTATTAATTTTATTATTGTTAAATAATTTTAATTATTAATTTTATTATTTTTAAATAATTTTAATTATTAATTTTATTATTGATAAATAATTTTAATTATTTATTTTATTATTGTTAAATAATTTTAATTATTAATTTTATTATTGTTAAATGATTCCAATTATTAATTTATTATTGTTAAATAATTTTAACTATTAATTTTATTATTGTTAAATAATTTAAATTATTAATATTTATTATTGTTAAATAATTTTAATTATTAATTTTATTATTGATAAATAATTTTAATTATTAATTATGAGTATGAAATAAAGATTTATTTTATTAAATTTAAAATTATATTAATATACCTTGTATGAATTTATTTGGTCCTGTAGCGAAAATTCTATTCTTCCTGTATAAACTTGAAAATGCCGGCTCAAGCTGCCTTTCATAAAAAAATTATTTGTTATTATTCTAGCGACAAAATTTTTTCCAGTACCAGCCAGTCCGTGAAAACTCATTGCCAGAGCTTTTGGAGGATTTTCTATCGCAATATGTGCAGCTAACGCACTAATTACTGCATCTTGGGCAATGTGTTGACCGAAGAGATTATTGTCCAACTCTTTACGCAATCCTAAAATATTAAATTAGAAATAAGAATTAATAAAAAAATGATAGTGCTAAAGTTAGCCGATGTTTTTAATTTTTTTTTAATAATTAAATTAAAACAAAAAAAATATTTTTTTTAAATTGCACTTACAGTTTTTTAAATTTTTTCCAAATAAAAATTTTTTTTATTTTTTTATAATTTTTTCAATAAAAAAAAATTATAAAAACTTCTAGATGTTGGCTAACTTAATTTTCATAAAAAAATGACATTGAAATTGGCAGACACTTTACAACTTTTTTTTTTAACAATAAATTAGGTCTAGAAAATTATTTATAAAAAATTGCACTTATAATTTTTTTAGTCTATAAAAATGAAATTTTTGATAAATTATTTTTGCTATAATTTATTTATTAAAAAATTTTTAAAAACTGTTTAATGTTCCTCAATTTTAGTATTATAAAATGAAAATTAAGTTAACCGACATTTAAAAATTTTTAGAATTTTTTTTATTGAAAAAATTATTAAGTATAAAAAAATTTTTAAAAATTTTCATTCATAAAAAAATTTGAAAACCCGTAAGTGGAATTTTTTAAAAATATTATTTAGTTCTAATTAAATAAATGAAAAAGGATCAAAAAATTAAAAACGTCGGCTAACTTTAGTATTATTATAAAATCCAAAATAATCATTAAAATTACCTGTAATATTTTGCGGTATATAATAATCATTACAACAGTCACCCAAAGGACATTTTATAAAATTAACCGCCGACTCAATCCACCAAAATTTATTACAATTTACTTGACTAACAAAAATAAAAGATAAAATAAAAAATATTGATGATGAATTCATATTTACTTTTATAAATATTCATCTAGAAAAACTAGTTAATTTAGAATAACCGACATTTAATTTATTTGAACTGTCGTTATGATTTTATTCGTTTGTTTATTATCATATACAAAAATGTTTTGATAACAGCTGACAATTTTTTGTTTTTATTTTATTTTTATTGGCACCAATGATGAATCTCTAGTCATTTTTTTTTTATTATCAAAAACAGAGACCGCCTTGAAAGATTCCACTTTTATAATTTAGATGAAAAATATGAAAATACTAGTATACGTTGCGCGCGCAAGCGCGCGGGTAAATTTAGTATGGAATTATCTATATTTTCATACTTATGATATATTTAACCAATCACGTTACGAATAGTTTGTCTAATTGTGTATATTTTCATATTTTTCATCTAAATTATAAGAGTGGACTAGTAACTAGAATTTGAATTTGCGCGCG
This sequence comes from Cotesia glomerata, assembly GCF_020080835.1. Taxonomy (NCBI): domain Eukaryota; kingdom Metazoa; phylum Arthropoda; class Insecta; order Hymenoptera; family Braconidae; genus Cotesia; species Cotesia glomerata. Next base: position 12,647,964 of record NC_058167.1, read on the forward strand.
CAAGCGCGCGCCTGACTGTAGCATTTGCATATATTTTCATGCTTATGATATATTCGACCAATCACGTTACGAATAGTTTGATGCCACATACATTTCATCTCAATTTTATATTAGGAATTTTATATTAGGATAGGATATAAGAGTGGATATCATGTAAGCAAACTATTCGTAACGTGATTGGTCGAATATATCATAAGCATGAAAATATATGCAAACTCTATAGTCAGGTGCGCGCTTGCGCGCGCAAATTTAAATTCTAGTAAATTTTAATTCTGCGCTAAGCTTGTCACCTCACTGCAGATAGCGCTCTTTTCCACTCTATAGTTAGTTTTATTAAGCTACAGTTAAAATGCCCAGATGATTCAAGACATCGGACAGTTGAAGATAAAATTCTTTTGATTTCACATTTTGGAGTTGAAAACTGAAGACTAAAACGTGTTCGATCTTTAGCAGTAAATTTTTATTAACAAACAATTCATTAATAAAATTTTAAAATAAAAATAAATTTTTTATCACGCCATTTACTAAATAAATAAATAACTAACTAATAATGGAGACTCCAGCAAGTACATCAACTCCTTCAACTACTAAATTTTATTCTCGTGCTGAAGTAGCTACACATAATGACAGCAAAAGTACATGGCTTATTATCCATAACAGCATTTATGACGTTACTTCATTTTTAAATGAAGTAAGTGTTATTTTTTTATTAATTATATTATATGATATATTTCTGACTCCATATTTTATAATCTACGAACTTGTTTCGTTAAATTTGGTGACGTTGCAATATTTTCTATTTTTTTATAATAGCATCCAGGAGGGGAAGAAGTTTTACTCGAGCAGGCAGGTAAAGACGGTACAGAACCATTTGAAGACGTAGGACACTCAAGTGATGCTAAACAAATGGTGGAACCATACAAAGTCGGCGAACTTCTTGAGGTGATTTAATAAATTTCATTTTTTTAAACGATACTCTAAGTAGCTTCCAACATCTATTTTTCTAAACAAATAATATCAATATTATTTTATGACATTAAATTTAGCTTCACAATTTTTTTTAATTTTCTATGAGAATCAATTTAGCAGATATTTAATAATTTTTAGAATTTTTTTAACAAATAAATCGTGGCAAAAAAAATGAAAAAAAATTGACATCTAGAAATTTTAAAAAATTATAAATGCAATTTTTAAAAATAATTTTTTGGAGTAAATTTATTTATTAAAAAAAAATTAAAAAATTACCAAGTGACAGCTAACTTTAATGTCATTAATTTTTTTTAATAAATAAATTATTTGAAAAATGGACTTGTAGAAACTTTAATAAATTAAAAATGCAATTTTTTAAAAATAATTTTTTTGTTAAAGAAAATTAAAAAATTGTCAAGTGACAGCTAAATTAAATGTCATTATTATTTTTCTGTTTCTTTACAAAATTATTAAAAAAAAAAGTAGTTAGCTATTTTTAGTAATCGTTTTATAGGTTTAACAATTAGTCACTTATTAAAGTGTTCATTTAAAATTAATTACAGGAAGAAAGAGATAATTCATATGATAAGAAAAAGAATAACAACTGGGCAAGTAGTGGAGACAGTGATGAACCCAGGTATTTATATATTTTATTTATTTATTAGTTTCAATAATTACCGAAACTCGTAATTGATTATGATACTGAAGTTAGCTGTCAGCTGTCAATTAAAAAAATTTTTTAACAAATCAATTAAGGTATATAAAAGATCCAGTTAATGAGACTGGCCTAATTATTGACACTTGATGACATTAAAGTTAGCAGTCACTTAACCATTTTTTAATTTTTTTTAACAAATATATTTTTTTCCAAAAAATTATTTTTAAAAAATTGCATTTTTTATTTTTTTTTTAATTTCTGCATGTCAATTGTTTTTTTTTTTGCTATAATTTTTTTGTTAAAAAAATTTAAAAAATTATTAAATATCTGCTAAATTAATTTTCATCACTTGATGAAATTAAAGTTAACTGTCACTTGTATTAACAAATTTTTAATTTAACAATTAAATTAATTCTAAAAAATTATTATAAAAAAATTGAATTTTTAATATTTTTAAATTTCTACATGTAAATTTTTTTTTCTTATTTTTTTTTGCCATAATTTATTTGTTAACAAAAGTTCTAAAAATTATTAAATATCTGCTAAATTAATTTTCATTGATTGTAATTTTATTTGAATTAAAAAAAAATAAATCAACTTTAATAAATTAATAAATATAATTTTTGAATTATAAATGTTAAGAAAATTGATTTTTTGAGAACATTTAATTTTTTTAATTAGAATAAAATTGCAAGTGTCAATAACTGGGTCTTTTACATTACAATAAAAAAATTCTTCTAAAAATTTTCACTTATAATTTTTATTAATTTTCACATGTGAAACTTTTTAATTAAATATTTTTTGTTTATAATAATTAAATTGCCATAAAATTCTAAAAAAATTTTTAATATCTGACAACTTCAGTATCATTAATTAATTGATATTTTTTTTACTAGTAATACTATTTTTCCATATGCTTAACAAGAAGAGAAATGGTTAATGCTAATTTAAATTATTAATAAAAATTACTTATTTTAAAGTTATTTATTTTAAAAATCAAATGTAATATAAAATACAAATAGTCGCTGCTGTATGCTGATGTGATTGGAAATTCCAGTGGTTCCTGGAGTTCATGGCTGATTCCTGTCGCTCTGGGTATTTTAGCAACTGTAATTTATCGCTACTTCATTGCTGCTCGCTAAGAAAAATAATTATTTAAAAAACATTCCCAAAAATACAAACAAGAAGAGATTAACTACAACAGTAGTGGAAGTAATTAAAGAAGAAAGGATGGATTGGAAGAAGAAAAAAAAGTGGTGAAAAAAGTGTCCAAGAAAGTGTTTTTGTTTTCTTTACGTCCATTGTTATTGATTGTCTTGTAAACAATTGTTGAAAAACATTTTCAGTTATTTTTATTATAAGTATTTTTTTATGATGGGTATCTAAGTATATAAATATCATTGTGGAATAATAATAATATTGTGCTAATGAATTAAACAAGAGAAACTATATATATATTTAAATATAAATATATGTGAGAAATCAGTAGCATAGTTAATTAATGTCAACGTTGCGATTAACTATTATTAAGTAATAGATAATGTGTTCATTGATAAATAAATTAAAGTAATTATGTTACACAGTAATTGTTTTATTTAACCTTAATTTTTTTATGTTAATTATTTTGAAGCACTAAGCGTTACACTGAGAAAAAAAAAAATACTTTTATTAAGAAAATTTTCTTGATAGAATTATTGTTTTTTAAAATTTTTAAGAATACAGTAGAGCTCAAAAGTATTTTGACAAATATATTTAATGGTTTAATTAAAAATAAATATGAAACATAATCATTTACTTATTTATTTTTTTTAACAGCTTTTGAATAATCTAGGAATAGTGTCAAAGGGGTCCTTGTTCGTAACAAAAGAAAGTTTAATTTTAAAAATATTAGGAAAATTATGGCTCCAAAGTATTTTAACATTGTTGAAAAAAACTAATGCATAATATTGTCAAAATATTTTTGAGCGCTACTGTATAAAAGGGTATCTTTTCATTTTGGATTAATCGAGACAAAAAACTGGTTATCTTCAATTATAAATATTTTTATCGAACTTTTTTAATTTAGCTATAAAGTGCTATCGGTTATGAAGCTACAATTTGATTTTCATTTAGAAATCTTTATAATTCTCAAAGTAATTAATATTTAAAAATTCAAAAAACTGCTCTTTTAAAATACAAAAAAAGATACCATTTTGAAAATCAGCTCCTCATATATTCTTAGTTCAAGAAATTGTTAAATTGATTGAAATAATTTTTACTTAATTTAAATAAAGCTATTCTTTTGTTTATCTATTATCCAAAGATAAATATTGATGTTATTTTCTTCAAATTTAATAATTAATAATAATACAATATTTGATCCTCAGCGAGTTTCTTGAACCAAGAAATTGTTAATTAAGTAAAAGTATTTTTTTTTTCTCAGTGTAGATGAATATTAATTTTTTATAAGCTATATTTTTCACCTTATCTCTAAAATAATAACTAAGATAGTATTTTTAAAAAATACAATTGATAAATATTGTTTTTAGATTGAGAAAAAAAATACTTTTATCAAGAAAATTTTCTTGATACAAGAATTTATGTTCTTTAAAATTTTCAAGAATATATATTCTTAGCTCAAAAAATTGTTAAATTGATTGAAATAATTTTGACTTAATTTAAATAAAGCTATTCTTTTGTTTATCTATTATCCAAAGATAAATATTGATGTTCTTTTCTTCAAAAATTAATAATTAATAATGATAGAATATTTGATCCTCAGCGAGTTTCTTGAACCAAGAAATTGTTAATTGAGTAAAAGTATTTTTTTTTTCTCAGTGTAATCTGATAATTAATATCAATAAAAATTTTTAATGAGATTTTTTCTCACGCAACAACATTTAACATAATAAATGTCACTGCAGTGCAAGTGAGACACTAAAAACACCCAAGTCCTGACGAATTAATTAATAATATGAAGAATATATTATATTATAGGGGTGTGTAATGGATTGAATTGAAGAGTAAAGGTTTTATGCGCGAGCGAGAGCGTAAATATCGAGCGGCATGGGTGGACATATCTACGCCGACGCTGAAGAATAGCCAGCAAGTGCGGCCCGGTAGACAGTATAACATCTGCCACAGAAGAAGATTGTACATCGTCTTTAAATGTTTAAAGACCACGCTGATATTAACTTATTATATTCTTCTGGCGAGTAATAACTCCCAGTTTGCCGCGAGTCCTCATTCTTATTACTTGATTTCCGTGTGTGCTTCCAATCACATAAAACACGTATTATTATTGTTACCTTTTACGAATAATTAATAATAATTATTTGAAACGAAGCAATAGTTGATAAACATAAAAATTTAAAAATAAGAAAATATTTATCTGCAGAATTATTTATTTTTATTTTTTTTTACTTGGCAATTATTACAATTAATAAATCAAATGTTAAGGCACAAGTTTACTTAAATTTGTGCGTGATAAATTTCTGCAGGTAATTATTTATTATCTACTGCGTAATAATATCAAAACTGTGATCATTTTTTTTTATTTAAATAAAAAAATTAAACAACGAATAATTATCATCGAAGATAATAATCTAAAGTTAAGGAAAAAAGAAGCTAGAATTTTTAAAAGTCGTCAAGGTGTCATGAGAGGCGGTTTCATAATCCGCCCTTCTTATCTGTCCTACGTAGAGTCATGCATGTCGCGCCCTTCAAACGAGGTAATTGTTTTAATTGTTCACTTATATATAATCTAGTAATTAGTATAAAAATAATCTAAAAATTTTTATGATTTTTTTTATTAAAAAAAAAATAAAAATTAATTTTTTCATTTGTTAAAAACTAAAAAAATTACAAGTGCAATTTTTTAAAAATATTTTTTTAGTTATTAATAAATTAAGGAAAATAAAATCAAAAATTTCGGCTAACTTTAATGATATTAAAGTTACTTAAAAATTTTTTAATTTTATTTATCAAAAAAATTTGTTCCAAAAAATTATTTTTAAAAAATTGCATTAAAATTTCTACATGTCAATTTTTTAAAAATTTTTTTTGCCATAATTTACTTGCGATAAAATTTTTAAAATTATTAAATATATCCTAAATTAATTTTCATTTTTTATTATTATTTAGTAATTGAGATAAAGAATTTTCTTCATTTTATTTTTAATTAATTAGTTGACATGCACATAAATTATTTCTCACGTAATTAAATACGCCTTCCGCTAATTTATCAGAGCGCTTTGACGCCGTTTCAATCAATCCAATTTTGTCTAATAAATATCGCGTGAACATTACAATAAATAAAATTTTTGTTTATTATTTTTATTTTGATTAAAGTTCAAGCTAACTTACCATGAATGAAGTAAAGTAGCTTGAACGTCATTGGACTTGCGCGCTTTTTAAAATATACGTAACAGCCGCTGATATCATACAATTACAATCATTTATATGCACCTAAACGATAGAGCACGTGTTTGATTGAATGTAGAGCAGTTAATCACCAAAAATACATTGTAACAAATTAATTACAATTACTCATTAAATTCACGCCAGACAAAAGATTGATTAATACTACGCGATCAGTCTGGCACTACTCATTCACCTTGAATTCAATTGATTAAATGCTCGATACTTGATACAAAATCACTATACACTTAATAATACTTATAACTTATAATAACTATTTTTTTCTTCATTATTAATTCATAAATTGTCAAGTTTTTTATGCAAAAAAAAAAATATATAGCTTCTTTATAAGTATTTTTATAGAACGATCAATGATCTATTCACTCGTATAGTACGAACGTATAATTCTTTACACGAGTAATGTATTATAAAATTATTTAATCATATGCAATAACATGCTCTTTATTACCACGAGGCTTCGTACAATTGCGTCATCTCATTTAAAAATCACTGGTATTTCTTCCAATATTGCCATAGTGCTAATAATAATTCATTGTCTGTAAGCAAAAAAAAAATTATAAATAAGGCTATTAATAAATAATAAATAAATGTAAGAATTCAATCAATTAATCAATCAATAAGCATGAAGCGTAGACAACTCTTAACTCACCAGTTGTTTCTATTCATTTAAATAGAAGCTCATAAGTATATTTAAATCAGCCGCCCCCGAGTTACATAAAAATAGTCATACTCATGTGATGGTTAAATTCTATCTGTTGTTTTTTTATTTTGTTTTTTATTTCAACAACTTCTTCTTGGAACGAGTCCATCCAATTTTGGTCTGTTGCATTATCAATTAGCAAAATGAAAAGAAGCATGAAGATATATTTAACATTGATTAATTGACAGAGTGTTTAGCCAATAAAAAATGTTGACACGTGTAGAACAACTAATAAAATTTTTAAGACAATAAATGTACGGATTAATATGAGACGTATCAAATTACCTCACAATCATCATTTAAATATCTATTTATTGATGTTATGATGTATATAGTAAGTTTTTCTTGATAATTAATTTTATGACATTAAAGTTAAAAATTTTTTAATTTTTTTTAACAAATAGATTTTTTCCAAAAAATTATTTTTAAAAAATTACATTTATTTTTTTAAATTTTTACGTCAATTTTTTTTTTCTACTTTTTTTTTTTTATGAAAATTAAATTAGTCGAGATTTAAAAATTTTGTTAATTTTTTTTATTGAAAAATAATTTTTAAAAAATTAAAACAAAAATTTTCATATGTAGAAAATTTTAAAAATTATCCGTGGAATTTTTTAAAAATAGTTTTTTAGTTCGAATTTTTAATTTAAAAAAAAAATCAAAAATTTCTGAATGTCAGCTAACTTAATTTTCAATTTTTTTGATGAAAATAAAGTTAGCCGACATTTAAAAATTTTTATGATTTTTTTATTAAAGAATTATTACAAAAAAAATTTTTTTCATTTGTTAAAAACTTCAAAAACTATAAGTGCAATTTTTTAAAAATATTTTTTAACTATAAATTAATAAATTAAGCAAAATAAAAAAATTATAAATGTCGGCTAACTTTATTATTATATTTTTTTGCCATAATTTATTTTGTTAAAAAAATTAATGATACTAAAGTTAGCCGACGTTTCTAATTTTTTTTTTAATAATTAAATTAGAACAAAAAAATATTTTTAAAAAATTGCACTTACAGTTTTTAAAGTTTTTTACAAATGTATTTTTTTTTCTAGTCATTTTTTCAATAAAAAAAAAAATTAAAAAATTTTTAAATATCGGCTAACTTAATTTTTATAAAAAATTATCAAATATCTGTTAAATTAATTTTCATAAATTTTATAGCATGTGATAATAATCTTCAAATGATTTGCATTATTCATTGAATTAAATTAAAATAAAATGACGTATATATTTTATTACGCACACACGTCACGAGACAGTTAAATATGGAGCTACCCTAATTTCGTGGTTTCGAAAAATCTAAGCCAATAACATTAAGCGCGATTATTATGGCAAGTAGTATACGCCAAGGTGCTTATGTACGTCAATGTCACGGTTACGACTCACTTTAGTACAAGATACGGCCAAAAAATTAATTTAGTTACAAGTTGCTACTGTTAGATAAATTATATCTGATTATAATTATGAATAATAATTCAGTACGGCAAGTTAAATAAATATAAATGTTAAATTTAAAATTAAAATTTAAAAATTAATCGATTAAACGTATTACCTTGAGCAAAGGTACCCAGAGAAACTGGCGACGATCAATGCTTAGATCAATTTTTAACAAAACTAGTGAGAAACTATAAAAAATATTTTTAGCATTTAGTTTGTATTATTTAAAGGTGAAATTTGATGTAACATTCTGACAGAGAGAGGGAGAGCTGTTAACAAAAATACAACAACTAAATATGCTGAATTGTATTACGCTTGATGAACAAATGATTTTAGCCGTCCCGGCTGTTGTCGATCAGTAGTTAGAGGAATGTATCACACATCAGCCAATTCTGCTCTTTCGCTAACTCGCGTTCAGCCTGAAACAATATTAGGTTTTTATTAATTATTTTTTATTTTTAATTACAAATAGCTTATTTTTTTTATATAAACACTTACTTGTTATTTTTTTTTTATATAATTTAAGTGATAAAAAATTTTGTAAATTAAAATTAAAAATTTATCTATCTGGTAAGAAATTCTATCGAGGTGTAAAAACACCTGTATATAAAACCAGTACAAAAAATAGTTTTATAATACATAGACTTTTTTACAAAATTTCGGTAATACAATGCAAAGAGATAATAAGCACAAAAAGTAATAAATTTTTAGAGAATTGAAAAATAAAAATACAAAATTATAAATAATTATCAGAAACAGAAATATTAAATTAAATACTTGCATTTTCCAACACATTTTTTAAGCATATTAACCATTAAGGTTTCTTATCCGGTTACTTAACTTTTTCTTATCACAATCTATTGTTTTCATATCAGTAGGGAGTTTGTTATAATATTAAATTGATATATATAATAAACATTCTGTGTACTAATAGTTTTGTTAATTTTTGGTAGTAATAGCAACTTAGATCTTGTATTTGTAAGTTTTTTAGAGTACAGGCTTTTACATTTAATTCGATAGTAATAAGTGAGTGCATTTATTATAAATGAGTCTCTTATTATCAAAGATTATTAGTGTTGTAATTATTTATTTATTTGTAAAGAAACGCTCTTGACAATTTACAACAATATGTTACATTTTTATGTGTAGAATGTTTAGTAATAATTTTATACAATAAATAGCATCAATAAAGAGAAGATAGGTTTAAGAAATTAAAAAAAAATTTTTTTTAATAAATTTGAAAGAAGAGAAAAACAAAACAAGGAAAAAAAAATTTTTTTTTAATTTGAAAGAAGAAAAAAACAAAACAAGAAAAAAAAATTAAAAAAAATTTTTTTTTTAATTTGAAATAAGAGAAAAACAAAACAAGAAAAAAAATTTTTTTTTTAATTTTTTAAAAAATTTGAAAGAGAACAACAAAACAAGAAAAACTATTTTTTTTAAGTTTGAAAGAAGAGAAAAACAAAACAAGAAAAAAAAATTTTTTTTTTTTTAATTTAAAAGAAGAAAAAAACAAAAAAAAAATTTAGTAATTGATAATTGATAATCACTAATTGATAAAATATAACTGATAGTAAATAATCACTATTTGTACACCTGGAATGTAAATATTTTAGAATCACCCTTTTTGCTTCACTTTTTATTTTATCTGCTGGACCTCCAAAAATTTATACATAGCTTTTTAATTATAATTAAATATAAATAATTATTTTATATTGAAGAGATGTGACAGGTAACATTTTAATTGAATTGTCAAATAAAAATGAAATATTAAAATGTAATTTATTTTTCAGCAAACGTGGGATACGAGCAAGAAACGCGAAATGGCGAGACCACGGACACACTGTCAAAGCAACCAGGAAGCATCGGAGAAACGGGGAGCGCATCGCCGACGCAAGACAACTTATCAGGAAACAGGAACAGATGGCGGCTTCGTAGGAGCAGCTCGACACAAGGCAAAAACAATGAACTGGCTTCTTGTCTGGGGGATGACGAAGACGGGGGTGGAAGGCGCGGAGGGCTGGAGGGGAAGGACCCAGAGACGAACGACCCTGTTCACCTCAAGAGACGGGTGGGACTCGTCAGTGGGGTGGCTTTAATTGTCGGGACCATGATCGGTTCAGGAATATTCGTATCGCCGACGGGTTTGTTAATCCGCACTGGCAGCGTCGGCATGAGTTTCCTGGTATGGACCGCGTGCGGAGTACTGAGTTTGTGCGGAGCGCTAGCTTACGCTGAACTCGGTACAATGAACACCAGCAGCGGGGCTGAGTACGCGTATTTCATGGACGCATTTGGAGCACCACCGGCATTTCTTTTCTCCTGGACATCAACGCTCGTTCTCAAGCCCTCGCAGATGGCGATAATATGCCTCTCGTTTGCCCAGTACGCTGTTGAGGCGTTTGCCGCGGAGTGCGAACCGCCAGAACATCTTGTTAAAATCGTCGGGCTTCTTGCAATCACGGTTATTCTGCTCATTAATTGTTACAGTGTTAATCTTGCGACTGGCGTACAAAATACCTTCACGGCCGCCAAGCTCATTGCTATACTTGTCGTAATAGCCGGTGGCTCGTGGTCACTTGCCAAAGGCAATACTCAACATCTGCAAGGTGCATTTAAAATGTTAGATGAAACCGACACCCTGACTATCGGAAGACTTGCGACTGCATTTTATACTGGTCTTTGGGCTTACGATGGATGGAACAATCTTAATTATGTTACGGAAGAAATTAAAGATCCTTCCAAAAATTTACCCAGGTCTATTATGATTGGAATTCCTCTTGTTACTGTATGCTACGCTCTTATTAATCTTTCTTATCTGGCTGTCATGTCACCCATGGAAATGATTGAAAGTGAAGCTGTAGCAGTTGTAAGTCTCCTAGTTGGCATAAAATAAATACTTTGTTAAAATTATGATACTCAAATTTAGACACTCTATTTTTTAGATTTTTATAACAAATTATAATTTAAAAATTTCACTTGTAAAAAATGAAAATTAATTTAGTAGATATTTAATAATTTTTGTAAAAAATAAATTATAGCAAAAAAAATTGACAAGAAATTTAAAAATCTTTAAAATGCAATTTTTAAAAATAATTTATTTATACTAAAAATTTTAAAATCTATCAAATGTCAATGATTCAATAGTTGCAACCAACAATTATTTTTTATAAATTGTCAATAATTAAAACTATAATAATTAAAATATTATTATTGTAGACCTTTGGAAATCGTATTCTTGGAGTAATGGCATGGCTGATGCCCTTCTCGGTAGCTGTGAGTACCTTTGGATCAGCAAACGGAACCCTTTTCGCTGCTGGAAGACTGTGTTTCGCTGCCTCGCGACAAGGCCATCTTCTTGACTGTCTCAGTTATGTTCACGTCCGACGTTTTACCCCGGCACCAGGGCTTATTTTTCACTCTTTAGTGGCAGGTAACTAATTAGTATATTACATACCTAGGCCAGTAAAATAAAAAAAGTCTCAAATTACATGTTTTAAATTAAACGTTTCTAATTACTAAAATTTTTTTCAGCCGCAATGGTGTTGTCTGGTAACATCAACTCACTAATTGACTTCTTTTCCTTCACTGCATGGATATTCTACGGAGGTGCGATGCTCGCGCTACTAGTTATGCGCAAGACACGACCTAATCATCCTCGTCCTTACAAATGTCCGCTTGTTATACCAATATTTGTGCTAGGAATTTCCATGTACCTGATAGTTGGCCCAATAATTGATAAGCCTCAGATTGAGTATCTGTATGCCGCGGGATTTATCGCTGCTGGCATGTTATTCTACCTCCCGTTTGTCAAATATGGATATGTACCCAAATTTATGGGTATGTTTTTATAATATAAGTACTTTCTATACTAGTATTTACTTATTACTTCCCAAGCGGCATAAAAATTTTTTTATCATATTTTGTTGAATTTAATTTGACAATTTTTGACTTGCTGAATAAAATCTTCCAAAAATAATTCTTTTTTTGACGCTTGGAAATTGTACACGGAAAGAATAAGATGATATTGGATATCATCCCAGATTATACTGAGTGAAAACAAATTTCAGATAGTAGCTAGTATAATCCAGATATCACTCAGTATAATTTGGATTATACTAGCTACTATCTGAAATTTTTTTTCACCACAGATATCACTGAGCATAATCTGGGATGATATCCAGTGTTATCTTTTTTTTTTTCCGTGTAGAGACACTTTAAATTCCAAAAATAATATGACATTAAAGTTAGCTGTCACTTGATTAATTTTTAATTTTTTTTAACAATTGAATTAATTCTAAAAAATTATTTTTAAAAAATTGCGTTTTTAATTTTTTAAAATTTCTACATGTCAATTTTTTTATATTTTTTTTTGCCATAATTTATTTGTTAAAAAAAATTATTAAATATCTGCTAACTTTATTATCGTAAAATAATTTAAATTACAACTCATAATAATAATTATAATAAATTTACTCACTAAATATTTAACTTATATTTCAGAAGGGGTTAACGTTTTTCTTCAGATGTTGTTGGAGGTGGCACCAACAGCCGCCTCATACGATTGATTCTTCTTATATATTCATAAATATAAAATACAGAATCACAAAATAATATAATTAAATATTTTGGTGCCGAATCATTCCACTGTGGCATTGGATATAAATTATATTATATAACTATATATATACTTACATACATACAGACATAAATATAAAATCAATAATTATTTTGTATTTTTATTAATTGGAGATTAAAGATTATTAAGAAAAAAAAAACATTTTAAAGGATACAGAGATAACGTTTTTATCGTTGACTTTGATGAGGGTAATTTTTTGTAAGCCCAATTCTATTATTGATAAATATATATATAAATACATAAATATTATTTTATTACTCGTTATATGCTGCGTAGTCTACAACAAGGTGATATAGTTGAATGTTACCAATAGCAATAGATAAAAAAAAACAAAAATAAATGTTGTAAATCATGTGAGCAAATAATACTATTTAAATTACTGCTTTTTTCATTTCGTCCTGTCTCTTGAACTTTTGGAAACCTTTCCATAGACTCCCAAAATTCCTTTGTCCTTTTGTACCCGCTTCTTCTTCGTCGTCTTCTTTAAACTGTTGGTCAGACCAGATTGATGTTCTTGCTCCAATTTTTCCTTAGCAGCTTCTTCCTTCTCTTTGCTCTTTTTTAACTTGAGATTTTTGTAATTCATTCGTCGATTTTTCGGCGGCTTAGCTCCCAAAGAAATAGCCAGAGCGACTTTGGATTTTTTTTTATCTGTACCAGCAAGTCCTGAAGATCCAAATTTTAAAACTTCCCACCGCAGACGCTTCATTTCTTTTTCTTGGTCCTCTTCTTCTTGGGATTGTTCTTGATTGTAACTTGTATCTTTATTTATCTCAGCAATAGGTTTTTTTCTTTTCGGAGCGGTGTAACTTACGGCTACAAAATTATTTTCAGCATTTTTTTTCAACTGAGCAGCTTTTGTTACTATGAATTCGCTCATTTTAACAGATGTCTAGAAATAATATTTTAGAAATTAGTTTATCATCAATTGAAGCATTTAAAATAAATCAAATAATTTTTTATGACATTAAAGTTATTAGTTACTTGACCATTTTTTAATTTTATTTAACAAAGAAATTCATTCCAAAAAATTAAATTTTTTTTAATTTCTACATGTCAATTTTTTTGCCATAATATATTTGTTCCAAAAATTCTTAAAATTATCATGACACTAAAGTTGACGGACATTAGAAGTTTTTTTAGAATTTTATAGCAATTAAATTATTATTAAAAAAAAATGTAATTAAAAAATTCCACATGTGAAAATTAATAAAAATTACAAGTGAAAATTTTTAGAAGCATTTTTTTATTGTAATTGATTTGTTAAAAAAATTTTTTTAATTGATAGCTGACGGCTAACTTCAGTATTATAAATCATCAAATATCTGCTAAATTATTTTTTTTTATTTACCTTGTTTACTTTTAAATAAAAATCACTGAATCAAAACAATCTGACACTTGCAACAAAAATATAAGTTTATAACCTAAAAATTAAACCAGCACATGTTGTAGGGGATATACACGCACACATTCATACATGGACACATATACACAAGTCAAACCTCACACACTGTACACCAGTGGAGGCAACTCAACTATACAAAAATTACCGACTGAGACCTTCTCCGTACGGTTGGCAGTTGAATTATTATTATGATTACTAAGCTAACCATTAAATATACATATACATGTGATGCTACTTTAAGAATAAAATAACTAATTATTTTTGTATTACTAATTGAGAATTGTGATTAATAAAGCGAAGGTTGCTGCATACACGCGTTAATAATTAATTATATAAATAATATAAATAAGTGGAGTAAAATATATATATATATAAACCCCCACAATTGGTGACCCCGAACGCTTGATAAAATTCAGCAACATTCCAGCGACGCCAGTTTGTAATCATCAATTCAGCATTACCGCCAAAATTCACAATCAATGTCAGTGATGCATAGTCCTCCGCTTCTCAACTTGGGGAATTCCCTGGAGGATACAACAAAAGACGAATCAGTCAAGAATAATAACGGTGAGAAGGATATGCCATCGTTATCTCCGCAAGATACGACGAGTAACGAGCAACCTAGACAACCACCACCACCAGCTCTGATCCCACCAGGATTACCACAGCCACGACCACTACCAGCTGGCAACTGGCAAAACACGGCTCAACAAACAAGTGTTCCACAACTTAACCTCCCACCGAGACCAGCAAGGTTAGAAAGAAACGACCTCCCGCCATTCTGGCCTCAGCACGCCAAGTTATGGTTCAGCGCAGCAGAGTCAGCCTTCTCCAGCAAAGCAGTGGTAGATGACGACGAAAAATTTAGAGCAGTAATTACCAAGCTCGAGCAAGAACATCTTACTGCAATCGAGCAACTGGTAACCAACCCACCAGGACAAAACAAATACCTGGCAATTAAAACTGCACTGATAAATCACTATTCATTATCTCGGGAAGAGAGCTTTAGAACTCTCGTATCCGGACTGTCATTAAAAGGTCGACGACCTTCGGAACTTTATGCTGAAATGTGCAGGCTCGCAGGCAACGCAGTAGGTCCAGAATTCATCAGAACCATGTGGATGGATCGAATGCCTAAAGACATGCAGATGATCTTATCACTCGCCGAGACTCTGGACAGCAGCATACTACTTGAATTAGCTGACAAAACAATGTCACTATGCGACAAAAATGCTAACCCACAAGTAGCCGCAATAGCACGAAATCCACACAAGGATTGCGACGAAAAATTCCAAATTCTTACAAAAGAAATGAAAAATCTGTCAACAAAAATCGACAGCTTGGTCGGTGCTCAGAGGAAATCTCGCAGCAACTCCCCACATCCCCAGGGAAGTAACTCTCGAACCAACAGTGCTGATCGAGCACCCAAGCTTTGCTTTTATCACAAAAAATTTGGAGCACTAGCATTCAAATGCGTGCCTAAATGTTCCTGGAATGAGAACCAGGGAAACTCTCAAAGCCATCAATAGACGCGACGGCTACGGATGGCGAAACAAAGTCTCGTCGTGCTGTTCTTATACGATAAGAACACAAAATCAAGTGTCCTTATCGACACAGGAGCTGAAATATCAGTCATTCCTCCAAGTCTTCAAGATTTAAAAAATACAACTTTACACACTCTGTATTCAGTCAACCAAGAACCCATTCATACCTACGGGGAGAGGATGGTCACAATGAACCTAGGTCTACGTCGACCCATACAATGGGCCTTCTGCATTGCTGACGTGCCGTATCCTATCATTGGAGCTGACCTTCTTGGGAGTTTAGGATTCGTAGTAGACATTAAACAAGGTCTACTCATCGATCCTGAGACTGGAACAAAAGCGAAAGGTACGTTTAGTAACTTTTTTGTGCAATCGATCTCTGCGGTAAATTTTAACAATAAATTTGCAGACATCCTAAAAGAATTTCTCGAGCTGCTGGGAAATCCTTCTAACAATATAGCAGCGAAAAATCCTGTTAGACATCATATTAAAACCACGGGACCGCCATGCGCACAGCGCGTTCGACAGCTCCGCCCAGAGCTACTCAAAAAGGCCAAGGAGGAATTTCAAATAATGCTTGACATGGGCATTATGAGACCCTCCAGCAGTCAATGGGCCAGCCCGCTACACATGGTGCCAAAGAAAAATGGTGATTGGCGACCTTGTGGAGATTTTAGAAAACTGAACGAACGAACCGAGCCAGACCAGCATCCAATTTCATTATTAACAGATTGCACTTGGTTTTTGGCAGGGAAAAAAATATTTTCTAAGGTCGATCTCAAACGAGCGTACAACCATATACGAGTAGCCGAAGAAGACATACCTAAGACGGCTATAATCACGCCATTTGGACTCTTCGAGTCAGTCTACTTACCCTATGGTCTACGAAACGCAGCTCAGTCTTTCCAGAGACACATCAATGAAGTTATTCGAGGACTAAAAAATGTCTTCGCTTTCATCGATGACATTTTGGTCGCATCCGAGACCGAAGAAGAACATGAGGAACAGTTACGTGCACTTTTTAAACGACTGAAACAGTACGGCTTGTGCATTAACGCTGACAAGTGCATTTTCGGTGCATCATCAATCGATTTTTTGGGCTATCGACTCTCCGCGGAAGGTGCTTCCCCATTACCGGACCGAGTCCAAGCCTTACTCGACTACAAAAAGCCTGACACAATTGTAGAATTGAGACGCTTCATAGGAGCTATCAATTTTTACCGCCGCAACGTCAAAAATGCAGCCGAAGCACAAGCGCCTCTAAACGAGTTGCTAAAAGACTCCAAAAAGAACGATAATCGACCCGTCCCTTGGACAGAAGAAACTTCACAAGCTTTTGAGAAGGTAAAAGAACAATTGG
Organism: Cotesia glomerata; assembly: GCF_020080835.1. Lineage (NCBI taxonomy): Eukaryota > Metazoa > Arthropoda > Insecta > Hymenoptera > Braconidae > Cotesia > Cotesia glomerata. The sequence goes on from NC_058167.1 coordinate 12,665,101, forward strand.
CACACGCCACCCTCCTAGCACATCCCGTTCATGGAGCCGAGCTACGACTAGTCACCGACGCGTCAAGCACAGCCATCGGCGCATCCATAGAACAACGAGTTGACGGAAACTGGCAGCCACTCGGATTCTTTTCTCGAAAACTTACTGAAGCCCAAAAGAAATACAGCACCTACGACAGAGAGCTTACAGCAGTCTTCGAAGCCGTAAAATATTTTCAACACTGGTTGGAAGGACGAAATTTTGCCATTGTCACAGACCACAAACCATTGATCTACGCCTTTCAGCAAAAAGGAGATAAAACTGCTCCACGGCAAATCAGGCAATTAGGATACATTGGACAGTTTACTACGGACATAAGGCATATCAACGGCGCAGAAAATTTGGTAGCAGACGCGTTGTCACGAATTGACGCGATCAGACTGCCAACAGCTATAAATTTCGAAGAGTTAGCACGAGCTCAGACAAACGACATCGAGTTAGCACAGCTGATCAGCGATCAGAACACATCGCTCAAACTACAAAAACTAACCTTTGGACCAGATCACCAAGCAATATATTGTGATGTCTCTGCAAATGACATACGACCTTTTGTACCAGCGAGCTTTCGTCGCCAGATTTTCGACACATTTCATAATTTGTCTCATCCCAGCGGCCGAGTAACAAATAAAATTATCGCGCAGAGGTACATTTGGCCTTCTATGAACAAAGACATCACCAAATGGGCCAAAAATTGTCTTCAGTGTCAAAAATCAAAAGTCGGTCGTCATGTGCATACACAACCTGCTGCTTTCACAAATCCTGACGCAAGACTAGATCATATACACATTGATTTAGTTGGTCCAATGCCTGAATCCGAAGGATTTCAATATTGCTTAACCATGGTTGATAGATTCACTAGATGGCCAGAAGCTATCCCCATCAAGGACATCACCGCGGAAACGGTAGCTACCGCTTTCTATAATCATTGGATCGCTCGGTTTGGTTGCCCTAAGTTGGTCACCACTGACCAGGGATCTCAATTTGAAAGCGCTCTGTACCAGGCACTACTCAACTTAGTCGGAGGAAAACGTGTTCGCACCACGGCTTACCATCCAGCAGCTAATGGACTCATCGAGCGTTGGCACAGGACAATGAAGGCCGCAATTATGTGCCACGAGAATCCTCAATGGACTAAAGTGCTTCCGACAGTCTTATTAGGATTGAGATCCTGCTACAAGGAGGAACTCAAGGCTTCACCAGCCGAATTCCTCTACGGTACAAACCTCAGGATACCAGGAGAATTTTTTACACACGAAGATCCTCCAGATGACCCTCAATTTTTCCTAGAAGATTTTAGAGTCCATATGAGAGACGTTAAGCCAGCTCCTGCAGCTCATCATTGCAAAAGAAAAGCTTTCTGCTATAAAGATTTGTCAACGTGTACCCACGTCTTCCTAAGAATCGATGCTGTCAAACGCCCTTTGGAGCAACCTTACTCAGGACCACATGTCGTGAATAAACGCATTGACGATCGTACTTTTAGCATCAACGTCAGTGGAAGAGATACAGTCGTCAACGTTGAACGCCTTAAACCAGCTCACATGGAAACTGCAGAGTTACCAGAGCCACAGGAGCCACAGGATCCAGAACCGGCATCAGAAACCTCTGAACAACCGGCCACTGGGAACCTAGTCGTACCAGTCGAAGTTCATAGACCAATGACTACTACGACTAGCAATAAGGATCCACCAACTCCAAAGACGTTCATTCCAGGACTACAACCGGTGCAAACTACCTTTTCATCGACTCTGCGAACCTACCCAACGAAGAAAGTCAAAATAAATCTTCAGAAAAATCAGGTATTCGCATTCTACCGAACACCGCCTACCTGATTCTTAGGGGGGGGAGTGGTGTAGGGGATATACACGCACACATTCATACATGGACACATATACACAAGTCAAACCTCACACACTGTACACCAGTGGAGGCAACTCAACTATACAAAAATTACCGACTGAGACCTTCTCCGTACGGTTGGCAGTTGAATTATTATTATGATTACTAAGCTAACCATTAAATATACATATACATGTGATGCTACTTTAAGAATAAAATAACTAATTATTTTTGTATTACTAATTGAGAATTGTGATTAATAAAGCGAAGGTTGCTGCATACACGCGTTAATAATTAATTATATAAATAATATAAATAAGTGGAGTAAAATATATATATATATAAACCCCCACAATGTTTTCACCTTTGTTGCCACCTAGTGAGCAATTAAGTTAATATCAGCCCGGTAAAAAAAAATATTTTTTAGGTTAATTTCAACACTTGCTCCGAAATTGTCAACATATAACATTTATTTATCATCAAATAAATAAATATTTTATCAACAATGGCTGATTATCCTGAAATAAATATAAGACTAGCAGTAAATCGTATAGATAATAATTTAATATCAAGAGATAATATTCAACCTCGTATTTATACTCCTGGAGAAGGTGTATTGACTCAAACAGACTATCTAAGGTATTTATTTATTTTTTAATTTATTAAATTAATTTATGACATTAAAGTTGGCAGTCATTTGATAATTTTTTAATTTTATTTAATTAATAAATTTGATCCGAAAAATTATTTTTAAAAAATTGCATTTTTTATTTATTTAATTTTCTAAATGTCAATTTTTTTTCTCATTTTCTTAGACATAATTTAACTGTTAAAAATATTCTTAAAATTATAGAATATCTGCTAAATTAATTTCTAATAAAAAATTCAGTATCAATATTTTTTTTTTTTATTTTTTTAGAGGACATGGTACATATGTAGACGAAGACGAATGTTTGAGAGCATCAGTAGCTGGAATACTGGAAAAAGTAAACAAATTAATAACAATCCGTCCTCTGAAAGCCAGATACCAGGGTGAAATTGGTGATGTTATTGTTGGTAGAATCACCGAAGTTCAACAGAGTCGTTGGAAGGTTGACACTAACTCAAAACTCGACTCTGTTTTACTTTTATCGAGTGTTAATTTACCAGGAGGAGAATTGGTAAGCTTTCAAACGAATGAAAATTAATTTAGCAGATATTTATTAAATTTTAATAATTTTTTTTAAGAAATAAGTTATGGAAAAAAAAATTGACATGTAGAAATTAAAAAAAAAAATGCAATTTTTTAAAAATTATTTTCCTGAACAAATTTATTTGTTAAAAAAAATTATTAAGTTGCTGCTAATTTTAATCTCATTTCAAACAATTGAATTAAAATGAAAATTAAGTTAGCTATCTAAAAATTTCTAAAATTTTTTTTTTATTGAAAAAATCATTAAAAAAAAAATAAAAAAAATTTTCATTTGTAAAAAACTTGAAAAACTATAAGTGTAATTTTTTAAAAATATTTTTTAGTTCTAATTTAATAAATGAAAAATAATCAAAAAATTAAAAACGTCGGCTAACTTTAATATTACGAATTAAATTATTTATATTAATTTTTTTTAATTAAAATAAAATAAATTTCCAGAGACGGAGATCAGCAGAAGATGAACAAACGATGCGTCGTTATCTCCAAGAAGGCGATTTAATTTGTGCCGAAGTACAGAGTACTTACCAAGACGGGTCACTGTCTTTGCACACCCGAGTCTTAAAATACGGCAAGTTATCCCAAGGAGTGATGGTTAAAGTACCGCCGGCGCTGATTAAGCGCAAGAAGACTCACTTCCATCATCTAGCTAACGGTGCGACTCTAATTCTCGGTAACAACGGCTACGTTTGGATTGGCGCCAGCTCTCAGAGCGCTGACAAGTCTGAGGGTGGGTTTACCCAAGATCTGACCCGTGTAGCGCACGAAGACCGGGAAATTTGCGCGAGATTGCGAAACTGCGTACTCATACTCTCAACTTGTAATATTTTATTAACAGACACATCAGTTACGTATGCCTACGAAGAATCGGGTAAATATAAAGCTAACGAATTACTTCAACCTGAAGCTATTGTTGATGTTGCTCTTTTGACTCATCACAGATTGAATCAATAGCTTTAATATTTGCAAAATTAAATGTAATTTTTAATCATTTTTTTTTTTTATGTTAATAAAATAATATAAAAAATTAATTACTTTTTTTTTTATCATCAAATAAGCTACTCTTGAGAAATTTTTCTTGTCACAAGAATATACGGTAGAGCTCAAAAGTATTTTGACAAATATATTTAATGGTTGAATTAAAAATAAATATGAAAGATAATCATTTATTTATTTTTTAAACAACTTTTGAATAATTTACAGAATAGTGTCAAAGTGGTCTTTGTTCGTAACAAAAGAAAGTTTAATTTCAAAAATATATATTAGGAAAATGATGGCTCCAAAGTATTTTGACATTGTTGAAAAAAACTAACGCATAATGTTGTAAAAATACTTTTGAGCGCTACTGTATATTCTTGATAATTTTCAAAAATATATTTTCTTGTCTCAAGAATTGATTGAATTATTTTTTGTTTAATTCAAGTGAACCTATTCGTTTGTTAAGGGGCACAACCAGTGTGAAATTTTCAAAAAATCAATTTTTTTTTTCATATTTCGATAGATTATACCTTTAAAAATCACATACTCAAATTTTAAATCGATATCTCGAATAGTTCTTGACTTACAGCCATTTAAAGAGTAGTCGCTCTTTAACTTAATGTGTTCTTCTCGAAACAGCATTTTTCGAATTTGCTGGAGTAATTATTCAAAAACAAATGATCCAATCACTACCAAATTTTTTTTCTGTATGTTCTGTATATAATTCTCCATACGATAACCCTCCAGTTTTTTGATTTGATTAAAAATCGAATTTCGGGTAAAATTCAACTTTTTTTTTTTAAACGCCGCTATTTTGTCAATTTTTGATATTTTTTTTTCGACCATGGGTTATCGTACCAACAATATCTTCTAGTTTAACAAGAATTTTTTTTAGTTTTATCCTCGGAGAAGGCCGGAAATATTTAATTTTTTTCTTCAAAAATTTTACTGTATATTCTTAAAATATGGATTAATATACACTTATAATTTTAAAACAATTCATACAGGAGTTTTTTTTTTATTTTAATTCCCAAAAATCGCCTTTTATAGGATGAACATAAAGTTAGCCAACATCTAAAAATTTTTATGATTTTTTTTATTAAAAAATAATTACAAAAAAAATTTTTTATTTGGTAAAAACTTCAAAAACTATAAGTGTAATTTTTTAAAAATATTAACCAAAATAAAAAAATCAAAAATGTCGGCTAACTTTATTATTATTTTTTTAGGATGTCATACTGGTTGTGCCCCTTAATCTCCCTTATTAAAAAAAAGATTTGAAAAGATTTACTTCAGGTAACTATATATCTATATATAGCAGTCAACTTAAATCTTTTTGAATTTTTTGAAATCTTTTTTTTTAATAAGGGCTATTAAAATTAATGCCAATATTTTATTATCGTGACAGACATTGATTGATATTCTTTTGTCAAAAAACCAAAATTTATTTATAAACAATTTTTGAGCCAAGAAATTTTTTTTTCTCAGTGTAGATAGAAAAAAATAATATAATTATCACTGATAAATTTATATTTACAGGTGAAGAAATAACTTTCTTATCACCAAGTTTAATTGCCAGATCACTTATATAGACTGTAATATTGGCTTTAATTGTTATATTGTTATATGACAGAATTTATTAAAGTACCTAGAGCTAAGCGGCATATAATAATTATTCTTTGATGGACAGTATATTGAACACGTGGTTAGAGAACACTAAATGTTCTCCCTCTACTTTTTTCTCTGTCGCTTTTTTCTTCAGAGCTGAGCACGTGTGGAAGAAGGACCTAGCGTGCTTTACGCCATACTATAATATAAATATAAAGCCTAACGCGTCGATGAGTAAGTAAGCGGTACCGATACTAGTAACAATAACAAACTGAATAGAAGCAGGAAAAAGTCGATCGAATACGTGCATTACGTATTCGTAGAACTAGCGTTATTATCGATTAAACAAATAACTTGGAAACGTTAAAAAATAACTCTTGATATGGCTGATAGTCTGGAAAACCTCGACATGGACGCCTGTTTCTCAGCTTTCGATAGGGACGCCGATGGGTTCCTATCGATCGAAGAATTTGAATTAATATGCCGGGCTCTTTTTCGCAATGATCGAGGTAAAATTTACGGAGTTGAAGACTATCAATTGCGGGAAATATTTAATATTTTTGATACTAAAAAAGACGGCGTAATTGATCGTGATGAATTTGAGGTAAATCATTTTATTAATTTACATCATTTAAATTGTATATAGTTGTTTAAACTTTTGGTTATTAAGTAAGTCTTTTTTTTATTTAATTATATCCACGGATATGTAGAGTTACATAAGGTTGTGACGCCGGTACATCCGGTCAGGGACATTATTCTAAGTTATATTTTTCTTCTTTATTTATTTTATTTTTTTTTTTTTTTACGAGTCAATAGTCAATTAATTTAATTGTCTTTTGTGGTTTCAGGTCTGCTGGAATAGGTGGATTAAAATTTGCACGAGACCAAGGAGTGCCTTTTTGATTGTTGATGTACAAAACGATTTTATAACAGGGTCATTGAATATAAAACATTGCGCTGCACAACACGACGGTTCGGAAGTTATCGGACCGATAAATCGTCTTCTTGATACAGTGCCTTTTGATTCTGTTTTTTATTCATTAGATTGGCATCCTGTTGATCATGTATCATTTATTGATAATTTACATTTAAGGTAAATTTAATTATAATAATAGTACTAGCAACCTTGCAGTCACTATGTGACTGCAATAAATTGTGAACTATGAATAAATAAAATTTTGCTTCATTAAATAAAGAATTTTGATAAATTACACTGTACTTTTTTAACTCTTGACTTTTTTAAAGATATAAGCTCATCTTCATGTTACACTCATCAAGAGCTTTCATTTGAGTACCCACATGCATTTTTGATATATTTTTCATATATACATATATATATAATATATATAAATATATAAAAAATTGATGTGGGTACTCAAATAAAAGGTCTCGATGAGTGTAATGTCGGGGTGAGCTTATATCTTAAAAAATATCAATAGTTCACAAAATACAAGGTCGTTTCTTAATTATGTTGAATTGCACTGTACTTTCTTAACTATTGACATTTTTAAAGATATAAGCTCATCCCGATGTTACCCTTATCAAGAGCTTTCATTTGAGTACCCACATGCATTTTTGATATATTTTTCATATATACATATATGTAATATATATAAATATATGAAAAATTGATGTGGGTACTCAAATAAAAGGTCTAGATGAGTGTAATGGGGTGAGCTTATATCTTAAAAAATATCAATAGTTCACAAGATACAAGGTCATTTCTTAATTATGGATCTAGAGATAGACTATTTTGGTCATAAAATTTTTCTTATTCTCTTAATAATCTAGATAATAATAATAATATATATTTTTACAGAGATGTTGATGAATCAAGTCCAATTCCTAAAGAAAGGGCAAAAGTATATGATACAGTAACATTTAAAGGTCCACTTGGCTTAAAACAACGATTATGGCCTCGCCACTGTGTCCAGGATTCCTGGGGCGCAGAACTTCACAAAGATTTAAAAATAGTCGATAAAGCTATTAAAATTTATAAAGGAACAAATCCGGAAGTTGATTCATACTCCGTTTTTTGGGATAACAAAAAACTTACAACGACAACGTTATCAAGTCAACTGCAAGATAAGGGAGCTACTGACATTTATATCTGTGGACTTGCTTATGATGTTTGCGTAGGAGCTACCGCCGTCGACGCGCTCACCAGCGGATATCGCACGATCCTGATCGACGACTGTAGCCGCGGGGTTGACCTCGTCGACATTGAAAAGACCAAGGCGATGGTGATCGCCAGCAACGGTGTGATCGTTAATTCGAGCCAAGTGAAGGCCATGGTAGAAGGCCGCGATCGCAGGCCTGAGCTCGGATACAAATTAGCTCTTGAAATAAAACAGTTTCTTAAGGAAACAATTAATGATAAAGAAAAATAATTAATTAGTTCTCAAGGTTTAGATAAAGAAATTTAGCATTTAATGCGGAGTACTTAATGCTTTATATTATTTAAAATTTATTTATTTTAAGACAAAACAGTCTGTAAATACTATTTAGGGTAAAAGACCCAGTTATTGACACTTGCAATTTTATTCTAATTAAAAAAAGGATATTTTCCTAAAACTAATGATCTTAAAATTTATAACTCGAAAATTATATTTATTATTAAGAGAATAAGAAAAATTTTGTGTTCAGGATTGAAATTGTGCTTTTTCAAGGTTTCATATCATTCTCACCAATTTATGATGATAAATATTTAGGCTGCATCCGACAATTCTGTATTTCTAGATACATAATAAAAAAATGACCTTGTATCTTATGAACTATTGACAATTTTAAAGATATAAACTCATTCCGATGTTACACTCATCAAGACCTTTCATTTAAGTATCCACATCAATTTTTCATATATTTTATATATTTGTATATATTATATATATGTATATATGAAAAATATATCAAAAATGCATGTGGGTACTCAAATTAAAGCTCTTGATGAGTGTAATATCGGGATGAGCTTATATCTTTAAAAATGTCAATAGTGAAAAAAGTACAGTGCAATTTAGCGTAATTATGAAATGACCTTGTATCTTGTAAACTATTGATATTTTTAAAGATATAAGCTCGCCCTGACATAATACTCATCGAGACCTTTCATTTGAGTACCCACATCATTTTTTCATATATTTTATATATTTATATCTATGAATATATGAAAAATATATCAAAAATGCATGTGGGTACTTAAATGAAAGCTCTTGATGAGAGTAACATCGAAATAAGCTCATACCTTGAAAAACATCAATATTTATCAAACTACAGTACAATTTAACTGAAGTCATTATTTAATAGAGCAAAATTTTATTTATTTATAATTCACAAATCACGTTAGTCACACAGTTTCTGCAAGATTGCTAATATTCGTCAAAGTTGACTTTTTAATTAAAATAAAATTGCAAGTGTCAATAACTGGATCTTTTACCTTATGATTTTTTTTTATTTTAAAACTTTGTTAATATTCTCATGCTGTTGAAATCCGTGTCTACCATTGCACCTTATTATGTCATGCAGTTGTTATTAATTACTGTAAGAATTAAAAAAATAAAACGTATTATGACGTAAAATGATATGAATGTTATTTTGCATACGTTCTTTTTTTTTTTATTTTTTTGTTTTTAGTTGTAAAGATTATTTGTATCGTATTACACGTGGTTAGAGTTAAGCGTATGTATTTATATATCAAAACGTTTTATGTTACACTTACAAGCAAAATAATAATACAAGTAAGTGCAAAAAGATAGAATAGGAGCGAAGCATGCGTGGCAGGTACTTTTTTATTGTATGCTCCGTCGCGACTCTCATATCCGTCGTAACGTTGACGTCATAGACGTTAGTCGTACCGTCCGGTTACGTTGTTTAGTTGCACTTGTGAGGGATTTGTGCCCACTGCAACTGTAAGTTTAATTAATTAAACCCTTTTAATTTTTAGTATAATTATTTCTTATTTCTTCTCTAAAATATTTGCTTAATAATTAATTAATTTAATTATAAATAGACTAAAGCTAAATATCAAAATCTATCTGACCTTTATAGGTAATTTAAAAAGCTATTTTTTATATGTTATCTATAATTTAATTAAAAATTCCCTGGGTTTTATTAAAGCTTAATATAATTAGTTAATTGTGTAATTTAAAATTGACAATTTGGAAATTTCTTTCAGTTATAAAGTCAGTGCCGCATGACTGCATTAAATCGATAAGTAATTGTATACATTGAAATATCAATTAAGGGTTGATTAATATTGAGTTACTTTTTTATAATAATAATAATATTATTTTTGTTGCAGTAAAAAGCACTTCCAACATGCTAGAGTGGGCCTATGACGGTGTAAATAGTTCAATTCCTCGAAACAGAGGACCAGAATGTGTTGGGTACTTATCACCAACCTACAGATTTATAGAAACTCTTGGTGTGTCCATGCTGACTATTTATTTGATAGTAAAAGGGCTTAAAAGTATAAGTCTGCCTAAAAATGTTAAGTATGTTAATCAAGACAGGACGGGGAAGAAAGTATTGTTAATTATAATGTCAATGGTACTTGGCTGTGAGATTGGTTTCAAGATAACCAGTCGTACTCTTGTTTATATATTAAATCCCTGTCATATTACGACGGCAATACAATTATATTTATTGGCTGCTAAACCAAGTCCCATGGTCACTGCGCTATTTAGGATACAAATGAACCTGATGAATGGGCCTGTACTTGCGTATTTGTTTCCTGAAACTGAATCTCGTAAAGTAAGCTATTATTTTTATTAATTATTTTATTTTAATAGTTTTTTAATTTTAGGGAATAAAAATTCTTAATATGATGAAAATAAAGTTAGCTGCCACCTAAAAATTTTTATAATTTTTTTTTATTAATTAAATTACAACTAAAAAGATATTTCTAAAAAATTGCACTTATAGTTTTTCAAGTTTTTTACATGTGAAAAATTTTTTTTAATTGTTTGATTGAAATTTTTTTAATAAAAAATTTCTAAAAATTTTGAAATTTCGGTTAACTTTATTTTCATTGTGATATGGTATTAAAAATTAAATTAGCTGACATTTAAAAATTTATATTGATAAAATTATTACAGAAAAAAAAAGTTTCAATTGTAAAAAACTTGAAAAACTATAAGTTTAATTTAAAAAAAGTTTTTTTTTGTTATGATTTAATAAATAAAAATAAATTAAAAACACTAATTTTAGTGTTATCTATAAAATGATACTGAATTTAATAGACATCTAGTGATTTTAAAAATTTTTAAAACAATTGAAATTTAATAGAAAAAATTTAGCAAAATAAATTCCACTTATAAAAATTTGAAGATTTTTTAGATGACTAATTTTAGTGTCATTATTAGAAGTTGTGAAAAAAAAATTTTAATTAGCAGACATCTGATAGTTCTTAGAATTTTTAAAACAAATCAATTGTTATAAAAAATATATTTTAAAAAATTCGCTCTTTTAATTTTTTATATTTTCTACATGTGGAATTTTTTTCAATATAATTTATAATACTAAAGTTAGCCGAAGTTTTTAGTTTTTTGATTCTTTTTTATTTAATTTAATTAGAACTAAAAAATATTTTTTAAAAATTGCACTAATGGTTTTTCAAGTTTTTTATGAACGAAAATTAAAAAAAAATTTTTTTATAATAATTTTTTCAATACAAAAAACTATAAAAATTATTAGATGTCTGCTAACTTAATTTTCATCTATAATTTAATTGTTAAAAAAAATCTAAAATATTTTTAGATGTCTATTAAATTCAGTGTCGTAAAAAAACTTCATAAAAATTATAGTTTTAATAATAAATTGGCTTTTTGAACTAAAAAGATTAATGTTTATAGCCGATACTATAATTAGAATTTACAATTTTTATTGTTTTATTTTTTTTTTAATTTTTAGAAGCCAATTAAAGTAGCGAAAATTTAAAAAAATACTTAAAAAGGATTTTATGAACCTTTAGATAAATCCAAAAAAATGAATAAATCTTGTTTCAGCTTTTCGCTGATAAGGCAATGTACTACTTACAACACGGCCTAATGTTAGTAATTCCATACTATTTAACGCGAATTGGTGGTGTTTATAGCGTCGAACCATTATCAGATTTTAGTTGGAGTGTGCTTGCTTACGGATGTAATCTTGCTTATCACTGGTGGATCTTGCAACTGGCTGCTTTGGTAAATATAATTAATTGATAACACCTTCAAAAATATAAACAATTAATTTCTGTAATTTTTCACTAATAATAATAATTTAATTTTACCTAAAAATAGCCCGTACAAGTTAATCTGAGCCACATCTTATGTCCTGCGATGTTGGATCCATTTGAAGGAAGATTCTATCGACTGTGTGCAGTTGTTCATGAAAGCTTGTTGTGCCCACTGCTTGCGAAGCTTCTTTACTTAATTTTTAATTATTTTCTCACGGTGTTTCCAGTGACTAAAGTCAAGTCTTGCATCAATCATACCATCGAGCATAAGTTTCCACAAAGCGAGTGCAGTGATGAAGACTCGAACTCAAAAGAGCGTAAAAATGGAGATTTACATGTCGAATAGCTGCTAATTAACGATCTCCAATCAAAATCTCAGCTATCAAGTATAAATATATAAATATGAACATAAAAAATGTCAATGAATGAAAAATTTCTGTGATCACATGATTAGATTGTCTAATTAAGCTAGGACTAATATAAACATCTTCATCAACTCATAAAAAAATGATATTAAGCTCATTATTTTTGTTAATAGTATACTATAATATTATAAATAATTAATAATAATTGGAGATGATGAGTAATAATCAACTTAGCATGATGAAAGGTGAATATGATAAATGAAATATAATTATTTTGATTACATATCGCTTAGCCGCGATAATTGAGTACATGAATTAAATGATAAATAAAGTAAAACGATTGGATGTTTTTACACAGTATATTTGATAAAATTGTGTGACAAGTTACAAGTCTGTAATATAATAATACAAATTCTTTTTTTTGATTGGTTTAAAATGGATTTAGAGTTTTTATTAAAATTCCAAAATTTAAGGGGTTACATGGATTTCCTTCGGGGAAAAATGGCCTATTTTTAATAATTTTTTTTTAATAGAAAAAATGAAATATTTTATACAAACTTTTTACTGTCTTAAAGATACATGTTGAATAAGGGATTACTTAAATTAAAAAAAAAAAAGATAAAAAATTCTGCTAATATGACGTCCGCGTGATCAGCAGAACTCCTAGCAGGATTATTTGAAGTGAAAAAAAAAATATGTGCTATTAAGACTTCAAACTAGGTCTTGACCGAAGGAAAAAAAAAGAAAATTGGATTTTTGGCAGAAATTTTGACAAAAAAATTAAAAATTTGGCTAAAATTTCGCGGCATTTTTTTTTAAATAGTTGTGATTGAAAAAAAAAAATCTTTCGTTCAAGACCTTGTAAATTATATCTCAAAGACCTGTCTAAAATTTCATCAAGATCGGTTGAGTAGTTCTCGAGAAATCTTGACAACCGTCTTTGAAAACATAGTTTTGAGAAAAATGCGTTTTAAGTTTTGAGTGAAAATACAACAGCGCTTTGAGCGCGCAACTTTTTAAAACTGTATCTCCGAAACTATTATTCAGATCGATTTGAATCTTTAGGACAATATTCTAGAGATGTTGTAGAATTTAATAAAACATTTAAAAAAATTTTTTGAAACCGTGAAACCCATGTAACCCTTTAATTACGCATGACCGAGCTTTATTAATTGTTAACTGTTAAATAATAATATTTTTCCGTCTTTTATTGGACGCTAGCGTAAAAATATTCAACTATTAAAAAATTACCAACAATCTAATTGCACGTGTACAAACAATATCCACTTAATGATAAATAATCGCAATAAAATAAAAATTAATTTATTTAAGTAATTGTCTTTTTAATTTAACTTGTTGCTTTAAATCCTAAATTGTTTTCCTTATTTTTTATTTATATTTTCATTATTATTTTCGTTAATTTTCTTTTAAAGCCATGTAAAAATAATCTGTATGAAATGACATTTACTTTGTTCAATATTCATGGAAGCTATATACACTACTTTGTACAAAACTTACTAAACTACATAATTTTATATGTAGATTAATAAATATTTACATGGAAATTTTTAGTTAGTACTTTAATTAGTTTCTTTTTTTTTTTTTGTATGCGATCGATTGTTTGTTACTTTAGACATTCATAGACTTATTAGTATAAAGACTCAAAAACAATTGTAATGTACAATTGTAATTAAATATTGCAGCAGCTAAAACAAATTTATCCTTAATCACATTATTTGTGATGTGATAGGAATAGTTTGGCATTATTACGGAAAACAATTCAACTATTTGATTGGAGTATTGTATAAAATAAATAAACTATTTACAAAGTTAAATAAATAAATAAATACTTAGGACGTAATGAGTAACAGCAGTCACATTTTTGTACAACAATCGTAGATAAACGATTAATATAAATAGGAAAAATTACTCCTTTCCAAAAAATTTTTTATATCTAATATACAATCCAAAACGAAGTAATTTAAATGAGTATTTGAATTTAATGACTTTTTAATAGTATTGCTAAAATTAAGGTCTCGATGAGCAATGACATACGGTTCGATGATAATTACTTTGTTTATAACCATCGTAGTCACTCGGTATCACAATTTGTTATAAACACCGTGGATCTTGTAAATTAACTGTGACAATGACAATGGCAATAATTAAATTTAAATGTACATGTTTCTTGTAATTAGCCATCGAGAGGTGGACCTAAGTACACCATTGATACTTCGGTATTACCGTACACCGCAGAAACAGCTGGGAATAGTTTTTTATCTGGTAATCCGCGGAATGCCACACCGAGAAATTCATAGTTTTTTTCAAATGACAATGTATTGTCGTCACAATCAAGTATTACCCGGATTCTTTCACCAACCTAATGTATATTATTTTAATGTTAGTATTGTTATAAAAGCTTTCATTAATAACAAGATGTTTCGTTTCTAAATTTTTATAAAAATTTAATTTTTGTTATTAAACTTCGGTCTTTTATTTTAAAAATTTACAAAGTTAAAATTATTAAAATGTTGAAATCAACATTAAAATTAATTTATGAAAATTAAGTTAGCCGACATCTAAAAATTTTTAGAATTTTTTTTCATTAAAAAAATATTAAAAAAAAATTTCATTCGTAAAAAACTTGAAAAACTATACGTGCAATTTTTTAAAAATATTTCTTAGTTCTAATTAAATAAATAAGAATCAAAAAATTAAAAACGCCGGCTAATTTTAGTATTACAATTAATTTAGCAGATATTTCATAATTTTAAAAATATTTTTAACACATAAATTATGACAAAAAAATAAGAAAAAAAATTGACGTATAATTTAAAAAAAAATTAAAAATGCAATTTTTTAATAATAATTTTTAGGAAGAAATTTTTTTGTTAAATAAAATTAAAAAATTGTCAAGTGACTGCTAACTCTAATGTAATGAAATTAACAGACAATTAAAAATTTTTTTAATTTTTATAACAATTAAATTATTATGAAAAAAATTTAGTAAAAAAATATGACATGCTGAAATATTGAGTGCGAATTTAAAAAAAATATTTTTTTAATCAAAATTGATTTGTTATAAAAATTTTTAAAAGTCTGCTGATTCTAGTATTATAAATTATTTTATTCAATGAAATTATGTTTTCGATTCTTAGTTTTATTATGATCAATAATTAAATGACAATATTAATTAAAAAAATTAAAAAACGAAACACCTTAAATATCACACAAGTACCTGATATTTAGGAGCATTATTAAGCAACGGATAATTTCCCTGCGCATCACCATTATGTAAAAGGTGATTGTCAACAAGGTTCCATCCCCAAGAATGTTCATCAGACCCCAATAAAGCTACGTAACCATGGCAAATAAGCGATGCTTCTTTAGTAGCAATGCCTATTACAGCGACAGTACCAAGTGGACCTTCCCAAATAACTTCCCAAGCATGACGTCCATGTCGGAATCCGATTTTTCCACGACACCCGTCCGTACTTTGAGCCACTGGGTTCCTGAAATTAAACCATCAATTAGATTGTCAAATTAATCTATAAATTAAATGAAAATTAATTTAGCAGATATTTAATAATTTTAAGAATTTTTTTTAACAAATAAATGATAGCAAAAAAAAAGTAGAAAAAAAAATTGACATGTAGAAATTAAAAAAAAAATTAAAAATACAATTTTTTATAAATAATTTTTTTGTTCTATAAATAAAATTAAAAAAGGATCAAGTGACTGCTAACTTTAATGTCATATAAATTACCAACAAAATAATATGATCATTAATGTAGCACATATTTAATAATTTTAAAAATTTTATAACAAATAAATTATGGCAAAAAAAATAAGAAAAAAAAATTGACTTTTAGGAATTTAAAAAAATACAATTTTTTAAAAATAATTTTTTGGAAAAAATCTTTTTGTTAAATAATGACATTAAAGTTAGCATTCACTAGAGAATTTTTTAATTTTTTTTAACAAACAATTTGCAGCAAAAAATTATTTAAAAAAAATTGCATTTTTAATTTTTTAAAAAATTTCTACATGTCAATTTTTTTTGTCATAATTTATTTGTTAAAAAAATTATTAAATATCTGCTAAATTTATCATCATTGTTGAATAAAATAAAAAAATTGTTAAGTGACAGCTAATTAAAATGTCATAATAACAATAATAAAATAATTTTACCTGTGTAAAGTAAATCCACTGGGTTTGATAAAAATATTTCTCGAACAGTCATTTGGATTCCAGGCATGATAAAGTGCTCGTAATTTATCTTTGTAAGTAGGTACTGATGACAATAATTCAGAGCTAAGTGCTTCTTGGGCCAATTTTCTAATGCAGTGCATCCGCCAAATTTCATTGTTTTCATCGTTTAAAAATCTATACCACGCTTTACAAACTAATAAACAATTTCTAATGGTATTTAAATCTAGATATGAAAATATTATTTCTAATACATGGTCAGATAGCCTGAGAACTATATCGTCCATTTTTAATGTCGCTGTCAATTATTTAAACTGATCAAGACAAAAACTGTCATAGACGCCGGCGTGAACACACACAACACACAATCTTGATATCAATCAGCAATCAGCTGTTGGATTATTTTTCTTCAAGGCTGGTCTCTATTTTCATTTTTTCGACAACCTAACCCTCAATTTGCGACGGTAATTTTTAAAAACTTGATCCCAAACAGCCAATCAAAATTATCCGCCTCAAAAATAAATTTTGTCTTTCGCTCAACAGAGGGCGCCTGAGAAGCATTATTCAGAAAATAACGATCAATTTTCCCAGCTGAGTGTCCAAGTAGTCAAGGACTGAAATAATCGAGTATGGAACACGTCTCAGCGCGCGCATCTAGATTATACATGTATATTTAATATAAGGGTAAGAACAAGGACACAGTGCTAAGTGAAAATAAGTTAGAGTGAGAAAAAAGTGAAATACCACGTGATATAATATCAACCAACCAGCTGTTTAGCTTTGTCCTGCCGCCAAGCTTATCCCCAGGTCTAGTTGCACGCAGAAGCTACGATTTCCCTGTTGCCTCATCATAAAAAATGTTTAACTACTTTTAACGAGGATGAGCTTATTGGTATAATAAATAAGTTAATAAATATTTATTACTTAGATTATTAACTGTCTAATAATATATATTATTTATTATTATTTAGTGTTTGAAAATGGTACTTTAACAAATGTCGCCATTTTGGTGATACCGTGAGTTAGTAAGTGCGGCAGTATAATTTATATTTTTAATAATTATATTTATTTCAGTTATACATTTGGGTACATTAAGTATATTGTTACGTGGTATTAATATCAGTGATGACACAGCAAAATAAAACAATGAATTTTTATATACAAGACGCTAATGGTAAGTCATACAAATGCCCGCCAATAATTCACACATGCATGCCTATTTTACACTCAACTTTTACTCCGTTATAAAATACCTTTATAAATTTATTTATTTACAAATTATTTTTTTTTTACACTCTACAATTAATCTAGTTTCAATATCAGCAATCGCTGAAAAATAATCTACAGTAATTATTGTGTTAAAAAATTTTTTGCCAACTCAATTCCTGAATTTTATTCCCACACAATGTGGACATATTTTATCCTAATTGTTCCAATGCTTCAATAGATATTAATTATTTTAATTACTATTACATCTATTTAACTATTAATTTATCCAATCTCTTGGAATTGAAGTGTGGTATTAATTTATTTACAAGAAAATAAATGATGCGTTTAATTCATTTCAGCAGTTGATTTATCTTAAGATTATTATCTTTTATTCGTAATGTATTTATTTATTTAGCTGTTTATTATTTATTAAACAGGGCACCCGCAATTTATTAAGGTAGTACAGAGTACACCTAATAAAGGTGCATTGACTAGCATAGTGGGAGCCACTAATACAAGTGGGATCAAAGTATTCAAGACACCTGGTCAAGACCCACAGGTTTTACAACCGGGAACACAAGTATTGAGGACCATCAGTTTGCAGAGTCAATCAACACCTGGTCAAAGTATGTTTTTTTTTTTTTATTGTCAACAAATATCTCTTACTGCTAATTACTATTTTTAAAATTATTTTATTTTTAACACTGATTAATTAGGACTGGTGACAATACCACTGCAAAATACTAAAATGACAGCAGTAAAAAGTGGAGATTCTCAAGGTTCTAAGACTATCCAGTTAACGTCTGCTCAAATGGTTTGTTTTATTATTATTTTTAATAAAGATAACCTATATGACTGCATGCTTTGTAGTACGTAGCACAATTTACGATTACGACAGCTATTATATGTACATATATTTTTTTTTTGTAGAGCACTTTAAAACAGAATGTTATGGCACATTCAGGCGGTGGTCAACAAATAATAAAAGATGCATCTGGAAAAACATTTGTCACTCCGTTACTTGATCATTCAACTAATCGGAAGCGTTATGACGCTGATGGTCATGATTACGTGCCACAGTAATATATTTATTTATTTATTTATTTATTTATACTTAGGCCCAAAAGCTTTTGCCATTAACAGGGCCACTAAAAATAATTGTAATTACAGTAAATTATACACAAGACACATTACATTTTACACTGATAGAAGGATTTCTTATGATACTGAATTTAACAGACATTTAACAATTTTTAAAATTTATATAACAATTAAATTATGCCAAAAAAATTAGAAAAAAAAATTGACATGTAGAAATTTAAAAAAGTAAAAAATCCAATTTTTTAAAAATAACTTTTTTAAACAAATTTTTTTGTTAAATAAAATTGAAAAATTCTCAAGTGACTGCTAACTTTAATGTCATGGATTTCTTAGCACTTAACAAGATTTCTTTGTATTTAAGAAATCATTTATTAAACATCATTTCTTAGCATATAAAAAATATTTCTTTGTATTTAAGAAATACTTCTTAGTATTTATAATATTTTCTAGTATTTAAGAAATATTTTTTAAATACTAAGAAATGATTTCTTAAATACTAAGAAATCCTTCTACCATTATAATGATTATATTATGTTAATTAAATTAAAATAAATTTAGCAGACATTTGATAATTTTAATTATATTTTTGACAAATAAATTTTGGTAAAAAAAATTGACATATAGAAATTTTTAAAAATTAAAAATGCAAATTTTTAAAAATCATTTTTTGGAACAAATTTTTTTGTTAAATAAAATTAAAAAATTTTCAAGTGACTGCTAAGTTTAATATATTAATTAACTATTTTTATCTGATTCCTTAATTACTATGCTGTTAACAAATTTATTTTTGAATTAATTTTTGAGTTAATTCCGCAAGTTTACTAGTATACACACTGAGAAAAAAAAATCTTTGTCCAGAAAAAAATTTCTTGGCTTAAGAAATGTTGAAAATTAATTTTGGTTTTTTGACAAAAGAATATCAATATCTATCATGATAATAAAATGTTGGCATTAATTTTCATAGATTAACAAACGAATAGGTTCACTTGAATTAAATAAAAAATACTTTGATTAATTCGATCAATTCTTGAGACAAGAAAATATATTCTTGAAAATTGTCAAGAATATATTTTCTTGTGACAAGAAAATTTTCTCAAGAGTAGTACTTTTTTTTCTCGGTGTAGATGCTAAGACTTTGGTAGTTAATAATTGAGTAAATCCTAGTAAGTCGCATTCATGGACACTATTTTTACAATCATATTACAAAGATTTAACATTTTATAAACAGAAAAACAAAATAAGTTAGTGTCAAATACTTTAAATAAAAAGATTAATGGACTGAGCCACGTTTCAGAAAAAACAACAATATTATATTCTATAAATGCTGTGTTACAATTATTTATAAATAATTATTTATAATAATTGATTAATAATAATTTATAAAAATTTCTTTATAATAATTGATTAATTATTTTTATAAATTTATTTATAATAATTAATTAATTATTTTTATAAATTTATTTATAATAACTAATTAATTATTTACAAATAATTAATTAATTTTTTTTGCTCTATTTATTTATCAACTGTACTATAAATTAAAATTTAATTTTAGCAAACGAAGAAAATCTGAAAAAGTTGGTAAAGGTCTCCGACACTTTTCCATGAAAGTTTGTGAAAAAGTAAAGAAAAAAGGCACGACGTCTTACAATGAAGTAGCAGATGAACTTGTTGGTGAGTTCACGAATCCAGCACACATGAATTCAATAACTGATCAGCAGTACGATCAAAAGAACATCAGACGACGAGTCTACGACGCGCTTAATGTTTTGATGGCTATGAACATTATTTCTAAAGAAAAAAAGGAGATCAGATGGTTGGGGCTGCCGACGAATTCACTTCAAGAGTGTGTCTCAATAGAAAAAGACAAAAAGAAAAAAATTGAACGGATTAAAACTAAAACTCAGCAGTTACATCAGCTTATTTTGCAACACATTTCATTTAAAAATTTGGTCGAACGTAACAGCTGTAATGAAAAATTACACGGTCCACCAAAACCTAATTCGGCAATTCAGTTGCCTTTTATTATATTGAATACTAGCAAAAAGACTGTTGTTGACTGTAGTATCACAAACGACAAGTAATTATAACTCTTATTTATATTTTATTCAATAATTATTATTAGATTAATTTGGTAATTTATTTTTTTTCTTTTAGATCCGAGTACCTGTTCAATTTTAACAATAAATTTGAAATCCATGACGATATCGAAGTTTTAAAACGCATGGGCTTGGCTTTTGGTAATTATATTTTATTATTTTACTTATTTAAAAAAATTATAAAGTTATTAATTATTAATAAATAATTTTCAATAAACTAGGTTTAGAAAGTGGAAAGTGTGTAGAAGAGAATTTACGGCGGGCTAAATCAATGGTACCTAAGTCACTGGAAAAATATGTCGAACGTAAGTTTTTTATTTATTTTTTTTTTTTTATTATAAATAGATCATTTTATTTTATAGATGTCATAAAGACGTATACCGGCAGAAGGTCGCGGTGAAAAACCATAAGAGCGTATAAAAATTTTTTTTTCGGATATTGACGTAAGGTAAAAAACCCAGTTATTGACACTGGCCTAGTTGATTGACACTTGCAATTTTATTCTAATTGAAAGAATAAAATGTTCTCAAAAAATCAATTATCTCAAAATTTATAATTCAAAAATTATATTAATTAATTTATTGAGTCGATTTGTTTTATTTAATTAAAATAAAATTGCAAATGTTAATAACTAGTTCAGTGTCAATAACTGGGTCTTTTACCTTAGTTTTGTCCGAAATGTGCAGAAATGCAAGAAAAAAATTTTATACGCCTTTGTGGCTCTCGGGATTTAACTTGGATGCCATAAAGGCGTATAATAAAAATTCTATTTTTTTTTTCTAAGTCCAAAAAAAATTTATAGTTTCCAAACTATTTTTTCTCCAGAAAAAATTTTTTTTTGCATTTCTGCACATTTCATACAAAATTACGTTTACTGATGAAAAAATTAATTTGACTCAAGAGCCGAAATCTTGAATCAAAAATACCATTTTGGAGAAAATGATTTTCTTGAGTCGAAAGAATAAATTCTTGAGACAAGAAAAATTTTCTTGAATCAAGAATAATTTCTTGATTCAAGAATTTATTCTGACTTAGGAAAACATTTTCTTCAAAATGGTATTCTTGGTTCAAGATTTTGGCTCTTGAGTCAAGTTAATTTTTTTATCAGTGTTTTCCCGACAAAAAAAATTTTATTATACGCTCTTGTGACATCCGAGGTGGGCCCAGGAGCCATAAGGGCGTATAAAAAAAACTTTTTTTCGGAAATCAATGTATTTTTGTATGAAACGTTCAGAAATGCAAAAAAAAATTTTTTTCTCCAAACTAAAAATTTTTTTTTGACAAAAAATAGAATTTTTATTATACGCCCTTATTATACATGCTTGTAAATTAAAATGAAATTTATTAATTTAAAATTAATTGATTAATTAAAAAAAATTTCTAATCTAAAAATACAATTATTTTTATATGCGTAGATATTTATAGATTTTTAATAGTAATTGTAATGATGATAATAATGATAATAATGAAAATTAAAATCAAATTTATAGAGATGGCTTCAGGCGATTTAGACAAGTTTATCCCCGTTACTATTCCCGGACCAAGTGCACCAATAGAAGACGTGGAAATAAAAATGGAAGGCTCTGGCTCGCGGCCACCGTCCTCATCGCACACTTCGTTATCCGGAGAAGCGTCTCCTCCGTCACACTACTTTTCGGAAGACGAAGAAGAGGAAGAAGAAATGAGTGAACAAGATGACACAGTTGACAGTGATGTTGATGTTAACTAGCACTCTTAAACTGATGAATTAATTTTCTAACATTAACTATTAATAAGAACAGAAAGAAAAAAGATTTCTTGCTTTGCGAAATCTATGGTACCTATTAATTCACACGAACGAAGATCTTATTAGATCATTACATCCAGATTGGAAATTTAAAATATGTTCTTTACGCTATTATATTTCAATAATAAATATACAGATCAATTACTAGAAACTATATTTTAATTATTAATAGATCTGTTGTATTGTAAATGCCGTGATAATTTGTTACTGCATTAGTTAATGCAAATGTGGCTTGAACATTTTTCCTTTTTATATCATTAGACACGTACTGGATATTTTTTAATATAAATTTATCAATTATCAACGAGATATTTGGAAAGCATCTTATTGGGATGACACTCAATAAAATATTAAAGTTCAGAACGATTTAATTTTATGATAAGTTATTTTTGAGCTCAAATGAATCAGTGAGCTTAAAATTCATTATTGTATTGTAAGTTATTATTTCTTCAGAATGAAAATAATAAACAATAATATTAAGAATTAAGATAAAAAATAATGATAATGATTAATTAAAAAAACAAAAAAAAATGAGAAAAAGAAAGAAAAAAAAATACAATAAAATAAAAAATAACAATGGCTAATGTGTGGAATAGGGTGGCGCAAAAAAACCGACTTTTTTTTTTAATCTCGAGTAAAAAAATGTTTGTTTTTGATGTTTTAAGAGCTCTCTCCAAAGGACAGCTTAAAAAAAAATTTTTAAAAGGTCGCTCCAAATTTTTTTTAAATTTTAATAATCGTCAAAAATCAAATTAAAAAAAAAAATTTTTTTTTTCGTTACGTCATAATTTTATAGACCAAAAAAAAGGTTTTCCTGAAAGTTTCAGTTCAAAATGTGAATTTTAAAAGGTCGCTCATAATTTTTTTTTATTTATTAATGAATATTTAATTGGATTAGCATTTTTTGAAATGTAAAAAAAATTATGAGCGACCTTTCAAAATTTAAATTTTGAATTGAAACTTTCAGGAATTCATTTTTTTTTGGTCTATAAAATTATGACGTAACGAGAAAAAACATTAAAAAAAAAAAAAATTCGATTTTTGGAATTTAAAAAAATTTGGAGCGACCTCTTAAAATTTTTTTTTTTGAGCTGTTCTTTGGAGAGGGCTTTTAAAACATCAAAAACTACCATTTTTTCACTCGAGATTAAAAAAAAAAAATAGTAGGTTTTTTTTGCGCCACCCTAGTGTGGAAGGTGATTGTCATTCGGTGCTAATTTAATCGCGCATCGTATCACAGGTTTATATACATAGAATGTATGTATTATAAATTATAATCCAATCAATATTATCTCGAGTACATGTATAAAAAAATATAACAATTTCATATGGCACATTTATATTAACATTTTAAAACTGTGGTAAATAACAAATTTATTAAAAGAAAAAAACAACCATTATTATGAAAAGTAATTTCAATTTATAATTCAATCTATTCGATACATTTAATAGTAATATAATTATATATATTAATACTTTATTTCAGATACAATTTTTAGAATTTATCCTTACTAATATTATTATATTATTAATAATAATTAATAATTAATAATTATTAAACAAACTTTTTTTTCGTACACATTTGTATAGTTATTATTAATTATATTTACTACTAGTATCTTTAATTATTTTTTTCTTTAGTTATTAATTTAGAAAAATGGAATCTTTAAATAAAAACAAAAAATACCTGAAGTTTAATGTTATTTTTTTGTTCCATTATTAAACAAAAAATTTATTTTTACAAATTATGCGAGATCATTATCGTCATACAGGTCATCAAAATCTGAAAGGGTAAAGATTTAATTACCATTTAATGTTTTAATAATGATGATGTTAATTAAGATAATTACCATTAAAAAAATCAGCATGGACAGCTTTTTCATTAGCTGCAAGGTCCATCAGTAGTCCAGTTGATCCACCAGCCTAATGAATAAAAATATAAATATAAATAAAGGAATTTATCATTTTAATTGTGACATAACCTAGTGTGTAATGAGTAATGACATTACCTCTTCGAGATCCATGTACGGGCCGGCACCTTCAGGGAACATCTCATCAGCAACTTGGGTTGGTTTCATCGTGGTTAATTTGTTTTAAAAAAAAAATGTTTGTAAAATAAATTTTACAAAAATAATTTAGCCAAAATTTATCGCAAATTTACTTGTCAACTTATTTTATTCTTCGACAGACAATCCCTCTGGTGAGAATTTGGAGTAACATTGACATCAGGAGTATTTATATTCATTAATATATACCGGCTATATGTTTTCAGTTTAAGTCACGTGGTGACGCGGATTAGCTCGAACTGTCAGTTGTAATTTTTGATATTTGTTTGGTTATGGTTTTTGTATAATTTAATGTTTTAAATTAAATAAAATGAGTGATCGCAAATACTCAGATGTGGATTCATCTGATGATAATGAAGAAGAAAAAAGGTTAGAAGAAAATAAAAGAAGATCATCTATTTTCCAGTCACGTGCTAGTCAACGCCACTTTGGTATGCAATGTTTATGTTGTTTGTTTACAATTAGTAGTAAACTGTAATAATTATTACTAGCAACCTTGCAGACACTATGTGACTGCTATGACTTGTGAACTATAAATAAATAAAATTTTGCTTCGTTAAGTAATAAATTTTGTTAAATTCCACTTTACTTTCTTAAATATTAAAGTTTTTAATAATATAAGTTCATTCCGATGTAACATTCATCAAGAGCTTTCATTTGAGTATCCACATGCATTTTGATATATTTTCATATATATATATATATATATAAAATATATGAAAAATTGATGTGGGAACTTAAATGAAAGGTCTCGATGAGTGTAATGTCGGGGTGAATTTATATCTTTAAAAATGTCAATAGTTCACAAGATATAAGGTAGTTTCTTAACTATGTTAAATTGCACTGTACTTTCTTAACTATTGACATTTTTAAAGAAATAAGCTCATCCTGATGTTATACTTATCAAGAGCTTTCATTTGAGTACGCACATGAATTTTTGTTATATTTTTCATATATACATATATATAATATATATAAATATATGAAAAATTGATGTGGGTACTCAAATGAAAGGTCTCGATGAGTGTAATGTCGGGGTGAATTTATATCTTTAAAAATGTCAATAGTTAACAAGATATAAGGTAGTTTTTTAATTATGTTTAATTGCACTGTACTTTCTTAACTATTGACATTTTTAAAGATATAAGCTCATCTCGACGTTACACTCATCAAGAGCTTTCATTTGAGTACCCACATGCATTTTGATATATTTTTCATATATACATATATATAATATATATAAATATATAAAATATATGAAAAATTGATGTGGATACTCAAATGAAAGGTCTTGATGAGTGTAATGTCAGGGTGAGCTGATATCTTTAAAAATATCAATAGTTCACAAGATACAAGATAGTTTCTTAATTATGTTAAATTGCCCTGTACTTTCTTAAATATTGACGTTTTTAAATAAATAAGCTCATTCCGACGTTACACTCATCAAGAGCTTTCATTTGAGTACCCACATGCATTTTTGATATATTTTTCATATATACATATATGTAATATATATAAATATATGAAAAATTGATGTGGGTACTCAAACGAAAGGTCTCGTTGAGTGTAACATCGGGATGAGCTTACATCTTTAAAAATGTCAATAGTTCACAAGATACAAGGTAGTTTCTTAATTATGTTAAATTGCATTGTACTTTTTTAACTATTGACATTTTTAAAGATATAAGCTCACCCCGATGTTATACTCATCAAGACCTTTCATTTGAGTACCCACATGCATTTTGATATATTTTTCATATATTTATATATATATATATATATATATATATATATATATATATATATATATATATATATATATATATATAAGTATATAAAATACATGAAAAATTGATGTGGGTACTCAAATGAAATGTCTCGATAAGTGTAATGTCAGGGTGAGCTTATATCTTTAAAAATATCAATAGTTTACGAGATATAAGGTTATTTCTTAATTATGTACCTAGAAATAGAGAATTTTCAAATGCAGTTATTAGTAAAAATTTTTAGTATATTATTATTTTTCTTACAATCATTTAAAAAATTGATAACTGTCAACAAACTAGTATTATATTGTTTTTTGTTTTTTTTTTAGATGTTGACTCTCAGGATGAATCAGAAGCTCAAGAAGGTAACGCTCAAAAAGAACCCGACGAGTTTAATTTGGAGGAATACGTTAACTCGTTAAAAGCAGAGTATGAAGAATGGAAAAAAACATTGAAAGAGAGAAAACACCAACGTCGATTACTTGCGAAGCAAGAAGAAGCTCTAAAAGGTGGAGTTGAACTTGACTTTAATGTACTTACGGAATCAGACCGTGAATTTATTCAAGCGCGTCCTAATTATGGAGCGATTTGTGAAAAAATTAATGACGTCATGCCAATAGCGGTTAAAGTCGCTCAGGGAAATATTGAAATAAATCATTTAAACGATAATTTGCAACAATTGCTTGGAGAAAAAATCAAAGAATCAAATATAAAAATAATTAAAAAATATAAACAAATAACAAATGATATTGTTGATAATTGTTAAGTAATAGTTTAAATTATTTTATTATTCTTTATAAATAACGAGATGTAAGATTTATTGAAATAAAGTGACAGCGTGATTTAATTTAATAATGACTAACAACATATTATTCCTATTATAATTATAATATGTATAATAATAAGTATTATTATTAGTTTTTTATAGTAATAAGTAATTAAAAAATTTAACTTGGCCTAATTTGATTCAGAAACTCTGACATCTTTTATGATTTACATTATTTTATGATCTTTGGAATAATTTAAAAATACATATAGCCAATACTTAGGTCACCTATGAAGATGAAAACTTTTTCGCCTCATTGATTTACGTTCTCTGTGAGCTATAAATTCTTTGCGCGCATTATTTGATCGTAATTCTAATATATGATTTATTTTTCTAACTATTTCTTCGGCTACCATTGACTCAGCTTCGAAATCATGGGTTTTAAATGACATTGATTGATGAAGAGATGGTGAACTTAATGAAGAAACTGAAAAAAATTTTTAATGAATATATGTATTCATTAAAAAAAAATTTTTTTTTGGACTGTTTTATGAATAAAAAAAAAAAAATATTACCACTTATATTATCAGAAGTCGACGGATTAGTATAAACTAAAGTAAATGATGATTTAGATCCTTTAGTTTCGGTAATTTCACACCACGCAATGTTTTCCATTTGATAACTGACACGGTGCTGACGATTCCAAAACCTATAAGCACTTTTGCTCGTTACTACAGGATCTATTTCTATTTTATCACCTGATATACCAAGATGAATTTCAGTCTTTGCTCTCATTTTATGAAGAACATATACCCTGTAATAAATTTCATCAATATAAATAACACTTAACTAGCAACCTTGCAGTCACTATGTGACTGCCGTGACTTGTGAATAATAAATAATAAAAATTTTGCTTCATTAAATAATGACTCGTTAAATTGCACTGAACTTTCTTAACTATTGACATTTTTAAAAATATAAGCTCATTCCGATGTTAAACTCATCAAGAGCTTTCATTTGAGTACCCACATGCATTTTTGATATATTTTTCATATATACATATATGTAATATATATAAATATATGAAAAATTGATGTGGGTACTTAAATGAAAGGTCTCGATGAGTGTAATGTTAGGGTGAGCTTATATCTTTAAAAATGTAAATAGTTCACAAGATACGAGGTAGTTTATTAATTATGTTAAATTACACTGTACTTTCTTAAATATTGACGTTTTTAAAGATATAAGCTCATCCCGATGTTAAACTCATCAAGAGCTTTCATTTGAGTACCCACATGCATTTTGATATATTTTTCATATATACATATATATAATATATATAAATATATGAAAAAATTATGTGGGTATTCAAATGAAAGGTCTCGATGAGTGTAACATCGGGATGAGCTTATATCTTTAAAAATGTCAATAGTTCACAAGATACAAGGTAATTTCTTAATTATGTATCTTGAGATAGAGAATCTTTGAATGTAGCCTAAATAGTTATCATCATAAATTGACTATCATAAATTGGACAAAAAATTTTTCTTATTTTTTTAATAATATAGATTATTTTTTTATCACCGCAATAAATGATAAGTAGGCGAAATTTTATACCTATATAATTGATACAGCGGAGCCTCAATAGCTGTAGTATGACCTTTCATTCTCGCTAAATCTTGGGCGAAAATTTCTTGTTCTTTTTTAGTTGCCTCTCTAATTTCTCCAGTACTCACAGGAAGAACGGGTCCAGTCGGCTCGTGACGTTGTCGATCACTCAGACGCATTTCCACTAATCCCAAAGCGGAAAATTCAAATTTACCTATTTTTTCTCTCGGATCTAGACAAGGAAAGTCCCCATCTACTTCTCCATCATCTTCAGCTATATACAAGCCATACTTATTTATTTCTTTTCTATAAAATAAAATTCATTAAATTACTTAAATAATTAACTAAAAATTTATATTTAAGTAATTAAAAAATCCTTACATTAAATTATGGTTAGGATTTTCTGTAGCATACTTATAACAAATTAAACCGATAAATTCTTCAACCGTTGCAGAACACATCACAGTAACTTGCATTGGATAAACACGCTCTTCTTTCGGAAGTATACACATAAATATACGATACTTACGCACTGGTACTCCAACTAAACCCTAAGAAAAAAAAATGATCAATGTAATAACAAAAACAGCAAACGTCTAACTACACGGAAAGAACAAGATGACACTGGATATCATCTCAGATTATACTCAGTAGAATCTTGGATTATACCCAGTGATATCTGGGTCTCTACCAATTTCTTTTCTAGCGCCTGTGCACTTAGCATTGTCATATCTATTGTGTATTTTAGATATTAGGATAGTCAAATATTGTTTTAAATACTATCTGAAATTTTTTTTCATCACAGATATCACTGAGTATAATCTGAGATGATATCCAGTGTCATCTTGTTATTTCCGTGTGCTGACTAAAAAAAAAAAAATAACTTACACTGCCATCGAATTTAGCGTATTCTATAAAACGATTAACAGGAATATATGGACATTTAACTAATTGTTCAGACAATAATGATTGTCTTTTAACATTACTATTACTTTTTTTACGAAAATCTTTTTGCTGAAACAACTCAGCAATTTCTTCTTTAGTCAAACGTACAGATCTTGACTCCCACTTTATATGTTTAACTCTAGCAGCTTTTTTACGCTCAAGCTCCATTTTTTCAAGCTTCTGAGCAGTATTTGACCTTGGTCTGTGACCAAAACTCATATCTAAAATTAAAAAAAGGCCCAACTAGTTACTAATAACAAGAAGAATAATTAATAATTTATAGTTAGTAAATAAATAAATATAATCACCCATTTGTATGTCGTATGACTCAGTCAAAGCATCGAGATCTTCATCATCGCTCTCTTCAAATCCTAGATAACACTGGGCACCGTTGGCTTTTAATTGCTTTGGTATATCTTCTCTCGGCATTACAGCTTCACACATACCTATGCAATAAATATTGACTGTATTTTTTCAGTACTATTGTTGATAAAACTATAATAACAATAAAAAGTTTTAGGTTGGATTACGAGTCGCAATACAAACCAGTGTCATCCGTAGAAATAAAACTGTCACGGATGTATGAAAGAAGCCAATGTTTATTGTCGTACAAGGCCATGGTTATTTTGCCTCGACGATTTTATTAAGTTTAAATCATTTCTTGTTTTTTTCACATTTATTCAATTATTTATTTATGTAATTATATTTAGTTTGCCGCCCGCTATTTCGTTAGCATTTCACACACGCAAACTTGCTAACTCACAGACACTCGGATTACCATAAAAATTCCCCTTCCGAGTAGTGTATGCAATCTCAATCGATAACTATTCAGTCAACGGGGTTTTTTTTATCAACCACTAGATGGCGATGATGGTTAATTAAAATTTTTTGAAATTTATCACACGTGCGCTGTAATTAGAAATCATTTTATGAAAATTCATTTTTAAAACTTTTTTTAACAAATTAATTACGGAAAAAAAAGAAAAATAAAATTGACATGTAGAAATTTAAAAAAATTAAAAGAGTAATTTTTTTTAATGAAAATTAAGTTAGCCGTCACTTAAAAAATTTTTTATTGTAAAAAACTTTAAAAACTATAAGTGTAATTTTTTAAAACATTTTTTTGTTCTAATTTAATTATTTAAAAAAAAATTAAAAATGTCGGCTAACTTTAGTATCATTTATTTTTTTAAACAATTTTTTAGAATTAATTTTAATTGTTGAATAAAATTAAAAATTGATCTAGTGACAGCTGATTTTAATATCATAATTATTTTAGAGAATAAATTTTAACGATACTATAAAAAAAACAATTAAGATCATTATTATTAATTTTTTACGGTTTGTAAAGAGTTTATAAAGTAATATATAACATTGAAGTTAACAGAAATTATAATTTTTTTTAGAATCTTACAATAAAATTTTTATAAAATAAATTCAATAAAAAAATTCCACACTTGAAAATTGAAAAAAAAAATATTAGTTGAAATTTTTAAAAGCATTTTTTTTTTTATAGTAACTAATTTTTATTTAGAATTAAAAAATTTTACAGCTGTCAACTAACTTCAGTATCATAAGTAATATTGTTATTAATTATATTAATTATAATTTATTTTTACTTGCTTGTCATATTATTCTTCTATTAAATAATTAATTTTATATATTTTTATAAATCCTTGTCATTAATTTAATTAATTTTTCCTGACAAAACAATTTTCAGTAAAGTTAAAGTTAAGTTCACCAGCGCCATTTTTATTGTAAAGTGGCGCCAAAGTGGTAGATTTAAAAGCTCTAAAATTTAAATGCTCCCGAGCTGCGGACATGAGCAATCAGTTCTCGACAGGACTTTATCCGAGCAGGATCTCACGGCGCTAAATAAAAAAAAAGATATTACAAAAAATCCTTATTTCTTCTTATATAAAAATAAACAGTCAGTTATAAAAAATCATAGATAGTAAAAAATAAAAACAATATTAAAAGCCACATGTGACAATGGCAATCATCATCAGGAATCCAGTGTTGACATTAATAACGTTTACCTGGACCTTACCTAACATTACTCGGATTTTCTCCACAACGTAGATGTAAACATTGGCGCCAAGGTGTAGGCGCCGTCACATTAACTTTAAAAATCTAAACTAGATAAATTTTTGCACTAAAAAATTAACAAAATTAATCTAATAATTTACATGGAGACGGATTATGTTGACGAAGCTCAGCGACGGCTGGAAAATATTCTCCGACGTGCTCGACATTTACGTTTACCAACGCGGGAAATCTTGACAACACGTCCGGCGAAGAAACTCCTGACACGTACGAAAAATGCACATGCTTGGGTGGTTTTTCTTGGAACTTTTTTAATACTTTTAAGTGGACTTATTTATTTACGTTGGACGACTCCGGATGGAGATACTATCCGTACAGTTATCAGGAAACCAGTAAGTCTATAAATCTCTTCTTCTATTTAATTTATTTTCTTCATTTTTTCCATTACATAATGTTGTTTTTTTTTTAGAGTAAAAAAGTTCCAGTCTTTTTCGTTCCGGCACTTAAATATAATCAATTAAAGTCTTTGAGTTATAAAAGCTTCAAATTAGCCCAGCGAGCGTGTTCGATAAATTCTAGTAGCATACTATGAAACTTAGTGTACTTTGATAAGTTTAATTGAGGGAGACTAATCTCTCATTTAGCCTCGTGGGAGGAAATCACTTTGGGCTGTAGCGGTCACCGGTAGTGAGCGGACCCTTCTCGTGGTCAATGTCACTGACAGTTAGTAATTGCTTTCACAATTTTATCGCCATTATTTAATTATTGAATTTTAATTAAAATTTCAATAATAATTATGGCCATCGATTTATCATAGGTACCTATCGTGTATGAAAGTGTACCAGTTGAGTATCCACTCGAGCGAGCGAGCCAATAAACTTTCAATGAATAGCTTCTTTAAATATCTCGAATAACTTTTCTGATCATAATAACTTTTAATTATCTAGCTGAATTATTTCATATTGAAATTTTTATGTTTTATTAATTAAAACTAGCAACCTTGCAGTCATTATGTGACTGCCGTGACGGCGAACTATAAATAGATAAACTTTTGCTTTATTAAATAATGACATTTGTTTAATTGCACCGTACTTTCGTAAATATTGACGTTTTTAAATATATAAGCTCATTCCGACGTTACATTCATCAAGAGCTTTCATTTGAGTACCCACATGAATTTTTGATATATTTTTCATATATACATATACATATATATATATATATATATATATATATATATATATATATATATATATATATATATATATATATATATATATATGAAAAATTGATGTGGGTACTCAAATGAAAGGTCTCGATGAAAGTAATGTCAGGGTGAGCTTATATCTTTAAAAATATCAATAGTTCACAAGATACAAGGTACTTTCTTAAATATTGACTATTTTAAATATATAAGCTCATTCCGACGTTACAATCATCAAGAGCTTTCATTTGAGTACCTACATGCGTTTTTGATATATTTTTCATATATACGTATATATAATATATAATATATATAAATATATGAAAAATTGATGTGGGTACTCAAATGAAAGGTCTCGATGAGTGTAATGTCAGGATGAGCTTATATCTTTAAAAATATCAATAGTTCACAAGATACAAGGTTGTTTCTTAATTCTGTTAAATTGCACTGTACTTTTTTAAACACCGACGTTTTTAAAGATATAAGCTCGTCCTGATGTTACACTTATCAAGAGCTTTCATTTGAGTACCTACATGCATTTTTGATATATTTTTCATATATACGTATATATAATATATAATATATATAAATATATGAAAAATTGATGTGGGTACTCAAATGAAAGGTCTCGATGACTATAATGTCAGGGTGAGCTTATATCTTTAAAAATGTCAATAGTTCTCAAGATTCAAGGTAATTTCTTAATTATGTATCTAGAGATAGAGCATTCTCGAATGTAGCCTAAATATTTATCATAATAAATTGACTATCGGTGAAAATGATATGAAACCTTGAAAAGGCACAAATTCAAGTCAAGACCGTTATGTAGATTATTTTTTTTATTTAACTTTACAGATCTGATTATTAAAATATGCATTCAGTTAAAATGGGTATTATTCTCAAAAAAGTTCGGGAATTGAGTACTTACAGTTAATAATGAGTTTAAGCACTTAGATTTAAACTTAATATCTCAGGGTTTTAAATTTTCAATCAAGTTCTACCAAAAAAAAACACACGGCTTTTGTTTGTGTTTGTGAAGCTTGATTCGAGGACTTTCGCGTATAAAGCCGGATGCTGTGAGCCTCTAGAGCTTGCTAGAGCTCTACATATATATATATATATACGTATAGAATAAACCACTTGCCCGAGATGTTGAGAAGTTAATTCCGTTGTATTACTCGCTGGTGCTTAATCAACTACAACTTAAATAACAGGAAACTTCTTACAGATAATTTATGCCTGTATTGGCACTGCAGAATATTTTTTGCTTGTTTTATTGAAAAAACACGTTGATTTATCGTTAAATTTTAAATCTGTATTAATTTTTCAAGTTATTTTTATTGAATTTATATTTTAACTTAAAAAAATAATTTATTTGTTAAACTTTGTAAAATTACTTTTTTAATTAACTAAAATTTTAATTCATGAATTTTGATATTGGGCTTCATTAAAATTACTATGAGTTGCTCAATTTCTATTTGACTTTTATTATAATCTACTGCAATTTCCAGTAAAGTAAAGTTAAATAAAATGAAATTTTTGATTTTAAAAAAATAATTCAAAAATTGATAAAATTACACAAGCGTTTTTTTAATTAAATTTGAATTAAATAACTCAATTGATTAAAAATTTTATCGAGCTATTTGTTAAAACATTTTACATGGCGCCTTTTCATTTTAGCGGTATATATTTACTAGTAGTCAATAGATAAAAAAAAAAGAGAAAAAAAGAGATTAAGCTTCCTGATTTATAAAAGTGTTAACTATCTTGCACTAAGGTACTTAAAATTATAATTCCTTCAACATTAAAGCCTTGAATCTTGTTTTTTCTTCTTTCTCTTCTAGTTTATATGCTGACTCAAAAAAAATATCAGCTTGCGTTGGCACGCTCAAGATAAATCTGTAACGCAAACTCTTATAATCTCATTGGTAGTACTGCGAGCACGGTAAAACATAGCATAGTGTATTTGCACCATTCTTCCATATATATATTCTTCCTCCTTACTCATTTTCTCTGGATTCATCTAAGGAAACGTGAGAATCAAACCACCCGCGCTCATTTTCCCAACTCATTAAATATTCACAGATTTTAATCAAAATTTATATTTTCCCTCTCTAATTTTAATTTTTTATAATAATAATTATTTAATCTATATTAAGAGAATAAGCAAAATTTTGTGGCCAGTGTATTTTTATGATAAAATGGGTTTTTATGGTTAAATTTGATATTGTTGGAAAAGTCTTGACCTGGAGTTGTGGCTTTCCAAGGCTGCATTCGAAAATGCTCTATTTCTAGATATATAATTGAAAAATGACCTTGTATCTTGTGAACTATTGACATTTTTAAAGATATAAGCTCATCCCGATGTTACACTCATCAAGACCTTTCATTTAAGTACCCACATCAATTTTTCATATATTTTATATATTTATATATATTATATATATATAAATATATGAAAAATATATCAAAAGTGCATGTGGGTACTCAAATGAAAGCTTTTGATGAGTGTAAAAATGGGATGAGCTTATTTCTTTAAAAACGTCAATATTTAAGAAAGTAGAGTGCAATTTAACATAGTTAAGAAACTACCTTGTATCTTGTGAACTATTGATATTTTTTAAGATATGAGCTCACCCTGACATTTCACTCATCGAGACCTTTCATTTGAGTACTCACATCATTTTTTCATATATTTTATATATTATATATATATGTATATATGAAAAATATATTAAAATGCATGTGGGTACTTAAATGAAAGCTCTTGATGAATGTAACATCGGGATGAGCTTATATCTTCAAAAAAATCAATATTTAACAAAATACAGTGCAATTTAACTAAAGTCATTATTCAATAAAGCAAAATTTTAATTATTTATAGTCCAGAAGTCATAGCAGTCACGTAGTGACTGCAAGGTTGCTAGTAACTTTATTAAAAAAAAACCTAAATATTTTCAGATCAGATTATCCACCCGAGACCGCGTTTGAGAGTTTAACGTCGGTACGAAGATAAAAAAATTATTCAAAAAACCCCAAGAGAGAGAGAGAATGATACAGAGCACTTGGTGTCTTCTCCAGAACGGAACCAGTGCCAAGTGTAGATGAATTATGCACACATGATGCCGTAAATATGTGGTTTTCTGTTGGATATAGAATAAAGATAGAGGAGCCTCAAAGTGTGTTGACTGGTTAAGACTCAACGGTGTGTATTAATTCAAATGAGAGTACTGAGCACTGCTACTCAATTTAGACGCTCAACCCACCACCGAATCTCATCTCTTTCAGTGATTCATTCGAGCAATTAATACAACAAATGTCATTGCTCTTCGTACCGAGAATTTCAATTCTGTCTCTAGTAACGCAAATTAAACATTTAATAAATGGCTTATTTAATAAATTTAAAAACCGTCAATTTACGGTATTGAATTTCTGTCTTCAGTTGCATAATTTACACCAGTAGGTTTTTTTTTGCTCATTGTCATTGCTTTGGCTCTTCTTACTCCTTAGTGTTACTATACTTGGTATTCTTAAAGTCGTAAATTTTTAACCGAATTCTTTCTTGACTATTGAATAATGCACACGTGATAGACGTCCAGATGCTTTCTGCATCTCCTATTTTTTTTTTTTTTACTGTCAATGTTCTGTGTATATCGATTTGGGATTCAATTCAAGTGGCCTGGTGGGAATAAATGCCGTGTTAGAGAGACATACGAAATTGGAAGAATTCTTGTTGGCTGAACACCCCAAAGAAATTCAATCATCTTGTTTTTCATTGCCATTTTTTTTTCTGCATTTTATTTTTATTCTTTTATTTTTTCGTTACCAGGCGTAAATTGATAATCTTTTTTTTTTATTTCAGTGTGGTCCCAAGGTATCTGGGAAATTCTCAGAAAGAGTTGCAGCACTTTTGTACACTTCTTCAACCCAAGACGACTGCTAGTGCTGTTGGTGCTGTGCAATGCTGACAGGATCGATCTGCAAAAACGCTGAGTGTGAATTGTCAACGGAAAACAATGTATATACAAGAAATGCCGGCACAAAACTCTTTATGCTTTAGTAACAGAGCAAGAAATATAAAAAGAATATAACAAGAGATAAGAAATAAATAAATAATAACAATAATAATTGTAGAGGCAAAAAATATCTGGCTTTCCGACAACAACGGCTATGACAACCAAGACAACGGCTCACAAGAGACTCGTGATTTTATTGTTATACTTCCACACAAGTTATACATCTCAAAGTGTCTTCTTGTTGGTGATGAATCAGCAGCACAATGATTAGAAATAAAATTTAACTTTTTATTATTATATAATCACGTTTTAATACTATAATCGAAAATTCAATTTTTTGAAGACAGTAAAAGTATTTAACCCGTAGTGGTCACACTTCTTAAAAATAACGTAGTGGTCATACTGGGTCTAATTGACCCCATTCACGGAAAAAATTGTTGATATTTGCGTTCTTTTCAATATTTTCACTCAAGCTGTAGATGAAAATAATTTTTAACACTTCCGTTGAATAACTCAATCGTTTTTTAATTTTTTTTTTAATTGTTAAATTATAAAAAAAAAATGCGAGAGTCAAATTTCGAAAAATTTGACTTTTTTTACTAAAAACTTCCTTTTTTAACATAAATGAAAATGACTTCCGGGGTTCTACTCCAGATATCACATACTTTGAAAAAAAAGTGGTGTCATGTCGAGCTTTTGAAAAAGTATATTTAAATCGTTTATTTGAGAAACCCCATAAGTCAAAAATAGTAAATTTTTCAGAAGAAGCAAAAATCATTTTTCTCGGTTAAGTTTGCATTAAGATCATGAATCAGATTAATAATAATAATGTTAGTATCCCGAAAAAATATTCGAGTATAAAAAAATTTAATTGGTAATTACTACTATGCATAATAATGATTTGAAGTTGATTGACTTATGGGGTTTCTCACCAAAACGAACAACATAGTAATAAAATCATTAATTTATTAATTTTTTTCCGTCAATCATTTATTATATTTATTAAATAAACTACAAAATATGTATTATAGAACTACAATTGAAGGAAATTATAATAAATCATCTATTTTTAAATTCAAATTAGTGAACTGAGAGTCAACAGTAAAATAACATTTTAATAATTTATCACAATCTAACTTTATAAAACTAAAATTGCAAAAATTATTGAAATCTAAGTATTTAACAGTAAATATAATATATTTTTATTTGGTTATCATTAATTTCAGAATTTAAATCAGTTAAATCAGAGTCAACAATAAAATAACATATTTTTAATTTTAATTTAGATTATATAGATTAGATTCATTTATTTGTGCAATTGAAATCGTAAATTTCCATGAATCTCAAAAAATCTTCAAACAATAATAGATGTTACCACAGATACTATTTTGAATGATATCTTCAAAGCAAGAGCAACTCGAAAATTGCCTCGGGTCATCTAGACCCATAATGACCACTACGGGTTAAATTATTAAAAAATAATTATTAAAATGTAATTACACTGGAATTTTTAATATCAATAATTAATGAAGATAATGAGTAATTAAAAAGGGTGCTGATATTTCCGTGTTGAGTAATTATACGAAGATTAATTAGCATTTTAAATGAATTGCATATATTACGAGTTTTATTAATGACCTGACTGTGTGGAGGTCTTTACTCTTTAAAAATATAAAATTGAGCTTTTAAAATCTATTAAATGGAAATTAACTCGTTGAGGACACACGGGGTCCAGTGGACCCCACTTAGTAAAACAGTTCTAATTCGTTTCCTTCTAAATATCTTAATAATTTTTTTTATTTTCTAATAATTTAAAAATACTGAAAAATTGTTTAGAAAAAAAAACTTACGAAATTGAACTTTTTTTATAAAAAAACTCGCAGAAATTTTGATTTTTACGATATCGAAAAAAAACTGACGCTCTTGTATTCGGAAAACAATATATTTTAATGAAAAAAATTAATATTTGATGAAGTTTGAAAAAAATATATTTATTCTGAAGTTTGAAGTTACGAATTTCGGTTAGTCACTTAAAATGAGAATAAGACATTTAAACATGCTAAATAATATAGAAAAATTTAGTTTTTTGTCATGAAACTCTTTTTTTTATAATTATTACAATAAAAAAATAAAAATATCTTCAAGAATATCAATGAAATAAGTCGTATATGAGACTAAGTCTCATTTATAAATCCTTCTAAATTTAAAATTGCCTCAAAGTTCACCAGGGGTCTACTGGACCCCGTGTGTCTTCAACGGGTTAATAAAATTGTTCATGGGCTTATCGAATAACGACGGTCTAATTAGCAATTCGGCTGCCCAATTTCAAAACACAGTAACTAACATTTAAAAATTTTTTTCAATTTTTCTTATTAAAAAAAAGTTTGCCCGCCAAATTGATGAAAAATTTCATTTGTGAGTAGAAAATACTTGAATATAAATATTTTTAAGAAGAAATACTTAAAATTTAGGTCTAAAAGTTATAAAAAATGCAGCAATACTAGAAAAAATCAGGTATAAAAATTTTGCAGTTACTGTGTTTTAAAATTGGGCAGCCGAATTGGTCTCTCCTTATTTTTTAGAGGGTGATTTTTTAACATTTTGATGTATAGTAGCAATAGGACTTTAAATATTAATTACTTCGAGAATTATAATGATTCCTTAATGAAAATCGAATTGTCGCTTCATAATCGATAGAACTTTATAGCTAAATTAAAAAAGTTCAATAAAAATATTTATAATTGAAGATGACCAATTTTTTGTGTCGATTAATCAAAATTGAAAAGATACCTTTTAAAAACTCAACTCAATTATACTTATAAATTATTTGAATACTCCAAATTAAAATATAATATCTCTATTAGATATTAAATTGTTTTTTAAAGTGATAATAAATTTTAAACTAATTATTTTATCGTACAAATGGAAGATTCTCCAAAAAAGAGTTAAACAATTTGTTAATTAAAACGTCGATTATTAATTAAAAAATATATATAACGTTACAACGAATGATAAGAGCTATTGTTTAGGTCAACAGCGAATTGTATAACTTGAAATCTAAAGCGTTAGCACTATTATACTCATGACAATGTCATCCGGACGAATTCTGAAGCGAGTACTTGTATAGTATTACATAAGGATCCATGCTGGTACTTGGTAGGTTTACTTGAAACCCAACAGTTTGTGGCATTCTCTTCTCTTTACTCTATACCAGTTTCAATGCAGGAATGCTTCAAGTAATATGTAAGTCATGCTCGAAGAAATTCCACAGAAAAGGATGCTCTGAGGCGTTAATTACATCACTGTGTATAATGTTTTTAAATTTATAGTATAGAGAAAGTACTTTAAAAGCGTGACGGGTTTTTATAAAATGTGAAGGGTAATGAAGAGGATATAAATAGAGCAAAAAAAAAATAATAAAATAGATGAGTAACCCTTTGTGTAAGTGCTTTCGTGCATTTGATATCGATCTAATCTCTTGGATGCTTTTAAACTAATTTTTTTTACTATCTTTAGTTAGACACTATGTACATACTTCTGGCTTGAAGATAAAACTTGTTTAAAAAAAATTTGCATTCTAATGGCCAGCAGATAAAACAGTCGAGTAATCAAGTATGCAAAGAAGCACAAAGAGCGAGGTGGAAAGATAAAGAGAAGGAGAGATTGAGTATAAAGAGGAGCTTCGTTAGGGTCGCCTGATGAGAATATGCGAATATAGTATGTAGTACAACTTCACACTAGCAGGTACCATTGATGATGTTGAGTTGTATCTTGTATCCACTGTGCGACGACGCGGTAATAAACACCTGTTATACATTTTGATGAGTAAATTAACTGGATTTGTACACAGAGAGTATGTACTCTGGAATATTAAAATTTTAAATAAAAATAACCTACCATGAGTTTTTTAATTTTATTAAATAAATAAAAATATTATTTACACTCGATTATTCGTTCCGATAATTATTAATAATTATTTATGTTTTTGATAGATGAATTTTTTCATGTCTTAAAGGGGAACACCACTGGGACGAAATAAAAGTGATTTTCGGGAGTTTTTTTGACAGGGAAAATAAATGAATTTGGGAATCGGATTTTTTTTATTTTATTAAGGGTACATTAAAGATTATTAACATAAATTTTTATTGAAAAATATTTAATTATTACAAAGTTATTAACAACCTCATAGAGTACTAGAAAAAATTTTCCCCTTAATAACTCAAAAACAGATCATCTGAAAATAAAAACCCAAATTGCTTTTTAATCAATAAAGATGTTGTCGTTGCACGTATGGAATTTTAAAAATTTTGATTTTAAAGATTTTTTTAGTCGTGTTAAAACAAAAAAAAAAAAAACAATAAAGTAAATGAGAAAATTTATTAAAATGAAGTTAATCGACATTTCAAAATTTTTAGAAATTTTTTATTTAAAAAATTTCAATAAAACAATTAAAAAAAAAATTGTCACATGTAAAAAACTTGAAAAACTATAAGTACAATTTTTTTAAATATCTTTTTAGTTGTAATTTAATTAATAAAAAAAATCAAAAATTTTTACACGTCTGTTAACTTCAGTGTCATGAAAATTTATAAACATTAGGTTAGCCGACATCTAAAAATTAAAAAAATTTTTTTTATTGAAAAAATTGTGAAAAAAAAATTTCATTTGTAAAAAACTTTAAAAATTATAAGTGCAATTTTTAAAAAATATTTTTTAGTTCCAATTTATTAAATGAAAAAACAATAAAAACGTCAGCTAACTTTAGTATTATAGAAAATTTTCAATCAGTCGCCAAAAAATATTTTTTTAAAATTGCACTTATAATTTTGAAAGTTTTTTACGAATGAAATTTTTTTTTTACAATTTTTTCAATAAAAAAAATTTTTTTTAATTTTTAGATGTCGGCTAACTTAATTTTCATAAATTTTCTCATTATTTTTACTGTTTTTTTTTGTTTTAACTCGGCTAAAAAATTCTTTAAAATCAAAATTTTTAAAATTCCGTACGTGCAACGATAACTACATCCTTACTGATTAAAAAGTAATTTGGCTTTTTATTTTCAGATGATTCGTTTTTGAGTTATCGATCCGACCATGAAGGGGGAGATTTTTTCTAGTGCTCTACGAGATTGTTAATAATTTTTTGTAATAATTAAATATTTTTTAATAAAAATTTAGGGTAATAATCTTTGTTGTACCCTTAATAAAATAAAAAAATTCTGATCCCCATATTTCTTTCGGCTGCCCAATTTCAAAACACAGTAACTAACATTTAAAAATTTTTTAAAATTTTTTTTTATCAAAAAAAAAGTTTGCCCGCCAAATTGATGAAAAATTTTATTTGTAAATAGAAAATACTTGAATATAAATATTTTTAAGAAAAAATACTTGAAATTGACGTATATACTCTGAATTATTAAAATTTTAAATAAAAATAACCTACCATGAATTTTTTAATTTTATTAAATAAATAAATAAAAATATTATTTACACTCGAATTATTCGTTCCGACAATTATTAATAATTATTTATTAATTTATTAATATTTAATATGAATTATTTGTTATGTTTTAGATAAATGAATTTTTTCATGTCTTAATAATTTCGATTTTGTAATAAATGGTTTCCCGCAAGTCTGACAAATGAAAGGCTTCTCTCCAGAATGGTATCGCATGTGTACTTTTAAATGACCCGACTCGTAATAAGCTTTACCACAAATATGACATTTGAACTTCTTGAATCCTGTGTGGTACTTGAGATGCCGGGTTAACTCTGGACGTGTCACAAATGATGCATCACAATTATTGCACGTAAATTGTTTGTTGTTCAGATGTTTTTGAACATGTCGTACCAATTCGGAATTTGAAAAGAATTTTTTTCCACACGTTTCACAGTTAAACCGACTGCCAAGTGTGTGTCTTTTCATATGTGTGTTGTACGTGTTTATGTTTGAAAAATTAGTATTGCAGTGAATGCATGTCAGTGGTTGGGATGAGTGAGTTGCTTTGTGACTTTTCAGCTCCGCGGTTTCGTCAAACTGTTGACCGCACTCATCACACACTAAATTACGGTTTTGGATCAAACAATGACTAGCGTGATCATTTATCATCTCCGTCGTCAGTTCTTCACTACAAAATTTACACAGTACAACACTTTCGAAGTAACTGTCTTTGAATTTAAAACCCAAACAAATACCACCTTGATCAATTATTCTATCCAACTTATTTCTAACTCTTGGAAACTGACGGCGCCGTGTTCTTTTTGGCTCGTTTGTTTTTTTCTTTCTTTTCTTCTTAGTTTCAGTAGCTTTAGATCTTTCCGTTTTTATATCTTCAGATTCAGAATTTAATTTAACAATTTCTTGAGAAACAGGCTCAGAATTTGTCAAAGCGTCAAATAATAATTGTGAATTTTCTGGCTCAGATTTTTCATAAAATTCATCTAAATTTGGTTCTTCTTCTTTAACTTCAGTTTTCAAACATATTTCTTTTTCAATTTTATTTGGAGATTTATCATGGGCCTCACTTAATAAACAGTGATCGTCTACATGATCTTTTAAATCTTTAACTGAATTAAATTTTTTAGAACATAACTGGCAAAAAATATCATTATATTTTTTCTGTTTCTGTACATTACTCATTTTATTTTTGTCTCCATAATTTTCATTCTTATTATATAAGCCTATTTTTACATCTTCATCTAATATTTCTACTTCTTTATCAGCATTTTTTTTCAATTCCAATGTATCAGCAGTGTCCCATATCTGTAAGTATTTTATTTTAAATAACATAAGGTAAAAGACACAGTTATTGACACTGGCCTAGTTGTTTGACACTTGCAATTTTATTCTAATTAAAAAAATTAAATGTTTTCAAAAAACTAATTCTCTTATAATTTATAATTCAAAAATTATGTTTATTAATTTATTTTTTTTTAATTAAAATAAAATTGCAAGTGTCAATAACTAGTCCACTGTAAATAACTGGGTCTTTTACTTTACACAGAAAAAAAATGTTCTTGAATCAAGATATAATTTTGAAAAGCTTCATCTTCTTGATTTGAGTAAAAGAATTCTTAAACTAAAAAATTTTTAAGTAAATTTTACATGATTCAAGAATTTTTGGTCTTAATTCAAGACACCCTCTTGACAAAATTATTTTCTTGGTTCAAGAATTTTCTTCTCGAATTAAGTTAATTTTTTTTTTCAGTGTATAGATTATTATAAAAAAATATTTACCTGTGTAGAGTCATTGGGCATCGTAACTACGTAAGTAATTCCCGAATCATTATTGTCCGAGAAAATATTTTCTTGTTCACCTTCGAAATTCAGATCATTTTCATTATTTATTTTTAAATAAGATCGGAGAGTTTTGTCGGAAAACTCAATCAAATTTCTGAATTTGTAAAACTCTTCAACTTTTTTTTTACAGGTCAAACAAATAGCAGCAGGTAAACCATCATGCGGATTAAGCTGTAATTAAATTAATCAATTATATAATTATTTATAAGAAATAATAATAACAAATAAGTTTTATTTGTATCACAACTATTGTGTTTTACAAAGTTACAAAGTTGTTTTTTTATACATCTTTTATAAAAAAAATAATTTACTCTCTATTCACTGATTCTTTCTCTAGTCTTATTATTTTTTGGTTTGCACTATTACTACTTTACATTGTAGTTGTCTATAATTAATTAGATTATGTTGTATTTGTGCTACCAATATACACTTATTTATAAGAAATACATTAAATTTATTAAAAAGAAATTTAAATATAGCATGTGAAAATACTTAAAAAATTTTAATATAAAAAAAAAAAAAAAATCAGGTCTCCTTTTTTTAATTTTTAACTTTTTTACTCAATAAAAATAACATTAGAGAAAATAAAATAG
This sequence comes from Cotesia glomerata, assembly GCF_020080835.1. Classification (NCBI taxonomy): domain Eukaryota; kingdom Metazoa; phylum Arthropoda; class Insecta; order Hymenoptera; family Braconidae; genus Cotesia; species Cotesia glomerata. The sequence goes on from NC_058167.1 coordinate 12,710,046, forward strand.
CTGCCGACTATTCACAATTTTATGTAATATTTTACGAAAATTAACTTAAAAATTAACAAAAAAAAATTAGAAAAAAAAATTGAGATGAAGAAATTAAAAATCCAATTTTTTGAAATAATTTTTTGGAACAAATTTGTTTATTAAATAAATTTTTTTTAAATGTTCATATGACTGTTAACTTGAATGTCCTAATATTTTTGAACAGGTTTAAAAACATGATAATTAATTTAGCAGATATTTAATAATTTTAAAAGTTTTTTAAATCAATAAATTATGGGAAAAAAATTGACATGTAGAAATTTAAAAAAATTAAAAATGCAATTTTTTAAAAATAATTTTTCAGAACAAATTTACTTGTTAAAAAAAACACAAAAATGACTTTAATGTCATCAGTAACTTTAAAAATATACAACTGTTACTGCATAGTAAACATAGTAATAAAAAATAACCTTAAATTACCTGAACGTCTGCTAAATAACTAAGAACATCAGCAATATTATTACTAGTATCACCAAATATCGGTGACATTTTTTTAATCCCTTGTTTAAGGCACACCCGACATATATTGCTTAAATTAATTATTTTTATCTGCGACATGGTATTATTGTCGTTATTGTCAACTGTAAATCCGCGCAAAAGTGAATTCTTCATCAACACGAACACAGCCGACTATTGAATCACTAATAATTGAGCTCGACCATCAACAATATCGATTTTTCTTTTTCTCTCTCGAGGCTCGGCATCTCGATTCAATCTCCAAAGAATTGATTATTCCTTTATTTTAAATTCTTCTAAAAATAAAATTGACATTTAATAATAAACTTATCGATTATTGATAATCAATATTTATTAAAAATTTTTTGACAATACCTACTAAATTTTAGTGAAGTAAAAACTAATTAATTAATTATGACATGCTGAAGATGGCTAGTCTCCCGGAAGAAGCTAAATACAAATGCAAGCGCACAAAAACATATATGTAAATATGAAAATGAAGTTAGCTGACATTTCAAAATTTTTAGAAATTTTTTATTAAAAAAATGTCAATTAAACAATTAAAAAAAAAATTTCCACATGTAAAAAACTTGAAAAACTATAAGTACAATTTTTTATAAATATTTTTTTAGTTGTAATTTAATTAAAACAAAAAAATCAAAAATTTTTAGACGTCTGCTAACTTCAGTGTTATATTAAATGCATATTCGGGTAGGGTCCAGATATAATACCTACAATAGTTGCACACAGATGAGCCGTGGTGTATGTATACAATACTAGGGACACGCCTCACTCCTGCACAATAATCTCGAGCCCAAAAGCATCTTCAGCACCTTTGAGCCTCTTTAACTGATTTAAATAAATAAAATAAAAGCTAAATGATCCACGAGCAGGATGACAATGAATTCCCGAAAATCGGAAGAGTTATTTAAATAATATAAATTTAAATAAATAAAATAAAATAATTGAATAAATATCTAATTACTTGATAATGAAGACAGTGGAGTGATCGATATGATGAGGGCGCTTGGTTCGAGGCTACGGCTGGGAAGTAAACGCGCATGTCACTTCAGTTGAACAATCTCTTTCTGTCGTGGCATCTAGAGGTGAGTGGTTGTGCGTGAATATTGCACTCAAGTATAATCCTAAAATTAATATACCAAGGAATTAGCATCGACTGTTAGGTACTAAAAATAATTAAAATTAAAATAATTAAAAATAGTGCTGTGCTGTAAGTTTTGTTAATTACTTATCATTCGCGGTGTAATTATTCTATTCAAGTTCAACGCATGGTCTTTTTATGTTCGTATCTGCCGGCTGTGCCTTACACGAGGATTTTTTTAAAACTTTGTTCTAAAATCTATTATTTATATCGGTTTTTATTTTTCAGACACTGTTAATTACTCAAGAAAATGATTACGAGTCTTGGGAATCATAAATTTACATTTTTTTTTTATTTATTTTACGGTTCAATTCATCTTTCTTTGTCGCTACGGGAACGCAACGCTTCGAATCACGACCAACCGGATGCAGTATGGCCACCGATTGTCATAAATTACTGTTCGCAACTTTCAATCTTTAAATTTTTATAAATTTACAATTTTTCGCCGGTTAAATTTATTAAAATTTTCATTTTTTTTGCAGTTATTTCTTCAATACTCAATATTACACTTATTCGCTCAATACTTGCAATTAGTGCTCAGTAATTAAGTATTTATAGTACATACAAGAAAGTCGATAGTAATTTCTAAGTATAAAAATAATTATTTCATAAGTATTAAAATTTTTATATTAAATATTGTAGATATTAAGGATTATCTCTATCATATCATTTCCGACATATTTGTACTAACACATGCATTAATGATTCATTGCCTCATGTTGCAAAATAATTTGCCGACTCAGTGACTAATTGTTAATTGATCTGAATGCAACTGAATAAATGTGTCGGCGAGTCGATATTTTTTTTTTATTTTTAAATTCTTGCTAGATACTTTTTTTTTTTGGTAATGATAACTTTTAACATTGAATAGTAAATATTTAAAAAATTATCGATTAGAATTAGTTACGCAATGTTCAATTAAAGCAGCTTAACTCGGCATTATTGCGATACTCATAACATAAAGCGTCACGATTGTAACAGTTATATATCGTCACCGTGAACTCGGGAATACAAAATGGCTGCCGGGCTCTCTAGTCTCGAAGGTTCAGAGCATCGCCACGTGGACGCTCCAAGAAGATCCTCTTTATTGCATTTTTTTTTTTTTAAATTTCACTTCATAAATTTGAGTAACAGTAATTTTTTCTGATGAAGCAATACGCGTTAATTTTTTATAAATTTCAATAAATTAGCATGATGATGATGAAAAATTTACTTCATTCGTGGTTTCCACCAGAGAATTTCAATGATGGCTTAAGGCGTCTGAATGTTAATTTATTGATTATAATTTTTTAGACTATTTTTCTGTTAAATATAAAATATATTTAAGTTGAGTTTGATGATTATTAATTTTCGTTTTTTATTGTTTAATAGATTTGCCGTAATTAACAGATTTTGACCAGACTGAAAAAACCAAACCTTCAACATGGGTAAAGAAAAGATTCATATTAACATCGTCGTCATTGGACACGTAGATTCTGGAAAGTCTACCACTACTGGACATTTGATCTACAAATGTGGTGGTATCGACAAACGTACCATTGAGAAGTTCGAGAAGGAAGCCCAGGAGGTAAAATTTCATTTTTTTATTATTTAAGGTAGTACGAGCGCTAAGCGGAGTGAGGATATGTATTGACTCTAGCGCGGTAAGGGAAGAGCAGTAATCATATGATTTTTCTCCATATGTAAATATACATTTAATATTGGCTTTTATTTTTCTTTTAATTAGTCGGGCGAGTGTAAATTTTTTTGAATTAAATTTATCACTAATATATTTACTTTCATCCATAAGTTTGTTAAAAATATTCACCTACAGTCACGAAAAAAATATATGAAAATTAATTTAGCCGATTTTTAATTATTTTAATAATTCTTGTAATAAATAAATTGCTGCTAAAAAAAATGGATATTTAGAAATTTTAATAAATTAAAAATGCAATTTTTTTAAATTAATTTTTCGGAATAAATTTTTTTATTAAATAAAATTAAAAAATGGTCAAGTGACAGCTAACTTTAATATCATGAAAAATACAGAAATTTAGGGTAGAAGTACCGGTTTTGGCCATTTTTGGTCACTTGATAATTTAGTTAGCTTGTAAAAAATTTAACTATTAAAATAGAATTTTTATAGAATTTATGAATTAGTACATTAATGTAAATTGAATCCATATAGTCTTGCACTTATAGAAATATTTACACAATTATTTGAAAATAAATTGGCCAAAAAAAGTACACTCAATGTTTGGAGTTACCTCATAAGACCAAAGTTAAATTGTTCAACTTTATAGTTAATTATTTATTTAAATAACCGGGCAATTTTCTTCAAATTTTCGGAATCTATTTAGATATATTTAAACTTTATACACTGATAGAAAGATTTGTTTATGGCTAAAAATATTTGTTAATATTTAAATCATTTATTAGAGACCACTTTTGAGTCCTTAACAAACATTTCTTATTATTTACTAAATAAATATCAGATTTATTAAATACAAACAAATAATTTTAAATACTTAATACTAAAAAGTGGTCTCTAATAAATGATTTGCTAAATATTAACAAATATTTTTAACTATAAACAAATCCTTTTATCAGTGTATTGATAAAAAAAATCAACTCTTTTATCAAAACTTGCCTCAGTGCTCGTACTACCCTTAATTCGTGAAAACTAAAAGAATTAAATTTACCTAATGATGATTGATTGTTGAAATCATCTTAGATTTCGACCGACGAGCTTCGATAAGGTGCCGGGGCCTTGCTCTATGTTGGAATTCAGGCTCCTGAAACATAATACAAATTTTATTAACTTTTTTTAAAAATAAAATGCAAAATTAATCTAAAATTGTTCATTTTTTTCCAATAGATGGGTAAAGGTTCCTTCAAGTACGCGTGGGTACTCGACAAATTGAAGGCCGAGCGTGAACGTGGTATTACCATCGATATCGCTTTGTGGAAGTTCGAAACCGCCAAGTACTACGTAACCATCATTGATGCTCCCGGCCACAGAGATTTCATCAAGAACATGATCACTGGTACATCCCAGGCCGATTGTGCCGTCTTGATCGTCGCCGCCGGTACTGGTGAATTCGAAGCTGGTATCTCAAAGAACGGTCAAACCCGTGAGCACGCTCTCCTTGCTTTCACCCTTGGTGTCAAGCAATTGATTGTCGGAGTCAACAAAATGGACTCCACCGAGCCACCCTACTCCGAGTCCCGTTTCGAGGAAATCAAGAAGGAAGTGTCTTCTTACATCAAGAAGATCGGTTACAACCCAGCCGCTGTTGCCTTCGTCCCCATCTCTGGATGGCACGGAGACAACATGTTGGAGACATCCAGCAAAATGGGATGGTTCAAGGGATGGAAGGTTGAACGTAAAGACGGTAACGGTGAAGGTACCACCCTCATTGAAGCCCTTGACGCTATCTTGCCACCAAGCAGACCCACCGACAAACCTCTCCGTCTTCCCCTTCAGGTAATTTATTTATTTTTTTATTAACTATTAAAATTATTAACTAAATATTAATAATTATTAAAATTATTAGAATTATTAAAACTATTAATTACACGGGAAAAATAAGATGACACTGGATATCATCCCAGATTATACTAAGTGAAAAAAAATTTCAGATAGTAGCTAGTATAATCCAGATATCACAGTATAATCTGGATATTTCTAGCTATCTGACATTTTTTTTTTTTTTTTCGCTACAGATATCACTGAATATAATCTAGGATGATATCTAGTGTCATTTCATTGATTCCGTGTAGTTATTAAAATTATTCATTCTTAACTATTAAAATTTCAATTAATTTTACATGATGATTTAAAGTTCAATTCATTCGTGGTTTCCACCGGAAATTAATTTAATGACGGCCTAACGTGTCTGATTTTTTTTAATTGAATAAAAAAAAATTTTTATTTTTAAAGTAAAGATTTAAATTAACAAAAATTATTAATTAATTTCAGGATGTCTACAAGATTGGAGGTATTGGAACAGTACCAGTCGGTCGTGTCGAAACTGGTTTGTTGAAACCAGGTATGGTTGTTACTTTCGCCCCCGCTGGACTCACCACTGAAGTTAAGTCCGTAGAAATGCATCACGAAGCCCTCACTGAGGCCGTCCCCGGAGACAACGTTGGTTTCAACGTTAAGAACGTCTCTGTCAAGGAATTGCGTCGTGGTTACGTCGCTGGAGACTCAAAGAACAACCCACCCAAGGGAGCTGCTGACTTTACCGCTCAGGTAAATAAAATATCCTTCTAAAATTATCCCTATAATTATTTTGTTAAATTGATGCAATGATGATGAAAAATTTACTTCATTCGTGGTTTCCACCAGAGAATTTCAATGATGGCCTAAGGCGTCCGAGTATCAATCAATTAATTAAAATTATTTTTTTAAATTAATATTTTACTACAATTGAATTTTAATTATAATTATCAATTGAATTTCTTTTTAGGTTATTGTATTGAACCACCCAGGACAAATCAGCAATGGTTACACGCCTGTATTGGATTGCCACACAGCTCACATTGCCTGCAAATTCGCAGAGATCAAGGAGAAATGTGACCGTCGTACAGGAAAAACCACCGAAGAAAACCCAAAAGCCATCAAGTCAGGTGACGCTGCTATTGTAAACCTTGTTCCCAGCAAGCCCCTTTGTGTTGAGGCTTTCCAAGAATTCCCACCTCTTGGACGTTTCGCCGTACGTGACATGCGTCAAACCGTTGCCGTCGGTGTCATCAAAGCCGTATCATTCAAGGACGCTACTGGAAAGGTCACCAAGGCCGCAGAAAAAGCCCAGAAGAAGAAATAACCTGTTTTCGCGTAAAATTGAGCCGCCGGGTGTATGCCGGCATATAGTAGCACCAGTAATTTGTCGTCTCTCTTTGAGCCTCTCATGTGACTATCTAAGGAAGATGCATTCATTACAAACAATGACAACTTGTATAACATCATCGTTAATGAAAATAAATTCAAATGGTTTTAAGACTGCTAAGAATAGACAAACTAATAACGATATTAAAAGATCAAGACGGTTTATTATCACTGTTAAGTGTAACAAAATAGCCATGCCATACTTCAACAATATTTTAACTTATCCATCTAAACGTTCAATCCGAAACTCTTTTCATCGTAAAGAATTCCGTAGGAAAGGACGTCGAGAATCAATTATGGCTGCTGCTGCATAATTAATTATATCTTATTAATTAAATTTTGTCATATTTGTATTATTGTATACTTTCTTTTTTAGGTTTATAAAAAAAAAAAAAAAAAAAACAATAATAAAATAATCAATGAATAACGCGTCTCCTTGTCACACCATGTAGGCACGAGTGGTAAAAAGATTGAATTCAAATTTACGCGAGCTATTATATATAAACACCTGTTTAACAATTAACATCATAATTTAGTTCGGCTTAATTATATTTTCTAATTATACGGAACAATAAATCCTATATCTGCGATACTCGACAAGAACATCTTTTTTTTTCTTTGATTTTTTTTACTTTCATCATTCATCCTACTTAATATTAATTTTGTAATATTTAATTAGTTTTATTTGATCTTAAATATTAAAAGTTTGCTCAATAAGCATGAATTTGTTGAGTTCGTTATAATGATTATAGTTATAATTGATTTGTTTAAATCTTTCACTTGCTCTAATTAAGGCGGGGTCAATTTTATAATGTTATTAATAATTAATTAATACTTTCATACACTTTGCTGATATTTATAGCAGTATGCTGTATATATAATAATTATAAACAAATTACAAAGGTGGTTTTGTCGTAATATTTGGAAAACAATAAATGCGGAACTGGAAATTAAATACTCTTGTTATTTATTTCTTAATTGTAAATATTAAAACTTTAGTTGTTAATTATCAGACGGCTTTAATAATGCTGATAAGTTCCTTTTTAAATTAAGAATTCTAGGTGGCGCTGCAGTCGCGCTGATCAGCTGTTTAAATCAACAAAAATCATCAGATGTTGTTCACTTTTTACCCCCACTATATTTAATTTTGGCAAGAGAGGAACATCTAATCTAAGAATTTTTGGGAAATGAAATAATTTTAATAACTTTAAATGTTACAACACTGAAAATAATAATAATAACAATTAAAAATTTAGTTTAGTACTCGGAAAATCCGTAATTCTTGTTGTTGCTGTTAATAAAATTACAAGTGTTTAGTTTATAAATGGCGAATCTAAGGTCGTTGTGGTCTTCAGTATCAAAAATAAATTTTTTTGGAGCACGTTGTACTATTGTAAGTACTTTTTATTTATTAATAACAATAAAATAATTAATTATTTAATCTTTATGAAATAAATTTGATTTTATATTTTTTATTTACAAGTAAATATAAAAAAATAACCTCAATTATTTTGTGATATTAAAATTAGGAGACATTTGACATTTTTTGAATAAAAAAAATATTTTTTTAAATTTAATTTAGGTTTTTTTTTTAATTTTTTACTTGTCAAATTTTTTCTTAATTATATGATATTAAAATTATAATACATTTGACAATTTTTGATTTTTTAAACCAATAAAAATTATAAATATTAATGACACTGAAGTTGACAGACATAAAAATTTTCTTAGAATTTTATGGCAATTAAATCATTATAAAAAAATTTAATTAAAAAATTTCACATGTGAAAATCAAATGAAAATTAATTTAGCAGATATTTAATAATTTTAAAATTTTTGTAACAAATAAATTATGGCAAAAAAAATTTTTTTAAAAAATTGACATGTAGAAATTTAAAAAAATTAAAAATGCAATTTTTTTAAAGAAATTTTTTGGAACAAATTTGTTTGTCAAAAAAAAAATTTTGAAATTGTCAAGTGACTGCTAACTTTAATGTCATGAAAATTAATAAAAATTACCAGTGAAAATTTTTCGAAGCATTTTTTAATTATGATTGATTTGTTATAAAAATTTTTAAAATTGACAGCTGACGGCTAACTTCAGTATTATAAATAATAAAATAATTTTTTAAAATTGCACTTAGAATGTTTTTAATTTTTTAAAATTATTATTTAGTTACAAGTGAGACATAAAGCAGATATACCAGAACCTGATTTTGTAAAAGCTAAGCCACCGGTACCAACACCAAAAGTTGGAGCAGCCGGAATTTACGACTACGACAAGTGGGTGAATGCCTGGATGAAAAGAGACGTAAAAAGACGTCGTGCTGTTGAACAATATGCTCCAGTGCGCACTCGTTTAATAGCTATCAAAAGATGTACCTTCTTACCTAAGGAAATTACAGTACGTTAATTTTAATTATTATAGACTTCTTTTTTCTGAATAGTACTGTGGCTTTTAATTTGATGATATTTGTTTATTTTTCTTACATATGATTTTTTTAATTTAACAGGAAATTGCTGACAGACAAATGATAGAAGATATACCAAGAGTATCATCTACACGTCAGTTGACTCAGAGATGCGCGGTAACATCTCGTGGTCGTGGTAATCTTCCTCGGTGGAGACTCTCCAGATTTGTCTTTAGGCACATGGCTGATTATAATAAAATTGCCGGTCTCCAGCGAGCTATGTGGTAGAGTGATTAATATTTTATATGGTACAATACAATAAATTAAATCAAGTGTGTCAACTTGGTGTTTTTATTATCAATCTTTTCATTCGACGATGAGTTTATAAATTAGATAAACATCTGTCAACACGTAGGGTATACTACAGTAACATGTCCATAAAAATAATCATCTTTATTTTCAGATCATGATTTTTTTTCTATCTGATTTAACACGCAGTAAAGCGCAAGTGCATACTCAATCGCGGGATTATGAACTTTTTACGAGTTAGTCTACTTTTAAGCTTAACGCTGGTAACTTCTTTTTTATATTTTATGATCTCTATTTAGCAGAAAGTTTGATATTTTTTTTTAAGTACTTAATTTAGTAATCTAATATTGAGTATAATATATTTATTTATTCAATAATTAAAGTTTATCAGTGATAATTGTCAAATGTCAAGATTATATTTAAAAATTAGGTAAGTTTTTTAATTTTTATATTTTACATTAAGCTAATCTATATTATTAAAAGGATAAGAAAAATCTTGTGTCCAGGATAATCACATGATAAAATCGATTTTTTTAGTGAAATTTAGTGTCATTGTAAAGGTCTCGACTTGAATTTGTGCCTTTTCAAGGTTTCATATCATTCTCACTGATAGTCAATTTATTATGATAAGTATTTAGGCTGCGTTCGGAAATGCTCTATCTCTAGATACATAATCAAGAAATTACCTTGAATCTCGTGAACTATTGACATTTTTAAAGATATAAGCTCATCCTGATGTTACACTCATCGAGACCTTTCATTTGAGTACCCACATCAATTTTTCATATATTTATATATATTTTATGTATGTATATTTGAAAAATATATCAAAATGCATATGGGTACTCAAATGAAAGCTCTTGATGAGTGTAACATCGGAATGAGCTTATATCTTTAAAAACGTCAATATTTAAGAAAGTACAGTGCAATTTAATATAATTAAGAAATGACCTTGTATCTTGTGAACTATTGACATTTTTAAAGATATAAGCTCATCCTGATGTTACACTTATCGAGACCTTTCATCTGAGTACCCACATCAATTTTTCATATATTTTATATATTTGTATATATATATATTTATTTTGCATTGTACAACAGTAAAAACTGTTTTTTACAATTTTTTCATCACTATATATATATATATATATATGTATGTATATATGAAAAATATATCAAAAATGCATGTGGGTACTCAAATGAAAGCTCTTGATGAGTATAACATCGGGATGAGCTTATATCTTTAAAAATGTCAATAGTTACAACAGTACAGTGCAATTTAATATAATTAAGGAATGACGTTGTATCTTGTGAACTATTGACATTTTCAGAGATATAAGCTCATCCCGATGTTATCTTTGAAAATGTCAATATTATTTAAGAAAATACAGTGCAATTTAACTGAAGTCATTATTTAATAAAGCAAAATTTTATTTATTTATAGTTCACAAGTCACGGCAGTCACATAGTGACTGCAAGGTTGCTAATATTTATTGTTTTTAATAATCCTACATATTTTACTAAAAATTAATTGCTATTGATTTTGAATTAAATGTGTAAAAAAAAAAACAATTTATTTATAAAATTTAATTTCCACCGAAGATATAATAGATATAGTTGACAAGTTTATATGTTTAATCATCGCCAACACGTCGGAGCTCACAACTGGGTGTAACAATTAATTTATCAACATGATACTATCTATCCTTTAATTAAACTTTTTTCATTTTTATAATTAATTCATTCAAGATAAACTATTTTTTTTTTTTTTTTTTTTAAATACTTACAGTTTATTTATAAATACACTTATGAGCGATTTAATATCTAAAATTAATGGACACAAATTGTCATGTTGAGTCCAAAAGGGTCTTACAACAATACTAAACGCAGTGGTGATTACAAGAGTGCCTGTCGCAAGGTATGGCCATTTCTAGTTACTGAAGGTAATAATATGAGTAATTCAAGAGATGACAGAGCTTTGCATCATTACACGGTTAATCGATCGGTACCAGTAAAGAATTTTCTAGCGCCAGAAGTTAGTGGTAAACGAAATACGCCAGACGAGGTATTAAAATAAATTTAAATTATCAATAGTATGCATTGTTATTTAAATTAAATTCAACGTTTATTTACTTACAGAATAATGAAAGCTTTCATAGAGCAATTGGATCTATTTTGGTGGTGGCACAATTTTTTGGAGTTTTACCGCTCTACGGTATACGTGCTCCAACATCTCAGAAGCTATCTTTTAAATTAAATTCACTTAAGACTTTTTATAGTATTTCTTTAATGATAGCACTTATTTTTATGGCTGTAATTTCTATTATTCACATGGTTAAAACTTTAAACTCAGATGCATTTCAAATTCATGGTAAGTAAAACATAATTTATTAAAATTAATTATGTAAGAATGAGAAAATTTTTATTTTTTTTATGTATAGAATTTTCAATTTAAAAATTATTATTATTATTATTTATGATAAGTATTTAGGCTGAATTTCAAAATGCTCTATCTTTAGATACATAATTAAAAAATGACCTAGTATTTTGTATACTATTGACATTTTTCAAGATATAAGCTCATCCCGATGTTACACTCATCAAGACCTTTCATTTAAGTACCCACATCAATTTTTCATATATTTTATATATTTATATATATTATATATATGTATATATGAAAAATATATCAAAAATGCATGTGGGTACTTAAATGAAAGCTCTTGATGAGCGTAACATCGGGATGAGCTTATATATTAGAAAACGTCAATAGTTAAGAATGTACAGTGTAATTTAACAGATATCTTGTAAATTATTGACATTTTTAAAGGTATAAGCTTACCCCGACATTAGACTCATCGAGACCTTTCATTTGAGTATCCACATCAATTTTTCATATATTTTATATATGTATATATGAAAAATATATCAAAAATGCATGTGGGTACTCAAATGAAAACTCTTGATGAGTGTAACATCGGAATGAGCTTATTATATCTTCAAAAACGTCAATAATTAAAAACAGTACAGTGCAATTTAATATAATAAAGAAACTACCTTCTATCTCGTGAACTATTAATATTTTTAAAGATATAAGCTCACCCTGACATTACACTCATCGAGACCTTTCATTTGAGTACCCACATCAATTTTTCATATATTTTATATATTTATATATATTATATATATATGTATATATGAAGTATATATCAAAAATGCATGTGGGTACTCAAATGAAAGCTCTTGATGAGTGTAATATCGGGATGAGCTTATATCTTTAAAAACATCAATATTTAAGATAGTACAGTGCAATTTAACAAAAGTCATTATTATGTATTTATAGTTCACAAGTCACGGCAGTCACATAGTGACTGCAAGTTTACTAGTTATTATTATATAAGATTTTTCCTAAATAAAAAATCACGATCATAATAATGGAAAAAATATTCAATTCTAAAAATAATAATATTCCAGGAGGAATAGCAGCAGCAACAGCAGGTGCGGTTTTTTATGGCAATAGTCTCTTTGGCCTTGGTTTATTCATGTGGTTATCTCCACGATGGATTAGCCTTCAACAACAGTGGAAATCTATGGAGTTACAACTAGATAGGTTTTATCTCAATTTATTTTAATATAATCAGATTAACTAGTCGAGTAGAATATATAATAATTGTTTTCGTAACTGACTTTTTATAAAACTCACGTACTTATATTTTATCCTGATTCTACAAATAATTCATGAAAGTTTCAAGTAACATGTCATAGCACAAATAGTTCTCAGTAATTTAGATATAATAATAGTTCGTGATAAATTATAGGTGTAAACAATCGCGACCGCGGCTTCGCTGGAAATTCCGCGCGATAGCAATTACAATCATGACTCTAGCTCTTACTGAACATGTATTGAGTATCCTGGTGAATTTACCCGATAATAAAGAAGCGGAGAGCTTAAATAATACTTGGAAAGATTCACTGAGAATTTACAGCCAAAAATCTCATGCATTTATTCTCAGCAGCTGTGAGTAATAAAAAAAATGATAAATAGAGTTACTGATAAATAAATAATTAGTTTTTTTTTTTTTTTTTTTCAGTAAACTATAATGTCGCATTAGGAATATTTTTATTCACAATCAGCAAAATCGCGACGTTCACGTGGAATTTCACAGATGTTTTTGTTATGCTGGTGTCAACAGGCCTCGCTGAAAGATACAAGAGTTTAAATAAATATTTGTTGAAGACTTCGTCGATTAAAAATTCAACTATCGATTGGGGAGAATTTAGAGAGAATTATGCTACTTTGAGTAGTTTAGTTAAACGAACTGATAGCGACATGTCACCTGTTATTTTGTTATCATTCGTTAATAATTTATACTTTATATGCCTCCAATTGCTTAACGGTCTATCGTAAGGCTCAAAAATTTCATTTTTTCACACCGATTTATATAAGGAAGATAGCCACTGTGAAATTTAAAAAAAAAAAATTTTTTTTTTTTATTAAATCAAAGTTTATACATTCAAAAATATGTATCTAGAATTTTATATGAAAATTCTGAATATTTTTTTAGTTATAGTCATTTTTTTTCCGTACTAGTTTATTCAGGCGGAGATTTTGAAAATTTTGATTTTTAAGATTTTTTAGGGATGAAAATTAATGACATTAAAGTTAGCAGTCACTAGAGAATTTTTTAATTTTTTTTAACAAAAAAATTTGTTCCAAAAAATTATTTAAAAAAATTGCATTTTTTATTTTTTAAAATTTCTACATGTCAATTTTTTTTTGCCATAATTTATTTGTAAAAGAAAATTCTAAAAATTATTAAATATCTGCTCAATTTATCATCATTGAAAATTAATTTAGTATTATTTAATAATTTTAAGATTTTTTTTAACAAATAAATTATAGCAAAAAAAATTGACATGTAGAAATTTTAAAAAATAAAAAATGCAATCTTTTAAAAGTAATTTTTTGGAAAAAATCTATTTGTTAAAAAAAATTAAAAAATGGTTGTGACTGCTAACTTTAATGTAATTTTTTAGGGCTGTTGGAATCCAAAAAAATGAGAAAAAAAAAACGAAAAAATTTTTAATATGTCGCCATTTTTTTTTGAATCTAAATTTTCAAAATCCCCTACGTGGAACGATAACCATATGTTTGGTTTTTTTGTTTTAGATAATCCGTTTTTGAATTAGAGAACTTACCGTGGTGGGGGAAATTTTTTTTAGTGCTCCACAAAAATGCTTATAATTTTGTAGCAACATGATATTTATTAATCAAAATTTAGGAGAATTATCTTTAATGTATACTTTATAAAACAAAAAAACCCGATCCCCAAATTCCTTTATTATCCCAGTCGAAAAAATTCCCTATTTTTTCGATCCTCACACTGGCTATCCCCCTTAAAAAAAATGACACTGTTAGCAGACGTCTAAAAATTTTTGATTTTTTTTTTTTTTATTTAAATTACAACTAAAAAGATATTTCTAAAAAATTGCACTTATAGTTTTTCAAGTTTTTTACATGTGGAATTTTTTTTTAATTTTTTCAATAAAAAATTCCTAAAAATTTGGAAATGTCAGCTAACTTAATTTTCATATAACACTAAAGTTAGCCGACATTTTTAATTTTTTAATTTTTTTTCATTTATTAAACTATAACTAAAAATTGCACTTATAGTTTTTCAAGTTTTTTACAAATGCAAATTTTTCTTTATTTTTTTGTAATAATTTTCCAATTAAAAAAAATTCTAATAATTTTTAGATGTCGGCTAACTTATTTTTCATCATTTTCATTAAAAAAATAATAAATAAATAAAAATATTTCTTCAACAGGACCGAAAATATGAGCATGTTAAATACAGTGTATTTTTTTTTCTCTTTTGCATTTTTACTATCCAGAACAATTGCTGTAACTTTATTTACAGCCAGGATCAATGATCAAAGTAAAATTGCTCTACCAATACTTTACAATTCTACTGCGGTGAATTATACTGTTGAGGTATGACCTATTTTTAATGTGTACTTTCCTAACATCAGTTATTAGATTTGTAAACAAATATTTTATTATGGATTTTTTATCCAGATGCAGCGGCTTCAGTTTCAATTAACAACTGATGAAGTGGCATTAACTGGATTGAAGTTTTTTTATATTACAAGAAATTTTATGCTTGCAGTAAGTTAATTACTTAAATTAATTTATTTAATTTAATATAAATAATTAAATTTCTTATGATTTAGGTCGCTGGAGCAATCGTTACTTATGAAGTTGTATTGCTGCAATTTAATGTAGCAATGAAGAAATAAAAATAATAAAATAACATGTATTAATATAATTAAAAAAGTAATGAACAACGTGATTAAAAAAATTAATCAAATAAAAAACCTTTTATTTAATTAATACAACATCGCATGTTTTAATTATTTATTAATTATATAAATTTTACATTTTTATATTAACTTTGAGAATATTATTGTATGATAATAAATTATTTTTTAAAGTAATATTTCACTGAAAATTAAAAATTTTGTTGGTAATATTTAATGATGCGTTGAAAAAAATATTTTAAAAATAAAACTTCTTTTTAATGATGCGCAAGAAACCCAAATACCTTTGAATAGCTGATTAATTATTTTCCTTTAATAACTGAAAAAATATTATTTAAAGAAAGTAATGATTATAGTATAAGATTTTATTATCACAAGTGCATTAATTGATTAAATTTGCCATAAAAATATAGGAGCATTGCGGTACTACTTCACCTCGCATACATTCGTCATATTTAAGGGGCTCGTTTGTTGAACATTGTTAAACTGTACCAGTACCAGCTCATACGTGACAATGGTGCCGGCAACCTAAAATTGTAATGATATACAAATAATTATTGATAATTATGGATGAAAATTAAGTTAGCCGACATCTAAAAATTCTTTTTTAATTAAAAAAAAATAAAAAAAAATTTATTTTGTAAAAAACTTGAAAAACTATGAGAGCAATTTTTTAAAAATATTTTTTAGTTCTAATTTAATGACATTCAAATTAGCAGTCACTTAATTATTTTTTAGTTTTTTTTTTTAAATAAATTTGTTCCGAAAAATTATTTAAAAAAAATAGAATTTTTAATTTTTTTTAATTTTTACATGTCAATTTTTCTTTATAATTTTTTTTTGCCATAATTTACTTGTCAAAAAAATTTTTAAAATTATCAAATATCTACTAAATTAATTTTCATGTTATTACGACATTAAAGTTAGCAGTCACTTGATTAAAGTTTTTTTTTCAACAAATAAATTTGTTCCGAAAAATTATTTTTAAGAAATTGCATTTTTTATTTTTTAAAATTTCTACATCAATTTTTTTTTTATAATTTTTTTTTGCCATAATTTACTTGTGAAAAAAATTTTTTAAATTATCAAATATCTGCTAAATTAATTTTTATAATGTTATTGTAATATGTATCAATTAATTATTAAAAATAAAGAAGAAATACTTACTGTAAGTACGAAGCTTCTGGTGATGGAAAAAAATTTCATACCTGTGAGACCAATATTATCTGTAGTTACTTGGGTCAAAAATCTTACTACCTAAAATAAAAAAATATAATATTATTTTTATTAATTTTTTTTATAAATTATTATTGATTATACTTCTGTAGAATAACTTGATGCGTGAACGCCGTATAAAATAGGAGCCGGTAATAAAGATTCATCATGAACAGAGGCTGCTGTAAGTGACACTGCGGTTGTTCTGCCAAGAAGAAATCCAAAGGAGTAACACAAATAAATAGTTCTCATCAAACTTGTCATGCGGCTGAAATATCAAAATTATTTTTTAATAATTGATTTATTTTTATTTAAATTAGGTTTATTATTTATTTGGTATTTACTCGAATGAATACATCAATTGAAGACAAATAAAGTAAAGATCGGTGCCGAAGGAAAGAAGTACAATATCCGCGACATAAGAATCTACTTGTCGGGTAAGATTAGCTAGACTATTGTAATCAGATCTAGCTTCTGCCCACCACCACTCAGGCATTGTCTAATAAAAATAAAAATTTATTTAGTAGATATTTGATGATTAAAAATAATTTTTTTAACGAATAAATTATAGCAAAAAAATAAAATGATATTTAGAAATTTTAAAAAATTAAAAATACAATTTTTTTAAAACAATTTTTCAAGACAAATTTATTTGTTAAATAAAATTAAAAAATTGTCAAGAAACTGCTAACTTTATGAAGATTAATTTTAGCAGATATTCGATCAATAAAAAAAAAATTTTTTAACAAATAAATTATAGCAAAAAAAATTGACATGTAGAAATTTTAAAAAATTATAAATGCAATTTTTTTAAAATAATTTTTCGGAAAAAGTTTTTTTGTTAAATAAAATTAAAAAATGATCAAGTAACTGCTAACTTTATGAAAATTAATTCAGCAGATATTTGATAATTAAAAAAAATTTTTTTAACAAATAAATTATAGCAAAATATTAGAAAAAAAATTGACATGTAGAAATTTTAAATAATTAAAAATGCAATTTTTTAAAATAATTTTTTGGAAAAAGTTTTCTTGTTAAATAAAATTAAAAAAATGTTAAATAATTGTTAAGTGTCATATAATAAAATAAAATTTTCTGTATTTCTTCATTGTTTATGATTATGTGATTGAAATTTTACCTTATTTTTAACATTATTGAGACGTTCGTTCAGCTGATGAAAATGATGAGTTAATGCCGTGCACATTAAAATAAGAAACAAGTCCATGAAATTCCATGAAAAAGTTGTTAGGATCTGGGTAAACTGGACGACAATTCCTTTCCACAGTGCGTAAGGTATTCTCGTAAACACTTGAGGAAATTGAGTGCTGAAGTAAACAGCCGTGACGTCAGTATTGCCGCGAAGAGCTGCACATTCGCGGGCGCTGATATATCCTGATGCGAGTGATAGAGCATGTTCACCTGTCAATTTTTTATGATACTAAAATTAGCAGATACTTCAAAATTTTATTTTTCTTTAAAAATAAACTAGGCCTAGAAAATTATTTTAAAAAAAATTGAATTTATATATTTTTTTAGAGTTTCTAAGTATGACATTTTTTAAATAAATTTTTCTTGCCATAATTTATTTGTAAAAAAAAATTTAAAAATTATTACATGTTTTTCAATTTCAGAATCATCAATTTTGGTACTGGTTAGATGAGCTGATTATATTTATTTTATAAGAGAAGAAAAAGTAATTACTCACAAAATGCAAGCGTGATTATTATTACTGTAACTATTTTAAATCTTTTTATCAAAGAATATTTGGGTGGTTGACGATACCGGACTTTTATTTCCTGTTCTACTTTTTCCCACGAGGCGGCAAATTCTGGCCATTTTCTTGCCAGTTTCAAGAATATTATATTTGTTAAACAAGATGATACCGAAAATACCAGAGTTGCTGTAAAAAAAAAAACAATGTAAGTTGACACTAAAATTAACAGACAGAAATTTTTTATGACCTTATTAAAGTTAGCAGTCACTTGATAATTTTTTTAACAAACAAATTTTTTCCGAAAAATAATTTTAAAAAAAGTTGCATTTTTAATTTTTTAAAATTTCTGTCAATTTTTTTTTCATTTTTTTGCCGAAATTTATTCATTAAAAAAAATGATTAAAATTTAATAAATATCTGCTAAATAAATTTTTTTTAGAATAAAATCGTTATGAAAAAAATTTAATCAAAAATTCCAAATTTGAAAAAATTATTAATGAAAATTTTTAACATCTGTCAGATAACTTTAGTAGAATATTCAATGATTTATTATAAAATTAGGAACAAAAATTCTATACATTTGTTATTAAATAATATAACTTAAATTAGCCGACGTTTTTAATTTTTTGATTTTTCTTCAATAATTAAATTAGAAGAAAAAAATATTTTTAAAAAATTGCACTTAAAGTTTTTCAAGTTTTTTACAAATGAAATTTTTTTTTTTGTAATAATTTTTTCAATAAAAAAAAATTCTAAAAATTTTTAGATGTCGACTAACTTAATTTTCATTATTAATTAATTATTAAAACTTACTCATTTTGGCAGTATGAAATTTTGTTGAAATGATGCGAATAAAACTGCATATTGTCATACTCATCGATATAAAAAGTGCCAATAGACAATACAAAATTTTAAGACTTCTCCAAGTGAATCTAAAAATAATAAAATTGAATAAATAAAAAATTTTATATAAAACATAAATTAACATAACAATTAGATTGTAATAAAAAAAAATTTATCAAAAAAATTAGTAATCCAGAAATTTGAAAAAAATAAAAGTAAAAATTATTAAAAAATATTTTTTTTTTAATTTATTTGTAATAAAAATAAAAAAAAAGCCATTCGACAGCCGAAATGGAAGTAGATTTTATAATAAATAGAAAAAAAAACTAATAGGATTGTATACAAAACAAAAATTCATTGAGAATAAGGATAAAAATATGAATAGTTTTTTATGAGATGTATTGGACAAATCAATCGAAAAAACGACTGCAAGAGTAAAATTTTATTGAAAACCTACAGACGAATAGGTTATTTTAAGTTGAGGAAAATGAAATGATATGAAAATTGAAGCTCGTTTAATGGAGTTTAATATGCAATATACAAAAATTCGATAAATTATTTCATTCAAAAGTTATGCGCGGAAGAATCTGTCAAAAAATGAAATTTTATGATTTTAAAAATTTTGAAACCCTGTAATTTCCGAATTACTTGACCGATTAAGCTTATCTTTGTACTTGGCATTGGTATTCGTCTGAAAATTAAGTGTGTTGAGTTTGGAAAAGATCCATTATGAATTAGAGACGCTATCGTCCGGATAAGCCACGTTATATCGTATATATATATATATATATTTATTTATTTATTTATTTAATAAACAAACCCAACAGCCTAGGCCATTAACAGGGTTAATAGTACAGTAGTTAGTATACAAAGATAGTTTTTGATGTATGACAAGATGACTTATAACTAGCAGAGTGATTTCACATATAAACTTTTGAAATACTAAAATACTATATATATCGTATATATATATATACATATATAAACTTTTGAACTAATGGTGTTTTCTGAATCAGCTTGACGAACTGAGTCAGAAAATAGCAAAATTTTTAAAAAGTTGCGTCATGAGGACAAATGCAATAGTTAAATTTCTATGAGATCTATTAAAAAATATATGTTTGCTGATTTCAGTATCAAAATTTGAATTATTAAATATATGACTTACGTGAGACCAGAAGTATCAGGTGCTCGAATTCCATTGACTGGAAAAAGGCCAAAACACTGAGCCAGAGTAATAACAGGCCTTAGAGCAACATGAAGACAATCTGAATTTCTCATTTTTCCTGATTCTGATAAACACAATAAATAAATTCTTTTTTAACCCGTTCCTGCCTTTACGGTCATTTTTTTGCTAGTATAAATCTAATTCAAGTGGATGGTAATATTCCATCTTCACTAACAATTTGGGACAGATCGTCCCTGGAGAATGACCCGGTAGCTTAATGGTAAAAGCATCCTGACATGTAATCGGGGAGATCCAGGTTCGATTCCTGGCTTGGTTAATTTTTCATGGACTTTTTCAAAAGTTGCTCTTCATTCTCAGTGGCTTTCCATCGTTAATATTTAAAAATTGAGTCGAACAGATACTAGCATTCACGAGCTAACACTAGTGTTCAAGTTCGATGATTATCCATCGACCTAACGCTCTAGGGACGATCTGTCCCAAATTGTTAGTGAAGATGGAATATTACCATCCACTTGAATTAGATTTATACTAGCAGAAAAAAATGACCGTAAAGGCAGGAACGGGTTAAAAAAGAATTATATTATCACGGTCGGAAAAATTAGTAGAAGTTACAATAAATAAACACAATTAAAAATTATAAAAAATAATATGTAATAAAACTCACTAACTTTTTTTTGGTAAATTCCAGGTATCGAATGTGGGTTCAGATGGCTGGCCTCTGGAATAAAAGACCGAGTATAACTGATAAAAAATATTGTGTTATTTACATCTCTAACAACTGTCCAGCAACTATTTACTCAATCGAGTAATTCGTTATTCTAGAGCACCACCAAGCAGAAGCTAAGTGACAATAGTAAACGAGAATTTAACGATTGTCAGTTTAGATGATTGACAAAAGTATATAGAGAAGGAAAATTTATTTTAATTAATATTATACACATCTAAAAAAAGTATTAATAAAAAATTACTCACTTTTGTTTTATTTCAGCGACAACCAGAGCAAGCTGTCCAGATTTATCAGCCGGACGTATCATGGAAAAATTTTTAGAGCAAATCAATCAGAGGAATAAAAAAGTGGAGAGAAACTTGAAACGCGGGTTTTAAATAATGTCGCGGAGGATCCTGCCGGACGATTAATCCTTCCGACAACCCTTCGCTTAGTCAGTGGGTAAACTCGCATGTCAGTGAAAATAAATATGTACAGTATTTGTCCAACATTGCAGGCGATTGCCGCACTCGATGTGATATATCAACTGTTATAATTTTCTCTTACACGTGAGGTGTACTTAACTGAATTGTTAAACGGAATAGATGGTCATGTCTGATGTTTAACTCAAACTATTTGCTATCATTTAAGCGCATGATGGTTGATAACTTATAATATTATTCTTATCACAGTAATTGGTATTTTTTTTTCTAATTATTTCAAGTCAGGATTGACAATGTTAAGTGCATCTTTATATATGTTAGACATGAATAACTGTGTCGAACACAAACAAGTAATTTCATTATATGAAACGTGCATTGAATGACATGCTGGCGAGAGAATCTAATAACTTTGATAACAGCATTCCCTTGAACGCAAAGTTCCCACAGGAACGATGGATATAACAATTGCACTGTCACTAGAGTTTACATTTTTTTTTTTTTTTTTTTTTTTTTTTTTTTTTTTTTATAGGACATGATCATGAGAAATGCTTACAGAATATATGTTACACTCTATTATTTAAATATAGTTTTATACCACGGAAAAAAGTAAGCTGTAATAAATAATATTCAATTTATATGAAAATTAAGTTAGCCGACATTGAAAAATTTTTAGAATTTTTTTTTATTGAAAAAATTATTACAAAAAAATTTTTTACTTGTGAAAAACTTCAAAAACTGTAAGTGCAATTTTTTAAAAATATTTTTTTGTTTTAATTTAATTATTAAAAAAAAATTAAAAACTTCGGTTAACTTTAGTATTATTCGATTTATATGAAGCGGAAGTTAGCTAAAAACTGTCAATTTTTTGGATTTTTACAACAAATAAATTACTATTACAAAAAACATTTTAAAAAAAGGCAACAATAAATTTTTCTGGCATCTACAAGTGGAATTTTTTAGAAAAGTATTATTTTAATAATTTATTTGTTTAAAAAAATCCTAAAAATCATCAAATAGCTGACCTGTATTATTGATTTATAATAAGTAATTATCAACTGGAAAAAATTACCATTTCATACAGTAAAATCGTGATTTTAATTATAATAAATTTAGCAGATATTTAATAATTTTTAGATTTTTTTTTTTAAATAAATTATGGCAAAAAAAAAATTGACATGTAGAAATTTACAAAAATAAAAAATGCAATTTTTTAAAAGTAACTTTTTTGACCAAATTTATTTGTTAAAAAAAACTAAAAAATTCTCTAGTGACTGCTAACTTTAATGTCATGTGATTTTAACAATCACTTTATAATATTTATCATTTAAATGCTACAATTTATTATTTACATGAAAGAAAATACTATTTCAAACAGTAATATTCGCTATGTGAAACTCGAAAGTGTTAAAATACAATAATTAAGAATTTTGACTTTGATATTTATCATTTCGTACCTAAAAAATTATCGTATATGTAAAAAATATAAAGTACAGTTACAAAATTTTCAATATAAGCAACGTCAATATTTACAAAGTACAAATGGTAAATTTTAAACGCAACGCTAAAAATCAAGCTATAATTATTGATTTGCTTGGACTGGTTAAATATATATTTTAAGAGTAGAATTTTAATTGTTTCAAATGGTAAATTCTCTGAGTGAGAGACTTTTCCTTTCTCTTCATAATATAGAACTATATATTCACTGATAAAAAAATTAACTTGACTCAAGAGTCAAAATTTTGAGCCAAGAATACCATTTTTAAGAAAACAATTTTCTTGAGTCAAGAGAATAATTAATAATAAATTCTAATGAATAATAATAATAAATTCTTGAGACAAGAAAAATTTACTTAAATCAAGAATAATTTCTTGACTCAAGAATCTATTTTCTTGACTTAAGAAAATCATTTTCTTTAAAATAGTATTTTTGGTTCAAGATTTTGGCTCTTGAGTCGTTGATTTTTTTATCAGTATTGAAACGGCAATTTTTACTGTTTGAAACTGTAATTTTTTTAGATGAGAGAGTCGTTATTCACTATAGTGACAGCTACTAACCACATTTTCGATATTAAATTATAAACTGTGGCTTTTACACTTTCATTATTAAGTTTTGTAATAATTATAATTACATTTGGGCCACCGCGATGTCCGCTGTATGAAATTATAAAAATAAACCGGAATCTGAGAGAATTTTACAGTTTACTTTTTTCCGTATAAACATTTTTATTAATAAAAATTCTTTATATGAAAAAATGTTCTTTATTGATAGATACATTTAACTACATTCAAGTAAGTCCTTTGTTTATAAAAAATTTGGACGTGCCTTGAAAGTCACCACGAAGACAAATTTTCATTTCAAGAGGCAAAGAGAGCGGTTAATTTACACAAAAAATAGTTACATAAACAAACATGTTAATTAATTCATATTACATTTTCACTTTTTCATTTGACTAGAGTTATGAAATAATAAATTATAATTAAAAATATATAATAAAATGTTAATACATAATTTTGATGAAGCTGTGTTTTACATAATCATTATTATAACTTTAATTATTATTTAATATCATGGTTGATCTCTCGTTTGTTTCGGTGAAATAACGTGGAATTTATAGTGAGAACTTTTGTCGTTAACGATCGATAGGTAAAAATAGTTTTCACTCAATGCGGGTCCTTGTCTATAAGTATCATATCGAGTCTTGACAATTCTCAAGAGTTTTAGTTTAATAAGTTATAAATTTGAAAAAATAAATAAATAAAACATAATTACAGATATATAGATGATTTAAAATAAATATTTTTTTTTTTTTTTTTTTAAAGAATTATAATCATAATTGTGCGATACTGACTGGTAGTGAGTTATAGGCCACAGCTTCGTTTAATATTAATACATATGCAATTATTAATCAATATGCATTATAATAATTCTAGAGAGAAAAAATAATTTATTATTTAAATAAAATGAGTACCTAATCGGATACTAAATTTAAATATTTATAAAGTTTATGGACTAGTCAATTATATTGCAAATCCCGCTTCAACTTACACACACACGCAATATAGATAACATTAAATAAATTTATCAGTAAACTCCACGAGCCTTATAGCCGTAAGTAATTATCAGAGGTACAAAATCTGCGATCGGTGTAATAAGATACAAAAAAAAAATAATTTTTAAAATTAATGCTAAGGGGACCCGGTGGTCTAGTGGTCTAAAATTCAAGCTATTTTAAAAAATCTTATTTCTATGAGAAGGTAATGACTAATACTTTCAAATTTTTTTACACTTATTCTCTTACTTATCAACTACACAAAAATAAAAATAAAAAAAAAAGAAATTTTTTTTTTTAATTAGAAAAAAAAAGGGAATGGGGGTAGATTGATCTCTTCCTCTGATCTGAAATTAAAAAATATGACAGATTTTTAATTAGTACAAGTATCCCAGATTATACTCAGTGATATCTATAGTGAAAAAAATTTCAGATTGTAGCTAAAAAAATCCAGATTATACTGCGTAATATCTGGATTATACTCATTGTAATCTGGATTATACTCATTGTAATCTGGATTATACTCATTGTAATCTGGATTATACTAGCTACTATCTAAAAATTTTTTTCACTTAGTATAATCTGAGATGATATCCAGTGTCATCTTGTTTTTTCCGTGTAGTTATCGTCGGAACTAGAATGAAAAAAAAAAAATTAAAAATATTTGACAAAATAACGCGTAGTTAAAAGTAAAAATCTGAAATTCGTTTTCAAAAAATACTTTTAACTACACGCCATTTTGTCAAATATATTTTTTTTTTTTTTTCATTCTAGTTCCGACGATAACTATACTTATACTAATTAAAAATCAGTCATTTTTTTTCATTTCAGATCAAAGGGAGAGATCAATCTACCTCCACCAGTCAGGTCCATTTTTTTTTAGAGGGAGACTTCAGCGCCATTTTTCTAATTAAAAAAAAATTTTTTTTTGTTTTGATTTTCATTTTCGTGTAGTTGATAAGTAATATAATAAGTGTAAAAAAATTTGAAAGCATTAGTCATTCCCTTTTTTAAAATAGCTTAAATTTTAGGCCGCTAGACTACCAGGTCCCCTTAAGGTGAAATACTAATCCCATTTACGAATTCAAATTCATGCACTCAAGTACTTTTGTATTATTTAAAAATAATTCATCAAATATCACACAATTTTAATGCCGTTCCACGGCAATTAATGTACATATTTATATATATATGACTGTATATGTATACATAAATTTGAAAAATTTTTTTAATCTACAGTAATCAAGATCTGCGCTGGTTCAAGTCTTTTAAGATAAATTATTCTTGATGACAATTTATTAATTAACAGTCTCAGTTTGTGAGTATGATTCTGGTTGTTATTGATAACGCTTTAATTACATCACCGTTATCAGAATCAGTTAATATATTTACTTTTTAGCTGTTACTTAATTGATCCTTCAGTTTTGTCGGAAATATGTACGTCAAGACAAAATATCTTGGGAAATAATTATCATAAGAATTAAATTTTGTCTTACGTCAACCCTTCTGTTGTTGAGAGGTCGACGGGCCACTTTGATCCATACCACTCGTACTAGCTTGATCTAAAAATAATGAATCATTTATTAATTTCATTATATATAACAACACTTTATTGATCTATTTTTTTGACATACTTTCAACTTAAAGTTTCTCAATTAAATATACTATCTAAAAAAGTGACTTATCAATTAAACTAATTTAGATTTTGTTTGTAACTTTACAGTAAATAATTAGATTTTTTTTTGTTCATCTTATTTGAAACTCCGTTAACTTATTATTATTATATAATTAAATTTCGTTCCTCCAACAAAGTTACTTAGTGAAGCGAGCGCTTAGTCAAGTTACTAAATAGTAACGATCGATATAAATATGATAAAATTACGTCAGGTCACGAGTTTAATTATATTCTTTGCATTACAGTATAATTTTTTTATTTCATTATAAAAATCAATTTTTATTCGTACTCGTTTTAAATATCGAGTTTTTATAATTAAATATTATAGTTAAATCAATATTACTAAAGTGAATTTTTTTTTGTCTATACATATTATCTCGAAGGTGATCGATAAAAATATTTCTTAAAAATTTTTCCATCATTGATCTTGTTTCAATTTACACACCAATTTAAATTGTCATACGTTTTGTACTGTTTCCATTAATTGGGTCAATTATTTTTGGTTGAAGTAATACCTTTATTGTTTCACGAGCAAAGTTAATTGGAATAAAAATTAAAAATAAAAAAACTAGCTTTTTTATTATCAATTATCTCGTACTAAGTTTTTTGTGCTCATAAAATAAATAAAATAAAGCATCAATGAGATTTTGAACTAACCCGATAATAAAATAAAATTATAATCTTCCGTAGTTGACAATAATTTATTTCGTATAAATTATTTTTAAAAAATCTGAAAATAAAAAAAAAAACTAGCAACCTTGCAGTCACTATGCAACTGGCGAAAATTGTGAATTATAAATAAATAAAATTTTGCTTTATTAAATAATGAATTTTGTTAAATTGCGCTGTACTTTCTTAAATATTGATGTTTTTAAAAATATAAGCTCATCCTGATATTATACTCATCAAGAGCTTTCATTTGAGTACCCACATGCATTTTGATATATTTTTCATATATATATATATATATATATATATATATATATATATATATATATATATATATATATATATATATATATATATGAAAAATTGATGTGGGTACTCAAATGAAAGGTCTCGATGAGTGTAATGTCAAGATGAGCTTATATCTTTAAAAATGTCAATAGTTCGCAAGATACAAGGTAATTCCTTAATTATGTTAAATTGCACTGTACTTTCTTAACTATTGACGTTTTTAAAGATATAAGCTCAACTCGATGTTACACTCATCAAGAGCTTTCATTTGAATACCCACATGAATTTTGATATATTTTTCATATATACATATATATAATATATATAAATATATGAAAAATTGATGTGGATACTCAAATGAAAGGTCTCGATGAGTGTAATGTCAAGATGAGCTTATATCTTGAAAAATATCAATAGTTCACAAGATATAAAGTCATTTCTTAATTATGTATCTAGAAATAGAGCATTTTCGAATGCAGCCTAAATACTTATCATCATAAATTGACTATACATATTTATCATATAAATACACTGGCCACAAAATTTCGCTTATTCTCTTAATAATATAGATAATATTAAAATTTATAAAAACTGATTATCAAAATAATTTAACGATAAATAAAAAAAAATTGTAAAGAATATTTAAGAAAATTTCTTTTAAAATTCTAAATAAATTTTTAATTAATAAATGCTGATTAATTACTATTCTATCTTGAAGATAGTTTTTAGTTGAAAAGTCACTTTATCTAATGACATTAATATTGATAGAAAAAAGTCAATAGTACCTGATTTAGTGGTGAGAGCCTCGAGACGTGAGGGTAAATCAGCCGTCCCTGTCTCAGCATGTTGACCCAAGATATCAGGCATGGCATTTCGCCTCCCCGTCCTCCCGGTTGAAAGAAATTCCTTAGTACCTTCCCCATTGGAAACACTCCCCGGCGTCACAGCACCCTCAGCATCTCCACCGCCTCCGCCAGCTTCGCTCTCAGCGTCTGACTCCGTATGCTTCTGCGACAGCATTTTCAACACTGAAACAACATTCGGATTTTTGTTACGCTTTTACAACAATACAATTTAATAATAGAGAATAAAATATAATAGAACAGAATAGAACAGAATAAAACATAACATAATTCAACTCATGATACATCGGCATGACGCTTTTGTACTCTCAATAGACACGTGTACTTTTGCCACACACGTTCGATGGAGTTTATGTGTCATAGACGTTTGTAAAGTTATTGAGCCAAGAATAATTGGTTTTTTTTTTATTTTATTTTTTATTCAATATTATTATATTATAATATTACCATCACTATTGTCAGTGTGCTCCATTTAGCATTAAAATATTTCCATCAATTAAACAAAATGTCACGATAAAATAAAAAATAACTACTGAATTTTGAATAAAAAATACGTAATTTAATAAATCAACGTAAAGTGAAAAGAAAATCAATCATTGACAAAACTTTATCTGCTGCGTAAAAAAGCGCTGGGAATTGATTACTGACAAATCTTTTCCATTTTATAGTTTGCGTGAAAAAAAATGTCCACACAAATTTTTAATAATAAATTCCAATTTAAAAATTTATTTTTAGTTAAGGCGTAACACCACTGTCAGAGGTGATTTTCGGGAATTTTTTTGACAGGCAAAATAAAGAAATTTGGGAATCGAATTTTTTTATTTTATTTATGGTACATTAAAGATTATGACCCTAAATTTTTATTAAAAAATATTTAGTTATTATAAAGTTATTAACAATCTCGTAGTGCACTAGAAAAAATTTCCCCCTTCATGGTTGGTTCGATAACTCAAAAACGGATCATCTGAAAATAAAAATCCAAATTGCTTTTTAATCAGTAAGGATGTAATTATCGTTACACGTACGGAATTTGAAAAATTTTTCTAGTCGGGTTAAAACCAAGGATAGTAAAAATAATGAGAAAATTTATGAAAATTAAGTTGGCGGACATCTAAAAATTAAAAAAATTTTTTTTATTGAAACGGAATTTTGAAAATTTTAATTTTTAAAAAAATGGCGACTGATTGAAAATTTTCTATAATACTAAAGTTAGCTGACGTTTTTAATTGTTTTTTATTTAATAAATTGGAACTAAAAATATTTTTTAAAAATTGCACTTATAATTTTCAAAGTTTTTTTATGAATGAAATTTTTTTTTTACTTTTTCTTTACAATTTTTTCAATAAAAAAATTTTTTTTAATTTTTAGATATCCGCTAACTTAATTTTCATAAATTTTCTCATTATTTTTACTGTTTTTTTTTTTTGTTTTAACCCGACTAAAAATATCTTTAAAATAAAAATTTTTTAAATTCTGTACGTGCGACGATAACTACATCCTTACTGATTAAAAAGCAATTTGAGTTTTTATTTTCAGATGATCCGTTTTTGAGTTATCGAACCAATCATGAAGAGGAAAATTTTTCCTAGTGCTCTACGAGATTGTTAATAACTTTTTAATAAAAATTTAGGATAATAATCTTTAATGTACCCTAAATAAAATTAAAAAAATCCGATCCCCAAATTCCTTTATTTTCCCTGTCGAAAAAATTCGCCTCTTTTTTTTTATCGTCACAGTGGTGTTCCCCCTTAATTTAAAATTTTAAAAATAAATTATTCATAAGCCAGAATTTGTGATCAAAATGTCCAGCATACATTTATGTCAGATTAAATTATGGATCACACACGCATCCAATTACTCCGGGCTCTGTACAATTTGTTAGATTACCAAAATTGCATGTTATTTTATTATAGCTATTGACGTGCAATAAAATAAGTAAAAGACTACTATCGTTAATCTATCTATTTGTCTAAGTAAATAAATAAATAAATAAAATAGTAAAATGTTATAGAAGAGAGCATTAAAAGTGCGGGTTAATGCGTAAAAGGGCAAGTTTGTCACGTATAAGTAAAAGCCTTGATTCGTTTAGATTACTTAAAAAATATTTTTTTGTTTGTTGTTTCTTTTCTTCTACCTTTGGCAGCACGAATAAGTTGTTTTCTCCGAGCGCATTTCTTCTTCTTGGAGTTTAATTTCTTGAGTTTCAGGGCTCGGTCACCATCGTGTGACTCTTTATTCTGCTTCACCTGAGTTTTATTTTCAAATTTAACTAATTTCTCTCTAGCCATTATTATCAAGACCACAAATATTAATATAAATATAAATGTCTATTTAATTTTTTTATTTTTTTTTCTTATTACGGTGTGTGAAAGTAAAACCCTTTGAGCACGTTCCAGACACTTGGACTATTTTTAGAGGGTCAGGTAGTTCACAAAGCCCTCTTTGTTTTATCAACCTGTCATATCATTAATTGTGCATGCTAGCTTTTTTTATCAACTTTGTTTTTAAGATTTTAAGTATATAAATAAATTAATCTACGCAGTAAAAACTGTAGAATTTTTATAGACTAGTAAAAAAAAATTAAAAGATAGTTTTTACAAATTCAAAAAAATTCAATGTCAAACTTTTATTAGACAGTTATGTCTAATAATATCAGACATTAATATAACTGCCAACAATAATTTTAGAGTAAATGATACTGAAATAACTAACATCCAAAAATTTTTATAACACTGACAGACATGAGAAATTTTTTTAGAATTTTATAAAAATTAAATTGTTATGAATAAAATTAAAAAAAAAAATTCCACTTGTAAAAATTAAAAAAAATTATCAGTGAAAATTTTTAGAAACCCTTTTAATATTGTAATTGCTTTGTTATAAGAGTTTAAAAAAATTGACAATAAATTTTTTACAAAAATAAAATGAATGTAATACTTTAAAAAAATTTTAAGGTTTAAATAAATTATAAAAATTATCTAGTTGTCAAAAAAATTATACAAATATTTTTTCTTCTATTTAAGTCATTTGTTTGTTACTTTTAATATCATTTATTTTAACTAGTAATGAAATTTAAGTTAGCCGACATCTAAAATATTTTTTTGTTCTAATTTAATTATTTAAAAAAAATTAAAAATTTCGGCTAACTTTAGTATTATTTAGTACTATTTTTAATTGAATTGTAATTTAATTAAATATATTTTTAAATCATGAAAATAAAGTTAGCCGACTTTAAAAAATTTTTAGAAATTTTTTTATTGAAGAAATTTCAATTAAACAATTTAAAAAAAATTTCACATGTAAAAAACTTGAAAAACTATTAGTACAATTTTCAATAAATATTTTTTTATTGAAAATAAAAAATGTTTAGACGTCTGCTAACTTTAGTGTCATTTTTAAATCACTTGATTTATTAAAAAAAAATTAAAACTCGTCGTCAAAGAACCGGCAAAATTTTTTTGTCTGCTGTTACCATTATAATAAAATTAATTCTATCAAAATTATGAAGCCCAGAAGTTTTCTACTGTACGTCTGGATATAAAATTAGATAAAAAAAAAATTCAGGACTGTTTTTTCATACTGATTGATTTTTAAATCTCCAACGCAGTATAAAAATAGCTAAAACAACAATATTAAATAAATAAATAAATAAACATATAGATATATATTAAAAAAGAATAAACAGAAACAATGACAACACGCGGGAAGACTATAATAAAAAAAACAAAAATGAATCATCGTTGATCTTACAATAACACGCGACTTTGACGTAATAAAAATACTGAGTGTTTTACAATAGATATATTTAAGTACATATGTATATAGGTATGTAGAAATATAAAACTATGTACACACTATATTGTAATAAATGATAATAAAATCCAGCGGGGCAACGAAATAACACATGGCACTAACCATAAAATAATAAAAAACAACCGTAAGGTACTTACCATTGATAAAGTTCTCTTATCTTGGCTGCCTAAAAACCAGTAGCTTGTAGACTTAATACTTAACAATATAACTGAGTAAGCACGTAGATTAGACACCGACGTAACTCCTTACACCTTAGATACAGAAAAGTATATTGTTATTATTAAATATTTATTGTATATAAATATACGTTTATTACCAACCAAGACGGGCACTGTAACAACTCGAGCGCGCGTCAACGTCTGAATAGAACGAATCGATGCTTTTCGCGTCCAACTTCTTCGCTGACGGCTAAATTATTACATAAAAATTTTCTTACAAGTTATTTTTAAAACTCTAACTGTAAGCTTGCTAATTTTAAATATTTCTTTTCTAATACC
Source organism: Cotesia glomerata (assembly GCF_020080835.1). Classification (NCBI taxonomy): domain Eukaryota; kingdom Metazoa; phylum Arthropoda; class Insecta; order Hymenoptera; family Braconidae; genus Cotesia; species Cotesia glomerata. The sequence goes on from NC_058167.1 coordinate 12,742,582, forward strand.
GAGCACTGTTCATTAATTGTTAAGTTGAATGAAGACAAGGTCAACGTTTTTAGTAGAAGCAACGACCGTATCGATAGTGATAATTATCATATTTGTCAGCTGCTTGTGTTGTGTTAGACGCACATATACACTCATGTGTGTCAATGAAATTTTGCGCGCCAGATGACAGCACATACGTTTTTATTTTATTTATTTATTTTGTAAAAAGTAGTTTTAGAATGGAAATAAAGTTAGCCGACATGTAAAAATTTTTATAATTTTTTTTGTCAAAAAAATTATTGCAAAAAAATTTTTCAATTGTAAAAAAGTTCAAAAACTATGAGTGCAATTTTTTAAAAATATTTTTTACTTATAACTTAATAAATTAAGCAAAATAAAAAAATAAAAAATGTCGGCTAACTTTATTATTATGTTTTAGAAGAAATATTGTAAATATGTTTACAAATTTGAAATTTATTTAACCAATAGCGATCTAGCCGGTGATAAGAAGTGACTGATAAAAAAAATCATGTGCCGGTGAATTGTAAATACGGTTTTGAACGAAGATAAACGAAATTATTTCTGCTAATCCGGGGGGCTACGAAAATGTACGAAGTATTTGCGCATGGATTCAAATAAACGACTTCGGGATAACTCTGTATTTCAATGGCTTCCTAGATTGGTTTACTGTAAATAAGATAAATGTAAATAATGTTAATAATGTGAGTATAAATTTGGTATTTTTATTTAAATACTAACTTTAATAACACGCTTTTCAGGTTTAAATGAATTATGGTAATTGCCATCGTAAAAAAATACTTTTTACGAGGTAATAAATAAATTTGTTGTCAAGAAATGTTACTAGTTTACTTACACCATCTTTAGTTAGTGAAGTAATTACATATGTGTTAAATTGGCGACATCTTTGAAGTTGAAGGCGTTGAAGATGTAATTTGCCATCTTTTCTCATTTGCACGCTTGTCAACAACGGAAAAGTCCTTGCAAAACTTTCAAAGCTATTGTTTATTTTAAATAAACTATTTTAAAGGTAAATTAACAATTTATTTAATACTTAGATGACTAAAAATTAATTATTTCAGATAAGTTAGATTAATAAAAAAATTTGTATTAATTTTTTATGACAAGTAATGAGTCTGTGTGTAATTAATATTGTCAAAATATGACTAAAAAAATTATATATGATTTAATTAAAAAGAATGATTTAAAAAGATTGTTCGCTTTTTTATTGGATTATAAATGATTCTGAAGTAAACTGACAGCTGTAAATTTTTTTTTATTTTTATAACAAATCAATTACAATAAAAAGAATCAATCTAAATTTTTTTTTTTAATTTTCAAATGTGAAATTTTTTTCATAGTAATTTAATTGTTACAAAATTATAAAAAAATTTTTTAATGTCTGTCAACTTCAGTGTCATGATTAGAAACTACAATAATGTAGTGCAAATAATCTCTGCTTTATAGAGCAGTTATAATTTCTATCTTTAATTATTTTCACCCTTGACATCTTCAGCTGAATTCTAGATTTATTCAACTTATTTATCAATAAAATGATAAATAATTATGGTAAAGATGTCATGGTAAATGTAGAGATGTTTTGGGTAGACTCTCTAAAGAGGTGTCCTCGAGATTACAAGAAGAAACACCACAATACCAAGATATCGAGTACAAGAAGAAACGAGGCGATGAAAATTCTCTGAACAATGAAAGCTTCCGATGGAATAAATGATTTATACGTACTATTCAACATTAATATTCACGAAATGAATGCATGATTACACTCTTTAATTTAACTTTCGTTTGCTCCAACCAGTTTATAATAACATTTTTTTTTTATTTCAATTACATTTAATTCGTAAGTAATAATATACAATTATATTATTAGTTTAATTAATTGGTAATTATTAAGATTAAAATTAATCTATTAATTAATAATTAATATATTAATCTTAATTTAATAATTAATTAATTATTAATAAATATTAATCTAATTAAAAATAAAAAAATAAAACCAATTATTTTTTACATAAGAGATGACTCGGATCTTTAATATATATTTAAAAAAAAAAAAAAAGTTTAATCGTGTTGATTAATTAAGGACGCGTAACTACTTAAGATTGATTGTATGACTCTTAGTACTCTCAAAACGAATGAGAATAATTAAAGATCTTATTTCTAGGTATGTACATAGGTATTTCACAAGCTCCTTTGAAATAAGTGAAGTAATTTTATATTAGTATACTTCAAGATGTTAAGATTAACAAGGTCTCGCTTTTAGATCAATGTGTATTTATTGATACAATCACAATTAATTATTTTGAACTTTTAAAATTAAATTTATGAAGATAAAATTTAAAGGTAAAAATTGTTGACATCATACGAGATTTATAAAAAAATATTTTTGTTATTTCTTCACAATTAGAAGTGACATCACGTACTTATGTCAAAGAGCTTTTAAGTTACTTATTATTTCAATCTTATAATAGTCACGTGATTTTATTTATTTATTTTTTATTTTTAGTCAAAGTTCAGAGATTTAAAGAAATTTGTTTATTTGTAAAGGTGTTTACTGTCTACAATAACACCGTGTTGTTCTTTTTGATTGTCCAAAGCCACAAGTGGGGAGTTGCACAGTTAAAGTGTACCCCCCTTTTACATCTGCGACATAAACTTCATCGAACATATAACAAGTGATTCTTAGTTTACTCCACGTTCAATCAGAAAACGTGTTTGTTCTTAGAGCTACTCTTTATTAAATAAATAATTTTAAAACGAGATGTGATTTATAAAATAATTTTTATTACGCTATTTCTAGATATTTTTGTCACTGTGCTTAGTCAAAATTAAGCTGGAAGAATTCAAAAATATTTTTTTAGTAGTTAATAAATAAGTTAAAATGGTGAAATTTAATTTAAAAACACTTTTATGGATAAATTTTATTTTTTTAAGTCAAGCTGCGAGGAAAACAGTGCATATTACCCCGACATCTGCATTAGATCTCAATGATAATGATATTATCAGAGTATTTACACACAACAAATCAAATCCAAGGGATTTTGAAAATTTGACAATTGCTGTTAAAGATACCGAAGAAATTTTTTATCTTGACGGCAAAACTGATTCTTATGGGACAGGTTTGGCTTTTTTTATTGTTATTTAATAGTAATTAGGTAATCGACAAGTATTTAGAACGAAACAAAACAATCACTTGTTGAAATATTACGTTTTCTTTCTAATTGAGACTTTCTTGAGTAATTGTAATGTATATTTTAGAGACACATAAATTAGTTCTAAGAATAAGAGACGAAATGTCATTTTTTTAACACAGCAAAAATCAACTCAATAGTAAAAAAATTTATTTAAAAAAAATTAACATAAAAAAAAAATTTTTTTTCATAATATAAATAGTTTTAAATATAATACTAAAGTTAGCCGATGAAAATTAAATTAGCCGACATCTGAAAATTTTTGTGATTTATTTTATTGAAAAATTATTAAAAAACAATTAGAAGAAACAATTTCACATACAGAAAATTTTAAAAATTATACGTGCAATTTTTTAAAAATATTTTTTTAGTTCTAATTTAATTAATAAAAAAAAGTCAAAAATTGTTAAACGTCGGCTAATTTCAGATGAAAATTAAGTTAGCCGACATTTAAAAATTTTTAGAATTTTTTTTTTATTAAAAAAATCATTGCAGAATAATAAAAAAAATTTTCATTTGTAAAAAACTTAAAAAATTCTAAGTGCAATTTTTAAAAAATATTTTTTAGTTCCAATTTAATTATTAAAAAAAAATCAAAAAATTAAAATCGTCGGCTAACTTTAGTGTTATTAATTTTAGTATCATAATTAGCCGTCAGCTGTCAATTTAAAAAATTTTTTTAACAAATCAATTACAATAAAAAAATTCTAAAAATTTTCACTTGTAATTTTTATTAATTTTCACTTGTGGAATTTTTTAATTAAATTTTTTTTATAACAATATAATTACTATAAAATTCTAAAAAAATTTCTAATGTTTGTCAACTTCAGTGTCATTTTTAAATTTATTAAATTCATAAAAATTTTTTGATTAAATAAATATTTACAAAATAAATTTATAAATATATTATTTCTTCTTTTGTGGGTTGATTTTTTCTATTAAATTATTTTTTTATAAAATATTATAATTTATTGAGTTGTATTAGCAGTACTTAAAAGTTTTCACATTAAAATAAAATTATTACACGCGGAAGCTTTTAAGCGCATTGTTTTAAATTAACAATTGCAATCACGTTAAAAAAAAAAGTATTTTCATTTATACATAAATGTATAATGTGTAAGAAATAAAGTAAATCTGAATATCAGATAAACAGATTGATTGAAGGACAAATTATTAAATATTTATTTTGCAAAGCACGCGGGTGCCTTTCTGGCTAGTATTTAAAAATCATCGCGTCTTGAATGCAAGTAAGCTGTTAGTACTCCCAAGTAGTAGTAGTACAACTCAACTAAATGTTATTTTACTGTGGCTGTAATAAGTAGAACCATCACTTTCAATTTCATCGATCAGATTCCAGACCTTTGATTAAATAGTTACAGTTTAAACTATTAATGTCAGATATTAATTATGATAATGAAACAATTAAAAAAATTACAATAACAAATTTAATTATTAAGTAGGTAACACTGTTGCTAATACTATTTATAATAGACGCTGTTGCAATAAAAGCAAATTTTTATATTCACAATTGCAACACTCAGTCGACAACTTGTCAAAGTCGGGCGTTTTTAAGCAATCTCATTACAGATCAAAGCCCACAGAAAGATTTACAATTGAATGGCAAATTTGTAGTGCATAAGCTTCAATAAATTTATTCGATTTCACGTTATTATAAATATTTGCATACTGTAATTTGCAATTGTGTCAATTATTTCCGTTGTTACAAAACAATTGTAGAAGCTAAATGTTAGCTTTATACTTGAATCGTTTTTACTTTTGTTATTTATACTTTTTTCATTCAGATGATGCGCTGTCAATGTAATAGCGAATTCGGTTCGTGTAATTTTTTTATATTAGTATTTAGGACGCGACGCACGTACCTCGTTGGTGCAAGAATCATTCAAGAGCGAGCAAGACATTACGCACACTTTTACATATGTAATGTCATTGTATGGGACACCTACACGATCGTAATTGTAACTCGTACAATTTTGAAATCTTTTTCTATTCTATTTTATTTCTAACTTCGCAAGTCATAATAAGCTCTTAATTATACTCAAGTTTTATTTTATTACAATAGCAGTACTTTTGTTTAATGATATTTAAATTAGCTTATTTAAATAAAAAATTTCATTTTTAATTATTTAAAATTCTTTTTTGCTGTAATTTACTCGTTAAAATTTTTCATATAAATTAATTTAGAAGATATTCAATAATTTTTTGTAAAAAATTAATTATGGCATAAAAAATTGATATGTAGAAATTTAAATATATTAAAAATACAATTTATTTAAAATAATTTTTCAGAACAAATTTGTTTGTTAAATAAAATTAAAAAATGGCCAAGTGACTGCTAACTTTAATGCCATAAATTTTTTAAATTATTAATTTAAATATTTGCTAAATTAATGAAAATTAAGTTAGCCGACATCTAAAAATTTTTAGAATTTTTTTTATAGAAAAAATTATTATAAAAAAATAATTTCATTTGTAAAAACTTGGAAAACTATAAGTGCAATCCTTAAAAAATATTTTTTTGTTATAAATTAATAAATGAAAAAAAATTTGAAACGTCGGCTAACTTTAGTATTATGCTAAATTAATTTTCATTTTTGTTCAGTGTAAATTTAATTTATGATTTATTATTAATTTTCCAATTCAGAGTTGAGTCACTGTAAAAAATTGAAAAAAATTATTAGTACATAATTTTTTAGAAGAAATAATACATACCGCTAAATTTAAATCAAAAGATTTATGAAACTGAAGTTATGGCAAACATCTGTAATTTTTTTGGACTTTCCCAACAAATAAAATACTATGAAGAAAACATTTTTTAAAAAATTACAATAACTTTTTGACAACTCTAGAATTTTTCATAAAAAATTCTAGAAATCATCATATGTCCGCTAATTTTAGAATCAAAAAGATTTTTATTAATAGTCATTATAATAGCGATAGAAAGAAGTAATATAATGGAAATAAATTTAGCAGATATTAAATAATTATTAGAATTTTTTTTAACAAATAAATTATGGCAAAAAATATAAGAAAAAAAAATGGCATAACTTGCAGAAATTTTTACAATTATACTACCAATACATTGATCAAAATTTTACATTTTCATCAAGAACTTTATGTAAAAATTTCCTTTTTCTCCTTGAGTTTCTATTTATAAAAAAATGAATTTATTTAGAAATATAAATTATGTAAATAAATACAAAGAAAAACAAATAAACCTACTTTTTTTTTTTTTTTTTTTTTTTTTTTTTTCACCAGGAAATGGAGAAACTCAAGAGATAAATACTCTCATCAAAATAGTTCCTGAGTTTGATTTAAGTGTGGAGAATGTAAGCGCGCAGTGTCGGAAGGACTCGGAGTTATTTAAGCGTGAACTGAGAAAGATGAGTCTTTGGGCTGTGAAGAGTAAGTTTTAATAATAAACTAATTAAGAATGTTATTATCTCAAATGGTTATGACTTATGGCGATGCGGTATTCTATTTGTGTACACAAATACACTCAATGCCGATAGATTACATAAAACACATAAACCCAATAGATTTTTACCGTGTAGACATGATATGAACAAAGTCGTCATAAGAAATGCGCTTGGTATTTGGTAATGTAACAAAAGACACGTGAGCGTTTACAATTGTCTCGATTTCACCTACTCTCTTCCTGATGATCACGAGCTTGAGGTCACGTATTATGATATACAGTCATTGTATTTTAATAGTATTTATTTTTCAGTGTACGATGCGACAGCTAAAATACCATCGGGGTTGCTCAGTGGTAATGTAAATCAGCTGGGTGATTTTGACGAGTGTCTGAGCGTTAATTCGCCGGCAGAGGATCAATTATACGGGCAAATTACCGGGCAGTATTGTTTGGTTTATCTGCAAATAAATATTGACAAGTCCCGGCCTGATTTGACGTATCTTCATCGCCTCACACACTCTCACTACGCATTTAGGAGTAATTTAACAGATGTAAATATGATTATGAGTAAACTATATTATGAAGAGAATAAGAACAATTTTGTGTCTTGGATAGTTATATGAGAAAATCGATTTTTTTAGTGGAATTTAGTATCATTGCAAAGATCTTGACTTGAATTTGTGCCTTCTCAAGGTTTCATATCATTCCCAGCGATAGTTAATTTATAACGATAAATATTGAGGCTGCATTCAAAAATGATCTATCTCTAGGTACATAATTAAGAAATGACCTTGTATCTTGTAAACTATTGACATTTTTAAAGATATAAGCTCATCCTGATGTTACACTCGTCGAGACCTTTCATTTGAATACCCACATCAATTTCTCATATATTTTATATATTTATATATATCATATATATGTATATATGAAAAATATATCAAAAATGTAAGTGGGTACTCAAATGAAAGCTCTTGGTGAATATAACATCAAGATGTGCTTATATCTTTAAAAGGGTCAATAGTTAAGAAAGTAAAGTGTAATTTAACATAATTAAGAAACTACCTTGTATCTTGTGAACTATTGACATTTTTAAAGATATAAGCTCATCCCGATGTTACACTCATCGAGACCTTTCATTTGAGTACCCACATCAATTTTTCATATATTTTATATATTTATATATATCATATATATGTATATATGAAAAATATATCAAAAATGCAAGTGGGTACTCAAATGAAAGCTCTTGATGAGTGTAACATCAGGATAAGCTTATATCTTTAAACACGTCAATATTTAAGAAATTACAGGGCATTTTAACAAATATCTTGTGAACTATTGACGTTTTTAAAGATATAAGCTCATCCCGATGTTACACTCATCGAGACCTTTCATTTGAGTACCCACATCAATTTTTCATATATTTTATATATTTATATATATCATATATATGTATATATGAAAAATATATCAAAAATGCAAGTGGGTACTCAAATGAAAGCTCTTGATGAGTGTAACATCAGGATAAGCTTATATCTTTAAACACGTCAATATTTAAGAAATTACAGGGCATTTTAACAAATATCTTGTGAACTATTGACGTTTTTAAAGATATAAGCTCATCCCGATGTTACACTCATCGAGACCTTTCATTTGAGTACCCACATCAATTTTTCATATATTTTATATATTTATATATATCATATATATGTATATATGAAAAATATATCAAAAATGCAAGTGGGTACTCAAATGAAAGCTCTTGATGAGTGTAACATCAGGATGAGCTTATATCTTTAAAAACGTCACTAGTTAAGGAAGTACAGTGCAATTTATCAAAATTCATTGTTTAACAAAGTAAAATTTTATTTATTTATAGTTCATAATTCTCGGCAGTCACATAGTGACTGCAGATTGTTAGTATGATATAAATAAAGTATAAGTTCATTTATGCATACGATATTGCATGGTTTAGAGAGCTGAATGTACAGTAATAAGGTATTGAGTACCTCGTTTGAATTTATATCAACCGCTAGCTGGTGTGTTAAAATATTTAACATGAAAGTAAAAGCTAGTGACTTATAATTCAGGTCATGTCCTTGGTTAGAGATATTTAATATCCGTAATAGTTATGTAGATTTTTTATTATTCATTACAAACTAATTATTTTATTTAATTAATTCGAATTTATTACAGCCAGGCCACAGGGTACCGCGTTTCAGCACTGTTAACTGGGCGGTGTGCGCACCAGCTAGCTGTTCACCTCAAGATGTTGAAACAAGCTTCAAGGATAAGCTCGCTAAGTACACAACAGGGACTGGTCTTGACGTAACCATCAGAGTCGACCGTGAAATGTGCCAAGTTCAAAGGACCAAGTCACTTCCTATTGCGACAATCATCGTCGGGTATGTATTTTGTCACTCTTTAAATTAAATTATTAACACATACTTGTAGTAGAGAAAATTATTAACCTTCGTTATTTTATTAATACTACTTTGATTTTTTATTCTACAGCATTTTCTTCGCTGGCGTTATAATTCTCTCTATTGTTAGCGCTGTTTGTGATCACTACAATGTTTATGCTAATGAGATCTTACTGTCGTTTTCCCTGAAACGTAATTTCCGTAAGCTTATATCATTACAACGCAGTCAGAATGACATAGCAACTGTCCATGGTGTAAGAGCAATTAATGCGCTGATGTTAATAGTAGCGCATAAAAGTATGGCTATTTTTTTTTATCCTTATGCCAACAGAACTACTATGGCAGAGGTTTGTCTCAATTACTTTAATTTACTTTCTTAATTATTTACAAGTGGGGTCTTCTCTAGTTTTGGCCATATTTAAGTGAAAAATTAACATTTTTTAATTTTTTTTTATTCTGCTTGTTTTTACGGCGCATTTATGATAAAAAATGTCGTGAAAGAAAAAAATATTTTGATAGCTTTTTTGCCTTCAAAAGTTGAAAAAAATTTTGGCTCTCATATTTTTGAATAAAATTTCTATTTTATCTTTTTTTCATGTTTTAGATATATTTTTTTTTTGAAAAGAACAATTTAAAAAAAAAAATTGAATATCACAATTTTCTAAAAAATTTGTTTAAATTATGGTAATTGACTTTTTTTTTAAATTGTTCATTTTTTTAATGTATTTAAAAAAAAAAAAATAGTTAAAAATTTTCAAAAAAAAATTTCGTTCAAAAAAATGAAAATGAAAATGGTGGACTCCACTTATAAATAATTACCAAAAAAATTTACTTGAATTAAGTAAATTATTTTGAAGATTAGCTTCTTAATTTGAGTAGAAATATTCTTAAAATAATAAATTTTTCTTAATTTAAGTAAATTTCACTTGATTCAAAATTTTTTCGTCTTGATTCATGACAATTAAACTCTTTAAAATTATTTTTTTAGTTCAAGAATTTGTAAAATCTATTAAAATTTTGCTAATCAACTTTTTTTTTAACATTTGTTTACGTATTTTTCAAAAAAAAATATCAAAATTTTCAAAAAAAATTTAGTTAAAAGAAATGAAAATTGAAATACCCTAATTAAAAAAAAGATTTAAAAATATTCAACCCATGCAAAGTGTATATCTATATATTTGTCAAGTTGAATCTTTTTTAATCTCTTTGAGCCATTACGAATCTTTTCAAATCTCTTTTTCTAATCAGGGTAGTGTACCTCACTTGCAAATAATTATCTTTAGTTTATATTAGTAACTACAAATAATTATATAAGTTCTTTATTTTATGTTGGTTTTTATTAAACAGTATCTTGGTCAGCCTTGGACAGTATTAGGTCGAGCAGCCAGTCTTTATACAGATCCTTTTATCATGCTGTCAGGACTTTTGACCACTTATTCGCTTGTACAGCAATTAGATAAATCAGGAAAAATTGATATTAAAAAAGAATATTTATCAAGATTACTCAGGTACATTTTTTTTACATTATAAAATACATCATGAGCATGATATTTAAATTAAATCTTTAATTAATTTTTTCTTGGTATTTTTATAGTATTTAAAAAATATATATTCTTCCCAGATTGGTCCCAACTTTAGGGGCGTTAATACTTTTCTGCACTTTTATAATGCCGTACATTGGTTCAGGACCTCAGTGGAACTTGGTAGTAACTCATCATGCAGAAATTTGCAAAAGAACTTGGTGGAGAAATTTATTATTTATTCACAACTATTTTGGATTTGAAAATATGGTAATATATAATTTACATAGTAAAAAATTTTTTGTTAAAAATTGAACACTTTTATGTGTAAATTTAACATTTATTGTGTTAAATTAACACAGAAAAATGTTAAATATTTAACATAAAAATTTTTAACACAAAATTTTTTAACGCATTGACGCAAAATTTTTTACTGTGTATTTATTTATTTATTTATTTATTTATCTTTTAACTCAGTAATTTGTTTACAGTGTTTGACGCACACACATCATGTAGGCATTGATACTCAACTATTTGCATTATCTCCATTAATGATATTGACACTGTACAAGTGGCCGAAGTTTGGAGGACTTACACTTGCTATTATCGCTTTATTATCAACAGGATTACGATTTTACGTTACTTATTACAAACGTCTTAGTAATTATGTTTTCTTCGGTACATCGTAAGTATTTTATTTTTATGGATTTAGTACTTCCTCGCAAACAAATAATGATTTATGATGTATCATGGATATATTTAAAATTGCCTCAGCATACGACAGTTGTTTGATACAGCAAATCTTTCATACATATTGCCATCTCATCGATTGACTGTTTATATAATTGGAATTTACCTCGGTTACTTGCTTAGAAGATACCCCAAAGGATTAAAAATAAACAAGGTAATGCCATCGGCACTTTTTTTCATTAAAGTATTATATATATAAAATATTGCGAAATAAATAGTTGCTGTTATTTATCTTTAATTTGACAGTCGATCATTAGACTCGGCTGGATGGTGACCTCTTTAGCAGCTCTTGCTGCCTTCTTAGGACCTGCTGGTATGGGTTCCATCCACTACGTCTACGATCCAATACACGCAGCAGCTTATAACGCTTTCGCTCCAATCGGTTGGTGTGCGTTATTTGCCTGGATTGTTGTTGTTTCTCATACAGATAACTCTACAAGTATTTAATTATTATTAAAAAAATATTTTAATTATAAAATACCTCAATTAAGGGGCTACATGGATTTTCTGATTTCCTTCGGGAAAAAATGGCCTATTTTCATGATATTTAAGTTAGCAGTCACTTGACAATTTTTTAATTTTATTTAACAAAAAAATTTGTTCCAAAAAATGATTTTTAAAAATTTACATTTTTAATTTTTTTAAATTTCTACATGTCAATTTTTTTTCTTATTTTTTTTTACCACAATCTATTTGTCAAAAATATAATTAAAATTATCAAATGTCTGCTAAATTAATTTTAATCCTATTTTCAACAATTTTTTTTTAATAGAAAAAATGAAATATTTTATTCAAACTTTTTACTGTCTCAAAAATACATGTTTAATAAGGGATTACTGAAATTAAAAAAAAAAATATTAAAAACTCTGCTAATGTGACGTTATTTTCGAAAAAAAAATATGTGCTTTAGTTAAGACTTCAAACTAGGTCTTGAACGAAGGAAAAAAAAATGAAAATTGGATTTTTGGCAGGTTTTTACAAAAAAATTAAAAATTTGGCTAAAATTTCGCGGCATTTTTTTTTTAAATAATTGTAATTGAAAAAAATAAATCCTTCGTTCAAGACCTTGTAAATTATATCTCGAAGACCTGTCTAAAATTTCATCAAGATCGGGTGAGTAGTTCTCGAGAAATCTTGACAACCGTTTTTGAAAACATAGTTTTGAGAAAAACGCGTTTAAAGTTTTAAGTGACAATACAACAGCGCTTTGAGCGCGCAACTTTTTAAAACTCTATCGCCGAAACTATTATTCAGATCGATTTGAAATTTAAGGACAATAATCTAGAGATTTTTTGAAACCGAGAAACCCATGTAACCCCTTAATAACTTAAAGTTATTTGGTACAAATATAACTCTTTTTTTACAGCATCGCTCACAAGATTCTTCGGATGGAGAGGCTTTCTAGTCAGCACAAAATTGAGTTATGCTGTTTACTTAACGCAGTTCCCGGTATTTTTCTACAATGTCGGTGTAACTCGTACTTCAGAGACGTATGAATTCGTTAGAATGCACTTCAATTTTAATGAAATTTTTTGGATTATTACAACAGCCGCTGTACTTACACTTTTATTTGATACTCCTTTTCAAAATATTAAAAATTATTGTTTAAAATCTAAATCAAAAGACTCTAAGGCTAATGAAGTAATTTATAAAAATGTTAAAGTCGAATAGATTTTACACTCATAAAAAATTTAACTTGACTCAAGAGCCAACATTTTGAACCAAGAATACCATTTTGAAGAAAATTATTTTCTTGAGTCAAGAGAATAAATTCTTGAGACAAGAAAAATTTACTTAAATCAAGAATAATTTCTTGACTCAAAAAATAACATTCAAGTTAGCTGACAATTTTTTAATTTTATTTTACAAAAAGATTTTTTTCAAAAAATTGTTTTTAAAAAATTGCATTTTTTCAAAAAAATCATTTTCTTCAAAATGGTATTTTTGGTTCAAAATTTTAGCTCTTGAGTCAAGTTAATTTTTTTTATCAGTAGTTATTTAAGCGTGTACATAGATCTAGTTTACCTTGCCTTAAAAAGCAAAAAATTTATTTATAAGATAAATTGTGTTAGGGATTGTAAATATTTTTTTTTAAGCTATTGTAATTGATTGCACACAATAATTCATTTATATTGTTTATTTTGATACAATCACGATTAAATAAATGACATTAATTATTAATTACTTTCTTCTGTAAGCGTTATAATGATATTCATTATTACACATAATAACAAGAGTATTTTGTGGGCACTAATTAATTATTATTGCGCACAATTATCACGTTGAAAAGTCTAATTCAATATAACTTTATAACTGGATACGTTATTTACAAGCTTACGCGGTAATTTTAAATGAGTCTTTAATTATTAAATTAATTATAATTGTTAATTATTAAAAAATATATTAATAGTAACTTAAATAATTAATTATAACTGTAAATATTGGTAAAAATACGCAGTACAAGGTAACATTACATATTAAATATTTAAATCAAAAAAATTTTTAGCTGTTTGATCAAATTAATCAATACTTGATTAATCTCATGGTTTTTATTTAACGATTTATGAAAAATCGCGATCACGAAGAATTGTTGGAGCAACTAATGACCAAACATACATTCCAAGACACATCCATGATGAAATTATTTTTACCCACATGGAAGCAGGGTTGGAGTTTAATGTTTCGAGAGTCGAGTTTGGCCTAAAAATTTTGATTGTTTGATTTAGCAAAAATAATAATTAATAATAAAGTAACTAATTAGGGTAGCGCAAAAAACCCGATTATTTTTTTTTTTTTTAGTCTCGAGTGAAAAAATGTCAGTTTTTGATATTTTAAGAACCCTCTCCAAAGAACAGCTCAAAAAAAAAAATTTTAAGAGGTCGCTCCAAATTTTTTTAAATTTCAAAAATCGAAATTTTTTTTTTTTTAATTTTTGTTCTTGTTACGTCATAATTTTATAGACCAAAAAAAAATAAGTTCCTGAAAGTTTCAATTCAAAATTTAAATTTTGAAAGGTCGCTCATAGTTTTTTTTAAATTTCAGAGTCAAAAAATGCTAATTCAATTAAATAGTCACTAATAAATTAAAAAAAAATTATGAGCGACCTTTTAAAATTCACATTTTGAACTGAAACTTTCAGGAAAACCTATTTTTTTGGTCTATAAAATTATGACGTAACGAGAAAAAAAATTTAAAAAAAAAAAATTCGATTTTTGACGATTTTTGAAATTTAAAAAAATTTGGAGCGACATCTTAAAAATTTTTTTTTAAGCTTTCCTTTGGAGAGATTTCTCAAAACAAAAAAACTAAAAAAAAAAAAAATCGGTTTTTTTGCGCCACCCTAGTAAATATAGATAAGAAGATAAATTAAATACTTACTTATACCAATTAGTAAGCGTCATCATAACATAAAGAGTTGCTAAAGCAAACATCAAGTGGAAGAAACTCCAGCTGTAAGCAACAGAATCTTCTTCATTGTCCCAGACCTTGGGTTCAGCTCCAGACTCAGCGTCATGATTGCGGCCCTCTACTGCAACATAGTCTGTTTTCATTTGATAAACAATAAGAGTAAAATAAAAATAAATAAAATCAAATCTCTATAGGTGCATATTTTGTATGTATATAGTAATTTTGTATCCTGATAATAATAAATAAAAAAAAAAAAAAAGTGAATTGTATTTAAATAGCAGGCTAGAAATAAAATAAAAAGCTAATTAATTTTATAATAATAATTATTAAGTGACGCTGACACTTGACAAGCGACAGAACAGCCATCGGGATCAAAAAAGGCAGGCACACACATTCTATGTGTATACTACTATTTTTATTTTACTACTTCTCTGTAGGCTGTTTTGTCTTAGGCTACTGAGTTTGTTGCACACTACTCTACAGTCCTTAGCGTATGTGCGTACCTTCGTTGTCGATTAGAGAAGTGTCTCCATTGCGAACTGCGTAAAATTAGCGATATAAAAGTTGAGAGATTAGGTTTAAAAATATGGTAATACAAGTTCAATATTTACCAGCTCCATTGTCGTTGATGAGAACCTTGTCGCTCATTGTAATTTTTGAAGACTTAGATGCTGTGCGAAGAGAACTGTAAAGTACGCAAGAGAACCAAATAATCAGACCAATTACGCTCTCCTTGTCGAAGGCAGCTTGGTTTTGTTTACGGATGTCATTGCTAGCAATTATTCCCAGCAGTCCTGGATTGCACTCATGGTCTGTAAAAAGAAAAATTTTTTTAAATATTTATTACTTATTATTGTTTCAAGCTTTGTTGATGAAACACTTACCTGGGCTGTTGGAGACACCACTCCATGTCAGGTAGACAACGTATAGAGACACGACGGAAGCCTGAAGAAGACCACTGTGTGGTTGAAACTCTTGGACACTCGGCAAAATGGATATAGCACTGACAATAACGCAGAGGATCAAATTAAATGAAATGAAAAATTTGTTGAGCGAGCAGTCTGATGGCAGAGTGAAGTAGATGTAAAGCAGTGCTACTCCACCAATTGCTAAGCAGTAGTTGAAGAATGTTGCGCTCAACAGTGCTGCGTACCAACATTTAGATTCTGTTTCTTCATAATTACTAACCCAAGCTTCAGCCCAAGAGTGAGCAAAGTCGATTATCAATATTAATTGAATAATTATGAAGAAAAATCCTCCTATCATTCCGAAGTACATCCACACTGGACCAAATGAACCTTCGGGAATGAAAAAGGCTCCTATTACTCCACCAATTACGAGCAAGAATTTTATTGCCCAAAATCTAGAAACAAAGATTTTAAAATTATTTCACAAAAAAAAAAAAGGTTCACTTGAGCCAAGAAAATATTTTTTTTCCTAGTTATTTTCTTGAGCAAAAAAAATTTTTACTTCGGCCAACACTACTTCGGTTTTCCTTCAGGCACCCGAAAAATTTCTTGAGCCAAGAATTTTGTTCTCCGGTCAAGAAATTTTTCTTTCGGTGCATTTTTTATTATATGAGTTTTGATTTATAATTTTTTTTAAGATATTTCGTTAAGAAATGATAAAACTGAAATTAGCAGACATTTGACAATTTTTTAATTTTTCTTTTAAAATAAACTAGGTCTAGAAAATTATTTTTAAAAAATTGCATTTATATTTTTTTAGAGTTTCTAAAGATGGAATTTTTTAAATAAATTTGACTTGTTATAAGGTAAAAGACCCAGTTACTGACAATGGCCTAGTTGTTTGACACTTGCAATTTTATTTCAATTAAAAAAAATAAAATGTTCTCAAAAAAACAATTATCTTAAAATTTGTAATTCATAAATTATATTTATTAATTTATTAAAGTTGGCTTTTTTTTTAATTAAAATAAAATTGCAAGTGTCAATAACTGGGTCTTTTACCTTAATTTGTTTGTTAAATAAATTAAAAAAATTATTAGATGTCTCTCAATTTTAGTACCATTAGGAAATATTAAAACGTATTATTATTATTATTATTATTTTATATAGACTTTTTATTTAAATAGACTTTTAAACATAGTGCCTGATGTCATGTTATCATTTTGAACTTTTTTCTAATTATTTCCTTCTTTTCTTATTAAGTTTTAACTTAAAGTGCATTCTGATGGTAAGAGACCAAATAATAAACATTTTCTCATTTGAAATTATTTTCTATATAAATGTTATATCTCATTATTAAATTTTTTTGTTTTATATATTATTGCTTAATTTTTTCACACACTCTGTAATACTTTATGTATCTTTTGGCTGTTAGGGGACGTTGTCCTACAGCCAGTTAATAAATTACATTACATTGTTATTTTATTGTTATTATTATTGTCAGTAAATTACCCATTTTGTATAGGAGCTCGATGATCTTTTGAACTTTTGACCCCTATCATCATCACTGACATCAAGAAGAAGAAAAGTGAGACGATAAAACATATTCGGTAAACTGCCAAATATCCAACAGCAGATTCACAATCAATTTTAAATGTATCTGGGACGTAATTTGAACTATTGGAACAAAATGGAACCTGGCAAGAAAATAATACAAATATTATAATTATAAATAAGAATAATAATAATGTAAATAAGTGTTGGAATTTAAAATGAATCTGAAAACATACTTTTTTTAGGACATCTTGAAGCCCTGGAGCCAAAGTGATGCAAGCTGTTATTGTGCCCAGCATCAACATCAAAGCGTACATAATTCGAGCACTTGTACTGTTTCTGCATGACGGACATTGTGAACAGCAAAAACTGCAGGCTGCACTTCCACACAGACAGGCCGTCTGAAAAAATTATAACAAACGATTTTTGAATAACCTACTTAACAATTTATAAAAAACAAACACAACAAAGAAAAAAAATTACCTGAGCTGCTGAACAAGCTATTCCCATTTTGAAGTTATTTTGAGTCTCAAACTCTTATCAGAATTACTTAGTGACACTAGTGCTTTTGATGGTGCAATCTTAATGATCTCTACGTCTTTAATTACTAAATGAATCACTGAAACAATTTTTTGACTTTCAATGGCGGAATCACTTGACTTGATTCTCACTCTGACGCAGTTTACTTAAAATCCTGATAATAATATTGACAAAACGTCAACTGTGACCAACTTCAACTCATTGAATATTTTTTTACTCACACATATTCTCTATTAATTTCAACTAACTTTTCAATTCAAAATGAAACACTTGAAAATTTATAAATTGAAAATTAAAAAAATACTTTTAAAATTAAATTGTTTTTTAAAATATTTAAACTAATTATTTAAAAACAAAAGGAAAATTTTAAATTTAATTTTCAATCTTCTTTACCATCTCCGATATTTCAGATCTGTCAGCTGATGACATTCAGCCTTCGAAAATTCTCAACAACCGCGGAATGGCGCTGAGTATTTTATTGGCTGAGGATAATCAGACACTAACGTGTATTTAGCGTTAACGTGAGTCATAAGTACGGAAGAGTATTACTGCGTTATTTTTGACAATTGAATTCAAAGAGTCATTGTTTCCTTCTTGGATCCCAATAAATACCTTCACTTAAAATCTCATTAGAAGTTTCTAGAAACTTATTAAGGAAAAATCAATTAGCCTTAAGGGATAATATAACGGTCTAACACAATTCGCTAAATATGACCTGGCTAAGGATCTCTCAGACTATGGACTCCCCACTCTATTTCCTCCGACCCTACAGAAGTAAAAGAACCAATAGCAAGCGCTGGTAGACTGAGAGAAGGGGTAAGATCCTAATAAATTTTTCGAAGAAGGAAGCAGAAAAAGGTTACCTTCTGAATTGCTTCAAGAACTCAGATCATTCTTACGACAGAATTCAAAGTACAAAAATCTTCAAATTCAAGACCAATCTTTCATAAAGTACAATTGTGTATTATCAATTACTCAAATATAAAAATGGCAGTGAACAGTTGTGGTTTAAGTAACATCCAGCAGTTAATAGAGTGTGGACATTTGAATGTTAACTCAATATTTTTTTTGGATCAGTACAAACAAATGAGTATCCTTCAGTTTGCAATCTTGAACTCATACGACGATCTCATCGACTATTTATTGAAAAATCACGTTGATTTAAACGCCAGCACTGACTTTTTTTGGACGGCGCTCCACGTGGCGATCGAAGAAAAGAAGCTTGACGTCGTGCAGAAATTAGTATTTTTCGGAGCTGACATCAACATATTGCCAAACCATCGTGCAGCTCAGCCACCACTTCACCAAGCCATTCAAAGTGGTACCTATGACATCACCGAGTTTCTAGTGAAGTCAGGAGCCGACGTAAACTTCATACCTTATAAAGTTGATTTATCATCATTGGGGTGGTGCAGCTGGTCTCCTTTAAACTTGGCAATTTCATTAATGAATATTCCTGTGATTGAATTGCTATTGAAGCACAACGCCATCATCGATCAAGGATCTAGCGAACTACGCTCTTCTCTACAACTAGCTCTATTATCACACACCAACAGTATTGAAATTTTCCAAATTCTGGAGAAGTTTGGAGCGAAGTTCGAAATAATCAAGGACGGAAAATACACTTTAGAGTTTCTTACAGCTGTGGGCCGAGATAACATAGAAATTTTCAACCTTTTTGTTAAAAAGTGTGACAATTTTTTGGACATTTCTAATCGGGTCGGTGATACCATAGCTCATGAAGCTGTATTGTTATGCAGTCAAAATATTTTACGATATTTACTGGACTGTGGGATAAATGTTAATGTGGTTAATATCGAGGATAATGAAAGTTTTCTTGATGTCGCGAAAGCAATGAATGAAACTTACGCGACTTATGAAACAGATGATTTTTCGATAATAGTAAAAATGATCAAAAAGCACATTATTAAGTTATCTGCAGCTGGTTTATATGTTAACACAAAGAATTCAAAAGCTGTAAATAGTAGGCATTTTAGATCGTTCCGTGAGAAGTGCGTGAAGGAAATAAGTGAACTGAAAATCAGGAAAATAAGCGACACAAATTTTAATTATTTCGATGTAGTAGTTAAAAATGTACATAGATTAGCTGTCGGATTAAGACATTCAGACTTTTGTTTTATTGAAGACAAAATATTAACTGAATTTCAAGTATATGGTAGCATTATGATAGAAAAATTGAGAAGAGTGGTTGAGAGAAAAGAGCTGCTGAAAAATGCAGCAGAGTTGTATAATATTTTTTATATGGATTTACCATATTTATTTATCAGGAATATTTTTAATTATTTAAGTAACGAAGATTTAAAACTTTTAAGCCAATAATTGTATAAATGTATGTAAATAATACTGCAAATTGTAAATTTATTAACATAATCTAGATTAAACTTTTTTAGTGTAAATAGTAAAATATTTTAGTTATTTAATAAAATAAAAAAATAAAATATAGTCAGTACTTATTCATTGTTTTTACTATTAAAAAATTTCTGACTTATTGACACTATACGTTCGTTCCACTAACAGACCATTACTGTGCATTCATCACCGTGTTACGGTTTTTTGACTGCAATTTATATGTTTTCGAATGACTGTCTAATGACAGACAATCGATTGGTGTAAACCAATTTTTGACTAAGTAAAAAATCGGGGAAACCAAGTAAAAATTTGGTTTTTCGAAGAGTGAAGTATGATAACTATACAGCATAAAAATCATCAAATATACTTCACAACGATACTTGTCGTTCAAGTGATAGTCGCTTAATAGTCAAGCGACGGGGTTAGAATTTTTAATTATAATTTAACTAACTTTATAATTAAAAATAAAACAATTAAAAATTTAAATTGAAAATTATGTGGGGGTCATATCTTCCACCCACTCCCGGGTAGTTTAATTATTATTATTTTTAATTATTTATTATTATTTATAATTAGTGATATTATTTAATTATTATTATCATTTATGTTTATTATCACTATTTAATTTTTATTATTTATTAATAATAGTTAATTAATATAGTTATTATTTAGTTGAAGTTTTTCTACAACGATATTAAGTATTGTGTTAGAAAAGTCTTAGTTGTGTCGCATCACCATAAATTATACCAGATTATAATTTACTTGGTGATGCCAAACAACTGATAAAATCTCGTCTGCTGCAAGAGCATTTTTGGGAAATTTTTTTTTATTGTAATTGTATTGCAAGTAATAAAATTCACATTTGCAGCTGACGAGACCCTAATAAAATTTATTCTAATAGGATTAAAAATATGTAAAATTAGTCGATAAGAAGCTTAAGGATTTTTCCCAAATACTTCCACAAAATATTCTCAATAACATACCTTTTTCTAAAGAGCAATTAAGGGATTAAAAACTCTTGTCGCCTGGCCAGCGACCGGACCCAAGACCTCACTAATTACTCTCTATACCTATACCTATATATCTATTTCTCTCTCTCTTTCTATCTATCTCTTTTAACTAAAATACTTCTACTTTTCTATAATTTGAGAATCTATTCTGTACATGTACCTACGTATATCAATTCTATAATTTGTGTGTACCTATAGAGAATCTTTCCTGTACATGTACCTACGTATATCAATTTCCCATACTTACGTACAACTAAGTACTCCTACCCTTAATATATTTTCTATATACTTCCATCGAGTACCCCCTACCCCAGGAGAGGTCGGAGGCCGAGATGGACACTTGAAAATTTTCAGTTCGACCGAGTGACCCCTAAGCTTCGTATCGCATAATTGTAACTTCACCTCGTTTTAAGTACACTACGCGTGTATTAGCAATTAAATATATTTAAATAAAAATTATAATTGTATATCTTCGTTTACTTCACTAAATAACTCAACGCCCTAACATCCCAAAATTAAAAAAATAGTGTTAAAATTAAATTGTTTTTTAAAATACTTAAATTAACTATTTAACAGCCGAGACCAGTGATTGCAGTTTCAATCGGCTTAGCGAAACGAATGGAAATTTTGAAAAAACGTTTTTAGAGATAATAGATAATTTAATAAACTATTTCACCACAAAGCATTTTTTTCAAAAATTTCATTCGTTTCGTGAAACCAATCGAAACTGCAATTGCTCTGCTGTTGGAAGTGCGACAGAGATAGTTCCGTTGAGCTCCGTGAGAGCAAAGCGAGAAAAAGATGGTCTCGCCTGTTAAAAACAAAAAGAAAATTTAAAATTGAATTTTCAATCTTCCTTACCATCTCCGATATTTCAGATCAGTCAGCTGATGACATTCAGCCTTCGAAAATTCTCAACAACTTTAGAGTGGCGCTGAATATTTTATTAGCAAGTTACTATTTATTTTGTTGAAATTTATTTTTTTCAGTCGGCGCCGGGACGGCTGACAATTGAGTCGATATTGTTGTTTTTCTTACTAAATTCCATACACATACCAGTTGATTTCTGCAAGTACAAGTAATGTCTGAGGTAAAGCTTACTCACCAGTTATTAATAACATTTTTAATATTAATTAATTCCATTCTTTATTATTTTTCCAAACTATTAAAAGCCATTAGCGATATTACTTGGTTGATATAAATTCAATTAACACAATTAGTGTTTTAAAATAATTAAAAAACAATTAATAATATCTGAATCGCTCTAAAAATTTTCGATTAAAAAATAAAGTAAAATAATGCTTGAAGGTTCTCAACTTGGATAGTTATCATAAAATTTGTCAAACTTAAAATTTTATGATACTGACGTCATATTTTTATTTAATATTTAGTTCAAAGATTGTCATACGTTGAAGGCTAATTCAATAGACACGTTATCTAGCATTAAATAGGTGTTTTAATGGATTTTTCTCACTTTATTAGTCGCTATGAATCATTTTTAGCTTCATAAAATTCTAGACAGTTATTTAATAAAAGTGTTGACGTTTGAAAATATTATTGTTCCAGGCGTTGGAGTAATTTTAATTGCTTTTTGAGTGAATAACGGTACCATGGGTGACAAGGAAGAAGAAAATAAATTAGTCGAGCAGACAGAAGAAAAAATTAGCTGGCCTTATATGACAATAAAGTCATTTTCAACCTCTTTGATTTTAAAAGTAGCTACCGTTGGAGCTATTTGGGGATGGGGCTACATGAACTGGAGTATTGGATGGCTGCTTCCTCCAGTGATACTCTCTGTATGGAAAGTTGAAAATAGCAGAAGCGCGGAGCTTAAGAGACTTACGGCGCAAGCTGCCGTTATGGCCAGAGAAAAAGATGTTATTACAAGCAGACTCGATGAATTACCATCCTGGGTTTATTTTCCTGATTTCGACAGAGTTGAATGGCTCAATAAAGTATGCCTTTACATACACATACTTTTAATATTTTGTTTTAATTTATTGTATAATATGATAATGTAATGATAAATATTTTTTATTTATGTAGATCTTATATAAGGTCTGGCCGGGTATGAATCATTTGGTTCGAGATATTGTTAAAGAAAAAATACAGCCGGCTATTGTTCAATCCTTATCAGAATATAAAATGACAGGATTTCAATTTGGTCGATTAGTTCTAGGCAGAATTGTAAGTTAGAAAAATTAACACCATCTATTTTCGATTTTTTTTTTTAAACATGACGTCAACTTTTATTTTTAGCCACCCAAAGTTTATGGAATTAAAGTATACGAAACAAACACTTCAAGAAGTGAAATTATTTTAGATTGCGACATATTGTTAGTATATTTAAATCGTTAATTTTTTAAATAATTTATATTAAAACTTTCTAAAAAAAAATGATAATTTTTAATAGATATGCTGGAGATTGTGACATATCTTTTTCATTGGGTAATATCAAAGGAGGAATAAGAGATTTTCAATTACGTGGAATGGCTCGTGTTGTTTTGAAGCCAATGCTAAACGTTGTTCCTCTAGTAGGAGGATTTCAATTGTTCTTTTTGAATAATCCATCAATTGATTTCAATTTAGTGGGAATTGCGGATGTTCTCGATTTTCCTGGATTCAAGTAAAAAAAAATTAAAATATAAAAACATTTTTCTATTACACGGAAAAAAGTAAACTGTAAATCACTGATTAAGAAATCTAATTTTAAATGATTTTAATGCATCGGATTTGAATACTATATAGATATACAATTAACATAAAGGTAATCGTTTCAGATCATTTTTCTGAATCAGGGAAATTCACTCAGATTCCGGTTAATTTTTATAGTTTCAAACAGTACAGCGGACATCGGGGTGGCCCAAATGTAAATAATACAAAACTTAATGTTGAAAGTGTAAAAGCCATAATTTAATATCGAAAATGTGATTAGTAGCTGTCACTATAATAAATAACGACTCTCTCATCTTAAAAAATTATAGTTTCAAACAGTAAAAATTGCCGTTTCAACACTGATAAAATCAACTTGACTCAAGAGCCAAAATCTTGAACCAAGAATACTATTTTGAAGAAAATGATTTTCTTGAGTCGAGAAATTATTCTTGATTTAAGTAAATTTTTCTTGTCTCAAGAATTTATTCTCTTGACTCAAGAAAATCATTTTCTTCAAAATGGTATTCTTGGTTCAAGATTTTGGCTCTTGAGTCAAGTTAATTTTTTTATCAGTGAATATATAGTCTATAATATGAGGAGAAGGGGAAGGTTTCACACTCGGAGAATTTACCATTTGAAACAGTAAAAATTCTACTCTTAAAATATATATCTTACCAGTCCAAGCAAATCAATAATTATAGTTTTATTTTTAGTGTTGCGTTTAAAATTTACTATTTGTACTTTGTAAATATTGACGTTGCTTGTATAGAAATTTAGTAACTGTAGTTTATATTTTTTACATATTATGCGATCATTTTTTAGGTACGAAATGATAATTATCAAAGTCAAAATTCTTAATTATTGTATTTTAACATTTTCGAGTTTCACATTTAAATGATAAATATTATACACTGAGAAAAAAAAAATACTTTTATTAAGAATATTTTCTTGACACAAGAATTCATGTTCTTGAAAATTTTCAAGAATATATATTCTTAGCTCAAAAACTTGATAAATTGATTGAAATAATTTTTACTTAATTTAAATAAAGCTATCCTCTTGTTTATCTATTATTCAAAGATAAACATTGATAAATATTTCTTCAGAAATTAATAATTAATAATAATAGAATATTTGATCGTCATCGAATTTCTTGAACCAAGAAATTGTTAATTGAGTAAAAGTATTTTTTTTCTCTGTGTAATTTACTGTTTGAAATGGTAATTTTTTTCCAGTTGATCATTACTTATTATAAATCGACTGTTATTTATTACAGTTTACTTTTTTTCGTGTATTAAAACAATTTTGATCTTATGTATTGATAATTTTAATTAATCAACAGCCAAGCATTGCGAAAAGTAATAAAAGAACAGGTTTCCGCGATTGCAGTATTGCCGAATAAAATAATCGTGCCATTGAGCGAAGACGTGCCCGCTGAAGTTTTGAAAATGCCAGAACCGGAGGTAAATTTATATTTGATCCTCTTTGAGTGAAGAGAGAATGCAATAATTTATTTTTCAGGGAGTGTTGAGGATTCATGTTGTTCAAGCGAAGCATTTGATGAAAAAGGACATCGGAATGTTGGGCAAAGGGAAATCCGATCCTTACGCTGTTATCAATATTGGTGCCCAGGAATTTAGGACGAAAACAATCGATAACACCGTAGATCCTAAGTGGGACTACTGGTGTGAGGTATGCGTCGCTTTTATCGTTTATTGTCAAAAATATCAGCTGTTTGTGCACGTGCTTAGCTGAAAAATTGCATTCAAAGATTTTTCATTTAGCCTTTACTATTCAAAAATTATCTTCGAGTCACGTCAAATGTAAGCTTTAGTCAAATTACTTATTACAATAGAGTACATTTTAATTTTTCCAGAGGAAAAATTTTTAGCGTTATTAAAAGTAAGCTTCATATAAATTTTTCAATTCATTTGAAGCAAGCACGTACGATAATTGAATTACCAAATTTTTCATATTAATTAGTAAACTTACTCATTAAAAAAAAATTCCTAAATATGTGTGTATGCTATGTGATGCGTGTATATTTGTATGGGATTAGTGTATCGTGACATCAGCCATCGCAAGTTTGATCACCATATCTTTGTGGGACTACGATGACACAAAGGGTGACGAGAGCCTTGGAAGGTATGCTATAGACTTATTATTATTATACATTTTATAACTCTTCATTCATTTTCATCATACCTTTTATTCAAATTTGGGTAAATGCTTCGAAAGTCCTTTTTTAAAATCAGAGTATACAATAAAATAAATTATAACGAACTAATTATTTATTTGGAAGTAATTATCTTGACCTAGAATTTTTATTTTACGAAATTAAAAAATGCTATCATTACTTAGCCTTCAATTTTAATTACAAAGTTTTTATAAAAGCTATTATTCATTCTTCGTAACTAATATTGATTAATAGTAACCTATCGTGACAATGTCACTTCAAGCTTGAATTCTAGAAATTAAATATTGATTTTTAACGCAGTTCTATTTTTTATTTATTCAATACTTTATTTTTTGATTTATTGAGAACAAAAAATATTTATGTTTTACGATATTGACTAAAGCAATTTAAAAACACCTGTAATATTTTTTTTTTGTATTATTTTAATAATATAAAAAAACTTGGAAGCATCTATCCTATTTGTAATTTTTTTTTTTTTTTTGCTGGGTAATTATTATTTGCGCTTGCTGTATTAAGCTTATGATTTTTTACTGCTTATGCATTCGGTGGATTGACACGTATTGTGTTGTTAATTACTAACAAAAGTTTTGTGTATTGTGGTTTTGTTTTGTCTACTTGTCCCAATTGTTGTCTCTATTTGTATTTTTTACTTGAAAATGTCTTATTTGTTTGTAATAAATAATGAATTATCCAAAAATGTCGATAGATAAAAACGGTGTTTATTGTTAAAATTATGCCATGCAGGCAATCATCAATACACGAAGCTCAGGACTAGAAGTTGCTATAAGTCTTTGGGATTGGGATCCAAATTTTCCTGGGGTTGAAACTGACGATTTACTTGGAAGGTAGTGCCTAAAATGATCGGTTTGAATTAATGCATATTTATAACGATTAATAAATTAGAGCTTGTTGTCCGGCTACTGACACTTTTTTCCAATTTTTTTTTTTTTTTTTTTTAATAATTTTAAGGATAGTCAATAATAAAAGAGTAAAAAACTAATTAATAATCCACAATACCTTTTATAATTTATTTTTAATTTGAAATAACAAACTAAATCCGCTTGTGTGGTGGCAGTTTATAGTGGAACAGAGCTCAGGAGTCAACAACAAAGTCATAACTCATCTTTTTGACAAAGACAAAACCGGACAAGATGATCAGCTCGGAAGGTATTTTGTTTATTGTCAAAAACAAAATTAAATAAATGAGTAATCCCTTGAATGTACTTAGTTTTTAAAAAGTATTTGTATTAGTTTATAGTACTTTACCTTTAATTAAATTATAAAAGAACAAATGTATCTAATTCGTAACTACTTAATTAGAAATAGAAATAATTTATTGATTTGCATTTTACTAAATTTATAAATCTAACGCATGATATTCATTTAATTTTTTAACATTATTATTAATATAAAAATAACTTATTACAAACTGGTGTGCTAAAATGTACAGTTTTTTAAAAGTGGGTTTTTGCATGAATTGCTGTGTGTAAAAAAATCAGCATTCTTTTTTTTTATTATTGTTTTTTTTGCATACCTCTAAACAAAAGTAATCGTTATATACTAGTTGCATTTTATGCCATTCATTTTTACTTATTTTTTTTTTTTATTTTCACAAAACACGCGACATTCATTAGTACTGTTATTTCATTTCACAAAATGTTAATATTTACGATAAGTGCATTGAATATTTTAAACAATCGAATTTATGTACATGTGAAGAGCCAGCATCGAGGTCAGCAAAGTCAAGAAGAGGGGTACAATCGATAATGTAAGTAGACACGTTCAAAAAATTTTAATTATTTTGTTTTTTAATTTATTAATTAAATTTTATTTTATTTTTCAGTGGTTTACACTCGAGTTTGCTAAACATGGAATGGTACATCTCCGATTGACCTGGTTGAGTCTTTCGAAAAATGTTGCTGACTTACAGGCTGTATGATGAGATATTTGTAGAGACAATTATGAATCAATTGACTATTTAATTAATTAATTATTTTGTGGGTTATTTAGGCGTTATTGGAAACTCAGCAGCTACGTGTTACATCAATGAGTACTGCGATTTTGACATTATTCGTCGACTCTGCTAAAAATTTACCTTGCCTCCGGGGTAGCAAACAGCCTGATGTTTATTTGGAAGCGAGTGTTGGTAATAAAACAGAGAGAACTGCTACGATGTTGCGGTCTTGTGACCCGATTTGGGAGCAAGGGTTCACCTTTTTAGTCGGAAATCCAGAAACAAGTAGTTTGAATATCAGAGTAAGTTTTTAAATTATTTTGTTGTAGTAAGAAATTAATTTGCTTAAAATTTTATTTTTTTGTTAAAAAAAATTGAAATTTTTCTTACAGTAATTTTTTTGTTGAAAAAAAGTTTTATAGATTTGGGAAAAAACAATTTCAGATAAACAACTTATGAATTTTCATCTAAAATTTTTTTTTTTCTGAATCTAAAAAATATTTTTTCAACGAGAAAATTATTGTGAGAAAAATTTTTATTTATTTAAAATTAATTTAAATTAATTTCTTACTACAGCATTGCTCATTTTTTTCAAGAGAAATTGCAATTTTATTCTAGTTAAAAAAATAAAATGTTCTCAAAAAACCAATTATCTTAAAATTTATAATTCAAAAATTATATTTGAGTTTAATTAATCCAAAAAAATTTGATACTAAAATTAACATACATCTTTAAATTTTTTGGATTTTTATAAAAACTAAATTATTATTTAAAAATTTCAATAAAAAATTCCCCATCTAGAAATTAAAAAAAATTACAAGTGCAAATTTTTTGATAATATTTTTTTTACCATTGATTTGTCATAAAAATTCAAAAAAATTGGCAGATATCTGCTGACTTCAGTATCATAAAAAAATTAATCATTGAAATTCATTAAATAGATTCTAGATGACAAAACAGGATCAGTAGTAGGAACTCTAACGTACAGTATCTCAATGTTAATGACCAAATTAAATCTCGAAGACATGCAGCATCCTTATGATCTCCAGAACGCGGATCCTGAAAGTAAAGTAATAATGTCGATGTCTTTACACCTTTTAAAATATGAAACACCGGAGATAAATATCGAAGAGGAAGAAGACGAAGAGGATTTCAGTCAGTTGCAGAAAAAAATCGAGCGTCAAGAATCTAACATCAGTTTTTCTCAAGGCAGCAGTGGTAAATTATTAAATTTACTTTTGAAAAATTTATTTTTTAAGTATCTGTCAGTATAAATTTATGAAAATTAAGTTAGCCGACATTTAAAAATTTTTAGAATTTTTTTTTTATTGAAAAAATCATTACAAAAAAATTTCATTTGTAAAAAACTTGAAAAACTATAAGTGCAATTTTAAAAAAAAATATTTTTTTGTTTTAATTTTATCAATGAAAAAAAAAATTAAAAACGTCGGCTAACTTTAGTATTATTTTTTATTTATCATTTTTCTACACAAGAATCTCTGCTTATGTTG
Organism: Cotesia glomerata; assembly: GCF_020080835.1. NCBI lineage: Eukaryota > Metazoa > Arthropoda > Insecta > Hymenoptera > Braconidae > Cotesia > Cotesia glomerata. The sequence continues at coordinate 12,772,027 of NC_058167.1, forward strand.
TATCATTATATTAAAACTAAAAATATTTTTTAGTTCTAATTTAGTAAATGAAAAATAATTAAATTATTATTAAATAATTAAATTATTATTAAATAATTAAATTATTATTAAATAATTAAATTATTATTAAATAATTAAATTATTATTAAATAACTAAATTATTATTAAATTATTAAATTATTAAATAATTAAGTAAATGAAAAAATTAAAAGTGTCGGCTTACTTTAGTATTATTATAAATTTTAGTGCCGTCAACCCCTCTAAAGAAACAACCCTCCAAAGAGTCGATACACAGCGTCGCAAACAGCACAGTTTCCAGTTCCGCTGCAGTCCCACCTGCAGGCGAAGTTGAAAAAAATATTGAGAGCGAAATGATAATCCTATCGGAGTCTGTGAACAACAGTTCAGCCCACCCTCAATTAATTCAACGCCATTTTAGTATAACATCATCTGCTGGAGACTGGAAACTCGGTAGAATTCAGCTGACACTCCGTTACAGTGTCCCCCGACAAAAATTAGTGGTTGTAGTTCATAAAGTTGCGTGAGTATTTATTATTTAATAGTCGATTTTGAAAAAAAAAAATTGTTTAAAAATAAAATTATTAATCAATTAATTAATTGTTTCAGCAACTTACCTCTGCCTTTGAATGACCCGTCAAATATTCCTGACCCGTATGTAAAACTTTACTTACTCCCAGATCGGCATAAGGAAACGAAACGCAAGACAGCTGTTCTCAAGGACAATTGCAACCCAATTTACGACGAACAATTTGAATATATTGTATCTCAAGGTGACTTGAATGAACGAATTCTTGAAATTTCAGTGTGTACGCAAAAAGCGTGGCTGTCTTCGAGCAACAACATTATGGGTCAAGTTCGTATAAATTTATCGGAAATCGATGTCACCCAAGCATTTACAAATTGGTATGATTTGATGCCAGAGGTAAAAAAAGAGTAATTTAAAAGTTCTCTAACTTAATCTCAAAGTTTACTTAACGTTGACGGACTAATTTTTTTTTATTATTATTATAATACTAATATATTAATATAATGCTAATTTTTAATATTAAATTTGATTAAAATGTTTATAAAAAAAAAAAAAACTAATGTTAATATCAAAGGCAGGCCTTTACTTCAATTAATCTATGCGAAAATCATGTTAAACTAAAAAATATGTTTACATAAGAAATTAATAAATATAACTTTACAATCAATTAAATATTAAAATTTTTTATACACTTTAATTTGATTTATTTTTTTTTTTGAAAAAATTAATTCAATAAATAAATCGTCATTTTTCCAATATTATATTTATGTAATAAACATTTTTTTTATCGATTGTTGGAGAAATTTAGAATAAAAATAGTGAGACAAAGGAATTTTTAAAAGAAGAAATCAGTAAGTCCAAATATTTATCAAAAATTATGAGGATTTGTGCAGTTATATATTTCAGAGAGAAGTACTAATTAAAATACCTAATTAGTACTAATTAAACTAATTAAAGTAGTAATTTTATGAGTATAAGGTAAAAGACTTAGTTATTGACACTGTAATTTTATTTTAATTAAAAAAAAACAAATTAACTCTAATAAATTAATAAATATAATTTTTGAATTATAAATTTTAAGAAAATTGATTTTTTGAGAACATTTAATTTTTTTAATTAGAATAAAATTGCAAGTGTCAAACAACTAGGCCAGTGTCAATAACCGGGTCTTTTACCTTACTTTATGATAAAAATTTTTCAGAATAACAGCTTAATTTTATTTGTTAGTTTATTCAATTTTTAAAATACTTTTTTTAATGTTGATAATATTTGAATACATAGACTTTTTTTTTAATAAGTTTACTGGACAATATTAAGATTTAATGTTCCAATATAGAATAATTACACTTTTTTGTAATTGTATAATATCTTTGAGTTATATATCTTAATTTAACAATATTATTTAATATATATTAAAAATTAATTATTTAAAGTAAATATTACAATATTTAAGAACTTTAAAAAAATACTTTTATATTATTAAATATTTTGAGCAAAAATAAATTTAAGAATAATATGCTATCACAATATATCACTGATAAATAATTTCATTTATCAAAATATATATTAATCTTAATTCACTACGAAAAATCTTATTAAATAAACTAATTGGTTAATATTTATTAAATATGTTATATAACCAATGCTTGATTTATATTTAATAAATTCGTTTCTTGTAATTAATATATAAGACAAAAAAAAGATCATTTAATATATATAGAGAAGTAAATTCGTCTTTGCATAGCTTGATTAACACTCAAAATCATGCATATTAGTCAAAATTGAATTGATAAGTAAGAGTTGTTCCGAAGTCATTTCAAGATTACCAATTTTATTACAGTAAAGTAGTTTATAATAAGATTTACTTCGCCAAAATGGAATAATACATTCAATACACTTCGCTGCTGGACGAAAATCGACAGTTGATTCCTTACACTTATCACAAATACGACCTCGTAATTTTTTATTCGACGTTAATTTATGATTGATAGAACTTTTGAAATAATTTTTATATTCATCTTTATCATCTTTATAGCAGAAGGTGCAAATAATTTTACCTTCGCAGACCCGAGCAATATCTTCTGAACAGAACATTCGTCCAAATGGCGCCCAGTTCTTATTCATCAACAGATTATCCAATAAATCATCTTCAGAAGTAGCTTTATCGATCAAAACATCAATCGCTCGTTTGAACTCTTTTATTTGTTGTCTTTTGAAATACTGTCGAATATTCTGGTCCTTTATAAATTGTTGACACTTGCTAAAAACCAATTTATACTCTAGTATTTTTACATATTCCTTCATGTTAATATTCACTGGTTTAAAAGTTGATGATTCTAGTGATGGACAATTTGTTGGTAAATGATGAGCATTGATGATCTTGACATCAGTAGCAAAAGTTACTTGTTTCAATGTTTTATTTTTCCGCTGTAAATATTGTTCTTCTATTTCTTCTTCATTTTCCTCAATTTCTAAATTTTCCACTTCGTCTTCTACGATAATCATTTCATTTTCTTCATTCCCCATCGCATCCAAATTTTTCACTTCGTTTCTAATATTTTCTTCTTCTTCTTCTTCACCTATACTTTCTTGATCTTCTTCGACATTGGTCACTAAATCTTTTTCGCCTAGTTTTACTTCTTGTTCTTTGAATACATTTTCTACCTCTTCTTCACATTCTATCACCATGATTTTTTTCTCTATCTCTTCTATTTCATCGCCAAAAACTTCCATTGTCGCTAGATTTACATTTTTACCTTGAACTTCCTTTTCTTCATCCGTTTCATTAACAATCAAATTTTCTGAAACATTCAAGTCGATAAATAAATCACATGAATCATCATCTTCATCTTCTACCTCTACTTCTTCATCTTTTCCTTTTTCTTCGCCATTCGTAGCTAAGTTTTCTTTATTTACTTTGACTTGTTCTTCTGTCAAATTTTCTTCTTTCATATCATCAGCGTCTACTTGCATCTTTTCATCAAAATTTCTTTCTTCTTTGGATTTATCTAAGACCAACTTTTCTGAAACATCTGAGCGTTTTAATAAATTATATGAAACTGAATCGTAGTTCTCATCATCTTCTGTATCTACTTCATCTTCCTCGCATTCCTTTATTTCATCTATTTCTTCTTTCAATTTTTCTTCTTCATCTCTTGCATTTACTTTGACTTGTTCATCTGTCAAATTTTCTTCTTTTATATCATCAGCGTCTACTTGCATCTTTTCATCAAAATTTCTTTCTTCTTTGGATTTATCTAAGACCAACTTTTCTGAACCATCAGAGCGTTTTAATAAATTGTATGAAACTGAATAGTTGTTCTCATCTTCTGTATCTACTTCATCTTCCTCGCATTCCTTTATTTCATCTATTTCTTCTTTCAATTTTTCTTCTTCATCTCTTGCCTTTACTTCCCCAATTCCGCATCCACTTACTTCCGTTGCTTCTTCTTCTGAATCTCTCATTTCTATATTTTCCGTTTGTCTATTTTTTAATTCTTTTCTACCTATTTCTTCTTCTAATTTTGAATCTTCTAATTCAACAAGAATTTGAGTTATTTGATTATGAACAGCACGTTCCCAATCCCAATATTCACCTTCTTCTTTTGCTGTTTCAATTACTTCGTCTATCCAATCATCTTCCACTTCTCTACTTACTTTTTCTTCTCGTATCAATCCTTTGTCAAATAATTCTAAAGGTTCTTTAATTTCAATATTATTAACTCCGAATTGTAAATGCGATTTTAATAATGATGATGATGAATCGCTGTCTCTAATTGAAGCTAAGTCACAGTTTCTTACACTCTCACCATCAAGTCCAACAATGCTCGATGATTTTTCTCCAATTTCTTCCTCAATCCCACTAACTTTTCCGTGACATTGAATCACTGATTTACTAGTCAACGAAATCGATTCCGAATTACTATTTTTATCTTCTGAAGAAATACTTTCACCTCTACATTGTTTCGGAAGTTCTAATATTTTTTTGTCTTTTTTATCACGGTTTTGTATTTTATCTTGTTCACAATTTTTTATTCCAATTTCTTGATGGGACAATGCATCTCTTTTCTTTCTCATTAATGGCATTTTAAAAGAGTCTAAATCTTTTAAAAATCCACGTGTCCTTTTTTTATACTTTCTAGGACGAGAGATTACTTGAACTTGATAGCGTTTTTCAAAAGAAGCAATCCAATGATATTGTGCTCTAAAATCATACCGATGATTTAATGAGTTATGTAATTCCAATGCTTTTTCTCGGAACTTTCTTCCGTTAATTTCAAGACGCTGACTTCGTATTTCACTTAACCAGTTCAAAAGAATTTGTTCGAGCTCTTTTCTCTCATCATATTTACTTTTAAACCCAATAACATTATTCACTTTTTCTTTTACTTCTTTATTTGCTTCCATCTTAACTTCTTGTATTTCCACTTGCGTTTTATTAATTTCTTTGTCTCGTTTTATTTTTTCTGTTTGAGTTAATACATCTGAAGTTTGTAGCCCGACATTTACTAGACTCACTTGTTTTTTATCATTAACATTTTTAGTAGAATGCTCTGAAGTAGTAAAAAAATCACATTGGTTTCTTAAAAATTCTTTTTCATTTGTTTCACCATTCAAATAATTTAAATAAGCAAAATCATTTTTTAAACTTTTATTTGATTCTTGAGCTAAAACTTTTTTTTCCTCTTTTTTATCTTCTATTATCCCAAACAAAGATACTTTATTATCTGTAATTAGACTTGTTGTCTCTATATCGTCTTCATTTTCAAAATATTCCACATTTTTCTTATAAATTGGTTGATTTAAAACCTCAACAATGTTTACATTTATCTCTTTACTATTTTTTTTCTCTACGTCTTTTTGAATTCCTTGTTTAACCTTTTCTTCTCGACCAACTGCCTTAATTTTAGGAGAAAGAAATAACTTTAAAAAAAATTTTTCTTTTTCTTTTATCAATTCTTTATTTTCTTCATTTTTTTCATTCATAGTAGCTTCCTGATCAAGTACTGTCGATTTTTCATCCTTATTTTTAGACTGATTATCTACCTTATATTCTTCTTCCTCGTTTTTAATTCCTTGGAAAGTAACTTTAATTTTATGAGTTCTTTGGAAATACTTAACCCAAGAGTTACAAGCTCTAAAAGGGTACGAAGGTCCCATCTCTCTATACCAATCCATAGCTTTTTTTTTTAATTCTAATTGATGAAGTGGAAGCCCTTGACTTTTGAGCTCTTTTACCCAGATCAGAAGACGTTTTTCAAGTTTATTATACTTACATGACTTAGCCATTAATTTTTTCATTTTAGAAAATCGCAAAATTAAACTTCTTTTAAGCTTTTTATATTTATTACCATTTCTCGGGATAATTAATAGTTTCGATTTAATTAGGCCGAATTTTTTCATGATTTTCTCAGTTTTTATCTTAATAATATTTAATATTAAATTATTATTAAATTAATAATTAATAATAATATTATTATTAATTATTAATAATATTATTCTTAATTAATAATTAATATTAAATTAAATTATTTTCATCTTAATAATATTTAAATTCTTCACTACTGAAACCCAGTGATTAAAATTTTTTAAAAAATCTTTTTGTTATTATTAATTTTTCATTTTTATGATGAATATTCACTATTCTTTTAATTATATCTTCACGTAAATAATAAAAGCCTAATTTCTTCTAAAAATCAATCATTATTCAACGTTCTAATTAATTCTTCAACTTAATCACTGTAACATAATAAATAATTTTGATTATCAAATAAATTATTAAACTAATTTTTTAATATAATATTTACCAATTAATGATGAAAGAATGTGTTTGAATAATTCCATTAATTAAACTGAAAATTAAAAAAAAGTAAGTAAAGATAAATAAAAATTATTATTTCACTGATGAAAATTTATTTATTAGCTTACATGAGAAAAAAATCCAATGAGAATTTATGAAAACATCACCAGAATTTCTATTTACAGAGGATTGTAAATCTCTGCTCTGTTGACGAGTGAAATATTGATTTGCCTTTGTGTGATATAGATATATTTAACTGACGATGCGCAACAAGATGAATGTACAGATGTAACACCAAATATCAGCGTCGACTAACAGGTAAGACGATATATCTGGTCAAATTTGGCTAATAAGCTCTTGCGTATGCATATAAAAGTTTACAGCAATTAAATTAATAAAAAACTCGAGACAATATGAATTATTATTGATGTAATTTGTTATAACATTTTTTTGTCCATTTGAAATTTAAAAAATTGACTGATGAGTCTTTAAAAATTTTAAATTGAATTTTTTAAAATGTTAAAATAAAAAATCAAAACTTATGAATAATTATAAATTATAATTATAAAATGAGTGAAAATTAACATTTAAGTTAATGTTGTTCTCTATTAGTGCCGTTTTTGAACTCAGATTCTGCGATAGCATTTATTTTCCAAAATGCAATAATGCAAAAAATGCATTCAGCTGCCGGACGACTATGAAGAGTTGTGTTAAAACACACATCACACTTTCTGCATATTAGATTAAAATCGTAATCTAACCGATCCAACCTCCATTCCTTGTTACAAATTAACATTAGACCGTTATCTTTTAATGTTTCGTAACATATTGGACAAATTACCATTTTTTCATTGACCTCATGTACTTCACTTCTCTCTTCTATTTCATTACTTAATTGGTAAACCCAAGCGACATCTCCAAAACACTTGAATTTTCCAAAGGGCTGCCAAGTCTCATTCATGAGAAGATCATTGAATAAATGCTCGATAGAAGTCATTGTTGATATCAGAAACTGCAATTCTTTAATTAATTCCTCTTTTTTGTTATCAGATAAATGTTGAGTAACATCATAATCCCTCAAAAAACGTATGAATTTATTAAAAGTCCGCTTATATAAAAATAAATGGTGATCATCCGTAAGTTCCTTTATATTACAATTAGACTCAGTGTTTTGTTGAGACTCTGGATCTATCAAAAATAAAAATTATTATTACCTATAATAAGCAATCAATTGTTCAAAAATAAAATAAATTTTAAAAATGTCTTTTACCTATTCTATGAGCTTGCTGACTTTGCTCGTGGTTATCATCTACTATTGCTTGAAACTCTGCTTCGCTTATTGGATGTTCCTGAACATTCATCTCATTCAATTCAATATTAAAATCCGCTATTCGTTTTAGTTTTGTTCGCTCCATAATTTTGTGTTTGTTTTCAATTATTCGATACCCAGTCTTAATACCGATACCGAATGATTTTGCTATTTCTTTCATTTTTTTTCCAGAATTTATTGCTTTAATTATTTCTAATTTGCTCGCCAAATTTAAAAACGTATGTTTTTTTTTTTTTTTTTCTGAAGGTATATTGTTTTGTAGACTTACAGTGTTTTCTGGAGATTTACTTCCTGCTGCACACATCGTCACTTCCAAAGACTCACTAATTTGTTAATTCATTATTATATTGTTTGAAGAGACTGTTTTGTGTTCATTCATAATAACAATATTTTTTGTTGGCACACACGAAAATCTAAACAATTACCTTAAACGTTTTTAAAATAAACTAATGAAAGACTATATTAATTTATAAACTTAGACGACAAAATTGGTCAATTTGTATAACTTATCTTCTTGCTGTAACTTGTGTGTGATTTGCGTATCTACTGTTAGAAAAGCTAGAGCCTTACTGTAATGAAAATTGAAGCTCGAATGATTTGCTTGAATTATTCCCACCACTTTCAAATTGTAAATTTGGCTATTTTTATTGTTAATATTTTATCAACAATAGATACACTATGTCTTTACAATAGTCAGTCTGCACTTCTAAGTAAATATTAATAATATTATCTCAAATACTTACCACTGGTCATAAATATTAAGCTCAAAAATAGAAGAATTTTCATTTTTATTATATATATTCATTATTCTTTAAATTTAATTTTCAAGTCAATAATAAAAACCTAATTTACTCTAGAAAACGGATCATGATTCGACATTCTAATCGATTCTTCAATGTTATTAATGTAATATAGAAAATGAAAGGATGTACTTAAATAATTTCATTAATTATACTAAGAATAAAAAAAAAATAATTGAAAATAAATAAAGTTATTTCTTCACAAAATAAAATCTATTTATTTACTTGCATGAGACAAAATTGTAAGAAAGCATATTCAACTTATAATGCACAACAACACTTGTCATAAATAATAAGCTCAAAAAAAAAAGATTATTCTTTTCATTAATTAGAAAGTATTAATGTTTCTTCTAATATCTTCAGTATAACCATTTAAATAGTCTAATGCTTACTAAGGTCTTTAAATTTATTATTATATTCTTCCTCTTAATATTAAAGCTTACAGCAATTAAATTAATAAAAAATTTGAGACAATATGAATTATTATTGATGCAATTTGAGATAACATGTTTTTATCCTTTTGAAATTTATAAAACTGACTGATGAGTCTTTACAAATTTTACAAAAAGTAAAAATTTTAAATTGAATTTTTTAAAATGTTAAAATAAAAAATAAAAACTTATGATTAATTATAAATTATAATTATGAAATGAGTGAAAATTAACATTTAAGTTAGTGTTGTTCTCTATTAGTGCCGTTTTTGAACTCAGATTCTGCGATAGCTTTTATTTTCCAAAATGCAATAATGCAAAAAATGCATTCAGCTGCCGGACGACTATGAAGAGTTGTGTTAAAACACACATCACACTTTCTGCATATTAGATTAAAATCGTAATCTAACCGATCTAACCTCCATTCCTTGTTACAATGTAACATTAGACCGTTATCTTTTAATGTTTCGTAACATATTGTACAAATTACCATTTTTTTATTGGCCTCATGTACTTCACTTCTCTCTTCTATTTCATTACTTAATTGGTAAACCCAAGCGACATCTCCAAAACACTTGAATTTTCCAAAAGGCTTCCAAGTCTCATTCATGAGAAGATCATTGAGTAAATGCTCGGTAGAAGTCATTGTTGATATCAGAAAATGCAATTCTTTAATCAATTCCTTTCTTGTGTTATCAGATAAATGTTGAGAAACATCAGAATCCATCAACGAACGTATGCATTCATAAAAAGTCAGCTTATATGATAATGTGCTGTCATAATCCTCAAGTTCGTTTATATTACACTTATTAGACTCAGGGTTTTGTTGAGACTCACAATCAATTGAAACGTGCCCTTCAACGTTACCAGGAGCATTGAAGTTCGACGTATCATCAAGTGAAGCATCCTCTGAATCTATGAAAAATAAGAATTATTATTACATATAAGAAACATAATTTTAAAAATTTTTTTATCAAATCAATTACAATAAAAAAAAGCTTATAAAAATTTTCACTTGTAATCTATATTATTAAGAGAATAAGAAAAATTTTGTGATCAGTGTATTTATATGATAAAATAGGTTTTTATAGTTAAATTTAGTATCATTAGAAAGGTCTTGACCTGGAGTTGTGCCTTTTCAAGGTTTCATATCATTCTCACCAATAGTCAATTTATGATGATAAGTACTTAAGCTGAATTCGAAAATGCTCTATCTCCCTATGTATATATAATTAAGAAATAACCTTTTATCGTGTGAAATATTGACATTTTTAAAGATATAAGCTCATCCTGGCATTACAGTCATCAAGACCTTTCATTTGAGTACCCACATCAATTTTTCATATATTTTATATATTTATATATTACATATATATATGAAAAATATATCAAAAATGCATGTAGGTGCTCAAATGAAAGCTCTTGATGACTGTAACATCGGGATGAGCTTATATCTTTAAAAACGTCAATAGTTAAAAAAGTACAGTGCAAATTAACAAAAATCATTATTTGATAAATCAAAATTTTATTTATTCATAGTTCACAAGTCCCGGCAGTCACATATAGTGACTGCAAGGTCGGTAGTTTTTATTAATTTTTGCATGTGAAATTTTTTAATTAAACTTTTTTTTTTTATAATAATTTAATTGCCATAAAATTCCAAAAAAACTTCTAATGTCTGTCAACTTTAGTGTCATTAAAAAAAAGTTAATTGTTTAAAAATAAAATTACTTTTAAAAATGTCTTTTACCTATTCTATGAACTTGTTGACTTTGATCGTGATCATCATCTACTCTAAATTTCTTTCCCATCAAGAAACTATTTGTATTGCTCGCATTATCTGTACTGTCATGAACAAGCTTACGATCCCAACGATGTTCAGATGAGCAAACCCAACCATGTCCAGCATCGAAGTGATAAGCTCCTTTCCCTTTCTCAAGATCTTCAAGTGCTTTAGCTCGCCGAATATATTTCTCTTTGTCTTTAATTATATATCTCACACTGTGACGACTAATACCGAATTCTTTAGCTAATTCTTTTAGTTTTCTTCCAGAACTTTTTGCTTTAATTATTTCTAACTTAGCCGTCAAATTTATAGAATTACGTTTCTTTCTTTTTTTTTCTGAAGATACATTGTTTAGTAGACTTACATTTTTTTCTGGAGATTTCATTTCTGCTGCACACATTGTATTTTCTAAAGACTCGCTAATGTGTTCATTCATTTCTATATTGTTTGAAGAATTTATTTTCTGTTCATTCATAATTACAATATTTTTTCTTGACACACAAAATTCTGAATAATTACCTCAAACTTTATAAAATAAATTAATTAAAGTGTATATTTATTTCATAAGCTGGCACAACGCAACTTTGGTTAGGTTGTGTAACTTATCTTCTTGCACTAGCCTGTGTGAATTGTCCAAAAAAAAAATTATCCTTTCAATAAATTATAAAGTATTAAAGTTTGTTATTATTTCTTCAGAATAACCATTTAAATAATCTTATTCTTACTGAGGTCTTGAAATTTATTATAAAATATCGACAGTTGAATTACTTTTGTATTTCCGAATATAGCCGAGTTCAATTCTGGCAAGAAATTTTATTATTTATTTTAAATACCGCCCTCGTGTTAAAATTATGAACTAACAGTATTCAGTTTAGCCGACATCTTAAAATTGTTAGATTTTTTTTTTATTGAAAAAATTAAAAAAAAATTTCATTTGTAAATAACTTGAAAAACTGTAAGTGCAATTTTTAAAAAATATTTTTATGAAAATTAATTTAGCAGATATTTAATAATTTTTAGAACTCTTTTTAACAAATAAATAATGGTAAAAAAAATAAGAAAAAAAAATTGACATGTAGAAATTTTAAAAAATTAGAAATGCAATTTTTTAAAAATAATTCATTAGAATAAATTTAATTGTTAAATAAAATTAAAAATTGGTCAAGTGTCAGCTAACTTTAATGTCATAATATTTTTTTGTTTTAATTTTTTCAATAAAAAAATATTTTAAATGTCGGCTAACTTTAGTATTATTTTTTATTTAAGATTTTTCTACAAAAAAATTTCCTCATAGCAATTCATGGCTTTTTTTTTAAATGTTAATTGATCAAGTAAAAGCCTTTAATTTTTGAGCACTTAAATCTATTGAAACCCAGAAACTTTTTTTCTCAATCTTTTTGTAATTATTAATTTTTTATTTTTATGATCTATATTCATTATTCTATCAATTTTATCTTTACGTAAGTTATAGAAACTTAATTTCTTCTAGAAAACCAATCGTAATTCAAAGTATTAATCGATCCAACCAACTAATAAGATTTAATTCAAGCGTTCTTAATAATAATAAAAGTTTTAGATCTTCCAATAATTTTAAGATCTCAAAACCCGGTGCTGGTAACTGCTTAGCTTTTTGGTAAAATTTATCTTTCATTGATATTATATAATGCACTCTTCGAACACATATATCCAGTTCTTTAGCTATTATATCATTTGGATGTTTTAGCATTAAATATAATTTGATAGTATTTAACTTCAGCTCTAAGCTTATAGGAGCACGTTTTTTTTTTCTTCTCTAGGTACCTCGTTGTGGAGATTTACACTGTCTTCTGGAACTTTATCTCCTGCTGCACACATTTTATTGTCCGAAGACTCCATTGTTTGTTGATTCATAATTCTTTCGTTTGAAGTGCCGGGTTTATGTTGATCCATATTACTAATATGTCTTCTTCACACACAAAAATTTAAATAACAACCTTAAATCTTATGCTGTTACAAAAGCTAGAGCCTTCCCTGATAAAAAAAAATTAGGAAAACGGTTGACCCTAAAGGCCATCCCTGCAACTTCCCGCTAATTCCGTTAATACCTGGCCGCTTTTTTGAGCTCTTCGAGCTCAAAAGTACAATCTGTGTGTTGTTTTAAGCTCTCCGAGCTCAAAAAGATACCTTTTCTATGCTTTTGAGCTCTTTGAGCTCAAAAGTCTGATAGAGGTTTCATAGAACACTATTTTTTGAATGTTCATACCGCAATAACTTTTGAATGAATGAACCGATTTTTACGCGGTTGGCGGCATTCTACGCAGTTTTTTAAGCCTCATAAAGAATTTCTAAGTTTCAATTGGTCAAACTAGAAATTTCGGAGTAACTCTGAAAAAACACTTTTTTCGGTTTTCTTTCGTTCACGATATCTCTCGAACGAATCAACCGATTTTGACCGGATTGGCGGCGATCGACGTGGTTTTTCAAGTTTAAGAGCTGATTAGTTTTTGGAATCGATCAGTGAAGCTGTTTAAAAGTTATCCCAAAAACCACTTCAGAAAAATTTTTCTCCTACTTTTCTTTAGATTTCTCCAAATTTCTCAAAATCTATCGGTCCAAATCGGTCCAAATTAACAGCAAATCTAAGTTTGGCGAAGCCCTTTCGAATGGCACCAACCGCGATGAAATCGGTTCAACCGTTCAAAAGTTATAAGAGGTTTACACACACACACACACATACATACAGACATAGTGACACCCTCGCGGGAATAGTCAGGAAAGCTTCCTAGGACCTCAAAACGTCGAGATCTGATGAAAACTCGATTTTCGAAAAACGGGGTAAAACCAATAACTTCCCGATTTTTGAAAATTTTCAATTTTCTTAGCGGGAAGTTAAAAAAGTATTGAGACAAAGAAAAAAGTATTGGCAATCTTTTTCAATACTTTTTTTTATTCAGCGTTACTGAAACGAAGTAATGGAAGCTCGAATGATTTATTTGGATTATTCCCACCTCTTTCAAACTGTAAATTTGGCTATTTCTATTGTTAATATTCCATCAACAATAGATACATTACTCTATTGACTAATAATATTATCTCAAATACTTTTCACTTGTCATAAATATTAAGCTCCAAAAAAAACAAAAAAGGTTTTTCATTTTTATGATATATATTCATTATTCTTTAAATTTAATCTTCACGTCAATAATAAAAACCTAATTTCTTCTAGGAAACAAATCATGATTTGACATTATAATCGGTTCCTCAAATTTATAAATGTAATATATTAAATAATTTCGACTTTTAAATAAATCAGTGAACTAATTCTCTGAAATAATATTCACCAATTATTAATGGAAGAATGTACTTGAATAATTTCATTACTAAAAAAAAAAAAAATATGGTGTCGTGGGACACCAGGTAGGAACGAAGTTCCTTCGGCTAATGTAGAATCGACACAATTTGCAAAAAAAAAATCGTGCTCAACTTTATGTAGGTTTTCTTGATTCTTCTCTTAAATTTTGCTGATTAGTTTTTATTTAAGTACAGGAAAGTATTTAGGAAATTCAGTATTTTAGGAATTAAAGAAAGAAGGAGAAAGAGAAAGGTATCCACAGATTCGGTAGAATCTGGCGCCAAGTTCCGTTCAAAACCGTTGTAAACGGAGCGCCAGACTACCGACTGTGTTTACTGTAAGCAGAACGGTTTTTTGAGGCTGCGAAATTTTATTTAATTCTACGGTACTTTTTTTATTCAATTTGTTTATCATAACAGTAATTCATAATTTACTTCACCGTATTAATTAATTATATTCACTTATAACAATTTATTTACTTGAAATTATTAAATTTTATCAGCACATACTATAGCTCGCTCACAAATTTCGATCCTGACTTTTTATGGAGAAAGGTCAGCGCCACAGACTAGATAAAATAAAAATGTGTAGTAATCCTCCTATAGATAAGCAACTACAGTTAAAAAAAGTAATTCACAGCTTACATTTACGGCCGCCAGAGTGCACTGGAATTACATCTACATAAACTGTAGCTTCAAGGGGATAGTTTGCAGTAAAAATGCAGTCAACACGAGATTTAAGTTGGTACCGATTGTAAATTTTCATTATAATTACAATACTAAAATCCGAACAAAACAGTTTCACTGTAAAAAGTTCAAGTCACGTTCATAAGACTATTTTAGAAAAAAAAAATTTTTTTTCTTTAAAAAAAGATACTAAAAAATTAAAAATCAAGTAACCGATATGATTGTTTTGATTTTCGAATTAAAAATTTTATTGTAAATTTAAAATTAAAAATTTTAGAACGTACTTCGTGGGCGTCATTGTGCATTTCAATTTTTTAAAGTTCTAGTGAATAGATTTTACGAATTTCATTAAAAGTAAAAATATTTTGCAACCACGCACAATTAAATACGTTCTAAAATTTTTTTTAATTTTTAAATTTACAATAAAATTTTTTAATTTCGAAAATCAAAAACAATCATATCGGTTACTTGGATTTTAATTTTTTATTTTGTATCTTTTAAAGAAAAAATTTTTTTCCTAATAGTCTTATGAACGTGGACTTGGCGCGACTTTTACAGTGAAACTGTTTTTGTTCGGATTATACACTACTCGCTTGTGTATACGACTGTCGCGCCTGCGCACGTCTCATTTAACAGTTTTATTCCACGGACTTTTTCTTACGGTTTTACTATCACATTTTTTTCAGTTCGGTCGCGCAGCAAAATCCCTATTATCCTCCAAGCCTGCCGTAAGGAACTTCGTTCCAATAAAAAAAAATAATTAAAGATAAATAACGTTGTTTCTTCACTAAATAAAATTTATTTATTTACTAACATGAGAAAAAATTGTCATAAGGCATATTTAACTTATGATGCGCAACAACACGTCATAAATATTAAGCTCAAAAAAAAATATTATCCCTTTCATAAATTTTCAAGAATTAAAATTTCTTCAATATATATATTTTGTTAATGTTTTGTTAAATTTAAGTTGACAATTATAAATTTCTGACTTCTTGTTAAATAAAATCTCCCAAAAAGTCAACATTTTTTTTTTTGTCATGCTTGGGTAATGAGGTCTTGAAATTTATTATTTTTTCCTTTGAATATTGACAGTTGAGTCACTTTCGTATTCCCGAATATAGCCGAGCTCAATTTCGGTGGGAAATCTCATTCATTTTGAATACCGCTCTAGTGTCGAAATTATGAACTAACACTAGTCAATAAAAACATTCTATTCCAGCTGATTCATAAATTCACACAAGTGTGCTTGTGTTATTGTTTTTGTTATTAAATTGTCAGAATTTATTAATTCTTCAATTACTATCATTAAACAATTAGAATAATAAAAAAATGACAACACCGTCACAACCAAAGTCGCAGTTAAAATTACCCGAACCTCATCACTATGGAAATGAGCCGATCGAGTTCGGCTTTCGAGTGGGTAACCTCTTCATTCTTGATATTACACCTAAAATGTTTACAAAAAATGAATTTGACATTACTTATTTTCACCAATGTCTTGATGTAAGTATCTTAAAGTTCATTTAGCATTAAATAATATTAATAATCAATGTCAATAATTTTTAATTAATTTTTTTTTTTATATTTGCAATGTAGTCTTATTTAAACGTCTTGAAAAAAAAGCTGTCAGCGAATTCTGAAGATTGGATGGGTCTGATATTATGTAATGTAAAAAAAGATCTAATGGCAGATGAGTATCCGCCAGATGATGAAAATGATCCTGAGCCGAAAAATGTATTAACACTCCAAAAATTTCAACCTGTTGAACGGGAAATGTTTATGGATATCGCAAAAATACGTAAGTTAGTTTTATTAATATAATAATGAAATCAAAAGACATCCCATTTTTATTTTATTTTATTGTTATTCTTAAACAATACACTGAACCCTAAAACAAGATCATTAAGCGTGTTCCATTAGAAAAAAAAATAACAGTTACATTATATTTCATAATAATGAAAATTAAGTTAGCCGACATCTAAAAATTAATAGAATTTTTTTTATTTAAAAAATTGTTACAAAAAAAAAATAAAAAAAAAGTTTCATTCGTAAAAAACTTGAAAAACTACAAGTGCAATTTTTAAAAAATATTTTTTAGTTCTAATTTAATAAATGAAAAAAAAAAATTGAAAACGTCGGCTAACTTTAGTATTATTTAATAATAATACTTATAAGTAATAGTAATAGTAATAAGTTCGTATTTAGTTTAACTAGTAAGTACATAAGTACATAAAGTGCTTATTTATAGATAGACATATTACACTGAGAAAAAAAAATATTTTTACTCAATCGACAATTTCTTGGTTCAAGAAACTCGCAGACGATCAAATATTCTATTATTATTATTAATTATTAATTTCTGAAGAGAAGAACATCAATAGTTATTTAATTAATTTATAGCCATAATTTATAGCTAAATTTGTCATTAAAGACAAATTTGGGAACTGGGGAAATAAAGGATAAAGGGGGGGGGGGACCTTACTCAGTAGGAATTTTTCGGTAACCGAAAAAATAATTCGGACTGCCCAGACCGGGACTCGAACCCGGATCGTTTGGTTACGCCTCAAAGGCTCTACCACTTAAGCTATCCGAAACATTGTCCATGACTACCATTCAGTCACCTAATAAGACCGACCGAGTAATAAACACCACCGTTCATCTTACGGTAAAGAGCCATAATTTATAGCTAAATTTGTCATTAAAGACGAATTTGGGAACTGGGGAAATAAAGGATAAAGGGGGGGGGACCTTACTCAGTAGGAATTTTTCGGTAACCGAAAAAATAAATAATAGTTATCTTTGGATAATAGATAAACAAAAGAATAGCTTTATTTAAATTAAGTAAAAATTATTTCAATCAATTTTACAATTTCTTGAGCTAAGAATATATATTCTTGAAAATTTTCAAGAACATAAATTCTTGTATCTAGAAAATTTTCTTAATAAAAGTATTTTTTTTTCTCAGTGTAATAGCAAACATTTATTTCGATTAATAAAAATTACCAGCAATATTAATTAAAATTTTAGGCAACGGAGATATTGATCCCTTCAAACAGTTATGTACTGATGATTATTCAATATCTGAGGCCTTTCTTCACGCGACCCGAACTTACAACAGAGTAAAAAAAATAATGGCATCTCGTAAGGTGTATTTTTTAACTTGCGAGGACGACCCGGAGCCATCCGACCCCCAGGAGCTTAATAGCATTCGAATAAATGCCAAGAATTTCAAGGACCTCGCTATAAGACTCCACGTGATCGGTTTAGGCGACCAGTGGAAGTACGATCTCTTCTTCAAAGAAATAGAAGAAATATCTGAGAACCTTGCAGCTAGGCAATTCCGGCGAGTTGATTTAAACGAACTGGAAGATAACATCACCCACAAATCTTTCGTCGCTGCCAATTTACATTTAAGGATCCAATCCTTAAAAATTAAAGTGACTATCCAAGCATTTTCCAGACCACCTAGAGCAATGACCAAGATAACTGCCAGCAAAGCTACTAACGAACCGCTGGACAAGTATACTTGGTGGACATTCGATGACATGTTTGATGACGAGGACAATGACGGAGAAGAAGTTAGGTTTGCGCAAAATCCTTACGACATAAAACGCGCTCAGAATTACGGCGGGAGAAAAATTCTGTTTACTCCAGAAGAAGTCAGAGGATTACGTCATGTTCATGAGCAAGGAATTGATCTCTTAGGCTTTAAACCGATGCCAGAGCGTGGTCCTATGGAGCAAATAAGCAACCCGTATTTCCTTGGGTGTAATAGTCAAGCCAGTAAAGGCCAGATTGAGTTCTTTGCTGTCCTGCTGTCGAAAATGGTCGAGAAGAAGCTTATGGCGGTCTGCTGCATTACGACCAGAAAATTGGCACCTCCTAGATTGGCTTATTTGATGCCTTATGTTGAGTACGGTGGCTTTTATCTCTTCCGTATTCCGTTTAAGCACGAAGCGAGGGACATTGATGAATTAACGGAAAAATATTTCTTTGATGAAGAAAATCCCGCGCCGATAAACGAGGAGAAGCTGGGATTGATGAAAACTCTTGTTAAAAAATTGAGTGTCAAGTATGACGTTACCATGTTCCAAAATCCTAAATCTCAGAGACAGCAAATTGTTTTAGAGAACTTAGCTCTGGATTTACCACCGCAGGAGCTACCGGCTGATACTACGGTTCCCTCGGTAGAGGACATTACCGATCGTCTCAGTCAGGGGAACCTTTATGACCGGTTACAAAATGTAATCTGTTCTAATGTCCAGATTGCACCTCCTGCTAAAGTTATCAGGGCCGATGATGAGTACGTTAAAGAAGTTTTGGAGGCTGGAGACTTTGCCAGACTTACTAATGATAAGTTAAAAGCGGTTCTCAGAGCTCTCAACTTAAGCATTCAGGGAAAAAAACAAGATTTTGTTAACAGGCTTCAAGAGTACAAAGCTACGAAGTTATAAATATTTTATAGTCGTGGATTTTTAATCAACCATTACCTCTCAAAGAGTTTAGTTTTATGAAAACAGTTTATTGATTTTTAGTTTTTTATTTTATAAGATTGATGTTTTTTTTGGGTACACCCTACTTTTGTATTTTAAAATATAATAAATGATATTTTGATGTAATCGAGTGGTTTTAATATATGTTTTATATTATCCGTAACGAATTATGTTAATGATTACCTAGTAGTCTCAATATTTACATCATTCTACAAGTATTTTATTTTTTTTTCTAATAAAATTTATTTGGGTTTTTATAGTTCTGTAATTTTACAATAAAGTTTTAGTGAGAAAAATTTTTGAAATAAAATTTACATTAAATTTTAATAAAATACTTTATTAGGAATGTAAAGTAGTGACGATTATTGCGAAAGTTAAAGTTAAGTTATTTTAGACAATAAGCGACAAGTTTATCTTATAATTTAAAATAAGAACCATTTGATAATAAAAATAAATATGAAAATTAATTTAGCAGATATTTTATAATTTTAAGAATTATTTTAACAAATAAATGATGGCAAAAAAATGACGTGTAGAAATTTTAGAAAATTAAAAATGCAATTTTTTATAAATAATTTTTTGAGAAAAATTTTTTCGTTGAATAAAATTAAAAAATTATCAAGCTGCTAACTTTAATAACATAAAATAAATGAGAAAAAAAATGAAACTTTATTCAATCTTGTTTTAATAATTTTGAATAATAGTTTAATTAAAAAAAAATGAGTTGTCAATTTTGGTTTAGTTTTATTTAAAAATTGAATTTGCTATCAAAGAATTAAAAGGTTGTTTGAAGTAGACACCGTTACTAAGGTAACGAAATAACAAGTAGCTCAATATATAAACACACTTGTCATCTAACAATTTTGACATCTCACTATTGTATTAAATATTTAACAATTAAAAACTTACCTTGATAATCAAAATATGGAAGACAAAAATTCTTATCGTTCATTAGCCGTTCCTCCTCTTCCAGGCTACAATACCAAACCACCCGTAAGTAAAATCTCTAATTTTATAACTAAATTTCCACCAACACACTATGAAAATTAATTTAGCAGATATTTGATCATTTTTAGAATTTTTGTAACAAATAAATGATGGTAAAAAAATTGACATGTAAAAAGTTTTAAAAATTGAAAATGAAATTTTTCTAAAAACAATTTTTTGGAACTAATTTATTTGTTAAATAGTGGTACTGAAGTCAGTAGATATCTGCCAATTTTTTTAATTTTATGACAAATCAATGATAAAAAAAATATAATTAAAAAATTTGAACTTGTAACTTTTTTTAATTTCTAGATGTGGAATTTTTTATTAAAATTTTTTCACTATAATTTAGTTATAAAAATCCAAAAAATTGACAGATGTATATTAATTTCAGTTTCAATCAAAATTAAGTTAGCCGACATCTAAAAATTTTTAGAATTTTTTTTATTAACAAAGTTATTATAAATAAATAAATAAAAAAAAAATTTAATTTGTAAAAACTTGAAAAACTATAAGTGCAATTTTTAAAAAATATTTTTTAGTTTTAATTTAATAAGAAATAAAAAATTAAAAATATCGGCTAATTTTTTCATTATTCAGTATCGTGTTAAATAAAATTAAAAAATGATCAAGTAACTGATAACTTTGATGTCATCAACTTATTTTATTAAGGCTGAAAAGAAAAACCACCATATAAGTCAATTGTTTGACAAAATTCACGACGGAGTTTATTACTTGAACGAGCGATCTAGTATTAATCAAATTCGCGACCCGTCATTTTACCCGTACGACGACGAGAAACGAATTCCACCTTGGCTGGCCTACGATGGCCAAAGACTCATGTTCAAGGCATTTTTCCAAGAGTCCGTTCAAGAGCGAAGAGAATCTGGTCGTCAGATTCGGGTCGTAACGATAAGTTTTTTCCTGGAAGATGGAACCATGAAAATTGTAGAACCGTCCGTCAGCAATAGTGGACTAGAACAAGGTATGTACTGTAAATAAATATGAATATTAATAATTTAGGTAATTTTTTAGGTTTTTAAAACAAATAAATTACCAAAAAAATATTTTTTAAAAATTACATGATACTGAAGTTAGCAGTCAACTTCAAAAATTTATAAAAAAAAAAACAATTACAATAAAAAAATGCTTGTAAAAATTTTTATTAATTTTCACACGTGGAATTTTTTATTAAATTTTTTTATATTAATTATTTGTTAAATAAAATCCTAACAATAATCAGACGTCAACTGATTAAAGTATAATTTTTAAAGTTAGCAGTCACTTGACAATTTTTTAATTTTATTTAACAAAAAAATTATTTAAAAAAAATTGTATTTTTATTTTTTTAAATTTCTACATGCCAATTAATAAATTTTTTTTTTGCCATAATTCATTTGTTATAAAATTCTTAAAATTATTAAATAAATGCAAAATTAATTTTCATTTATAAACAATTAATTATCCGAATTATTAATAGAGATTAATCACTGACTTTTACAGGTATATTAGTGAGACGCCAAAGAATACCAATGCCCGATCCCGTAAAGTACAGATTTTTCGATATAATTGATTTAAATATCGGGAAAGAGCCAGAAATCTTTGGGCGAGTGTACAAGATTGTTGATTGCGATAAATTTACCCGTAGATTTTTAAATCGCATGGGTATCGCAGTGCCTGACCCTATAGAAATTCCATCAGATCCTTACAATGATAACCGAAGTATTCCCGTATTTCCGAAGAAGCCCAACAGAAAGCCCGATAACCTCGGTAAATTTTTAAAGTACGATCGCAAGGTTTTGAAATTTACTGGCTACTGGGACGACACTGCCAATGAGTATGGAGTCATTCATGATCTAGAATTAAGATTTTATCTGGCTGATGACACGATTGAAATCAAGGAAATATTGCCCGCAAACTCTGCAAGAGACATGAGCTCGATGTTTATTAAGCGGATGAAAATTCCCAAGGTAAAGAAAAAATTATTTCAACGTTCTAATTACGACATTAAAGTTAGCAGTCACTTGACCATTTTTTAATTTTTTTTTTAATAGATAAATTTGCTGAAAAAAATTATTTATAAAAAATTTGATTTTTTATTTTTTTAATTTTCTAAATGTCAATTTTTTTTCTCATTTTCTTTGACTTAATTTATTTGTTAAAAAAATTATAAAATATCTGCTAGATTAATTTTCATTTCCAATTAACAAATTATCTAATTCCATTTTAGAGAATCTTCCATTTGTACGAAAAAACAATTAGTTCAAAATTTATTATTACTTTAAAAAACAATTTAATATCTAATAGAGGTATAATATTTTGATTTGGATCATTTAAATAATTAGGTAGATTTCATAGAAATCAATTTTTTGCATTGGTCCTCATGTTGGAATTTACTCGGAATTTTGTCGTAATATCTCTTAACTAGTCGAGTAAAGCTCAAAAATAACGTTAGTTAAAAAATTTATATATGTGTATATATATATATGTAATATAACGCAGGATGTTGCCGCGATTGTGTCTACAGTTCTTGACGGATCTAGATGAAATTTGTTACACATATTCTATAGATAATAACCTTGGATGAGTTCGAAGATGAGTGAAATCCATCAATAAGTTTAGAAGTGGCAGCTCTTTAAAATTATCAAAATAGTGAAAATCACGTTTTCGGTGACTTCATTGATGTATAACTTTTGTTTGAAAAGAGATACCTAATTTTTGACAAATTTTTGTGAAAGCTCATGAAATTACCTTTAATTTGACATATATAACATTGACATTTTGACCATTTTTAGTTATTTTATCAAAGTTAAGAGTTCTATTGAACCATTTTCAGGCAATGTGTAGTGCAACCGACTTATGAATGTTATTCTGTTGAGAATTCTCAACAGATCCTAATGAAATTTAGTATGCAAATTCTTTACACAATTAGCTTGCATGAGCATTAAAATAAGTGAAATCCTTCGTTTAGTTTAGAAATAGTAGCTCTTCAAAATGATCAAAATAGTAAAAATTACGTTTCCGGTGACTTTATTTATGTATAACTTTTAATAGCAAAAAGAAAGCTGATTTTTGATAAATTCATGTAAAAGCTTACAAAATTACTTCTAATTTGACGTATACAACGTTAACTTTTTGACACTTATTAGTTATTTTATCGAAGTTATTCACCACAAAAAAATTATTAAAATTACAAAAATTATAAAAATTGTGATTTTAAAAATTATAAAAATTGTGAAAATAACGAAAAATATGAAAACATATGATGGTTCGATTTGAAAATAATTAAAAAAAACTATACTTTCATTAATAAAAGTTTAAGTAATAATTATTCGACAAATTTTTTTTTATAATTATTTATAATTACAAAAAATTGAAATCTACCTTCCATCTCGGGCGGAGCCGAATGGCTTACTTTTTTATAATTAGACTATTGCTAGATTAAAATATTAAAAAATCATCCTTTAAAAAAGTTTTATTAATTAGAGTTAAATGTGGTTTTGATTCTAGTTCTACTCTGGCATCGACCCCATAGGTGTCAATGATCCTTTCACGGTTCTGAATGTGCTAGGAGAGAGTACAGAGCAAAGTTACTTGATCGCAGATTCATTAAACACCGGTAAGCTGGCCAATGAGTACTACAAAGACAGCGATCTGGCTATTGGTGTTAGGATCAATGTGTTTGGTCGTGAAGTCGTCATTACTGACCTTGATCCTGCTACGAGAGAGTATTATAGGTATTTTTTTTTATTTTATTTATTATTATATTTTTTTTGTTGTATTCTAACACAATAAGCTCGTTGATTTTTACTCTATTAATTCTTATACTCCAATTCTTCTAATCACAAGGAACAAGTATGGCATAGAAGAATTCAAACCGCTTGAACGGCCGGATACAAAGAACGATTACTATTGCACGAGTGCCGAAAAATACAAGCCACCGCCGTACAATGGTTTTGGCTCTTATGATGATTCGCTGGGTAACTGCTTTAGGGTCGTTCCCAAACCACCTAAACTTGACTACGTGAGACTATTCTCATACGATAAGTATGCTTATAACATACTGTGATTATTTATTAACAATATATATCGCGACCCAAATGCCAAAAGGGCGTATTACAGCAGCTAGATAGGGTTTTATGCCAAAAGGGCGTATAAAAAATTTTTTTTCGCCATTCAACTCAGAACTACTCAAAAGATTTGTCAAAAAAATTTTTTCAATTTACTAATGTCAAAAGGTCATATCTCAAAACATATGCCCTTTTGGCTTTAGAAAAGTTTAACCTAAAGCCAAAAGGGCGTATAAAAAAACTTTCAATTTTGCTCTGAAATATAAAATTTAACTCTAAAATAAAATTTAACACCCTTTCGGCTTTGGATATTTATTTTTTTATTTTTAGGCTTAGAAAGTGTTAATAAAGCGATTAGTAAAAAAAAAAAATTATACGCCCTTTTGGCACTGCAAAGCCAAAAGGGCGTATAAAATGATATGCGCCCTTTTGGCATTTGGGTCGCCATATATACCAGTGTGAATTCAATCATTTAGAACTTAATTTTATACTTTTTTGATTTTTTACCAGCATTTCATTTTTTGGTAAATATTTACAAGTAAATCAACTATTTTAATTTTCATTTTTTTGAACGAAATTTCTATTTGATTTTATTGAAATATTTTTTTTAAATACATAAAAAAAATGAACAATAAAAAAAAAGTTGATTATCACAATTTTAATTTTTCAAAAAAATTTATAAGGTAAAAGACCCAATTATTGACACTTGCAATTTTATTTTAATTAAAAAAAAAAAAAATCAACTCTAATAAATTAATAAATATAATTTTTAAGAAAATTGGTTTTTTGATAACATTTAATTTTTTTAACTAGAGTAAAATTGCAAGTGTCAAACAACTAGGTCGGTCTCTATAACTGGGTCTTTTACCTTAAATTTTTTAGAAAATTGTGATATTCAAATTTTTATTTTATGTACTTTAAAAAAAAAAATATATTAAAAACATAAAAAAAGATAAAATAGAAATTTGATCCAAAAACATAAGAGCCAAAATTTTTTCCAACTTTTTTTTATTTATTCATTTATTTAAATTCCAAGGCTAGGGCTAAATGGCAAATGGTAAAATTTACATAATGGTCATAGTACACGTAAGTAACAGTATGAAACGTTTACATCGTTATATAATAGCGAAAAGATGATATAAATATAAGAAAAGAAAAAAGTTATGAAAACTAAACGATATTTATGGTTTTACATAGTAGCAATTTATGAATCAATTTAATTACAAGTATTTTCAAATCAGTTAGGTAATGAAACTAATCTTTATGTCAGTTGATTTATTCTTATGAATCAATAGCTGTCTAAGATGTTGAATTTTTTAACTCCAGATTTTGGAAAAATTCGAAAGCTTTAATTTTGAAAGTTTCGAGACTCAGTGAATTTATGATGTGACTTTTGAAGGCAAAAAGGCTATCGAAATATTTATTTTTTTTCTTTAACGATATTTTTTATCATAAATGCGCCGTAAAAACAAGCAGAATAAAAAAAATTTGAAAATTTTAATTTTTCACCTAGTTATTACCCAAAATGGGGTTGACCTCCACTTGTAAATAATTACCCATTTATTTTAATTCAAAGAAATTGATGTTATGTAACGATTATTTTTTTTCTTAATCAAAAATGAAATTTTTTACTGGGTATAAGATCAAAGTTTTGCTGAAATTAAGTTAATAAATAAATATTTACAGGGAAGATAAAGACAGCCACATATTAAGATTCGGAGCCAGAATGATATCCGAAGTCCCAGAAAATGAAGACCGGCTGTTTGTAATCAATATTTATTTACAAGATAACACGATATCGATTTTTGAATTAGCACCAAAAAATACCGGATTTCAACAGTGTTACTTCCAGAAGCGCATGAAAGTGATGCTACCGGAACAAAAGGTTTATTCGAGTGATAAACCGAAATTTTATGATCCCTGCTCTTTTTATGTCGGAGCACGTCTCAACCTTGGGAAATTTATCTTTGAAATAACTTCCGCTGATGACTACGCTATCCGTTACATGGAAAATAATTGTGAGAAATTTCCCAAAGCTAATACCAATTTAATTATTGATAAAATCCGAGCGGCTCTTAAGCCTGTTTACGGGCGATTTATTCAAGAATTTCGACCAATTACTCAAGTATCTGGTACTCTCGTGCTCTCCTACGATAAATTGAGGTATTGATGATTAATTTTAAAAACTAACCAACTAATTATTGTAACAATAATAATGAGTTTAAATTCACAGAGAGGCTTTGTATAAGTATCTGGGTAATGATATAGTAGAACACGAAATAATAACAACAGCAAGGCACTACGCGATGAAAGAAAAACCTGAACGTGATTTACGAGAAGACATCAGGTAGTTAAAGTTTTTTTTAAAGCTGTTACGCAATAAAATGGACGGCTAATTAATTATTTAACTAATTAGTATTTAATGAATCATTCTGAGCGAGTGAATGAACATATAAATGAATGATCTATAGGCGTTTGATTCATAATGAGCTCAAGAGATTCTTGTGGGATGACTTGGATCGTCTTGAGGAGGATATTAAGCACTGGGATCCTGCAGGTAGTGGTTTTTTACCTCCGAGCCAAGTTTATACTATCTTACGTGGCTGTAGAATTCCCGTTGATCCGAAACTTATTGATAAAATGCTTAAAAGGTAAGTATTTATTAGCAACTCAATTAATTACTGATTTTAATTTGAATAATATAAACTAGCAACCTTGCAGTCACTGCGTGACTGCCGTGCCTTGTGGATTATAAATAAATAAAATAAAATTTTGCTTTATTAAATAATAAATTTTGTTAAATTGCACTGTACTTTTTTAACTATTGACGTTTTTAAAGATATAAGCTCATCCCAATGTTTATATATATATATATATTAGGGTAATCCAAAAAAAAAAAAAAAATTTTTTTTTTCCAAACAGGCTCAAAAGTTTCGTTTAGGTGTAAAAAAATTACTGTAAAAAGATGAGCTCTTAATATTAATATTAAGATTATCCTCATCGCATTTTTTTAATTCCCATAAGAATAACATGGGAAAAATTTTTTTTGCTTCTTCTGATTTTTGTACCGTTCAAACGACTGATTGACTTATAAATCGCTGTTTCAATCTTTATAGAGAATTGAACGCTCTACAAAAAAGGTCTGATAACATTTTTTGATTTGTCCACGCGTTCAAAAGTTATTCAAGATCAAAGTTCAATTTCTCAAAAAAAAATATATGTATACATATATATATATATATATCAAGTATATATTTTGAAGAGTTCAATATTCTTGGTTTGAGTAGAAAATTCTTGATTTAAGAACATTTTTCTTGATTTAAGGAAATTTTACTTAATTTAAGAATTTTTCGTCTTGATTCAAGACAATTACCCTCTTCAAAATTATATTCTTGCTTCAAGAATTTTTCTCTTGAATCAAGTTAATTTTTTTTTTCTGTGTATATATATATATATGAAAAATTGATGTGGGTACTTAAATGAAAGGTCTCGATGACTGTGACATCGGGATGAGCTTATATTTTTAAAAATGTCAATAATTCACAAGATACAAGGTCATTTCTTAATTACATTAAATTGTACTGTACTTTCTTAAATATTGACGTTTTTAAAGATATAAGCTCATCCTGACGTTACACTCACCAAAAGCTTTCATTTGAGTACCCACATGCATTTTGATATATTTTTCATATATACATATATATATATATATATATATTTATGAAAAATTGATGTGGGTACTCAAATGAAAGGTCTTGATGAGGGTGACATCGGGATTAGCTTATATCTTTAAAAATCTCAATAGTTCACAAAATACAAGGTCATTTGACCTAGACCTTTGCAATGACACAAAATCTTACTAAAAAAACCGATTTTATCATATAACTATCCTGGACACAAAATTTTTCTTATTCTCTTAATAATATAGATTTACATTTTATAAATTATCATTATAGGATCAATAAAAACGAAGAGGGAAAAATAGACTGTCGAGATTTAATACAATACTTGGATGTTAAAATAAATCCAGTTGCTCCAATTGTCCCGATGTCTTTGAAAACTTCGCTCGGATGGGTTTCTGAAGATAAAGATTACTGTCCTGGATTGGATTGGTTAAAGTTCTTAGCCGACCTTGGTATAAGTGAAGATAATCCCGTTTCAGCGATACCAGAAATTCAATAATTTTAATAGTCAGATATTTAATATTTAAAATTTCATTCATAATAATATTCATCTTTTTTATGCATTTATTTTTTAATATTATATTATTATTATTAATGGATAATAATAGTAGTTTGATACATCGAGGCCGACATAACTATTTACACTCTACTAAAAACTAACGTCGACATCTATTATTCTTATACAATATAAATACGCGTAAATATAAATGACTTGGAGCACAAATACAAATACTGGATTAATAAATATCGCTTACAATACAGCAGTACAATTAATTAATTAGTAATATAAATAACGATTTGGTACAAGTACGGTATTAATAAAAATAAAAAAACTAATTGTTTAAATGAATAATTATACTTGAACCTTACGAATGTTTTAAAAAATTATAAATTAATGAAATAATGAATCGTTTGATAAACGTCCGTAGTATCACTTGTGTGCTGTGTAAGTGTATTTATAATTAATCAGAGAGTGAGTGAGTGTGTGAGTAATGAGGGAGTGTTCAAGTGAAATTTAATTGCACTCGTAAGTGGTGATGGTGTTTTTACAGGTTTTGCACTTTACACTGTAGCAGCAGCTTATGTATTTGCATTCGCATCTCTCGAGGATTTCGCGTGTCTTGGTGACATGCCCGCGACCGCAGCAGAGATATTCACAGCCTTCGTATCCAGCGCTGCTGCCATTGCATTGTCTGAAAAAATAATATTTTTATTTATTTATTTTTACCTAATAATTTTAAATTATTGTTATATTTCAGATCCAATTTATTAAATAATTAAGTAAATTCAGGTTATATAGATCATCTCATTTTTGTGTTGACTAATTGAGGAGCTGATTTTCAAAAGGGTAAAATTTTCATATTTTAAAATACCAGTTTTCTGAACTTTTAAATATTAATTACTTCGAGAGTTATGAACATTTATTTATAAAAACCGAATTGCGGCTTTATAACCGATAGCACTTTATAGCTAGATTAAAAAAAGTTCAATACAAATATTTATAATTGAAGATAACTAGTTTTTTGTCTCGATTAATCAAAAATCAAAAGATACCCTTTTGAAACTCAGCTCCTCAATTATTCATTTAATTCAGCGACGTTTCGCCACTAACCGTGGCTTCTTCAGGCATCTACAAATGACATACCATATATTATTATTATTATTATTATTACAAAACTTATTAAACATTTACATTATAAGCTTTGAACTTTTTCTAGAACTCGGCTGCCAAATTTCAAAACACAGTAGCTATTAATTTAAATATTTTTTATAATTTTTCTTATTAAAAAAAAGATTGCCTGCCAAATTGTTAAAAAATTTGATTCATGAATAAAAAATACTTGAATATAAATATTTTTAAGAACAAATACTTGAAATTAAGGTCTAAAAGTTTTTACTGTATTTTAAAATTGGGCAGTTAAACTTTCTTGAGAAAGTTTTTGAAAAAAAAAAAAAAAAAAAAAAAAATTATCATTTAACAATAAATACTTTAAAATTAATTCGTGTCAACATAAAGTCAATCTTTCTATACCAACTCATAACTACAAAAAGTTATCACGTGTAAGCATACTCAAATAAGCTCTATTACAAAGAATTATCTTCAAGAATTCATTTTTAAATCATTATTGTATAATTGATCTACTCTAATTTGTGAAAAATCAATTTAAAAAAAATTTACAACTAATTAATCAATATAAAAATAAGATGATCTATATAACATGAGTTTACTTCATTACTTAATTTTACAGTACAAGTATCATTTTAAAGTGAATACAAAAAGAGCATAGTATAAAACAAATAATGTAAAAATGATTTAGAGATCAATTAATGCTATCCACTTAAAAATTTCTTTTTTATTAAGCTTATTTTTTATATTTAAAGACTTTAATGTCTGTGGTCTAGCTTATTAAAATACTTAATTGGAATATATTTTGAGTTTTTATGCGAAATATTTTTATTAATCTTTGGTAATTGCAAGGGATTCGCTCTATCAACAATTATATTTAGGAAACTAAACTAAGAAGAAAAAGAGAAAGTGTAAGAATTAACAAGGGAAAGATGATAAAGAAGAAGAAAAGGAAGATGAAGAAATACTGAATAAAAAAAGTAACAAAGGACATATTCTTGAGCTCAGATGCGTGATGGCACGAACATAAATCTGAGAAAAGATTTCTGTTTCCAATAGCAGGATCTTGGAACCAACAACTAAGAAGTATAGAATCAGCGTGGCTAATTTGAGGGCGCGGTAGGTCGGGTATAGGTCGCCATCGATTCCTTCATTTCCTCGTCTTTGGCGGTAGAAAAACCGTAGCGAATTCAATTATGAACAAAAACGCACGTCTTCACTGTGGTTCTATAATTTTTTTATTTTCTAACACAATGAAAATCACTCAACCCAAACCACTCCCCTTACTTCAAATATACACAATGAATCTTTGTATATATTTATTAATGTATCTATACAACAACACAACAATAACAACAAGAAAAAAAATTAAAATGAATACGTCTATATATAAATAAATATCTGATTAGATTCTTAAGTACAAGAAGGTCCTGGGTTCCAATACGGGTTAACGTCCCGTTTGCGAATTCTCCTGGTTTTTTAAAAACTGGTTTCCCAGATACTAAAGTTAATTTTAAAAATAAAATAAAGAAAATTATTTAAGTATAAATAAATGTACCTCCTATCTCTTGAGCGTTCATTCTCACTTATAATTACCTTCACGCTGACATAAATAAAGAAACGACATCGAGTGAGATAACGCGTGTTAAGATATTCGTTGTGTGGGCCTTTGGGTCTCAACTCAACTCTTGTATTCATACAATATTGTAAGTATGTATTATATTGCTGGATATAATACCAAACTATTCGTACATATAATACATAAATGAGATAGGAGCCAGTTTAGTGTCTATACATTGATAGGATTTGTTTATATTTAATAAGCTTTATTAACTGTTAATAAATGATTTTTAACATCATAGGATTTAATAAATATTTATTAACAATTAATAAATTATTTATTAAATACGATTTATTAAATGTTAATAAATATTAGTTAACCGTTAACAAATATTTATTAACAATTAATAAGTAATTTATTAAGTACAATGTATTAATTGTTAATAAATATTTATTTAAAATAAAAAGCATTAATAGCGATTTTCTTTTGACACTTTTTATGACTCTATAGTTGGAATATATGATAATAATTCAATTCACTAAATAAATTAATCTTTCTAATATTTAAAAATATAAAAAATAATTATGAGCTGTGATAGAATTTGGTATTTTACAATAAACGTTATTATAATGTAATATAATTAATTCAAATAATTTATAAAGATGATTTTTGTTCATAAGCAATCTTCATATCAAATGATATTGCAAGCAAATCAAATTCACTCAACAAAACATTTATTGAATGTTAATGAATATTTGTTAACTGTTAATAAATGTACTTTCCTCCCAAATAAATATTTATTGAATGTTAAAAAATATTTCTTAAAATTTTTAAAATTAAATAATTGTCTTCAAATAAATTAAATTATTAATAGTTAATAAATTAACTTCTCTATCAATGTACTGAAGAAAGAGCTCGAGTAAAAGAGAGAGCAGAGAATCGGTTATTAGCACCTGAAATAAAATAAATGTTTAACCATTTATACACATGTATTGACCACCATTGTAAAATAAGTAATTTCCTGCAGAGCTCGTGTCCAAGTTAAGTGTGATCGGTACAAACTCACACCTTGGGTATTTATAAATATAAACAGACATTAAATGCCTGAAGAGATATAATATCAACGCTGTAATGATAATGAAAATAAATAATTGTAATAAATAAATCGTTAAATTTAAAAGGCTTTTTTTGGGCTAATCGATAGGACCAGATATACCGAGAATATTCTTGACTCCTATCCCATTGATGCCGTGGACGTTAAAAGCGTCGTAAAAGTTAATCGAGTAAGCGGTTTTTGCCGAGTGTAGTGTAGTGAGACACACCTGGATCTTCTCTTCTCTCCCTAGGCTGGATTTGTCGCGTTTTCAATACACATCCACAAAACACCTTTCGTCTTTGTCTTTTCCTCTTTCTTTCTCTTGTTATCCTTATTCTGGATCCTTTCTTCTCTTCTCTTCTTGTATCCGCCTGACGGCTAACTCTTAAGTCTTAGAGTTTATTTTTTATTTATTTCTTAAACCATCATCATCATCATCCTCGTCACGGAATGCTCGTTTAAATCGTTAAAAAATTTAGCTACTGGTACAGATCATATCTAAAAGCCATCTCTTTATCGATCTCGTTATCGATATATTTTAAAACTGCGACAACTATACAACAAGAATATCCCGTTGTGAGGTGATTTATCGTTCCATCCTCAGTCGACGACATATTATTCGTAATGAGCTGATTGTCATTTGCACAAATGATTAATCGATCTTCATCATTTAGGTTTATACATACCAACTCAATTTTTTTTTTAAATAGATATTTAAAGCTAAAGACCCACTACTAAAATGATTAAGAGTATACGGTTGATTTTCACCACTTTAAACATCATTAAATTCAAATTTAATAATACATGGTTCATTTACGGAGTATAAAAATTTATAATTTAAAAAATGACTAGTCATCACTCATAAAAATTTTTGATCAAAAAATAATTTATAAAATTAATTTTCAAATTTAAAAAAAAATTAAAACTTAAATTTTATACGTCTTGAAAATTATTTAACAATTTTTTTACCATATTTAATTGAAAAGATAACTATACAGAAAGAAAAATTTCTTGACTGGAGAACAAAATTCTTGGCTCGAGAAAATTTTCGGGTGCCTGAAGGAAGACCGAAGTTGTGTTGGCCGAAGTAAAAATTTTTCGGGAAATTCTATTCTTGGTGCAAGTAATTTTTTTTAATTCAAATTATCATAAATACTTGATACAATAAATTTTTATATTTGATCAAGATTTTTAGATACTTTAGGGAAGCAGCGTCATTTACTTCAGCTGAGAAAAAAATTTTCTCGCGTTGAGAAAATTTTTCTCTTGAATATTTGATACCCATTTTATATTATTTTAGCGTGCAATTATACATATTGAATGAAAAAAAATGATTCAATATTATTTCGGCTGCCCAATTTCGAAACACAGTAACTAATATTTATAAATTTTTTTCAATTTTTCTTATTAAAAAAAAGTTTACCCACTATATTGATGAAAAATTTGATTTGTGAATAGAAAATACTTGAATATAAATATTTTTAAGAAAAAATACTTGAAATTAAGGTCTAAAAGTTATAAAAAATGCAGCAATGCTAGAAAAAATCAGGTATAAAAATTTTGCAGTTATTGTATTTTAAAATTGGGCAGCCGATTTGATCTTCCCATTTGACATGTTAATCAATAAAAATATTAATGAAAATTTACTTCTATCTTTATATTTAATTTTTTGGAGCAAGAGAGAAATTTTCTCAAGACAAGAAAATTTATTTCTTTCAAGAAATAAATTTTCTTGGATCAAGATACGTATTTCTTAAAGCAAGAGAATTAATTTTGTTGGAATAAGTGAAATTTCTTGTGCCAAAAAAATTTTTTTTTCGCTAAAGAAAATAATTAATAAGAAAAATATTTTCTTGGCTCAAGTGAACCTTTTTTTCTATGTAAATATAAAATAATTCCCACACAATAATTCCACTATCAGATCTTTTAATACCTGAGTTACTTTTTTTCCGTAGCAGTTAAACTATTAAGCAAAGAAGAAACGTCAAAATAAAAAAGAAAGGATGATGACTTCTTTTCTTTATCTTTATCTGCTCAACGAGGATTATTCCGTTGTTTATTATTATTTTTTAGGATTTCTCCCCTGGTGCTGGTTCTGCA
This sequence comes from Cotesia glomerata, assembly GCF_020080835.1. NCBI lineage: Eukaryota > Metazoa > Arthropoda > Insecta > Hymenoptera > Braconidae > Cotesia > Cotesia glomerata. The sequence continues at coordinate 12,806,358 of NC_058167.1, forward strand.
CAAAAGTCCGACTTATTTAACTCTATTTTATTTTTATTATTCTTTTTAAAAAGACAACCCCCCTCTATCAAATCTTTTATGCTTATCCCTGGGGCACTCCAAGCAAAGGATTTAAGCCTTAACAAACCGTGTATCAGCAAATTCCACGGCTGGGTTCAAGGCCATGTTGTCATTTGATCGATAATAATCCTACGTATACATTTACACATAAATATGGATGTTGGCTCACCTTCCAATAGTGCCTAGACTGCCTCTTTTCTTGTCTGGTAGACAGTAGTCCGGACTTTTGGTCGTGTACAACAAATTATCATGATGATACAGCGGCGGCAGACGACTCCCCGACTTTGGTCTTACTTCTGCGGCGGTGGCATACTTGCGGAAGAGCCGTACGCCAGCAGCTGCTGGTCCTTTTGAGTCCAGTCCTCTCCAGCAGGTTCTTACGCTGCATGATCCTGATACACCGTGACACTTGCACTCCAGCGTTAACGATTGCTCTACTGCCTATTGAAAAGTTTTTAAAAATTAACAAACTAACTTACAATAGAACGTGAATTTTTATCACTATCAATCTCAAATCTCATATCTTCTACATACATGATAATAATGATGATGATGATCAAGATAAAAATAATAATGAGCCGAGAGATTGAGAGCAAGATACTGACCCTTCGACCGGCGCGATTGTTGTGCATATTGACAGCGTGCAAAAACTTGCTGGTGGAGCCAGAACCAGTTGGACTGGAACCTTGGAGAAACCTTTTGGCCATACGTGAAGCTGATCTCACGTCGTCCCCGCACCCGCCCCATTTGAATGAGTTTCTCGCGGACATCGCATCGAAAGACGCAGACCTGGAGATGAACGAGCTCGAGGAAATAAGTGCCGAGGGTGACGGTGGTTCTCTACGAGGTGGTGTCGCGCAAGAACAGGCCGCCAAATTTCCCAGAGCACACCCACGTGCCAGTCTCCAGACAGCCGCCGCTGCTGACATCGCGTAGACAAATGCTTGCTCTCGGGTTCCTGAAAAAAAAATGATTAAATTATCATTTATTTTCCAAATTCTCAAGATTAAGTTATTATAATATTTTAAATATGGACGAGAACTTAAATAATAATTTAATTATGTTAGTGAGTACTAATTTTTTAAAAATAAATAAAATTTTGCTTTATTAAATAATGACTTTTGTTAAATTGCACTGTAATTTATTAACGATTAATGTTTTTAAAGATATAAGCTCATCCCGATGTTACACTCACCAAGAGCTTTCATTTAAGTACCCACATGCATTTTCATATATTTTTCATATATACATGTATGTAATATATATAAACATATAAAATATATGAAAAATTGATGTGGGTACTCAAATAAAAGGTCTCGATGAGTGTAATGTCAGGATGAGCTTATATCTTTAAAAATATCAATAGTTCACAAGACACAAGGTCATTTCTTAATTACATTAAATTGTACTGTACTTTCTTAAATATTGACGTTTTTAAAGATATAAGCTCATCCTGACGTTACACTCACCAAAAGCTTTCATTTGAGCACCCACATGCATTTTGATATATTTTTCATATATACATATATATATATAATATATAAATATATGAAAAATTGATGTGGGTACTTAAATGAAAGGTCTCGATGACTGTGACATCGGGATGAGCTTATATTTTTAAAAATGTCAATAGTTCACAAGATACAAGGTCGTTTCTTAATTATATATCTAGAGATAGAGCATTTTCAAATGCAGCCTAAATACTTATCATCATAAATTTATTATTAGTGAGAATGATATGAAACCATGAAAAGGCACAACTCCAGATCAAGACTTTTCCAACAATATCAAATTTAACCATAAAAACCCATTTTATCATATAAATACACTGGCCACAAAATTTTTCTTATTCTCTTAGTAATATAGATAATATTTTTAGCAACATCTGAGGTCTTAGACACTGAATTAAAATTGGAGTAATAAAAATTGATTTATATTATTTATGAAATTTAGCGAATAATAATGATAATTGATGGAATAAAACAGGTAAGTATAAGCCGGTCTGAAAACTCAACTGACTCGGTAATAATAAATCTCATTGACTGTTTAACTCTGAGTATCTCCAAGTCCCAGGTTCCATAGCCAGGACTCTGTTGGAGTGTTCTGTTGGAATTGAGTACTAATTAAAAGCCGAGCGAGGTTGGAAGCAGAAGTAGCAGCAGCAAGTAGAGAGCTGAGTGTGGTACGTTGTTGAGCGCATCAGGAAAAGACCTTTTAGGAAGTGAGAAGGTAGATAGAAAGAATACGATGAGGGAAGCCAGTTTGGCGAGAGTAGAGAGCGCCTAATCTTTTTCGTTTGGTAATAGCCTCTAATTACGCAGTCGCTTCGGGGTCTTCCCATTGAATGGCCAGCTCTCTGCTCTCCGTACCATACGTTTTTTACTTTTTATTCTCATCTCCTCTCCTTTTTTTAAACTCCTCTTCATTCTTATTCTCTTCCCATCTTGAAAGGGAACACTCGTACACAGAAATTGCCCTGTGAGTTATCGGCTCCGCCTCTCTTCCCACATAATAATGAAATCCGAGTGTTCGCCATCAATACAACCAATGAAAATACATTTAACCTGAGATATTTATTGTTTTTTAAGATAAATACACATTTAAATCAATAAAGATTATCATTATTGTCCTATACTATATTTATATGTATAAATATGTTTTTTTTTTTTATTAAAGAAGAAATAAATTTGTGGATTACCTGAGAGCAGCTCTGGCGTGTAGTAAGGCGCCCGTTCAATGTTACTGCAGTTCCATCGACGATTTCGGAAAGCCTGCTGGCAGACAAAAGAAGTGTCTCTTGCCGCTTGTATAAGGCTCGGCATCACATCTGGGGCAGTGCGACATGCTCGCGCTTGTTTTCTCTCCAACAATCCTGAGCTTCTTGCGCTCGTACACAATTCACGGGTCCAAACTCGTCCGTCGGATGTCTTACCTAAGGCCCTGAAAATCACAAATTATTTTGCATGTTAAAGAAGTTAAGTATAGGGTTATAAGTATGTGAGTCAAATCAAGTTATTTATTCAAAAGTTGAGAACTCAACAATTAATAATAAGTTGGCTGACAAGAAAATTTGATCTCAATTTATTGTGACAATATTATTTTGGAAATAATTTTGATTCTTTAAAAATTTTAATAAAAATATATGAAATTTTAATAATTAAAATTAATTTAGAAGATTTTTTTAACAAATTAATTATGGCAAAAAAAGAGGAAAAAATAATTGACATTTAGGAATTTTAAATAAAAAAAAATACAATTTTTAAAAATAATTTTTTGGTTAAATAAAGATAAACAATTTTAATTTTATTAATTTTAATAAATTTTATCAAAAATTTATGAATCACACTACTTTAATCTATAAAAATGACAATCAAAAATTTTTTTAGTTTTATTTTTCATTAAAAATAAAAAAATTAAAATAAAATTTTTTTTAGTCAATTTTTTGACAAATAAAAAATTTCAAAAAAATTGACATAAATCTAAATGACTGTAAAACTTAATAATTACAAAGAAAAATTTTTTTTTTTCAAATTATATTTAATTAAAATTCATGATGAACATTAAAAAAATCAAAAAGCTCATACTCCAATAATTTGAATTTTTAATGAAGAAACCCCATACTAAATAATTTAGTCGAAGAAAGTGAAGTAAGTATGGTCGGTAATTAAAAGTTGGTAACAATCTCTGTAATACTGTCAGCTAAACTGGGATTATTTATTTTCTTCAAAAAAATAGCTTCCACTAACCATTAAAATTTTACTTTTCAGCATGAAAAATTTCCACTCATCATTCTCTTCAAAACATTTCAAGAAAAAAGAATACGATTCATAAAGACCGTGGTGTTCCGTTACACCGTGTAATAATTCAAAAAATTGTAAAATTTTCAATGACAAGTATTTGTAAGATTTATTTGAGAAATCTCAAAAGTTTTTTAAAATCTGCAGTAAGTAAGATTTACTTCACATCACAACTACATTAACGTTGCTACAATTTTATAATTGTATTAAGAAGACTAGATTTATTCTCGATGTGAACACATATAACATCTAAAATACCGTAATAATGCCACACTCAATCAAGCTAATAGGCAGAGTGTGATCCTTTTCACGGAATACCATCAAACCTTACTATATTTTATTGTATATTATATATTATGTACGCATTTTATGCTCATAAATCTCGAGGATCTGAGAAATTATAGGGCAACAAACTCATCTCAGATGTGTATGTATGTTTTCGCTGAAGAGAAACACACCAACGGGTCGTCCTTAATATAAAGCTTACAGAATTCCTATACAAACATGAAGAACACCTTAAAACATAAAATGATCCTTCAGGAAATATTAAATCAGATGAAATATATATTATAGGTTGCGACATAAAACTCCTGTCAGTTTATTGTATTATTTAAATGGCCAAGTTGCCAACCGTGGGTTGACGCTGACAATTCACCAATAAATGACCCTATCAAAAAGCTTGTGATATAATACAAACACATATATAAATTGTATATATGCTGGTGATGTCAATGTAAATGTATATAGATGTAGAAGTGATGAGTGAGCGATACACAACACGTGCCATCTGTTTTCCCTCATCTGACTATCCACACACACACACACACTCAGCCTGGAGGTTTGGGTATAATTATTTGCACGCCTACATTAATCCGCGATCGATTATCAATGATTGCCAGATGTGTCAGGAAAAAAAGTAATGATAATAAAGCGACATTTTATTTATCGCTCATCGCTCGTGTGCTATTAATCGGGATAAATATCAAAGCTGTAATTAAATGCGTGATAAGTATACATTTAACTTCCAATTTAATTCACGTGACAGGGCCAATTCGATTGGCCTACCTGATCTTAAGCGCTCATATATGAATATACATGTTAATATATGATATATAAATGTATTGAAGTAAACGAGAATGAAAACCTGTTCAAATAATTCTAGATCATCGTTTGCGATACAAGGAAGAAGGATGATCCCCATTGGCAATTTTTAAATCATTTCTATCTCATACTCCTAAGATATATCCTAAGATATATATTAATATACATATGGCTATACTTGTACGTCAAGTAATTATCAGTGGTAATTAGTGACTATTGCAGCAATAAAATATTCAAATGGCGATAAAATATACCAAATAGAATATGATGGTTGCTTACAATTATATGAGTAAAAATTATGACATCACTGATTGAAGATATTGCTTTATTGGAAAATATAAATTATTAATAATGAAAAAAGAAGACATGATATAAAATTTTATTGTCTTAATTTCATTTAAAATTTGGTTTCAAATTAATCTTGAATTGAGGCTAAAAAAAAGCTATCAATAATTTTTTCTGAAAAAACTTTTTTAATGATTAATATGAAAATTCATGTACATGTAGTAGAGATTAATTTAATTAATAATTTATTTTTAATGATTTTTTAGTTCAAGTAGAAGATCTACGGAAAGTCCGCTAAATAAAGATATTTTTTGATAAGCATATAAGTTATTATATAGTAACTAATTTAGGGAATAATGATAATACGCATCAAAGTCGCTAAAAATTTTCTCAAAAATATAATGTAGTTCTAATTTCTAAGTTGGAGTTCTAAATATTCAGCTATTATTGTTTCACTTCAGTTATTATTGTTCATAATTATCATTGCATGTAAAATTGCTTAAAATATTCGTTTTATTAATTTTTTCCGGATTCTTGACATATTATTTATAATTAATTAATATTGTTTGTAATCTTGAAGTCGCTCATAACTACGCTTTTTATGCGACTGTTAAATAAATTAAAATTTAAAAAAAAATGAAAGTACATATTTTTTAAAAAATGTTGACAAAAAAAATTTCAGTAAAAATTTTAGCTTTAATTAAAATATTCATTAGAATTGTTGATCCTTTAAAATTATTGAAAAATTTTTCCACCGACACACAAAAAGACAGTTTTGCGAAAAAACTAAAGTTTTTAATTTCTGCCAAAATACAAGTACATTTTATAAATAAAATAAAAATAAACTTTTTAAAGAATTTTAAGTGCATATCGACGGTCTAATTAGCAATTTGTCTAACTACTTATTTTTTAGAGGGTGATTTTTTAACATTTTGATGTAGCAATAGTCCAATTATGAATTATTTGAATGATTTAAACCAAAATATTATACCTTTATTAGATATTAATGATATTAAATGGTTTTTTAAAGTGATAATAAATTTTGAACTAATAGTTTTTTTCGTACAAATGGAAGATTCTCTAAAATGGAGTTAGACAATTTGCTAATTAGAACGTCGGTATAACCCTTTAATTAAATGAATTAATTTGTCACAGCTTATAATGACCATTTATTAAATTAAAGAAGAAATGAATATATTTTTAATATTTTTTTTCAACCCAAAACTATAAGTAACTTAACTGATAAAAATAATTGTTCCAAACAAAAGTCAAAGTTAGTAATTGACGATCCGAAGATATAAATGTATAATATGAATGAATATATGTATATTTATATAAGAAAGGGCGTAAAACTACTGACGTCCCACGAATTTGAAATTAGTATCTATAATGCTGGGACATGATCGTAAAGTATAAGCTTTATACGCATTGATAATAGGCGCCTACGACCTTGCGGAACTCGGCCACACGAGGCGACGTTAATACGACGTAATATCCTAACAGGGATCGGATTATTTATTTAACGTGTAGAGGAACCGGGTTATTGTAAACTTTCGTAACCAACGGTATTTATATAAAATGCTATTTTTTTTCTTCTTTTTTTCATTAATAACCATTTAATAATATTCTTCTTTCACATGACAGCGACTGCCCGTGCATTAGCGTTAATGAAGTTTTATTGAAGAAAATAATGACTTTCGAAGAAAGAAGAAATAAAAACTGGGGATTAATTTATAAACTGAAGGTGCGGTTGTAATTAAAAGGAATAACCGAATGATGAGATAGCGATTGTAGTTGAGTTGATGGAGCAAGATAACCAGAGGTAAGTATAGAGGTAGATGTGGTAGTAAGTATAAGCTTTTATAAATCACAATCGGCAAGAGTATGTAGTATAGAATAGTGGATAGTGCCCCCTTATAATCTCACTCCCTTTTATTTCCTACTCAACTCTTTGGCGTTCAACTCCCCCTGAGGCTTCAATCTTATGTCTCGTCTTATATTCAACCCCGCGGACAGTCTATGGCATATATAGTAGTAGAGTGCACTGGTATAAGGTATAGGGTATTATGTGGATTTTTTTTCGGTTCTGTTCTCAACACGCAAAACCACCATCGCTCCTTCATTCATCATTCCCTCTTTACCCCAACCCGCGTGTCTGATCAAATTCAACGTCCGAGTAGAGTCCAAGCTAGATCTTACAGTAATTACGTCGACGCTTAAGCTTTCTCCACTCTATTCAGTGTCTGATAGTTCTCCAACATTAATAAGACACACAATAACGCGGTATTTATAGCTTAAATTAGTTACTCATACAATACAGTATGATATAAAATAAAACATATTAATAATTTGCTGGGAATTGTCTGGTCTACCTGCGTGATAAAAGAACGTCTGAGATCACCCGCGGTTGCTTACCCGGGTCGCTCTCTCGATCATTCTATTTGTTTCTCATTAAAGTGGGTACATTAATCACAGACAGATGGATCCTGCGTGCGAGCACACGCCGAGTAGACTCGTTATATTTACTCCAAAGGGATATTGGATCATGGACCACCGGTGTGTACGATTTAACAAATATTTTTAATTATTTTTATTTTAATTATATAAGTATTTAAACTTCAACCAACTAATTTAGATTACTTTTTTTGTCAGATACTTACAGCCACTTGATGCACGATCCATCCTGGATGATTGACAGCGAGAACAATAAGAGTAACACGACTTCTGATGTCTTTACACACTTAATTACACGCATTTTTTAAAATAACTCATAAATAATCAGCTATTATTCTTCACATTCTTATTCTTCACAGTAAACTTCAACAAAAAATATACTTCAATCATCCTTTGGTAAAGTAACAGCTGAAATAAATTAAAACAATAAATTAAATAAGCACTTTTGAACTGTTTTTTGGTAATGCAATTCACAATTAAAGAAACATGAGAGCATAGATTGGAAAAAAAAGGAAGAAATAGATTAAAAGGTTGACGCCTTGCCGACGACTAGTTTTAAACTCCCCGGGTGAAACTCTGGCGAAAGAGAGGCGGCCAACGAGTTACAGGTGTCCGAAATGAAGCGTCTTACTCGAGGAGTGACGTTAGTGGTGGTTACAAACGTATGGTGGTGGTAATCGCGTGATGGTGTGTATGCTTGTAAGCAGAAACGGTGGTTGAAGAGTGGATGCGCCCTAGGTCGAGTCGGCGCGTGGACACGAGGCTAAAACACTAACTTTTATCTACAATACGGTATCTGGATATCCTGACAAGCAGACATCCTTACTAGTCCTTAGTAGAAGCTCAGTAATAGATATAGAGTAGAGAATAAAAACCCGGTACCTACGTACTAGGTACTACGTAAATGTAATCCAGAACGTAGAAGGAGAAGAAGAAAGTTTTGATCCGGCCAAGTAAAGGTAGAGTGGAGGCAGAAGAAGGTGGAGACGAAGGAGGATCCAGGATACCCCACCATATACATCGGAATCCAACCACTATACAATAACCATCTGTCATACATTATACTCTACTGATGCTGAATAAACGCGGTCTCTACTTTACTCATTCACTATTTTTTTCGTTTAGCTTTGATTTCGTTCCCGCGCCTCCTCGTTGGATTCCTCTGGGAATACGTGTGGAAAGCGCCCCACACGTTGAATTCATATAAATCTTCTTTCTGTATATCATCTTATTTTGTTCGTTATTTATTTATTGTACTAGTTATACCTAATAACTTTGGATGTCTCTATCAAAGTTTCGGGTATAGGCACCGCATTATTCTTTAAACACGCACCATCAGGATCACCTCTATGCATATTTATGCAATTATTTTTATAACAAGTATAAAAATAAAATTATAAGTATAACAAAACCTGTACAAGTATATTATAATGGTTAAATTATCAACAAGAGTGCGAAGCAGGTAAGAAGAAAAATATATCGTGACAAAGAAGCCGCCTGGTAATTACCTGCCGGTTGCCGTGTGGTATAAAAGGGCTGACTTGAGGCCACTCTTATTCTCTTTTATTTCACTTGCACTCCATACCACTCTTTCGTACTTTCATTTGTACGAGTATTATGGATTTCTCAAACGATTAACAGGGTAGTCATCATTTATAAGCTAAAAAATATCATCTCGCACATAACTATTACCTCTAAATGTTATTGCCTCAGATATACTAGCTACCAGCTGAAGAGGTGCGTATTATTCATACATAAACCCAACTGGTCTTCATCTTTCGGCATCAGTATTAAATGATCGTCAATTGGTCTGTGTTTTGAAAGGGACCATTCATTAATTACCTAAGGACAATTTTGGTGACTTTTGACCCCCTCCTACCCCCATGTAAGTATACATAAGATTTCTTGAACCTCCCTCTCTTTTTTTACGTAAGATTTTATTTTGATCTTCTAAATATAATAATAATAATAATATTATTATTTCGATTTTTACTTGTATACCGTTCTTGGTTTTTACAAGGCTGGGTAGATGGTAGCTGTCGCATTCCGCGAGTGTGCCACCGTCTTGTGTTTTTTTTATACTGTCCTTGTTTATTCAACGCTTTTTTGGACCCCAGCACGTCCTCTTTTCACTCCTGTATTTTCACTACATAATCAACCTTATTTTTCGCACATTTATATACTCAACTCTTTATTATTATCACTGCGGCTGTGGACCGACTTGTGCTTTCTGTACTGTATTTACCCTTCTCCTCAGCCCTTTCTATCGGTTGTTGGAATAGTGGCGATGGGGAAACCACAGAGAAAACCCATGCCAGTACAGTTCGGCTACCGGAGCGACCCCCGACGGTTGGTGTTGGAACTATTCGAACAACCGTCGGGGCTCGAACCCTCGCCTCACGGCATGATGTGCGAGCGAACTAACGGGATAATGACTTAACCCGCTCGGCCATCATGCCGCTAATAATAATAATAATAATAATAATATAGTTTTATTTGTATCACATTGACAGTGTTTTACAAAAATATTTCCTAAATAGAAAGATACACGAAAAGAACAAGGTGACACTGGATATCATCCCACATTATACTGAGTGGAAAAAAATTTTAAACAGCAGCTAGTATAATCCAGATTACAATGTGTATAATCCAGATAGTAGCTTGTATAATCCAAATTACAATGAGTATAATCCAGATATCACGCAGTGCACAGTAAAAAAATTTCCGTCAAATTTAACACAAATATTTGTGTTACTGATAGTTTTTACACAAACTAATGTTGATTCAACATTCTAGTGTGTTAAATCAACACATGAGAATGTGAAATTCTACACTCTAGAATGTAATATTCTACACAAAAATTTTTACACTTTACATAATGACGAAAAATTTTTTACTGTGTATAATCTGGATTTTTCTAGCTACTATCTAAAATTTTTTTTCACCAAAAATATCACTGAGTATAATCTAGGATGATATCCAGTATCATCTTTTTTTTTTTTCGGTGTAAGCAGCGCAGTCATTCTATTTAGCTTAGTTTATGTGGTTTACATAATATTAAATTGAATTAAATTAATTTTTGGCATACATTTCACCATTTGTTTTGATCTTCTAATAATAAACTGTTATGTTAGGAAAGAATCAGTTTCACTAAAACTTACAGATCAACGTGGATCCATAATTTTTATTCTTTACCAAGTAATAATATTTTTCAACAAGAAATGTTTTTTATTTTTTAAATAATGAAAATACGATGTTACCCGAAAAAATGTACTATAATTTTTTTTATAGAACTAAACATGGATAACAATAAAAACAAATGAAATTTTAATAAATTATTTTTTTTTTTTCAATAGCAATAAAAATTATTTAAACAAAATAAAAATTCGACTGTACGCTTCAAAATTATAAAAACTATGAAATCCAAAATGGAATTAGATTTTTAATATTGAATTTTGATTCACAAAATATTACGTAAGAATTTCACCCTACCCTCTAAAATAAGGACATGTAGAGATTTTAACTACTAAATAATTAGTACGATGATACTTACAGTAAGGAGGAATATTTAACATATATATTTCTTCATTATTAAATAAAATCTTATTTTCTCTTACCATTTTAAAAATCCGTTGTTGTTTTATCCTTTTTGTAGCTCCTTCTCCTCTTACTTGTTCTTCTCAGCAGCGCATCCCTCAGATCCTCGCGGCCGTTACTCCTTTTGCCGGGTTATTTTTTTTTCTTCCATCGCCAATAAATAATCCTCTGTCAGACGTTCATTACGTCGTTAAGTTTCGGGCCAAACTTATCCCGCACCTTCTTCTCTCTCAACTTCTCGAGCGTCGAACCTAATAAGCACTTGGGTATACCTGAGTTTCATACCTCACCTCACTCAGTTATATTCCTCATCCTGTCCGTCTTACCAGCCACCAGCCACCAGCTACACTTACACCGGACCAGCACATTTTTCATTTTATCATCCCCCCGAGGAACTGCAAAGTGACTTACACTCAAAACCAATGATTTACACAAGCTTCCTCAATTCGTTGACTTTTATGCCCTCGTCTCATGTCATGACTTCTCAATCCTCAATAAATACTTTTTTATACACGTCCGTAATCCCCTAAATCTCCTACAGGATTAAAAAATTAAATAAAATCTTTTGCGCATATATTTGAATTATTAAAACAAACCATAGCAGCCCGTCGTTAAATCGGGCAAAGAAAAGGCCAAAGACACATACACTCTGTTGAGAGTTTGGGGTGGAACGCAAGTGAGTAGCGGCAGCTGCGAGTAGTTGGCCGGCTATTAAAACCGACTTACTCAACCCTCGCGGGCGTACAATCCGCGGGATCCCCTACTACTAATTCCTCTCTTGCGTCTCTTGTCACAAACCCCTCAGCAAGCTCCAGTCTTCGATCCTTCACTCATCATCCTTGTTTTATGTCCGTTCTGCTCACATAACCTACAACATACAACCTACAGTTAGCCCATTGTGACTGTCACACATTTATTATATTAAGGCTATTATTAAACGCCCCCACTTTTTTAGATCTGATTAATCTAAAATATCAAAAATGTTTTTATTTTATAAACTGTCAAAAAAATACTTACAATTGTTGTTGGTGTTGGTCATTAATAATTCGGTGAAATAAGATCAGTCAATTTTTAGTTGGGAGTAATTATCCAACATGGCGGACCTCTTTTGATTAGTCAAAAAAACTGTATCAAATATTAACAATACCAAAGTTAGCCGACGATTTTAATAATTAAATTAGAACAAAAAAATATTTTTTTTTAATTTCACTCACAGTTTTTAAAGTTTTTCACCAGTGAAAATTTTTTTAATCATTTTTTCAATAAAAAAAAAATTCTAAAAATTTTTAAATGTCTGCTAACTTAATTTTTAACAAATATTAATAAAGTTAATTGCAAAAAAATTTTTTTTTTCAATGACATTAAAATTAGCTGTCACTTAACCATTTTTAAAATTTTTTTAATAAACAAATTTGTTCTAAAAAATTATTTTTTAAAAATTGCATTTTGTAATTTTTAAAATTTCTACTTGTCAATTTTCTTCTCTAATTTTTTTTGCTACAATTTATTTGTTACAAAAATTATTGAGTATCTACTAAATTGATTTTCATTTTTTTTATTATTAATCTGCATAAGTATTATTTAAAAATTTTTTTATGAGATTAAAGTTAGCAGTCTGACCATTTTTTAATTTTTTTTAATAAATAAATTTGCTCTAAAAAATTGCATTTATTTTCTAAATGTCAATTTTTTTTCTCATTTTCTTTGACATAATTTATTTGTTGAAAAAATTCTTAAAATTATATATCTGCTAAATTAATTTCCATAATTTTTTTGTGGTTATTCTATCAAAAAAATATAATAATAAAATTAACAGACAAAAATTTTTTCAGATTTATATATTGATTAAATTAATATGACAAAAAATTCTATATGAAGAAATAAAAAAAATTGTAAGTACAAATTAAAAAAAATATTTTTTTTTTTTATTATAATTAATTTATTTAAAAAACTGTTAGATGTCAGCTGATTTCAATATCATAAAAAAAGTGGGGAAAACTGTCTATTACAATCTTTTCAATAATACTTATACTAATAATAATATAATATAATGTAATATAATAATAATAACATATGAACCATGACAATAGGCACGAGAAAGAAGACACAAGTCAATAATGTAATGAAAACAGAAAAGAATAAAAAGATGTTGAGGAGGAAAAATTTATCACGCATCGGCGATGCATGCGATCGACGCTAACCACCCTGGCGTTGCGAATCGCTTGGCTATGATTCGTCAGGGTGAAAAAAGGGCCAAGTTGACAAATGCACACTTTTGGTTGTCGGAAAGAAGAGTACGTCGCTGGGGTGCGAGTGACGTTTTAACTTTGTCAGCTTTCAGGGCTACGGGGTACAAAAAAATAATATAAATTGCTGTTATATTTTATACATATTAATATATTTGAATAATCCATAGGATATAGACAGAGTCTTCTTCGACAATTAATGTGCGCGGAAATTTATGCACCGGACCAAGAGTTTCTGACGCGAGGACGCGGTTATTAAAGCGATATCAAGGTATAACTCACCGATAAGCGATTCTCATCTCCATAATGTTTATACAATGACAACACAGTACAGGCGCCAGTACAAAAATCACCAAAACGAGTTGATCGTTTTACCATTTTTTTTATTTTATTTTCAATGAAATTTTTTTATTATACTTTTTATTATATGAGTTTTGATTTATAATTTTTTTTTAAGATATTTCGTTAAGAAATGATGAAACTGAAATTAGCAGATATTTGACAATTTTTTGATTTTTCTTTTAAAATAAACTAGGTCTAGAAAATTATTTTAAAAAAATTGCATTTATATTTTTTTAGAGTTTCTAAAGATGGAATTTTTTTAAGTAAATTTGACTTGTTATAAGGTAAAAGACCCAGTTACTGACACTGGCCTACTTGTTTGACACTTGCAATTTTATTCCAATTAAAACAATAAAATATTCTCAAAAAAACAATTCTCTTACAATTTATAATTCACAAATTATATTTTTTAATTTATTGGAGTTGGCTTTTTTTTTAATTAAAATAAAATTGCAAGTGTCAATAACTAGGTCTTTTATCTTAATTTGTTTGTTAAATAAATTAAAAAAATTATTAGATGTCTCTCAACTTTAGTACCATTAGGAAATATTAAAACGTGTCATTATTATTATTCTTTATCAAGAAATTTTTCTTTCTGTGTAGTTATCTTGTCAATTAAATATGGTAAGAAAATTGTTAAATAATTTTTAAGACGTTCTTTAAAATTTAGGTTTTAATTTTTTTTTAATTTGAAGATAAATTAATTTTATAAATTATTTTTTGATTTAAAATTTTTATGAGTAATGAGTAGTCATTTTTTAAATTATAAATTTTTATAGTCCGTAAATGAATTGTGTATTAAATTTAAATTTAAGAAATTTTTCTTTCTGTGTAGCTTTTTTTCGTGACTTATTTAAAAAAAGTAAGATTTATTGCTTATTACAGTTAAAATTAATTCTATAAATACAAAACTTAATTATTAATAATTAATAATATTAATATGATAATAATTGGTGATCATGATCATTTAGCCAGGGCATCCATACACCGCCAAAATTACCAGGATAAGAGCTTGGATCCACTGGATTTTTGCTTTGTTCTTGCATTACTCCTCGGTAACTATCAATGTAATGCTCGAGTGTTTGAACCATCTGTAAAAGGGGACAGAAAAATATAAAAGGGATGAAATATAATTTGTCACGTGTCGAGTTAAGTTGTATAGTAATAGTAGTGGTGCGTTTGTGGCTGTCGTTGTGTTGTAAAAGGAAGTAATATAATAAGGATGAAGAGAATAAGTTAATGGATAGTCTACTTACCTCAGGATGTTGCTCAGAAATGTCAGTCGTTTCGCATGGATCAACCCGGAGATCGAATAGACAACGACTTGAACAGTTGGCGTACTTATTAAATGATTTACATACAATCATACTATTGGAACGTAATTGTAATATTTTTTTCGCCGTCATAATGATACCAGTTGTATCTACAATAGCTTGGCTGGCGGGTGAGGATATTACTGCATCTACATCATACGCCGGGGCTAACGGATCGTTATCATCAACATTGTCACCGTAATAGCCGTTGTACAACCGACCGGCTCCTAAAAAAGAAATATATTTTAATATGTAAGTAGGTATTAGTATTTTTTTTTGTTTTTAAAATAAGCTTTTTTTTGTTAGTTATTATTATTATTAATAATAGCTTTGAATTTTTTTGTCTAAATGTTACACGGGTAAAAAATTATATTCATCTAGGTGAAGTATTTGTAGTGCCTTTGGTATGCGTTTAATTAAAATTTACGTAAGTAGTAAGTATTTAGGTGGATAAAAAATATCATTTGTTACCTTTGAGTAATTTGTACTGTCCAAAGATAGCTGCTTCAAGATTTTCCTCGTCAATATTAACCAACAAGGAATTACGTCTACCGAATTTTGCTCGGCTGATGGTGGGCCACTGATTAACGCCATCGATCACTCCCAAGTCAGCGGTCTTACCTCCAGCCGCGCTGTACAGAGTAGGCAGCCAGTCAGTCATGTGGAAAAGATCATCGATGACTTGGGCCTTTTGTTTTATTAATGGGGAAAATATACAAGCTGCTCCGTGGACGCCTCCTTCGAAGAGTGTGAATTTCAACTGGTAATTTTATTTTATATATTAATTTTTTATTTTATTTCATGTAAACATTTATTCAAAAATTTTTTTGATTGTTATTTATATTATTAAGAGAATAAGCAAAATTTTGGGGCGAGTGTTTTTATATGATAAAATGGGTTTTTATGGTTAAATTTGGTATCGTTGGAAAAGACTATCACCTGGAGTTGTGCCTTTTCAAGGTTTCATTTCATTTTACTCGATAGTTAATTCATTATACTAACTATAAGAAATGACCTTGTATCTTGAGAACTATTGACATTTTTAAAGATATAAGCTCATCCCGATGTTACACTCATCAAGACTTGTCATTTGAGTACCCACATCAATTTTTCATATATTTATATAAATTATATATATGTATACATGAAAAATATATAAAAATGCATGTGGGTACTCAAATGAAAGCTTTTGATGAGTGTAACATTGGGATGAGCTTATATCTTTAAAAACGTCAATATTTAAAAAAATACAGGGCATTTTAACAAATATCTTGTGAACTATTGACATTTTTAAAGATATAAACTCATCCTGATGTTACACTCATTAAGACCTTTCATTTGAGTACCCACATCAATTTTTCATATATTTTGTATATTTATATATTATATATATATGTATATATGAAAAATATATCAAAACTGCAAGTGGGTATTCAAATGAAAGCTCTTGATGAGTGTAACATCGGGATGAGTTTGTATCTTTGAAAATCTCAATAATTAAGAAACTACCTTGTATCTTGTGAACTATTGATATTTTTAAAGATATAAGCTCATCCTGATGTTACACTCATTAAGACCTTTCATTTGAGTACCCACATCAATTTTTCATATATTTTGTATATTTATATATTATATATATATGTATTTATGAAAAATATATCAAAAATGTATGTGGGTACTCAAACGAAAACTCTTGATGAGTATAACATCGAGATGAGCTTATATCTTTAAAAACGTCAATAGTTGAAAAGGTACAATGCAATTTAACAAAAGTCATTATTTGGTAATTTTTAAATTACTAATGAGTAAGTGAGAATATAAAAAAATATTGAAGGTTTTTCAAAACATTATAAAGATATTAAATAAATTATCTATGACTTTGAAGATTAAGCATAAAAAAAACTAAATAAATAAAAAAGCAGTGGATCAAAACACTAGTTATTATAAAATTATAGTAATTGCTGATAATAACTTACCCCACGTAATGGATAATTAGATCCATGATTCTCAAGGAATCCTACGGTCTGAGCACCATTATCAGTCATAAATAAAACGATTGAATTTTCAAGCATATTATTCTGGCTTAAGGCTGCAACAACTCGTCCGACTGATTCATCCAACGCGGTCATCATGCCTACAATAATTATTGTCACCAATTAATAGCAATTTATCGCAGTGAGTAAAAAAATATCGCTAAATTACCAGCATATTTACGCCGCTGAAGGTCACGTATATAAGCGAATGTACGATTAACTTCTGCAAAATCACGTGTCTCGAGTGTTTCCTCGGCGTCAGAAGAATGTGGAGCCAGATGAGATATATGAAGATACAAAGGCTGACTTCTGTCATGTTTGTCAATGATTCTGATAGCTTCGTCCGTGAATACATCAGTTGCGTATTCATTTGTGTGAGACCAGTCAGCTTTTATTTCTTGAGCATTATCTCGATGCATATCGTAGCCTGCTTGGCCCTTTATTCATGAAAACATAACACAATACAAAATGGATAATTTATACATCACAAAATTACAAAATTTTATTTTTTATAAATAAATATGTAGATACTTACACGTTCTGTTATTGTATAATTAAAGTATGTAATGTAGCCATTGTAGTAGCCGTAAAAAGTATCAAATCCGCGTCTTGCTGGTGTATATTCATTTGACTGGTATCCTAAATGCCATTTACCGATCATATGTGTCGAGTATCCGAGACGATGGAGATGTTCAGGAAGTAAAGTTGTATTTAATGGAATACCTCGCGCTTCTCCAGCTCTCAGAGGATATCCATACATACCTGATGATTTTAATCATTATTTATAGTTACCAAGAATATTATTTTAATAGTATTATTAATTCATGCAAAAATAAACAATCATATTTAAAATGCGATGCTTATATTAGATTAGTATAATAGTTGTTTTGCGTACCGTCTCTTATCGGATAACGCCCGGTAAAGAATGCCGTTCTTGATGGCGTACACACTGGCAGGACATAGTGGTTTTTTAATATTACACCGTTGTATGCCAATGCGTCGATGTTTGGCGTGGGAATTTGATTTGAACCGTGAAAACTTACGTCGTTCCACCCCTTAATTATTGATAAACAAAAATATACTTTTTGATTTAATCATCTTTATAGATAACTTGTGTAATGTTTTAGCAGAAATTATTTTTAATTGCAAGTAAAAAAGGGAATTTTTTATTTTGATTCTTAACATTGATATTTATCTATTTAATGGGAGTGATGTAAGTAGTTAATTGTTTTAGAATATAAAGTTATTATAGTTGAATTTTTTTTTTGTTATTATATTTACACTTTAAATTATTGAAGAGTATAAAACTGTTTTATTTTTTAAAATTTTTAATAAAAATTTCAGGTGTTAGTCTGAAAATAATTTTCGTAATTAAATTATTTTTGGCTGATGAGAGATAAAAAATCGCTAAATTCATTTAATCTTTAGTCTGAGAATGTAACAGTCATTTGAGTGCAAATATGTGAAATAGTATTGACGTTTATACTTGAGATCGATGATAACTTATGAAAATTAGTGATTTTTGTAAAATATTTAGTATAAAATTATTTATACAAAATTTTTTTTTGTATAGCCATTTAGAAAAAAAAAATTAACTTGAGAGAGAAAATTGTGAGGAAGACCGAAATTGTTTTGGTGCAAGAAGAAATTTTCTTGAGATCAGAAAAATTATTTTAGACTTAAAAATTTTTTTTTCTGTGTAATATTCATTTGATAATCATAACAAAACGTTTCTGATTTACATATTTTTTAATGATAAATTTTATTATAACAATTTTTAAATTAAAAAAATTGTTTGTTTCAATATACTGAAGAAATGAATAATTTCTCATTATTACATAGAATTAATTATTAAGTGTTATATAAAACTATATTCTTCAAAAAATAAATTTAATTACATTTCAATCAATTATTAATTTTCATGCGATTTTTTCTATGTAATTATATCTAATAATCAAAAAATTGATTATAGAAAATACACTAAAAAAAATTTTTTTCTTTAAAAGAACAATTTAAGTTTATCAACTGATAAAAAAAAATATCAATACTTATCCACTGTAAAAACATACGAATAGTTTTATTTAAATAAAATAAACACTATTTCTATGATTATCGAAAATATATTGAAAAAAATTTTCTTAATAGTAAAAAAAAATTTTAATTATCTCTTATAATTTTTTTGCATTTTAAATGTTATAATCACAATTGAAATTTTAAATTTTACTACACAATTTTTCTTGTTAAAAAACTGTTTGCTCAGTTGCGAATTTGATAACACATTTAAAATTTCCACTATACAAACCACATATTTTACTTAAAAAATCAAGATAAAATAATACTCTGAATACTAACAAGATCATCAGCGAGCATAACAATAATATGAGGTTTCTTCCTCAATTTAAAAAGTTTATTAACATAAAAAATGTCATCAGCTACAGTAAAACCAACAAAGATAAAAAACAAACCGAAAAAATTTTTAAAAATCATTGTAACGCTTAATTAATTAATTAACCCGTTCTCTTCAAAAGTATTATAACAACTGTCGTAGACTGTGTATTTAAACCGCTTTTTAAATTAAAAAAAACATCCTTGACTCAATTGCAATTACAGATAATCTAAATGTTATATTTTATCCTTGTTTAAAACGTTACTTGTAACTTGTAACATACACTTGAACTTACACTTAGTAATGCGGGCTTGTAAAATTAATTACGACAGTATAAATAGTAACTTACCATATCATCAGTGATAATGACAATTATATTAGGCTTGACCGTTATCTTTTTAATTAATTTATCACCCCACGGAACTTTAGATCTTGAAGCGGCGATACAAATAAATACAGAAACTAAAATCACAGCAGTTATCACTGATAATATTCTTATTAAATTTAACAGTTTTGAAGACTTCATGTTTAAAGAATGTGATATCATTCAGCGACTGACTATCCACCGTTCGAATGTCAGGATTAAAAAATAAAAAAACATTAAACTTGCCGTTGAAGTCTCGACAACCTCGGTGACAGTAAAATTGATTCGGATATGCTTTCATGAGCAATACGGAAAACAACATGAAAATTTATTTATTTCCGCTATATTTACTGAATAAATGTCAAGTTCGAAAGTTTTTTTTTAATACACATCAACTATTTTCTATTTCATTTGACATTAAATCATATAATTAAAATAAATTATTTCATTATTCTTATTATTGTACAATTCGAGTCACGGCCATGCGAGTCAGAAAAAATTCATCCGAAGAAATGAAAGTAAAAACTATATCTCTGTTTTTATAATTAGTTCTCATAAAATCGAAGATTTAATTTATTTTCATTAATTAATTGTCTACAGCAAAAATTATTTTTTTTTTTTGCCCACTATACAAAAGCTTAAAAAGAAACATATAAATTATGATACAAAAATAAAAAATGATTTGATCAAGGATTCTATATTGAAAACTCAGGGTTACATAAAACAGGTTTGTGTATTTACAATTATCTTAATCTATATGTGTCTTAAACTGTTAAATTTAAAATGGAATACTTTAAATTGGTAAATAACAAATTATAAATAAATAAATTTATATAAAAAAAGAAACATTATCAGGATTAAAATATTTAACCAATTAAATAATATTGCTATTAGTTTTTTTGTCTGTTTTTTAATCTCGACAATTGATCAATTATTAATTAATTAATTTCTAATAGTTACAATGTTAACTAAATATTTAATAATAATAGATGCGCTCAAGTATTTCGTTATTGAAATTTAAATAATTTTAAATGAAAATTAATTTGGCAGAAATTTGATAATTTTTTTAACAAATAAATTATGGAAAAAAAAATTAACTTGTAGAAATTTTAAAAAATTACAAATGCAATTTTTTAAAAATAATTTTTTTAACAAATTTATTTATTAAATTAATTGAAATTTAGTAAATAACTTAATTAATTTATTAAATTAATTAAATTATTTATTTAATTAATTGAAAGTGAAAATTAAAAAAAAAACTTTCATTTGTAAAAAAATTCAATTTGTTATTTTTTTGTTAATAGCTAAAAAATAAAAAATTGAACGTATGAAATCCTTAAACCTGCTTACGTAATACTTGAACACTTCCTAGTGAGAAAAGAAAAGAAATAGTCGCAGAACAGCATTTTTTTTAGCTCATGACAGAGTCATTGAGTCCAAAGAAAGCACTTATACTGACAATAAGTAAAGCTATTCCAACATGAACACACACTGCTAACGTACAAACTGTTGCTGCTGCATTGTTCCCTGGCCAAGGGTAGATAGTTGGTCCCTGATCAAGCCAGGGTGCCCAGGTGTCGTTCCGTCTTTTAGGATCGGCCATCTCGTCAATTGGCAGCTTCGGCTGCCTCACTAATACACTGCCGTATTTTTCCAGGATCATATCCAGCTCGGAGACAACCTATTATTATTTACAAATCATTATTAGTAATTCCCATTATTCTGAATTTTTAACCCGTTGAGGACACACGGGGTCCAGTGGACCCCAGGTGAACTTTGAGGCAATTTTAAATTTAGAAGATTTATAAATTAGTCTCATTTATAAATCTTTCTATATTATTTTGCATGTTTAAATGTATTATTCTCATTTTAAGTGACTGACCGAAATTCGTAACTTCAAACTTCAGAATAAATATTTTTTTTTCAAATTTTATCAAATATTGATTTTTTTCCTCAAAATATATTGTTTTCCGAATAAAATAGCGACAGTTTTTTTTTTCGATATTGTAAAAATCAAAATTTCTGCGACTTTTTTTATAAAAAAAGTTCAATTTTGTAAATTTTTTTTTCTAAACAATTTTTCAGTATTTTTAAATTATTAGAAATTAAAAATAACTATTAAGATATTTAGAAGGAATGTTATATTAAAGTTTGGTGGCAATTATAAGTCAATACATCTCACATAGGAAACGTTTGTTTATTGAATGCACTGATGAAAGACGATCTGAAAGGTTGGCTGTAAAGAAGAATAACGTAAACTTTAAGATTCCAAACTACTATGAATATTCGTTTGTTGTTACGTCAATTCGTTTTTGGGAAGAATTTCCATCAGATATTATAAATGCACCGAGCTTAGACATTTTTAAGAATCCAATATTTGATTACTTGTTTGATTTAGATACTTGATAAGTTTATTTTTGGTTAAATTATGAAGAAAGCAGTATGAGGATAAATAAAAACTTAAATACTGTAACTAAATTTCAAAACATGAACCTTAGTCTACCTTGTATTGTTGTTCTATAGAGCTTTTCGGTTAACTCGATTAAGATTAAGATTAATATTAAAATTACTATTATGAAAACTGTATTGGAAATTATTTTCCCAGTATTTATCGTACTTTAGTACGTAAAACAATAAATTTGTTTAGTTTATATAGATTAATCTAGTTTTAAGACTCTACTTCACTGTAAATGCTGTAAATATTATATTTGTTGTATATTTGCCATTTGGCTGTTGTGCCTTGGCATAAATTAATAAATCTACTCTAATCTAATCTAATTTATTCGACGTGTGTCCTCAACGGGTTAATAATATACTGAGAAAGTAATTTGTAAAAGAACCTTTGGATATCTTTTAGCGATGTTTGTCCTCTCGCAGGGATCTGTAAGAATGTTGAAGAGACACTCTGTTTCATTGCAATAAGAAAAAGTACTTTTGTGCTCGCACACAACTGTCGCGTTCTCCCATAAGTGAGTCATGTAAGTCGGCTGGGTCATTGGGTGGCCCAAGTGAGCGTGGATCGCCGAAGAGACCACGCTGGTGTGGACCAAAGTGAAATTATAGGCCACTGCGTCGTGATTTTTTCCAGACTCTCCGTAATACTGATCGTAGTACCCGCGCTTGTAAGTACCGCGGACTAATTTATAATTGCGCTTAATAACTCCTTCTGTTTTAGACTCCTCGTCGATGTTCAGCAGGAGTTCATGACGGGGAGGATCTCTGCCCCGGTTCAAGTGTGGCCAGTGATCCACGCCGTCGATTCCGCCCAAATCTACGACGTTCCCTCCAGCTGCTGAATACAAAGTCGGGAGCCAGTCGGTCACGTGCATTAGGTTGTTCGCTACACGAGCCATTGCGTGCAATCGTGGAGACCAAATTGCTGCTACACCTCTCACACCACCCTCGTACAACGTATACTTGGTCTGAAAAATTTTATATCAACTTTTATTGTATTTTAATTACTTTGTATTATTTTATCTATAGAAAATTTTTAATTGTTTAATTATCAAACTTTTGTGGTCAATTTTTTATAAATTTATTTTTTTATTTTTGAGATTAAAATTATTAAAATGTAATTTTTTAAAATTTTTAATCAATACTTTGACGGACTAATAAAATTTTAAAAATTTCGCGAAATTATATGAAAATTAATTTAGCTGATATTTAATGGTTTTAAAAATTTTTGTAACAAATAAATTATAGCAAAAAAAATTGACATTTAGAAATTTTTAAAAATTAAAAATGTAATTTCTAGAAAAAAAATTTTTTTTGTTAACAAAAATTAAAAAATTTTCAAGTGACTGCTAACTTTAATATCATAAATAAATTTAGCAGATATTTAATAATTTTTAGAATTTTTTTTTTTTAATAAATTATGGCAATAATTTAATAAAATTTTTTTTAAATACTTACACCTCTCAGTGGCCAATTGGATCCAGAATTGCGATGCGTTCCAATAGTTGGTGCTCCATTATCAGTCATAAAAACAATTATACTGTCTTTCAACATATTCTTATCACCTAAAGTCGCAACAATGCGGCCTAATGACTCATCAATCCGTGATACCATCACTAAAATCAGTTTAAAAATTTCATTAATTATTTGACATTTTATATTTTATGTTATAATAATAATAATGCTAAATAAACATTAAATTACAGGCATATTTCCGGCGATTTGGATCACGAATATGAGCAAAGTTTTCCATATAAGGATTGTCGAGCGGTGCTTCTATTGGAGCATGAACACCAAGATGACTCAATTGGAGGTACAGCGGGTTCGTCGAGTCGTGATTTTCAATTATACGTACTGCTTCTTCAGTGAACAAATCCGTGGCGTATTGGTTGCGAATGTCGTGAGCCGGACAATCATCTCGATGCAAATCGAACCCACTGGCATTCTGGAATATTTGTAAGGAATATTCATATTTACAATTTATAAAATTTTAGTTTTAAACTAATAATTTTATGAAACTTAAGTTAGCCGACATTTAGAAATTTTTAGAATTTTTTTTATTAGAAAAATTATTGTAAAAAAAAAAAAAAAATTTCATTTATAAAAAACTTGAAAAACTATAAGTGCAATTTTTTAAAAATATTTTTTAGTTATAATTAATTAAATTAAAAAAAATGTCAGCTAACTTGAGTATTATAATAATTTTGATATTGAATTTAACGAGTATCTAAAAATTTTTTTAATTTTTATAACAATCAAATTATAATTAAAAAAATAGAGCAAAATAATTCCAAATGTAGAAATTTTTAAAAATTAAAAGTGCTAATTTTTAAAAACATTATTTTTATATTAATTGTTTTTAATTTTTTTTCAATAATTAAATTAGAGCAAAAAAATATTTTTAAAAAATTGCACTTACAGTTTTTCAAGTTTTTTACAAATGAAATTATTTTTTTGCAATAAAAAAATATTCTAAAAATTTTTAGATCTCAGCTAACTTAATTTTTATAATTAATAATTATATAATAATAAATTACTCCTGAAGGTGAATTGTATCTGTAGTCAAAGTAAGCAATATGGCTGTTATAGAATCCAAAAAAGTGATCAAAACCCCGCTCCAGAGGAGTGTGTTGCTTAGTGTAGAATCCCAGGTGCCACTTGCCGATAAGTCTTGTGGAGTATCCAAGATCTCGGAGATACTCCGGGAGAATTCGTACGTTTAATGGTAGTCCACGTGGTTCACCGCCTACTATTCCTTCCCCTTGCATTCCTATTGATTTAAATAACAGGTATTTTAGATTAATTACAATTATTATACAAACCATCTGTTTAACTGTCTTAGATAAAGAAATATACAAACCCATCCGTATCGGATATTTCCCCGACATAAATGCAGCTCTGGTTGGCGTACATGACGGCAGTGTGTAATGTCTATTCAATATTATCCCGTTGTAAGCCAGAGCATCAATGTTCGGCGTAAAAATTTGACTGGATCCATGGAAACTTACGTCATTCCATCCCTATGCATTTATAGATTAATTAGTGAGTAAAAAAATTTTTAATTGGCTCGAGTTATTTTTAATTGCTAGCTGAGTTATATATTAAATTTTATAGAGTAATGTAGAGATAGTTGTAATTCATATTTTGCTTGTAATGCATAGGGGCAAGTGTGGACATATAATATGAAGATGATGATGATGATGATTATATACAGCGTTGTATAACTGGTATAGCGGTACAGTTGTCTTAGCGACTTTGAAGAAAATAATTATTTGTTGTGTCGGTTGTTGTGAGTCATCATCCGAAGAGCATCCTCATTGACCATGTGGGCGTTGATAACATAACGTGTCAGCCTTTAGTAATTGTCTTAACTAAGGCTCTCATTAATTCAAGACAATTTTATACTACAGAGTAATCATATCAAATTAAATATGTAGATATATGAAGGAAGAAAATATTTTAATTTCCTATTTTGTTAACTTCAATTTGAATTAGGATGCCTGAAAAAAATACTAAGTGGACCAGATTGATAATAACAAGAAGAAATATAATGATAATGATGATGAAGGTTAAGATGGGCATTTATTTATAATCTTGGTAATTATTTTTATGCAGAGTTTGCTACTACACGGAAATAACAAGATCATACTGGATATCATCCCAAATTATACTGAGTGAAAAAAAATTTCAGATAGTAGCTAGTGTAATCCAGATTACAATGAGTATACTGATAGAAAATTTATATTGACTCAAGAGATATTTTCTTGATCTAAGAATTTATTTTGGAAGAAAAATGATTATTTTGCTTCAAGAATTTTTTGTCTTGGTTTATATTTTCTTGGCTTAAGAAATGTATGTCTTTGTTGGATAAGTCTTGTATCTTTACTAAAAACTTTATTATCTTTAATCGATACATTTAAATTTTTCAACTAAAATAACATTATTGTTTAAAAAACTTTAAATTTTTGGTTTAAATAATAATTTCTTCATTCAAGATGTTATTGAAGTAAATAAAAAAATTTTTTTATAGATTTTCGATTTAAAATAATTCTAAAAATATAGTAATATTATAATTAAATATAATTAATATAATATAATATAATATAATTAAATATAAATAATATAATTAAATATAAATAATATAATTAAATATAATTAATACAATATAATTAATTAAATATAATTAAATATAAAAAAAAAGCTATTCTTAAAACAAGTCGGTAATATTTTGGATCATGTTATCACCTATCTTGAACCAAGAGACAAAAATTCTTGAATGAAATATATCTACATCTAGTCTCAAGAGTTTATTTCTTGAATTAAGACAGCTAGAAATTTTGAAACAAAAATCAACTTTTGAAGAAAAGATGTTTCTTGAACCAAGATTGTTTTTCTATCAGTGTATAATCCAGATATCACGCAGTATAATCCAGATATCATGCAGTATAATCTTGATTTTCTTAGCTGCTATCTGAAATTTTTTTTCACCACAGATATCACTGAGTATAATCTGGAATGATATCCAGTGTCATCTTCTTCTTTCTGTGTAAGTAATGATACTAAGTATGATAAATAATAATTGTTTTTACATCAATAAATATTTTGAAGTACTTAAATGTTAAATATTTAATTATGATTATTTATTTTTTACAGACCGGTGTCGAGAATCAAACACAGGTCTTACGCGCAAGAGTTCTGCGACCTCTATCGTAATTTGACTTACCAAATCATCCACCATGAAGATAATAATATGAGGTGCAGATTCATACTGTCCGTCATGAAATTTAGCACAGAATCCGGAAGAAAATAAAAGAGTAAGTGTCCAGCAAACGGAAAAAAACCGCATTTTTGTAATTAAAATCACCAGGCACAACTAAATTATTTATTTACAGGCACTTTAAGTGAAACTTTCTTAGGGTTCTTGGGAAGAATATCAAAACATGGTAAACCAGCGACTGGAGGCCCTTGATGAGAGCCATGAATTTATATACTACACCCACAATTAAATATTTGTGTGGGTAAGTGTATGTATCTAAAGTTGAATGAAATGTATGTAGGGGATGTGGAAGACTGGAAGATGCTCTTGATGATTACATCAATGAAACAAATAACGTAGCTGGTACTTGTTACGTTTATTATGCGTCATGTATACTCTTCTCTATTGCTCTTGCTCGTAAGTCTAGCTTATCAGATTACTTGCTTAGTCTAATAAATTTTAGATTAGTTTTTTTGTTTTTTAAATATTGGAAATCTTAATTTAGGGAAAAAATATGCAATTTTTTATTTGGGAGTCGGGTAATTGTCTTATACAGGTAATAAATTAAATTGATATATATTTCTTTAAATAATATCAATTATATAACATTTGTAAACATTTACAAAAGTATAATTATAATTAATTAATAATTATAATTATATATAAAAAAATTATAAAGACTGCCACTAAAAATTTTTGCCAACAAATTATCGTAATTGTCTTTTAATGCTAATGTCAATATTTATTTTTTCTTTTTTTTTAATATTGAGTAAATAAATTTTTATTTGAAAGAGATAATAATAACTTTAAATTGTGTAGTTATAAAAAAATAATTTAGAAAGTGTCCTAATCACATTTGTAGGAAACTAAATAATAATAATGTGTTTCAAAAATTATTTTGCGATAATTATAAATATAAAGGATATATCATAATTCATAATGAATGTTCGGCAACTCTTTGGTCTTAATATTAACCATTATTAATCTTATTTATGAATCCTATAATTAAAACAACGAAATAGTAAGTCGCCCTATGAAGGGTAAAGGTCAAGTGAAGTTAAGTAGTAATACCAATTACTTTATTCATCGTTTCCTTCCCGAAATACTGGGCGTTTTTAAAGCATTGCATACATCATTCATAGTACACAACATATTACACTACTTTTAATGGGATTATCGAATAATTAAATAATTCAACGTGAAATTAGGGCCCCTATTTGACTTATTCTCTCAAAACCCGTTAGTTAATTAACAAGTGTCAGGTTGTTAAGAAATTATTAAATAATAATTTTATTAATTTTAAAAAATATTTAATTTTAACAAAAATTTTATAATTATTTGTAAATTTATTAATTACATAAAAAATTATAAAAATTTTTTTATTTCTTCTTTTATAATATTTTATTTATATCTTATAAATTATAAATAATAATCTAAAAATTTTTTATAAATTATTTAAAAAAAATAAAAATTTTTACTATTTCTTCACATACTTACAATTATTTAAATTTATATTAGATAAATATTGAGAAGAAGAAATTATATATTTTTTTTTTGTATTTTTAGTTCTTCACTATTTTCATAATTATTAAAACATGCATAATCAAATTAAACTAGTTTAATTAATCGAAACACAAGATAGTAGAAGAAAAATAATATTCTGTTTAATCTTGTATTTGAATTTACGAAAATAATTTCCAGATGACGCTAGCCTCCAATCAGCTGTAGTGCGGTGGTGATGGTAACTGTTGATGTCACGTTACCTTGAAGGTTATTTTGTTTTTAGTTAAAAATTTTAATTAATAAAATGGAATAAGAAATGTTTTCTACTAAAAAACGACTAATTGAACGCACTGGTTACAATAATACAGGTCGTTATGATTATTTAAAATTATTATCCACGGAATTGAAAACATCAAAGTCCAGAGGTAATGTTTATTGTTTTGTAAAAAAATAATAATAAGATCACAATAATATTAATAATAATTATAACAATATTTATTTACAGAAGCTAGAAAACAAGTATTAGCAAATTTATCAAACTTTGCATATGACCCAGTTAATTATGATTACATGCGACAATTAAGAATAGTTGATTTATTTTTACATGTACTTTCTGAGTCTGATAAAGTTTTTGTACAATATGCAATTGGAGGTCTTTGTAATTTATGCTTAGGTAATCTTATGACTTACTACTATATTATTAATTTATAATAATACTAAAGTTAGCCGACTTTTTTAATTTTTTTTCATTAATTAAATTAGAACAAAAAAATATTTTTTTAAAATTGCACTTACAGTTTTTCAAATTTTTTACATATGAAATTTTTTTTTGTAATAATTTTTTTCAATAAAAAAAAATTCTATAAATTTTCAAATTTCGGCTAACTTAATTTTCATAATTTATAAGATACTGAAATTAGCAAACATCTGATAAATTTTTTTATTTTTATTAAAAATTAATTATGAAAAAAAAATATTCACTTGTAATTTTTTTAAATTTCTAGATAAGAATTTTTTTTTATTAAAATTTTTTTAAAACAATCGAAAAAATTGATGAAATTAAAGCTAGCAGTCACTTGATTATTTTTTATTTTTTTCTTTTTAACAAATAAATTTTCTTCCAAAAAATTATTTTTTAAAAATTGCATTTTTAATTTTTTAAAATTTCTACACATCAATTTTTTTTTATAATTTTTTTTTGCCATAATTTATTTGTTAAAATTATCAAAATCTGCTAAATTAATTTTCACAAAAAATCGACAGTTGTCTGTTAATTTCAGTATCATTAATTTATACCCAGTAATTAAATTAATTATTTAACTACAGATCCAATAAATAAGGAATATATAATTCGCAATCACGGAGTACAGTTAATAAAACCACTTCTTTCATCAAATGATGAACCATCTCTGCTATCGGCGATTACTACGCTAATGTTTTTAATCACAGAAACATCTAGAGCAGAAATAATAACACCGGAACTGATAAACCAACTAGTTACTTTATCTCATTCGTCAAATAATCGTGTTAAAAATTTAGCGACCATTTTTTTACAAGACTACTGTGGTTTTAATGACACTGAAACCTCTGCAGTAGCTAGTACATCAACTGGATAATATATAAAAAATGTATTTATCAAAATTAACAAGGCGACTAAGTATTTCATCCCGAAAATTTACAAGTGAATTTGACTTTGAAAGAAAATTCAAGGTTGGCGATAAGGTTTCGGTGGTTAGAAAAATAACCGAGGATGATGTAATGAATTTTGCAAAATTAACAAATGATTATAATCCCATTCATGTAAGTGCAGAGAAGAAATTAGTACATGGTGCTTTGCTGAATGGATTTTTGTCCGGAGTACTTGGGACGAAACTTCCTGGACCCGGGACGATTGTCGTCCACCAGACTCTTAATTTTCTAAAGCCTTGTTATGCGGGTGACACTATTGACATAACAATTGAAATTTTGTCAGCAAGAAAAATAATAAAATGTGGGTACAAGCTTGTAACTGATGACGAGCGAGTTGTCTTAGAAGGAGAGGGTACATTTGTCACAAGTAAAGGTTTAAAATAA
The DNA here is from genome assembly GCF_020080835.1 of Cotesia glomerata. Lineage (NCBI taxonomy): Eukaryota > Metazoa > Arthropoda > Insecta > Hymenoptera > Braconidae > Cotesia > Cotesia glomerata. The sequence goes on from NC_058167.1 coordinate 12,837,122, forward strand.
TAACTCCCAGCTTTTATTAATCTTGCATGATCGTCTAAAATTGATAATAAAAAGCCTATAAAAAAATTAAACGTAAGATAAATTATGACGTAATAAATTTTGACAATGAGAAATTTTCTACCTGGGAAATTTTACTGGTTAAATTATGTCATGAGAAATTATTACTTGAGAAAAAAGGGGTGGACACCTAAAATAATATGACCTAAAAAATAAATGTTTTTATTTTGTAATTCATATTCTTTTATTACTTAATTTTAATAGCGATAGTTATGTAAAAATATTGTTTACCTTTGTATCAATAATTGCAACGTAGCATTTTTGCAAGTTCATTATTTCATAAGTTTTGTTTACTTTATTAATTGCGTTGCTGTCTGTATAAAAAGAGTTTCATCCAAACTTAACTTTCATTGTCACTTGATCTGCTTTCTAAGTATCTATGGTAAGTGCCTAATATTTTTAATCGTTTAATTATTATTTATTATTTAATAATTAATTGATTTTTTTCAGATGGCTTTGCGAGTTGTGTTACTTTTATTCTGTGTTTCTGCTGTTCGTGGAAGAGAACATAAAAATTCGGAATCAGTCGTCAATAATATTACTCCAGATTATACAGATGATAATTCAACAATTACCACAGAAGCTCCTTTAGGCTGCGTCTGCGGTATCTATCTTTTTGAAGCGAAAAAATTGACCAAAGAATTACCAGAAGGAGATCCTGTTATCAGTCATAATATTTCTGAAAAGTTTCCTAACACTTCCGATGGTAATAAATCGTGTACAAAAAAATGTCTTTCAATTGTAAGTCATAAATTTGATTTAAAAATTTAATTTTAATTAATTTAAAAAAATTAAATGAACATTAATTTAGTAGAAATTTAATTATTTTTTTAACAAATAAATTATGGCAAAAAAAAGTAGAAAAAAAATTGACTCGTAAGTATTAAAAAAAAATAAAAAATGCAATTTTTTAAAAATAATTTTTCAGAAAATATTTAATTATTAAATAAAATTTAATAATTATCAAGTGACTGCTAACTTTAATGTCATAAAAATTAACAAAGATTTAAAAAAAAAAATTGTTTATTAATTTATTTTTTTTTTAATTATTTAAAATTGTAACTAATTTTTATAATAAAAAAATTTTTTTATTTTCAGATAGTAAAACATTTACCTAACAGTCCAACACTTATCTGTAGTGCGCTAAATCGCGACTGTTACAAAGAACGAGTAAGTATTATTAATATTGATTTTTATGAAAAACTTATGAAGAAATAAAACAAATTTATTGTATTGTTATGCAGGCTCATTTATTTATAAGGAATGGCAGTGATAAATGGATCCGGACAAACTTATCAGGTGGTCGAGAGTATTGCTGCAAAAACAATCTACCTTACAAGTGTTAAAGTTGAGAAAGATAGAAATATTTTTTTTTTTTATCAAATTAATTATTAATTTTGTACCTAAAAGAAGAAATAATAAGTAAGTAAAAAATAATGCAAGCAATTTATTTAAATATCCCGCGGTAATTCTAAAATTAGCTCAAACACCCTGAACTCATTTTTAAACATGCAGCTGAAGTCTATTTACTGCAGCTTATATAAATACTTGTTCTTAAAAAAATTATTTATCAAAATTTGAATTATGAAAAAATTTTATTCAAATTAAATAACAAAAAGTTTAAATAACGGCAATTAATTAAATTAATTGGGTCAAGTTTAAAGAGAGCGTTTAAATTAAATTAAATAGTTTGAGATAATAATAGTTTTGGTGATGTGGTGAGTGCACTTGAAAGATGCTATTATTTTTCTTGTACTGCGTCTAGTGATTTTTATATATACTGAATAATAATACCTATAATTATAATAGCAAATTACAATAAAGACTGGATAAAAATAGTAAAAATAAAGTAAGAGTGAGCTAGCAGTACTGATGGTTAATTTATGCTGGATAAAATGTTTTCTTGTCCACTGTGTGCTCGGCCTAGTTTTGAATCATTGGATTCACTGCGAATAGGACTTGTCAGTGTAGCAACACGACCACTGCAGTGTCCTGTTTGCAGTGAAACACTTTTAGGCATTGATAAATTGACAATTCATTTATTCGGTCATACGATAAATACACCTGAGGGAACTACAAAATTAATTCACGATAATCAAACTAAAGCAATAACAAATACAGACTTTCTCTATGATAATTCAGTAGATAAAAATCAAAATCAAAATGTTAATTATCAGGGAGATTGTGGATTGAAAATTAACTTGGAACAATCGACCCGTACAGAAAATTCTTTAGAAAAAATAGTTAATTCATGTGTAATTCAATCTAAAGACGTTGCTATAGTGTCTATAAATAGTTTACACCAGCATGAGCCACGTCAACTACCATCAGCTTGGTCGAACGATTTATCGCTACACGGTGTACAAAATCCAACATCTACTATAAAATCGTCTAATATCGTAGACGTTAATAGTTGTAAAAATATCTCGCAGATTCAAACAGAAGCTAAATTTTTAAATGATAAAATTGGATCGAAATTAACTTTACACATTCCTGAAAGCTCTACGCCAGTTATGATTAATAATATAAATAATGTTAGTAATTATAATGCTAGTACTAACAGTAATAGCAATAGTAGTAATAATGAGGTAAATATTTTACCACAATTAAAAACATTAAAAAATAATTTAATGGCTAAAGAGAAAACTGAACGGTGTAATATATGCGGCTTTCACTTTCCCGATTACAATATTTTAATGTTACATAAGCAAATAGTTCATATGATTGACGAAAAAGATATTGATATAAAACCAGAAGCGTTGTTGAAAAATTATCCTTGTCATTTGTGTCATAAAATTTTTAAGATGCGTGGGAGTTTGATGGTTCATATGAGAGTCGCTCATACTGGTATTAATTTAGGTAACTATTTTAATTTATTTTTTTTTTTGTTTAATTTATTTAATATATTTTAATTTAGTCATTTTTTTCAGGTTCATTGTCAAAAGATAAAGATTCAAGTCAAGGTTGCTGTGAAAACGGGTTCAATTGTCCAACTTGCGGGAAAAATTTTCGCAAGGTATTTTTTTTTTTTTTTATTGGGAATCCCAAACTTGTATAAAATTTATTTTTTTACTTAACGCCGTCTAAAATTTAGAATAATAATATATGTGTGTTAATTTACTCAATTATTTGATTCAGTATATTTAATATTTTAATACAAAAATTCATCTCTTAAAAATCACTCAACATTTTTATTTATTTATTTTTTTATTCATTTGAACGCCAATTGGGATTACACAACAATTAGTACATTTCTTAAATTATGAGCATAAATTATAAATTTTAAATTTTGGATTTTGGCCCGAAAATTGCACAGAAATAAGTTTAAGTTTATTTGGCGATGCCTGCACGGAAAGAACAAGATGACACTGGATATCATCCCAGATTATACTCAGTGATATCTCTGATGAAAAAAATTCCAGATTATACTGCGTGATATCTGAATTATACTCATTGTAATCTGGATTATACTAGCTACTATCTAAAATTTTTTTCACTCAGTATAATCTAGGATGATATACAGTGTCATCTTTTTCTTTCCGTGTAGAGAAAATTAAAAATAAAAAATTATGTAGTTAATGTTTATATACAATAAAAATAAATAGCATTTCTAAAGAGAAGATAGATTTAAGAGATTTGAGAGAAAAGGAACAACAAAAAGAAAAAATTTTTAGTAATTGATAATTGATAGTTTATAATCACTATTTGTACACCTGGAATGTCGTTATTTTTATTACTTCTTTTTTAAAATTATAGCTATTATTAAAAAAAAATTATGAAGATAAATTAATAAGACTAGTAATTTAAATTTACACTTAGTTGATTAATAATAATAAATTTTATTACCAGGAGCAACATGTAACCCAACATTTAAAAACTCATGAAGCAAAGCAATGGGAGTGTGATGTATGCTGTAAAATGTTTACTACAAAATACTTCCTGAAGAAACATAAAAGATTGCATTCTGGAGAAATGCCATACAAGTGTCATATATGCAACAAGACATTTACATTTCAACAGTCTTATCATAAACACAGATTGTATCACAAAGATGATAAACCACACACGTGCACCACTTGTGGCCGGTCCTTCAAAGAGCTTTCGACGTTGCACAATCATGAGAGAATTCATACGGGTGAAAAACCTTTCGCATGCGAAACTTGTGGTTTGTATATTAATTATTTAAATATATCGTTCAGATTTATAGAAGTTGGGAGATTTTAAAGTGCTTTTTCAAATGCTTTCAGTTATTAATTACTAACCATCGTGTGAAGCATGATCTTTGTTTTTGTAAGTCTTTTTTAAGTACTAAATAAATACTTAAATAATTCCACCTGATAATTTAAAAATAAGTAATCATATTTTTATCTTTGCAGGAAAATGCTTCAGGCAACGTGTGTCGTACTTAGTGCACAGGAGGATCCACACTGGAGTGATGCCTTACTCTTGCACTTCTTGTGGAAGGAGCTTTCGATACAAAGTAACTAAAAAAAAAATGAATTAATTAAATTATTTTTTCCTATAATTACAATAATAAAATAAAAAAAAAATTAATTTAATTATTTTTTGTTATATTTATAATAATAAAATTAAAAAAAAATTATTTTTCTTATCTTAGGTGAGTCAAAGAACTCATAAGTGTCCAGTTCAGACAGCAGAAGCCAAAGAATCGTTATCAGATCACTCCGAAAATTCCTCAGGTGGAAATGAAATCATCACTGAAATAGATAACAATAAAAATCTCGGAATCTCAGAAGTAAATCAAGAGAATAAATTTGTCCTTGTAGTTGACAATGGTCAGCCGATTTTAAAACGCGAGCAGGAAATAAATTCAACTTTATCTCAAGAGTGCAGCTCACTGTTGCAAGAATCACTCCAAATAAATGATCCCGATGATTTTTATCCATTTGTCGGTATTTCGCCAGACCTAAGACCCGATTTGTCCTCACCATCTACAGAGATGAAGCAATTAAGACTTTCATCACCTACTAATGAAGATAATTATCAGAATCGGAAACTTGACGAGCCTTTTCAAGAAGCTCCAGACCTTCATAAAGACATAAAACATGCCATCGACGGTATCCTGCAAGAAAGACGGGAAATAAATGCCCTAGAGACGATAAACGATGAATCATTCAAAGAATTGTTGTATGAAATAGACAAAAAAATTTGACTCATTGAATTTATTTTTTGTAAGATTTCTAAACTGTCATAACACGACAAAACAAAATTTTTTATTATCGTCTCAACTGTAATAAATTATTTTGCTTATAAATTTTCAGCCTCACCTTGAATAGACAGAATTAATAAAAGTTTAATTTAAAAAGTAGAATCCTTAATATTAATAAAATTAGCCGACATTTTTAATTTTTTAATTTTATTTAATTTATAAAATTAAAACTAAAACATATTTTTTAAAAATTGCACTTATAATTTTTGAAGTTTTTTACAAATAAAAAAACTTTTAAAAAATTTTTTTTATTAAAAAATAATAATAATAAAGTTAGCCGACATTTTTGAATTTTTTTTTCGCTTAATTTATTAAATTATAACTAAAAAATATTTTTAAAAAATTGCACTTATAGTTTTTGAAGTTTTTAACAAATAAAAAAACTTTTTTTTTATTTTTTTGTAATAATTTTTTGATAAAAAAAAATCTTTAAAATTTTTAGATGTCGGTTAACTTTATTTTCATTAAAAAATTTTATGAAAATTAAATTAACCGACATCTGAAAATGTTTATAATTATTTTTATTGAAAAAATAGTAACAATAAAATTAAAAGATAAAATTTCACATGTAGAAAATTTGAAAAATTATACGTGCAATTTTTTTAAAGTATTTTTTTACTTGCAATTTAATTGTTGAAAAAAATATAAAAATTTTTGAATGTCGGCTAATTTTATTTTCATGAATCCTTAAATTAATAATTGATATTATCCATCGAGTAGGACACTAATTGTTGAATAATTTGGTGTTTCGTGTTTTACACGCTAGGCGGCTACATCACGGAAATTGAAGGCCTACTGCAAGAGCTGCTAGAGTTCGTAGTTGACTAGCAAGGTTGTGAGTTCGGTCATTTTTTAATTTAACTATCGACTATTTGAAATCACATTTTTAAAAATTTAAAATAATCATAAAAAGTTTATCAATGAAGCTAAAAATATCGTTTAAATAAAAATTACCCATTCGAAGCTTTGTTATTTTAAATAATTCCACGTGTTCATAACTTTTATTATTTATTGCGTAATAAATTTGAGTTCCACCTTAGCGGAAGGAGCTCCCTTTTTTGGTAAGTCGCAATAAATCATAAATATATTTAAATAATTACTAGATTAATTTTATCTTTAATAAACAAACAATCATAAATAAGTACTCACTGTAATTCCAGACGACAATTTTTTAATTGTCAATTTTATCCCGTCACATAATAAGTTTTGTCAAATGATATTTATTTAAAATAGATAGTATGGAAATAAAATAGATTATTAAAATAATAAAACCTTGGACAATGTGGATAGGTTGTGTTTTGATAAAGAGCGTTTTTGATAGACACGAGATTTTCTTTCTTGCTAAAGTCAGATACAAATCAACAACCAATGAAAAGTCTCGGGATGATCTCCACCAATGGTTGTTAAATTCGAAGGCCGAGACTGGACAAAAGGACCAGCATCAAACAGCTGTTAGATTATCGACGTTGTCATATATAAAACGACAAACGACAATACAACTTACTAAATAGTTCTCGTCATCGAGCAAACTGCAACTGAACGTTTAATTGCGAAACAACCTATTGTATTGATTATTACATCTAATATAAAACCAAACAGTGCACCAAAAAATTATCAGAACACTATTATTGATCATTTGAAACAATAATTCATTCTAATTAATTTTTTTTCTACAAATTTGATGAAAATTAATGACACTAAAGTTAGTAGACGTCTAAAAATTTTTCATTTTTTTTTTTAATTAAATTACAACTAAAAAGATATAAAAAATTACACTTATAGTTTTTCAAGTTTTTAACATTTGATATTTTTTTTTTAATTGTTTAATTGAAATTTTTTCGATAAAAAATTTCTAAAAATTTTGAAATGTCAGCTAACTTCATTTTCATGAAAATTAAGTTAGCCGACATTTAAAAATTTTTAGAATTTTTTTTTATTGAAAAAATTATTACGAAAATATTTTTAAAAAAATTCATTTGTAAAAGATTTAAAAAACTACACGTGCAATTTTTTAAAAAGATTTTGTAGTTATAATTTAATATATGAAAAAAACAAAAAATTATAATACTAAAGTTAGCCGACGTTTTTAATTTTTTGATTTTCATTTAATTATTAAATTAGAATTAAAAACTATTTTTAAAAAATTTCACGCATTATTTTTCCAGTTTTCTATAATTGAAATTAAAAAAAAATTTTTTTCAATCATTTTTTCAGTAAAAAAAAATTCTAAAAATTTTTAGATGTCGACTAACTTAATTTTTAATGACATTAAAGTTAGCTGTCACTTGACAATTTTTTAATTTTATTTAACAAAAAGATTTGTTCTAAAAAATTATTTTAAAAAAATTGCATTTTTTATTTATTTAATTTCTAAATATCAATTTTTTTTTCTTATTTTCTTATGCCGTAATTTATTTGTTATAAAATTTTAAAAAATGATTAAATATGTGCTACATTAAATGAAAATTAATTTAGCAGATATTTGATAATTTTTAGAATTTTTAACAAATAAATTATGGCAAAAAAATAAGAAAAAAAAATTGACATCTAGAAATTAAAAAAAATAAAAAATGCAATTTTTTAAAAATAGTTTTTTATACTAAATTTAATTGTTATATAAAATCAAAAATTAGTCAGGTGACAGCTAACTTTAATGTCATCTACATTAACTATCATTAATTTTTAACAAAAAATTAACTAACTTTAGTATTATACAAATTTGACTTACCAATGTTTATTAATTATTAATTAGATAACTTGTTAACTGAAAGTACGTCGTTGACATTTTTTAAATGGATATTCCCGCGGTGAGATCGATGGAGATTTGACAACACCGCGACAGCCATCACATGTATAATACAATACCTACACATAGAACAGCAGTACATATACAAAATACAGTACCACACATAGATACAGTAGAGTATAACCAGCGCAATATATTTCTCTGCTGAGTATGAGTCCTCAGTCCTCAGTCCTGTTGAAATAAACACGCCGCATACACACTGCACGCCACGCACTTTGGCTTGCTTTGGCTTTGGGCTGGTTTCAGGCTCTACCTCACCTCTACATCTACATCTACATCTACATCTACACCTACCATACAACATACAACACAACACAGTTCTACTATACAGCTCAGTTGTGTTTTATTAAAAGTAAACTCGTTACAACGTTCTATCCGATACTCTCCAACACCTGCGCATTGATACCTTAGGTAACGCACCAGCACCAGACAAGAGTTTCTCCGAGTATCGCCTTTGCTGTTGTTCACTGTTGTTGACTGTTCACTACTCAGCACATAACACAGCTCCATAGCATCCATTAATTAATTAATTAATATTTATCAATCTCAAATGAATTCTAAAAACCTACGGACTAGAAATTACAAACAAATAGTGGTCAGTGTCAATTCGTTAAATAGTTATTGATAATAATAATAACCAGTAGTGTTTTATTGTGGTGGATTTAATGTCTTAGCCATGATTGAACGCATTGTCAGGCCGTCTGAGGCCACAACCAACTAGTGGCTCGTCATCCATTATTATTATCACTTTTTTTTGTTTAATTATTTTTTTTTTTTTAGTTTATTCCTTTACTGTATTTAATTATTAAAAATAAAGAGTTTGTTCTCGAGTCTCGAGGGAGTATGGTAAGAAAAATAAATTAAATATAACAATGACACTGAAGTTGACAGACGTTAAAAATTTTTTTACAATTTTATAGCAATTAAATTATTAAAAAAAATTCCACACGTGAAAATTGATAAAAATTACAAGTGAAAATTTTTAGAATCAATCTTTTTTTTATAATAATTGATGTATTAAAAAAATTTTTAAAATTAACAGCTGACGGCTAACTTCAGTATGATATTCAGTATAACATTGATATTTATTTAAAATGGTATTGTATTGTCTGAATTTTTATTACTTAGAAGTTGATTGCGTCTACACTGACATTGTTCTTGTCTTTATTTTTTTTCTCCATTTTTTCAGCCGTTTATCAAGTGGGCGGAGCGCCTCCTGTAGGCTCCCCAATCCTAAGCCTGATAACCCGTACATTTTGATAGTACTGTAATATAACAGTAGAAGAGTGAAGAGTTTCATTTGGTCGTCGTCGACCTCGTCGGGGTAGTGACTTGGTAGATTTTTTTTCCTTTGTATACATATATACATATATATACACTGTGCATACATATAGTTTGTGTATATGTGTGCTGTCGAAAGGCAGTAGTGTGTGTTGTATCCGTGCGAAAGCTACCCCCTACATTATATTGTGCATGCGTGTATATACTGCGCCACACTACACTTAAACATCGTACATCGTACATCGTACATCGTGTCTCAAGCACTGCACAACCAGTATATACAAGTAGAGAGCGGATAGGATCGTACCTCACATTCGATTTTCATATTATTAATTTACTTATATTTAATTGTATATCACAATGGTTATTTCGGGTCTCGATACTCAGGTAAATTCATTTTATTTATTTCTAATTAATTAAAAACTAATATTTTACAATATTTATTTTTAAACAGTCTATTTCTGTTGTGTTTAGTTGTAGGTTATTTAGAAAAGTGTGCGTGAATTTAGTATCTGTGTACGTGTATATATATAAATATACATACAATAATTTAATATGGTATATAGGGTCACACATTGATAATATATACCAAGTTGCATGATTCCCTCTCTCTTTTTAGCCTACCTCTCAATCCCAGAGCTCTACTCACGGGTTCTGGCGACAAGAGAATCGGAGAAAGAGAGAGGGAGAAACAAACTCGTCCTCCATTACTTTATACTAGCAAGCAACCAAGCAAATGGTGGCTTGCTGCTGTCTGTGAGGTCTGTGAGTAAGGGTCTTTGTTATTCACCTACGTTTTACTTCTTCACTCTTCATATCACCCACTGTTTATACAATTTATACAATTACACAGTTACTGAAATAATAAACGTGTGTTGTAAGTTCCAAGATACAAATCTATAAACAATTTCATTTTTTTTATCATTACGTTGACAACCTAGACCATGATCATCATCAGTTGCTAGCTGCTGGTGGATTCACTCTTATTGCTGTCGCTGTTTAGTTCATTTTTAGTTTCTCGTGGGTTCCTCATGTGTACAGTCCAGTGATTCGTCAGGTTTTTTACTGATAATTTATATTATTTTTTATTGTTTTGTCATTTTTTTATCATACTGTTGAAACAAACCAGACCAGTAGTTATTATTTTTTTTTTTAACGATGTAATTGTTTTTTTTTTTTTATGTTGCTTTTATTTTTTATTTATTTTTTTTTATCTTTTATTTGTTTCCATACATAAAACATTGAAAAAAGTGTTAATTGCGCATCTAATCACAATTTTATAAACTGAATTTAAAATAACATCATAATATTTTATTTAATATTGTGATAATTTAATAACAATGTGATGTTATATACTGGGAGCTTATATATTATATAAATGGTAGTAATCAAGTTTAATCAGTTTGCGAAATTTTTTTTTACGAGCCATCGTGTAGAATAAATATTACACGTAACCTATAATATGCATATATGTCGATAAAAAAAAAAATAATAATAATTATAATAAATAACTAATGTATTAGCTTGCTTGCGCAACGCTTGATGATTATTTAAAAAAAATAAAATGAATAATAACGTTATTAATTACAACGATTTATTGTTTGTTTAATTTCAGACAGAATAGTGGCATGCGTCGATTAATCTATGGCAGATCAACAAGATCAGTCGTCACTCGGGGGGTCTGTAGAGAAGGCTAGTGCTTCAGCAGACGCCTCTAAGTTAAGGGGGAAAAATAGCTCGGCTGGTTCGAGAAAGCGACAGGGAACTACCACCGTTGTTGCTACACTAGGAGAGAAACGTCGTAAGCAACAGCAGCAGCAGCAACACCAGACCGATTCACAACCCTCACAAGCTTGTGCTATCCCCGTTCATCGGCGCTCAATCGATTTATCCAAAGGAGAAAGTAAAGCCAAAGGAGATCGTAAAAACCATGGAGGTGGTGTAGGATTAGTTACTGGTAATTATTCCAATTAATAAAATCAATTAATTTTTATCACCCTTTTTTTCGGATAAATTAATATCAACTCTAATAACTAAAATTGGTTACAGGAATTCAGGACAAATAATTTCAAACTATGTGTTGATTTTAGTTAAACGTTTCGTCCTTTTATTAGGACTTCCTCAGCAATTACAAATAAACATAAAAATTATTACCTTTGTATACAACAATATATGTCAAAAAATATTTTTTTTTATAGTGCAATCATACCTTAACGAAACATATAAATTATTAGTATGCATATTATGAAAAAAAATTTTTTTGACATATATTGCTGTATACAAAGGTTATAATTTTTATGTTTATTTATAGTTGCTGAGAAAGTCCTAATAAAAGGACAAAACGTTAAACTAAAATCAACACGTAGTTTGAAATTATTTGTCCTGAATTCCTGTGATCAATTTTAATTATTTATTATTTTTCTGGACGTGAGCAAGATTTTAAAACCAACTCTAATTATTCTTTCAGACACGGATAAACAAAAAGCACATAGTTCTAATAGCAACAGTAATTTTGGAAGAAAATCTGCTGTCAAAAGCACCGTATTTGAACTTAATTCAGCGCCCATCGATTGCGTGGCTTCCCGGACTCGGTCTCGTGTTCCTCAAGTCCCACAGATTATTCAAACCTCAAATAATTTTCAAGCATCACTGACCAGCATTTACAATAATATTTACAATAATAAAAAATCTTCCACTGCGCTGCCAAATTTAACAGCATCATCGAGCAATTCCTTCATCAGTCATCCGTCGACGTCTCGTGGACGAGGTAATTAAACTAATTACAATATTTAGAAATTTTTTAAACCATAATTAATAATAAAAATACTAATATTTACGTCATAATTAATAAAGACTTTTTGACCCAAATATTTTTAGGTTCAAAATTGCAAACTGTTGGAGGTAATTACGCAAACGGTGGAACGGGTAGTCAAGTTTTGGGTGTCAAGTCCAGCATCAGAGTGGGTAACGCAGCTAGCAACTCTGTGGAGAGCGGAGGGGGGGCGTTGGCACATGACGGGGCAGGCACAAGTGGCGTTACAACGTCCACTGGCAGCAACCCCCCGGTGTCTGCCTCCGCGAGTGCCAGCCTTGCGCACCATCACCCAACGCACAAACATTTGTTACGTTCACGAGTTAAATTATCTAGCGAGCAGTCTAAAGAAGCCCAAGTATCAGCTAGCAATACTGGAGCTAATAAGTCACTGAGTAAGCATCATAAAAAAGACGGTACAACGGGAGGATCCTGCTCAAGCTCACGGCATCGTTCCCAGTCACGTGCTAGAAAATCTGCTGGAGAAAGTAGTACTTCGACTGCTGCTATTGCCGCTGCTGCTGCTAGTGCACTTGTTATGTCTACGAGTGACTCATTGACTAACAGCACCGCGATACCAACATCTGCGTCTGCCTCCGGAGGACAGTTGAATCCTTCTGTGCCTGAAGAGGAGTCAAGTGCAGCCAGTGCGACTCCCGCAGCACCAAGTGGTGGACCTTCTGGAATGTCCGGAACCACTGGAGACAGTGAAAGTGATGATGGAGAAGTTGGCCGGCTCCAGGCGTTACTTGAAGCACGTGGACTGCCTCCTCATGTCTTTGGAGCTCTGGGTCCACGTATGCAGCATCTGCTCAACCGCAGCATGGGTGCCAGCTCAGCTGCCAAAGCGCAGCAGCTTCTACCTGGATTACAAGCCGTTGATGACGAAGGCGAGCAGCTGCAAGCTGTGATAGGAATGGGTGAAATCCTTGTCATGGGAAATGAAGACACTCTCACTGGTTTTCCGGTCAAACAAGTTGTTGCAGCCTTAATAAACTTGCTTGGAATTGAACATAATTTTGTAATTATGACCCATGCTTGTAGAGCTCTTACTTACATGATGGAAGCATTGCCGAGGTCATCGACAGTAGTAGTCGACGCAGTCCCGGTTTTTCTTCAGAAGCTAGAGTCTATCGAGTGTATGGACGTCGCTGAACAATGCCTCACGGCTCTTGCTATGCTGTCACGCCGACACAGTAAAACAATTCTTCACGCTGGTGGTGTCTCAGCTTGCTTGAAATTCGTCGACTTTTTCAACATTACGGCTCAACGTGCTGCCCTTACAATCACTGCTAACTGTTGTCAGAATCTTCATCCAGATGATTTTCACTTGGTCAGTGATAGCCTAACTCTGCTCACTACTAGACTGACCAATCAGGACAAGAAAAGTGTCGAGTGTGTTTGTCAAGCTTTCAGCAGATTAGTTGATAGTTTTCAACACGATCCTGTGATGTTACATAAAATTGTTACACCCGAGCTCTTGCAGAATTTACAGCAACTGGTAAATATTTATGAAAGTACTCGGAATGAACAAGATGACACTGGATATCATCCCAGATTATATTGAGTGAAAAAAAAAAATTTAGATAGTAGCTAGTATAATCCAGATTAAAATTATAATCCAGATATCACGCAGTATAATCTGGATTTTTTTTAGCTACAATCTAAAATTTTTTTTTATAAGAGATGTCACTGAGTGTAATCTGGGACGATGTTCTATTTTTTATGTTCTATGTTCTATTTAATAGAAATTCTATTTTTTTTTTCTAAGTCCAAAAAAAATTTTTAGTATGGAGAAATTTTTTTTTTTTGCATTTCTGCACGTTTCATTAAAAAATAAGTTGATTTTCGAAAAAAAAATTTTTTCATACGCCCTTATGGCCCCTTCGACCCACCTCGGATGCCATAAGGGCGTATAAAAAAATTTTTTTTTGAGAACTGACGTATTTTTTCAGAAAATGTGCAGAAATACAAAAAAAAAATTTTTTCCAAACAAAATTTTTTTAGTCTTAGAAAAAAAAATAGAATTTCTATTATACGCCCTTATGACATTCGAGGTAGGTCCCGGGAGCCATAAGGGCATATGAAAAATTTTTTTTTTCGGAAATCAACTTATTTTTGAATGAAACGTGCAGAAAAGCAAAAAAAAAAAATTTCTCCATACTAAAAATTTTTTTTGGACTTAGAAAAAAAAAAGAATTTCTATTGTATGCCCTTATGGCATCTGTAACGTGATATCATTCCAAATTATACTCAGTGATATCCGTGGTGAAAAAAAAATTTTAAATTGTAGCTAAAAAAAAATCCAGATTATACTGCGTGATATTTGGATTATACTCATTGTAATCTGAATTATACTACGTCGATCCCCGAAAAAAAATTTTTTGTACGTTCTTATGGCTTTTCACCGGGACCTTTTGCCAGTATACGCCCTTATGGCATCTGGAACGTGATATTCAGTGTCATCTTGTTCTTTCCGTGTAGTAATATAAATTTGATTTTTTTTTTTAATTAATGTAACTTTTTTTTTTCTTAATTACAGCTTATGATTACACCGCCAGTAAATAGTATTGGCAACTTCATAACTGTTTTACGAATGCTCTCTGTGATATCAAATCGCTGTCCTGATTTGGCGCAGCTGCTTCTTCAACAAAATATTGCGTTAACGTTGAGTTATCTATTGACTGGATCTCTGGAAGTTAAAACAGAAGACGTTGAATTAGTAACAAGATCGCCTCAGGAGTGGTTTGAAATAACTTGTCTGATTGAGGAATTAATGCCTCCATTGCCAACAGACGGTATATTTAGTGTAAATAATTTACTTGAAAGAACAACAAGTCACCAAGAAACTGTTCATTGGGAATGGCGTGACGAAAGACACTGTTGTCATCCATTTAGCACTATTGATTCTCGAATTATAGAGGTTTGTTAAATTCTTAATATATTGCCTATCTAAAATTATTTACATATTTTACATTTTATTTAAATAAATGAATACTTTTAATAACAGATGGCTTTTCAAAATGGAGAAGACGAAATTTGCCTTTCAACATTGGGTAGAACATACACTATTGATTTAACTACGATGAAACAAATAAACGAAGACATTGGAATGGCTCGCAGTATATACCGTCGTGTAATGACTGATCCTGCCGAGAACAAGAGCCCTACTTGTTCATCAAGCATGGATGTTGTACCGCCGGTGATTGAGACAAACGAGTGGCTGGTATCTTTCATCAGAACATTGTTTTCCGTTTTGTACGAGGTCTACAGCAGTTCTGCTGGTCCTGCTGTAAAATGTAAATGTCTCCGTGCTCTTTTACGCATGGTCTACTACGCGTCTACTGATCTTCTTAAAGACGTACTCAAGAATCAAGTTGTATCCTCTCACATTGCTGGGATGTTAGCTTCACAAGACCTCAGAATAGTTATCGGTGCGCTTCAGATGGGGAGCATTCTAATGAAACGATTGCCTCAAGTATTTGGTGTACACTTCCACAGAGAAGGAGTTTTACATCAAATTAGACAGTTAGCTGATCCTGAGGTTCCTCTTGGCGTATCACCACCCAAGTGCCCTTCTGGTAAATTTATTATTTTATAATACCTAGTTAATCTATATTCTTTAGAGAATGAAAAAAATTTTGTGTCAAGGATAGTCATAATATAAAATCGGTTTTTTAAGTCAAATTTAGTGTCATTGCATTTGAAAATGCTGTATCTCTAGATACATAATTAAGAAATGACCTTTTATCTTGTGAACTATAGATATTTTTAAAGATATAAGCTCACCCTGACATTACACTCATTAGGATCTTTCATTTGAGTACCTATATCAATTTTTCATATATTTTATATATTTATATATATTATATATATGTATATATATAAAATATATCAAAAATGCATGTGGGTACTCAAATGAAAGCTCTTGGTGAGTGTAACATCGGAATGAGTTTATATCTTTAAAAACATCAATAGTTAAGAAAGTTCAGTGCAATTTAAAATAATTAAGAAACTACCTTGTATCTTGTAAGCTATCTAAATTTTTAAAGATATAAGCTCACTCTGACATTACACTCATCGAGACTTTTCATTTGAGTACCCACATCAATTTTTCATATATTTATATATATGTATATATGAAAAATATATCGAAAATGCATGTGGGTACTCAAATGAAAGCTCTTGATGAGTGTAACATCGAGATGAGCTTATATCTTTAAAAACGTTAATATTTAAGAACGTACAGTGCAATTTAATAAAAGTCATTATTTATTAAAGCAAAATGTTAATTTTTTATAGTTCACAAGTGACTGCAAGGTTGCTCGTTTTATTCATTGTATTTAATAAATTATTTTTTTTTTTTTATTACTAAAGGTACATCATTACCAAGTCCACAACCGGGTCCATCAAACACACCAATTTCATCAACAATGACTTTATCTTCAAGCAGTGCAATGTCCCCAGTCGCATCGCCCACGACTAATGGAAATATTTTATTCGGGTCTATTGCAACAAGTCAACTTAAACCAACTATTGCTTCACCGATGGAAACCCGAAGCAAAAGTGATTTAAATACTAATGCTGAAGAAGCAAACACACCACAAAGTGCTCATTTGTAAGTACAATTATTATCTTAATAATTAATATATAATAATTATTAAAAATTTTTTTAAGGTTTGGAGATGTACTGAAACGAAAACGACAAAATAAAAAAGGTAGATTTTCTCGTTTGGGAAACACAACAACCCCACAACAAACTCAACAACCAGATTCATTATTTACTGGATTTACGCAAAAAAATAATAGATTTTTGGGTAACTTAAATCCCGCAAGATGGGGAAGAAAATCATCAGGCTCAAGTGGTTCTGGTGAAAAAAGAGATTCAACATCATCAGCAAGCCTTACTAAACCGCCAAGCAATCCAAATTTAACTGGCGGTAATCGAGATAAAGCTAAAGCATGGGTACGCGAACAAGCGTCAAATTTCCTAGCTAGGTATCAAGACGATGCACCGTGTACACATCCAGCGCTTACGGTACTTTCACGTCTTACCGCTGCAATCCAACGCTTACAATCAAACGAACTGGATGAAATGTTATCAGCGTTAACAGAATTACGTGATATTGTGCTTGAAAGTGATATTTCACCGTTTGAAATGAATTACAGTGGCCTAATAAAGGCATTATTAAATTACCTGACAACAACCGACGCACCGGGTAATCGTTACGACAGACTGCGAATGTTTTGGAAATTATTTGCCGAGTCAACAATGCAACAGGATGGCATTAACATCGTTGAAGTTAATCCCGGAGCATTTGGTGCTTTAGTACATAAATTAAATAGTTGCGTAGCACAGTTGGAACAATTTCCCGTAAAAGTCCACGATTTACCAGCTGGCTCGGGAGCCGGTCGCGGAGGTACCAGTGCCCTTAAATTTTTCAATACCCATCAATTGAAATGTAATTTACAACGTCACCCAGATTGTAATAATTTAAAACAGTGGAAAGGCGGCACAGTTAAAATAGACCCTCTTGCATTAGTCCAAGCTATTGAACGTTATCTGATGGTACGTGGATACGGGAGAATTCGTGACGCTGAGTCGATGGTCAGTGACGATGAAAACAGCGAAGAGGATATCGATGATACCTTGGCGGCTGTTGTTATAAGCCAAGGATCTAAGCACAAGCTTCAATTTTTAATTGGAGATGAAATCCTGCCATTTAATATGACTGTTTATCAAGCTGTCAGACAATTTAGCTGCCCGGGAATGGATCACTCAGAGGCTGAGACTGACAGTGAACCCCCGCTAGGTCACGACGCTGTTTGGGTTCAAACTCACACTATTTACTACCGACCAGTACCCGAAGAAGAAGTTTCTGCCTCGCCTAAACCGGGCTCTAGCTCTCAAGGTACTTCTAGCAGAAAAGGTAAAGGTAAAAGTACAAAAATTAGTTCTAAAAGAAAAGAAGATAGTTTTTGGCTCGAAGGTGTCATACCACCACCCAAGTGTCCTCTGGCTCCGTATTTGTCGCCAGCATTGCCGTCAGTAACTATTTCTGACGCTTCTCTAGACGGTTTGTGTTTATTACGACTTCTTCATGCGTTGAACCGTCACTGGGGTGTCCTGTTTCCCCATTTAAAGAGCCCAGCTCTGCTGTCTTCTCAAGATTTTATAAATACTAAAATAGCGGCTAAAGCTAATAGACAATTACAAGATCCACTAGTTATTATGACGGGTAATTTGCCCTCTTGGTTGCAACAAATAGCAACAGTATGTCCGTTCTTATTTCCATTTGAAACGAGACAATTGCTGTTGTACGCAACGTCCTTTGATCGTGACCGTGCTCTGCAGAGACTTCTTGATTCAGCGCCTGAATTATCTGGCTCAGACAGTCAAGAACGCGTTACACCACGCTTAGAAAGACGCAAACGCACTATTTCACGAACGGATATTTTGAAACAAGCTGAACAAGTTATCCAAGATTTAGCCTCAAGCAAAGCTCTACTAGAAGTGCAATATATTAATGAAGTTGGTACTGGATTAGGTCCAACACTTGAATTTTATGCTCTAGTTTCTCGCGAATTACAACGCGCTGATTTAGATCTGTGGCACGGTTCTTCAAATCCCGATGCCACGGGTTATGTTAATGGAACTAAAGGATTGTTTACTAAGCCAGTGCCCTGGAATACTAAAATTCCGCATTTAGCTAAACTTAAAGCTAAATTTAAATTCTTAGGAAAGTTTATGGCAAAAGCGATCTATGATTCGCGTATGATTGATATGCCATTTAGCTTGACATTCTATCGTTGGTTATTGGGAGAAGAACACACACTTACACTTGCCGACTTGGCCTATGTATGTCCAGATGTTCATCGTACCCTCAGCAAACTTCAGGAAGTCGTAAGACGAAAAGAAGCCATCGAAAGAGACCAAACTTTAAGACCACACGAAAAGGCTCAATTGATTGAGTCACTTGATCTAGACAATTGTACTATAGCTAATCTAAGTTTAGTCTACGAGTTACCGGGTTATGAAAACATTGAATTGAGAAAAGGCGGAAGTGAAATTTCCGTTACTATTCACAATTTGGATCAATATATTAAGGTGGGTTTTGTACGATTTATTGGGTATGGTGTTGTTGGCAGAATGTTTGAGTTTATTTTTTTTTTTTTCAGCTTGTGGTTCATTGGTTCCTCAGTGAGGGCGTTTCGAGACAAATGGAGGCATTCCGAGAAGGTTTTGAGTCGGTATTTCCTACGAGTCAGCTAAGATTGTTCTTCCCGGAAGAGCTCGAAGCAGTATTTTGCGGTCATGGACAAAGTGGCGGCCAGTGGGATGTTAAAATTCTTATGGAATGCTGTCGAACTGATCATGGTTACACACCGGAGTCACGTGCAATTAGATTTTTGTTTGAAGTTATGTCGGAGTATAATAGCGAAGAGCAGAGACAATTTATACAATTTGTTACGGGATCTCCTCGTTTGCCCGTTGGTGGTTAGTATTTTTAATGTCTAAAAAAATATTTTTATTTACTATTTATTTATTAAATTATACACTTCAAAAAAAAATTCTTGACTGAAAATATTAAGGGGATTGTCTGGTTATAAAAAATAATTTTATTTAAAATTAATTTATTAAATTATACATTGAAAAAAAAAAATCCGGCGGGGTTTTAATCTGTATACTCAATTACACCGAGTGAATTACGATCAAAAATAAATTTTGAAAATTGGATTTTTTGACAAACTTTTATGACACGCAGTTTTACTATTGAATCAGGAAATATTTTTGCAGAACATAGAAAAAAAGGAATTTATTTTTAATTTTTATTCAGCTCAACTCGGAATTTTAATTCTTTGATATATTATTATGTCCCTACATGATAATTATTCCTTAAATAATATAAGTATAAACATCAAACTAATCTATTTTATTTTGATTTTATTTTAACATAAAATGTGCATTTTTCTTTTTAGTTATTAATTTTATGATCATTTTTTTTCTTCTATTAAATAGTGAAACTGTGCCATAAATTTCGGAACAAAAAATTCCGAATTTCATTTTTTTGTTGTCAACTTTTTGATACAAAAAAAAAAAATAAAATTTTTTTTGAAAGGAAAATTGAAAATTTCTTGAATGAAGTTAAAGTTTCTTAAGCCAAAAAAATTTTTTCTTGCTCCAAATTAAAATTTTCTTGGAGCAAGATTTTTTTTCTGTGTACATATTATTATTTAATTGATTTTTTTATTTTTATTACAGGTTTTAAGAGCTTAACTCCACCATTGACAATAGTACGAAAAACATTCGACGCTTCAATGAAAACCGATGATTTTCTGCCTTCAGTAATGACGTGTGTTAATTACCTTAAATTGCCGGATTATACAACTTTAGAAATAATGAGAGAAAAGTTGCGGATAGCTGCGCAAGAAGGCCAACACTCTTTTCATCTGTCCTAGAAATTCATTTTTAATAATATTTGTATCCCTTTATGTTCTAGGATAGGGACCATAAAACATTTTTCGCAAAGCCAACGTAATATATAATTAACAAAAACAAAACATAAAATTAATATTTAATTTAAATAAAAATTTAAAAATAACGTCTCTTACAACACCATCAATATTAAAAATTGTATTTTTTTTTTTTTTTTTTAATTATTTTAAATGACTTTCTTTTTTTATGAGCTCGAATTTTAATAAATTTAAATTTAATATAAGTTTGATCTTACATATAAGTCTCGTTAATTTATATCTATAAAAAAAACAAAAAAAAAAAAAAAACAAAAAAAACAACAATAACGATTTAATTGATAGTATAAAATTTAATCGCGCGACAGAATTGCCGGATACAAAGAAGTGTTTAAGTAAATTAAAAGCAATGTCTTCAACGTATTATAACTGAGATAAAGCAAACATAAAGTAAATAATAATAATAAAAAAAATCATTAAGAAACATGTGGAGACAAGGAGTTGTAAATATTAATAATAGTTATTTCAGCATAGTTTGATATACGCAAACAAATAAATACTTCATCATACAGCCACGAAGCACTGATACTATTGGAATTATTAAAAATAAATACATGTGAGGACGATTAATTCACATTTGTGAAGTCAAGTTTTATATCAGTGGTGCACTTCGGTCACCGTGCATCGCCAATGCTCGTGTTTTAATTTTAAAACATGAGAACATATAAAAATAATTTAAAAAAAAAAATTAAAAAAATTCAGTTAATAATGTGCGATAAGGCATAACTTGTAGGTATAAGAAATGAACGTCCCTTGAAGATAGATGAAAAGAAAAGGAAAAAATTTTAATAACGGTGTCTTGCTCGTTGTGTTGTAATTGATCTCTTGTTTGCTGTCAGATATTTAGCAGAGCTTTTGTGCACTGCAAAATATCACGCAACACTATTTAAGTTTACTTATGAGTTATTATTATTATTGTTTATCATTATTAGTTTATATATTATTATTTCCTATTATTATTGTAGATAAGGTAGCGAAATAACTTTAGTTTAAATTAAGGGTGCATTATCATCGTCAGACGACCCGGCTTGCTATTAAATAAGTATTTTAAATAAATCATTCAATTATGGTGAGTTTATATATATAAAATTATATTACTAATCATAATTAATAACCAATAAGTACCGATATAAATGACAAACTCATTTGTAACTATTTTGAGGTAAAAGATATGCTAGATTATTTATCATTTGTTTTTTCGTTAATTTTAAGGATAATTAATTAATACCTTTTTTTTTTGTTTCTATGAAAATAAACTAATGAAAAATATATATATTTTATAATTTTATTTAATATCTTTTCAAGTACTACTTATACTGTTTTAATTCTGCCATTATACTTTAAACTGTACTTTTATTAACGTCTGACGATGCTAATTTGCTTTTTTTTTGTTAAATGTGTTGTTTTAATTTTTTAAACAAAAAAAAAAAAATTATTATATTTTATTTCTTTGAGGATTAATTAATAAACTCAGAATTTATATAATATTTAGTCACATATTTTTTAACTCATAAATCCTTTGTCTTTAAAGTAGATCCTAAAATTTTGTTTTTACTTTTATCTAATGCTAAATTTTCCACCTTTATTTAAATAAATAAAAAAATTCAGGACAAATATACTTTATTTCATAGAAATTAAATTGTTTAAAATAATTTTTTAATTTATAGTAACTATATTTACTTATTAAAAAAAAAAATTTATTCCAAAGAATCCTTCTAGATAATTTAATTAATTTTAATTAAAAAAGAAAAGATATGAGTTTTATATTTGTTATTTAATGATTTAAATGCACATAGTTAACCATCCAAGAATAAAACATGTTCCTCCAAAGGGAGTTATTTTACTCAGACGCTTATCTCCGGTAAATGCATAGTAGTAACAACTTCCGCTGAACATCATGGTTCCTGACAACCAAAATGCTGCAGTCTGAAAATATATTTAATTATTTAAATAAATTTTAGATGATTGAAAAATTAAAAAATTAAGAAATTCCATGTCTAGAAATAAAAAAAAAATTACAAGTGCAAATTAAAAAAAATAATTATTTTTAATCATGGACTTGGAATAAAAATAAAAAAAATTCAAGTCTGCTGATTTTAGTATTATAATTTTAGGCATTAAATTTTTTTATTTTGAGTTTGCAATTAAATCTCTTGGTAATTTTCTAACTTCCGATATTATGAAAATTAATTCAGCAAATATTTAAGAATTTTTTTAACAACTAAATTATGGCAAAAAAATTGACATTTAAAAATAGAAAATGCAATTTTTCAAAACAAATTTTTTTTGTTAAAAAAAAACTGACATTTAAAAATTTTTAATAATTAAAAATGCAATTTTTCAAAACAAATTTTTTTGTTAGAAAAAAATTTTTTTTTAAATTGACATTTAAAAATTGAAAATGCATTATAAAAAGATATTTATAAAAAATTGCACTTGTAGTTTTTCAAGTTTTTAACATGTGATATTTTTTTTTAATTGTTTAATTGAAATTTTTTCGATAAAAAATTTCTAAAAATTTTGGAATGTCAGCTAACTTCATTTTCATATTTTTTTGTTGAAAAAAAATTTTTTAAAAATTGACATTTAATAATTTTTAAAAATTAAAAATGCAATTTTTCAAAACAAATTTTTTTGTTAAAAAAAATTAAAAAATGGTCAAGACTGCTAACTTTTGTAATCTGATATTTGCAGCCTCATTATATATCAATGATATCTTTAATCTATCTATGAATATACGGGTAATTAATTTGACTTACGATCATCGGGGCACGGCACAGAGACAATCCAAGCATGGCGAGTGCATGATAAAAGTGATAGCGATTAGCAGTTTCAAATACTTGTTTCAGATTATCATCGGGAAACTTTCCTAAAATTATTCACAAATTAACAATAGTACATAGGGTATGAAAATGAATTGCTGTGAATAATAATTAATAACCATACTGTGAGCGCCGTAGGCACCGAGGATAACAGCAGCGGCTCCATTAATACCAGCAAGCCTAATAAATGGGCCAGACGAAGCGGCTAATTTCCATAAAGGCTCTGGAGGGATCATTTTGTATTCAACTTTCGGAGTTAATCCAGAGTAACTAACGATCTGTAATAAGCAAAAATTTAAACATTTATTCTTACTTACATTTTATTTTAAAACAAACTTACAGCGTTTGCTGTTGATTTAGCTAATTGTCCAGCAGTTGCACTCAGTGGGTTTGTAAATACTACGTAATTTATTGCATCATAAAAACTCATTTGTTAAGATTGTCGGTCAACAAGCGTTGACGCGAACTTTATACTTATAAATATTTTAATTTTATCGGGTTTATTTTAACAAGTCACGTCGCCGGTTTATTTATTGCAATTTGCAACAGTGCAATTTTTAAGTACTCTCCAGGTGATTGATAAATTTCGTGCGCATAAAAATATTTATGTACAATTAGTGAATTATTAAAAGCAGAATTTATGTTATATTATATTTATGTACTGACACTTTTATTTACTTACAGAATTACTCTTAAAGTCTTCTTGATAAAAAAAAAAATGATAATTGATCAATGTTTATGGTCTTGGCAATTTTTTTGCAAGTGACTAAAGTGACGTTTGACCACGTGAATCCAGTCTTTCGTTATTATTGTCACTGATTGCCTCGTATTTCTTAAACAACAATAACAATTGCGACGTTTTATAAGTTTTCACAATAAAAATGGTAAGACTTATTAATTATATTTATTTTTATATTTTTAATTGTATTAAATAATTTTTTTTGTCAATTTAGTTGTAATTGGTAAAAATAAATTTTTTTTTTTAAACATAACCTATAAAATTTATTTTGAAGAATTAAATTTTAATTAAAAATTCAAATTTTGCAATTAATTATTCGGTTTTATATTTTATTTTAAAGTGATTATTAATCATAAACTTTTTATGATCAGTGATGATTGTTAAAAAATGAATTTCATCATCAAAAGTTAACACGTGAAGAATGATAGAATTAAAAAAAAAAAAATCATGAAAATAAAAGTTGCAGACCTTGAAATTTTTAGAATTTTTTTTTTTATTAAAATTATTGGAAAAAAATAAAAATTTTAAATATAAAAAATTTGAAGAATTAAAAGTGCAATTTTTGACAAAAATTTTTTTAGCTCTAATTTAATTAATAACAAAAAAACTTTGATATTTCATAATAATAAAGTTAGCCGACATTTTTGATTTTTTTATTTTGCTTAATTTATTAAATTATAACTAAAAAATATTTTTGAAAAATTGCACTTATAGTTTTGAAGTTTTTAACAAATGAAAAAAAATTTTTTTTTAGTTTTTTGTAATAATTCCTTAATAAAAAAAATTTTTAGATGTCAACTAACTTTATTTTCATTGATATTTCTGGATAATACTAAAGTTAGCCGACGTTTCTAATTAAAAAAATTTTTTTTTCATTATTAAATTGGAATAAAAAAAAATTTTTGTTTAATTTCTCTTAGTTTTCCAAGTTTTCTACAAATGAAATTTCTTTCTTATTTTTTTGTAATAATTTTTTATAATACTAAATTTAGCCGACGTTTTTAATTTTTTTACAAATCAAAATTTTTTTTTATTTTGTTGTAATCATTTTTTTAATGAAAAAAAATCTTAAAAATTTTTAAATGTCAGCTAACTTAATTTTCATTAATTTCTTCAATAAAAAAAAAGTATGAAAATTTTTAGATGTTAGCTAACTTAATTTTTATTATTTCTGCTAGTTTCAGTATCATAAAAAATTGCCAATTTTTATTTAATAATAAAAAAAATTCATCTCTTAATAATAAAGAAAATTAATTTGATAAAATAATTTTATCCAGGCTAGCACTGCAGTTGTAGCTGGTATAGGACTTGCAGTAGTAGGATTCACTGGAAGATACATAGTAAAATCAATGCCGACGTTATCGAAAAAAATGGCTGAAGCTTACAAAGTTTTGCCTAAATTAGATGCAAAAGTAAGTTTAATTCTCTTTATATATAATTAGTAATTGTAATTATATATGACGATAAGGCGAGAGATTGATCTATTTTTATGTTTAACAGTCATTAGCTAACAGCAAGTATTACAAAGGAGGATTCGAGCCAACGATGACGAAACGAGAAGCCAGCTTGATACTAGGAGTATCTCCGACAGCTAGTAAATCTAAAATAAAAGAACGTTACAAAAAACTAATAGTCCTCAATCATCCGGACTGTCAAGGATCACCTTACCTAGCCAGTAAAATATCCCAGGCGAAAGATTTGTTGGAAAAAAAGTAGTTATTTATTTTTACAAATTTATTAGGCAACAAAATGTACATACTTAATCGAAAAAAAAAATCACAAATGAAATCAAGATTATCTTATAATTATTATTAGTAAATTTACTTAAAATTATCGATCCAGCGATTTACACAATTAATAGAGAGAAAAAAAGAGTAAAATATTTAAATAAAATTTTTAAAGCTATTATCAGAACACTGAATTATTTATACAACGGTCTAAAAGTTAACAATTCATTGAAACATTTAAAACGAGTTACCAAAATATTGATTTGTGTATATACGTATAGATAATTAAAAAAAAATGTTTTAAGAATTGCACGTATTTTTTTTTTAAACTAAAACGATAGGTTTGACTAGAGCCAGATTTAATTATTAGTGTATACTCGTGTGAATTTTAAATGCTATCGTTTTAAATTTGTTTTCTTGTTCTTCGCTCGTTCCTGAGATACTTTTGTCCGCAATTTTGCGATTGTATTACCAGGTAATGATCCAGGTACTTTAAAAATACTCTAAAACAAGTTTTTAAACAGTAGTTTATAATTAAAAATTTTTTTATTTTATTCTTAAAATTAATCAGGACTAAGAACTTAGGTAAGTAACTGATTAAATTTTTTTAAGTAAATTAATATTTTTCCTAAAATAATTTTCAAAATAATAATAATAACATTTACCTGCATAAAATTGTGACATTGTAACACTATACTATCTTTAGTAATCCCTTTAAAACAATCAGCCAATAACGCAAAATCATCACAGGCCACCAGATTACTTCTATTCCTCTTAATAAGTGTTAAAGCAACGCGAAATATTATTTTATTGCCTTCATAAAAAAGACAGTCCCATACCCTGAGAGTTGTCTGCAATAAAAATCAATTAGCACTTTATTCCTAACATAAACACCTTAAAAAAAATTATTTGATTTAAGGTAGTTGTCATGGCACAATATTATATTATCAAAAAATTAGCTTGTAGCTAAGTAATCCATAATTTTTACGCAAGACTTAAATCCGTTATTTATAAATAATTAGGTCAAAAATTTTTTTTTAAACTCACAACAAATGCATTAAAAGACTGTCGGCTTTTTAAAAGTTTCCAATAGTTAATTTTTTTTTATAACTAAGAAACTAATACAGAACTACAGAGAGCGTATGCAATCAATGTTAAATATCCAATTTTTAATTGAATTCATCTCGGATTATAGATAGTTAATCGACTTTAAATTTTAAGGGTAATTGTATCATCATGTCCTTAATAAGTATACAAAAATTTACAATTTTCAGACGGTATGCCGTAAGCATGACAACTACCTTAAGGTAGTTGTCATAGTACAATATTGTCAAAAAATTAGAGATTATACGCGCCGCAAAAGTATATGAGCTTATAGCAAAGTTTTCATAAATTGTTAAATTTTAATCCGTTATTTATGAATAATTAGACGGCAAAAAATTTTTTATTTTTTTTTTAAACTCACAAAAAATGCATTAAAAGATTGTCGGCTTTTTTAAAATTTCCTACAATTAGTTTTTTTTTTTTATAACTAAGAAACTGGTACAGAACTGCAGAGAGCGTATGCAATCAAAGTTAAGTATCGAGGGTTTTCCAACGCAACTACGTATCTCAATTTTTGAAGATGAAAGGGTTCAATTGAAAAATTAATAATTAATTATAAACGCGTTACTGAAAAGAAATATTAACCAGATTAATAATAAATACGATAGTATTTTTAGAAAATACAATTGATGAAAAGGGTAATTATATCATCATGTCCTTAATAAGTATAAAAAAATTTATAATTTTCTGACGACATCCCTTAACCACGACAACTACCTTAATACAATACCTCTATTGGTAAGACTTCAGCAAAAAGGCATATAAACCACTTGGTGGTAATAACAGCCCAGGGTAGTCCTAAATTAGTAACATGCTCATAAACTTCAGGTATCTTGAGCTTAACTAGCTCAGCTAGTACATCAATGTCCGTGAGCAGCCCGTCCATCGTCGGCGTGTAATAATCCGGGAGTATCTTCTCAATTAATACTTTAAGCAGCCAAAACGCAGTTTCCTCGCTCTTAGTGACAAGCAATAGCAATCCCGCGATGTAATTGAGACCCTGGCAGTAACCTACAGTCTCATTTTGGTGTGCAAATGCTAGCAAAATATTATACAGCTGGTGCTGATGATTAACAGTGTTATTAAAAAATATATTATCAGGAAAGGTCCTCGGGAGATCAGTCTTTATAATATCAGTAACCTGGTCATTGTGAGGCCCGTTCAGTAATCTCTGGTACAGATCTGGGTTTGCGTTTTTCAAGTCCTCGCCTCCGCTTACAGCCAACCACACCTACTCATAAAATCATTTAAGTTCATTACAAGTCAATGACTCACTGCTTGCTACTTACTCACTCCGTTAAATAATTAAACAATGAAAGTAAGATAAAAAACAATTATTTTACGTACCATTCCTCTGTACTCTCCTGGAATTCCTTTTCGCACATATCTTTTCACAGTGATACTACGTTCCAGCGATTTTCCATCTCCAGTAATGTCAGCCCATTTTTTTGCTCTCTTCGCTAGCACCTTCAGGTATTCAGACATAAAATCTTCGTACGTTCCATAGTCAAAATCTTGAGGCCTTTCAAATCCATACTCGTCCACATTGCTAGTTTTAATTACAATAATATTATTATTAAATCGCTCACCTTGGTTCGTTAATTAAATGCTAATATAATTATGGTAATTAAGAGATAACAATTATTGTTATTATTATGACTCCGATGACAGCGATTAATTAAATTAGTTAAGAAACGAATGTTTACCTGAAACACGAGGTGGCCATACCCTGCGTGGGAGGACTGATAACATTGGAGCCACTTTAGTAAAAGTCTACTGCTACAATTTCTTGTTGGTAGTATTGGTACCTGCTTGTACCAAGCATACCAAGCGACTACCAGCTGTCCTTTATTTAATTTAATTGGTTGCTTTTTAATCGAAATTTAAATTTCGCGCACACTGCGCGCGCATCTCAATTTCAACCAATAGGAAATCTGAGGCTGTATTTTCGATTTATCGATACTCAGTTAACTTCATGAGTAATCATGGATTTTATTTTTTATTTTTAAATGAAAATTTATTTAGCATATATTTAATAATTTTATAACAAATAAATTATGGCAGAAAAAAAATTTTTTTTAAATTGATATCTAGAAATTTAAAAAAATAAAAAATGCTATTTTTTAAAAATTATTTTTTGGAACAAATCTTTTTAATAAATAAAATTAAAAAATTGTCAAGTAACTGCTAACTTTAATGTCAATTTTTAATGAAAATTAATTTAGCAGATATTTAATAATTTTTAGAACTTTTATTAACAAATAAAATTATGGCAAAAAAAATAAGAAAAAAAAATTGACACGTAGAAATTTAAAAATATTAAAAATGCAATTTTTAGTGACAGCTAACTTTAATTTTATTAATTTTTAATGAAAATTGAACTGACATTTCAAAATTTTTAGAAATATTGTATATGAAAAAAAAAATAAAATAAAAAATTTGACATATAGAAAATTTTTGAAATTCCAAGTGCAATTCTTTAAAAAAATTTTTTTTTATTCATAATTATTATTGGTTCAAAAAATCAAAACTTGTCAAATATATGGTAATTTTAATGTAATTAATTTTTTTTATAATTATTTCTTTGCCAAAAAAAATTCTAAAAATTTGCAGATCTCAGCTAATTTAATTTTCATACTGATTGAATAAAAATATATTAAAATTTAAAATTAATGAGTTACAACGAAATTCGAAACAACAGCCTACTCTTAAAAAACATCATAAGTACCAAAATAATTTTTAATTAATTAATAATTATTAAACTACCAGTAACTCTATACCTTTTAATAAATCACTTAAATTATTAACATAATAATTATTTTATTTTCAATTATTTTCGACAGTATAAAAATTATTTTTTACATCTTAATTTTTTATCTCAGCATTGTACTTTGTCTTTAATCTTAACAACATTTATATTAATAATTAAACTACAAGTTTTACATTTTAATAACCTTATAATTATAAATCAATAGCCGAAACGATCTAAATAATCTAAAAACACAAAATACATAAAATCAAATGATTTTCTTTTAAATAAATTCATAATAGACTAACACTTAAATTCCTTATATTTAAATTATAAAAAAATGTATTAAATAAAACCTTAATTGAATGTTATACAAATGGTATCAGATTTCCTTTTTCATCAATACCAACAGCTTTAACATTATCCAAATGACAACAATCGCGATAATATTGACTTTGTTCAGGTGTACTAAGTAAAATTAAAAATGGAGCATCGACATCTTCATCAACATCTATAATCTCTTTATCATTATTATTATTTTTAATATCATTATTATTAATTAATATATTACTACAATCAGCTTTTAAATTTAATTTAACACCAGATTCTAAACATTTGTCTTTTAATTGTTTTTTAGCAAAACTAATTGTACTTATATTCGGAATTAACGGACAGTTTTTTTGAGGCACCGAAAGTTCTAATCGTTTTTTGAGATTAGTGCTACCTTCAATTACAGCAGCTTGAGCAAAATCTCGTCTTCGTTCGCCATTCAACGGCCGTTTCACATCTTCATGATCTTCCATAGTGGTATCCCTGGTCCTAACACGTAAGCAAAGTGGTTCATTAGGCTCTGGCTCGACATCAGCAATAGCATAAAATTTATTTCCACAAAGCTTGCTCCTACATTTTCCATTAATTATAACAAAATGCTTCAAAGAAGGATCCTTATTCACGTAGCCTTTTTTAAACACATAAGCACATGGCAATCCATGCTGTTCCCAAAATGCTATAGCGACAATATTAGTCCATACATTTTTTCTCAACGGAGTTCTCTTCAGTTCAATTCCATCTAGTGGTTTTATCTCAGACCACTGTTTGTGAGTTAAAGTTAACTCAAACCATAATTCTGTATCAGTATCAAATTCATCTACATAATCGCTATCATATATATCATCTCCATCAAAAAGTTCTTCATCAGATTCAGGTTTTTTCGCTTTTCTAGATTTTATCGGTGGTAACCCAGCTCTTTTTCTCGCTTCAGTTAATATTCCACGCCTATCTTCTCGAACATTTATAAACCACAGGTGGCTGTTCCACACTTCACCTGAATCCTTGCTCATTTTTTTCCATATTTCAGAGGACCATGCTGGAAGCGACTCCTCTGTAAAATTGTCTACGTATTTAAATGTTATATCTATTGCTATCGATCTCGGTAGACGTGACTCTAGCGGCATTTTGGCTTCCTTAGGTCTGAAATTTATAATTATTATTCATATTTTTATTTATTTATTTATTTGTAGAAGGTTTCATATAGAAGGTTTAAGAAATTAAAAAAAAAAATTTTAAAGAAGAAAAAAACAAAACGACCAATTTTTAATTTTATTTAACAATTAAATTAATTCTAAAAAATTATTGTAAAAAAATTGCATTTTTAATTTTTTAAAATTTCTACGTGTCAATTTTTTTTCATAATTTATTTGTTAGAAAAATTCTAAAAATTATTAAATGTCAGCTAAATTAATTTTCATTATTATTTTAGAATCACCCTTTTTGCTTGACTTTTTATTTTATCTGGTCCTCCAAAAATGTTCAATATTTATTTGCTCAATATTTTTGCTACTTCCATTTAAAAAAAATATAATTTTTAAATACTAGCTGATAATTTATTTTTCTACGTACATTACATAAATAAATATAAAATAATAATCAACAGTTGATTTTAATTACTCTGTCATTAAATTAAAATAATTAATAAGTATACACTATAAATTTGTAAATATAACCTCTGTGCAAAAATATTATATTGTGAATTAAATTACTAATAAATCCTTACCGATATTTGATCAAATATTTAAAAATCCAGAAAATATTTTTATGATAGTTTTGAATTCACTTTAATTATAAACTCATACAAAATTGCTTAAAAAATTAAATATTATTTTGGTGGGTTACAACCATGTGTACTATGTATACCTGGATAAGTTTATATATCAGTGCTGCCAGAGCTCAGCTATCAATCTCATTACCCGTGTGACTAGCCTCGATTACCCGTTTTTACCCGACAGAGGGCTAGGCTTTACCCGAATTTTACCCAACTTCAGATAACTCAAGTGCCATCTAATGAAATATTTTTCTGCCCTCCAGGCGGAAAGTGGCAACTTTCGGCCCGCTGCGCTAAACGAAATTGCCGCTTTCCGCCTCTGTCGGACAGAAAAATAGTATACAAACCTATGGCAGCAAAATAATAAATATCTCAGATCACATATATGTCGACCTCGGCTTCGCCTCGGGCAACATATATGTGTTCTGAGACATTTCTCATTTTCTTGCCACAGGTGTGTAATATACTATTTTTTTGCCCTCCGGGCGGAAAGTGGCAACTTTCGTCTCGCTGCGCTAAACAAAGTTGCCGCGTTCCGCCTTCGTCGGACAAAAATAGTATATTACACATCTAGGGCAGTAAAATAAGAAATGTCTCAGATCACATGTAATTGTTGTCCGAGGCGAAGCCGAGGTCAATAAACATGTGATCTGAGGCTTTCTTATTTACTGCCCGTGGTGTGTATACTATTTTTCTCCTCGACGGAGGCGGAAAGCGGCATTTTCGTTTAGCGCAGCGGAAGGAAAATTGACGCTTTCCGCCCGGAGGTGAGAAAAATAATATACACTCCACGGGAAGTAAATAAGAAAGCCTCAGATCACATGTTTGTCAACCTCGGCTTCGCCTCGGCCGACAATTATATGTGATCTGAGACATTTCTTACTTTACTTCCCTAGGTGTGTAATATACTATTTTTCGCGCCAAATTACAAAAAACATCTACATTTTAACAATTAAACTTTAAACAATTAAATTTCAATTTGATGTTTTCAAATAATTATGAGGATACATAAATAATTGAAATCAATAAATTATGTAGTTGAATTTATTATAATAAATATTAAAAAAATTAATAACATTTAAAAAATATTGTATTCTAATATACATTTGGTAGTTATTAAATATTTTAAATTAAAAATTAAATATTAAGCACTTACAATAGCTTTGAGCAACTAAAAAATAATTATAAGCTATAATAATTATTTATTGATCAAGATTCCAAATATTTGCATTTATCATTTTTTCCGATGGTTCAAAGTCGAGAATACTGTCATTTTTTGACAGTAAATTTTTAGATGCTATCAAAGATTTGAGTGTTTTAGAACTCAAGCAATTGCGATGGTCAGTTTTGATGATTTTTAAATCACTAAAAATTCTTTCCACTGAAACATTTGAAAAAGGTAAGACGAGTAAGAAATTAATAACAATTTTTAAATTTTTAAACTTTATTCCACCAACTGGGTTAGTGAGTTTAAAAATTTGCTGCCAATAAATCTCAGCCGTAGAATTAATATCAATATTATAGTCTTCTAAGTTTAATAGAGCATGCTCTTTCCACTCATATCAAGTTGTTGCAAAGTCGAAACTTTTTATATTGAAAGTTCTAGCTACTTTTGGATCAAGTAAGTCTAAGAACTCATAAATTTTATACTTAAAATCAAATTTTTGTTTAAGAACCGTCACAGCTTCAATATAGAAACTTAAAACTTTTTTCCTAAACTCGTCCACTTCCAATTTCAAAGTTGGTTTTTCAGTTAGTAATTGTTCTAAGCTTTTATTTGCTTCTGATGAAAATTAATGTAGCTGATATTTAATAATTTTTAGAATTTTTTATAGAAATAAATTATGGGAAAAAAGTTGACATGTACAAATTTTAATAAATTAAAAATCTAATTTTTTAAAAATAACTTTTTCTAAAAATTTTTTTGTTAAATAAAATTAAAAAATTGTCAAGTGACGGTTAACTTTAATATCATATAAACTATGTGATAATAAATTATCTGATGATAATACCAAAGATATACTGCAATTTTACCGCGTTTATACTGATATAATTAAAGATATAATGCTTTCTACCGTAAGATGGACGGTTGTGTTCATTACTCGGTGAGTCTTATTAGGTGACTGAGTAAGTAGATACGGATAGTGTCTCTGATAGCTCAACTGGTAGAGCCTTCGGCGCGTAACTAAATGATCTGGATTCGAATCCCAGTCTGGACTAAAAAAAATGATAATAATAATAAATTCAGAGAAATTAATTTATCAACCTCTTAAAAATTATTCATGATAATTTATGATATTATAAAAAAAATTTTAAGCTATTGAAAAATAGTAGTAAAGCAGCATATTTTTGGTATTTTGCCGGTAATAAAAAGTAGGGATCTTCTTTTCCGGTTTTTTTCTGAAATAGTGCCGCAGATATACAGTAAATATGCGGTACATTTACGGTTTAAATGCTGTTAATATACCGTAATTTTTCTATTGTATTGCCGTAAATATTCTGAATTTATTTCGTAGTTTTTTCGTAATAATTCGACAAAAAAACTGGCTAAAATAACTGAAGTATTACGGTAAGAATACAGCATTTATATCGTATAAATACCGAATCTTTACGGTATTTCCAAAACCGTGAGGGAAATTATACCACCATAATAAGATTATAATTAAAAAAAAAAATCCCATTTTCTTTTTAATTTTGTATTACCCGTTTTTTTAGATTACCCGAGGAATTACCCGCAAAGAGTAAATTTACCCGAAAAACGGGTAATTACCCGCACATTGGCAGCACTGTTATATATATGCAGACATTGTACACGTATACATTTTTATTTTTTTTTATCGAGAGATTTGTATATATTATGAATAAAAAAAATTATTTTCAAGCGTGAAGTATTCTTTGACATTTTAAATATCAACTGATGACTAAAGACAATACAATGAAGAAATATTATTAGAAAACTTACTTGGATATTATTTTTTTTTGCTTGTGTGGATATTTTTGTTTAATAATGGATAATTATTAATTACAAAAAAAAAAACAAAATAGAAACTAAATATGAGGCGGTTGTTTTTTCAGAATGTAAGAACAAATGAATTATATACACAACATTCCAAGATCTAGTTTTGACAAAATATAAATATCCATAAAATGACTATTTTTTTCAGTTTCCTGATGGTTTTAAAATATTTTATTTTTTAACTTCCATAACTTCAATAAATAATAACAATCACTGCAAATAAATAAAATGACAACTAAAAATTCACTTAAAATTTGTCAAACTAATACTAAAGAAATTTAAAAACTTTCAAACTCTCAACATCAAAAGATTTTATTTAAAATAAAACATCTAAAAAAAATTACTCACTTTTTTTTACTTCGTTTTTACGAAATTTTATAATTTTTTATTATTAATCTAAATGTTTTTAATAACTAATTTAAAATTTTAATTTTTTAGTAATTTACTTAAATATTTTTCATCAAATTCTTAGACTAAGAATAAAATTAAAAAATTTATTTCTCAAGTTTAAAATATTCGAATAAAATTTTTAGCTTATTCTGCTTCGTGTTTAATTTAAATAATACTCCAATGCGTAACAAATATGTTATGTATACACACATGTATATATATTTTGCATGGTTTCTGCTGTTATATATTTGATAAAAAATTAATTAACATAAAAATTTTATCATCCAATTAATATAGGAGCAACGAAACGAATTTTATTTTAATCAATAAATAAAATTAATATTTTTTCATTTTATTTTATTAATTCCTGTAGTATTAATGATAACAAATACCGAATTATAATTATAATTCTTCTGTTTATTATTAATAATTATTGAAATAAAATTATAAATAAAAAGTATTTTACTAATAGTTGTCAATGATTGTACATATCTTGCTAATATTATTTAAATGACAAATTAAATTACATAATTAAAAAAATAAGAGAAGTTACTGGATCTTAAACTGAGTGATAAGCCTGTTTAATTTTGTTTTGTTATATTATAAATATTATATACTCTTTTAGAAATTAAATTATTGGAGACCCTTGATCATGACATCAACAAAAAAAAAAATGAAATTATTTATTTTCTTAAAATTAATTATTAATTTTTATGAGTGAACACAAAGTGCCCATTTTTCTCGAGAAGACTCGTGTTATCGTCTGGCCAAGGAATCATTGTCTAATGCTGAAATAAATAAATATAATTAATATACTTGTAGATTTATTACTAATTATGATTAATTAATTTTAATAATTATTCATTGCTTACCCTTTCCATCACAAGCGACTATTTTAACTTTACGAACAGTTGCAACTTCTTGCACTTCTCTGAACTCTACATCATTTAACATAAAGGTCCATACATTATCACAAAATCTGTAAGTGTTCAATTTTCCAGCCTAGAAAAAAAAAATTTTTTTTTTTATTAAAACTTTTATAATGGATTAAGAATTTTTTTAATAGAAAACAAGCAACCTTGCAGTCACTATGTGGCTGCCGTGACTAGTGAACAATAAATAAATAAAATTTTACTTCATTAAATAATGACTTTTGTTAAATTGCACTCTACTTTCTTAACTATTGATGTTTTTAAAGATATAAACTCATCCCGATGTTATGCTTATCAAGAGCTTTCATTTGAGTACCCACTTGAATTTTTGATATATTTTTCATATATACATATATATAATATATACAATATATATAAATATATAAATATATGAAAAATTGTTGTGGGTACTCAAATGAAAGCTCTTGATGAGTGTGTCATCGGGATGATCTTATATCTTTAAAAATATCGATAATTCACAAGATACAAGGTAGTTTCTTATTTATTGAGGTTTTTAAAGATATACGCTCATCTCGATGTTACACCCATTTAGAGCTTTAAGTTGAGTATCCACTTGAATTTCTGATATATTTTTCATATATACAATATATATAAAAATATATAAATATATGAAAAATTGTTGTGGGTACTCAAATGAAAGCTCTTGATGAGTGTGTCATCGGGATGATCTTATATCTTTAAAAATATCGATAATTCACAAGATACAAGGTAGTTTCTTATTTATTGAGATTTTTAAAGATATAAGCTCATCTCGATGTTACACTCATTAAGAGCTTTCATTTGAGTACCCACTTGCATTTTTGATATATTTTTCATATATACATATATATAATATATATAAATATATATATATATATATATATATATATATATATATACATATATATAATATATATAAATATATGAAAAATTGTTGTGGGTACTCAAATGAAAGGTCTCGATGAGTGTAACATCGGGATGAGCTTATATCTTTAGAAATGTTAATAGTTTACGAGATACAGGGTCATTTCTTAACTATGAATCTAGAGATAGAGCATTTTTAAATGCAGCCTAAATACTTATCATCATAAATTTACTATGGGTGAAAATGAAATGGAACCTTGAAAAGGCACAATTCCAGGTCAAGATTTTTCCAACAATACTAAATTCAACCATAAAAACTCCCTTTTATAATATAAATACATTGGCCACAAAATTTCGCTTATTCTTTTAATAATATAGATTAGTAAGAAAATTTCAACTTTTAAAATTAAATTTCATATTGACCAACTTTTAGATATTTTTATGACCACATTTTTTAATTTTATATCAATTTAAGCTGACAAAATTAAATTTTCATTAATTGGAACTAGATATAAAAATTCAAGTACATAATTCAGTAATTTGCACTTGAGAAATATCTAGCTTGTAATTGATGATATTGTATAACTTTTTTTTTTTTTTTTTTTTTTTTTTTTTTTTTATTATAAATTTGTGGTTCATTTAATAGAATCTTAATCATATTTCAAATAAATTATTTTGTAAAATCACATAAATTATTTAATTTACTATTTTCAATATCTTGAAAAAATTAATGTTGTAAAAAAAATAAAAAGTTGGGTTAAATTGCTAAATTTTCCATTTACTTGCATAAAAATGGAGATAGCAAACATCAGAAATAAAAATATTACCTTGAATGTTAATCTCGACTTAACTCGTGTCGCCAAAGCTTGGTTAATAGCCTTATCGAATTGTAGTAAAACCTTGAGAGCGTGTTGAGGAGTAATTTGTCCATACTAAATAAATAAATAAAATTATTAATATATTTTAATAGAATTTATCAAAATATAAATATAAAAAAATAAATATACAACTAACTTGTATTAACTCATCCAAACTTTCCTGAAGAGTGTTGCCCAATGTTGTATTTCTGTACAATTGATAAGACATCTTTTTCTACAATAATTTAATACTTATTATTAAAATAAATAATAAACACGCTACTCAAAAAACTGTATTAAGCTAATTAATTAATTAATTAATTAATTAACTATAAAAATATTAATTAATAATATTCGCAAAAATAATATTTAGACGAAGGCAGAAGCAGGTACAAGGAAAGACTTCTCTCAAGCCTCTCCAGAAAACAGTGTGTCAACCATAAAGTTGGTGATAACAAATTTATAAATACATGTTGTTAATTACCATAAAGCATAAAAAAAATTACCTGAAGTTGCTCATTTGTCTCTTAAGTTCAGTTTTCATGAAAAACGACAGTCGCGCCTTAAAAATCATCACCCCCCACTTTTTCTATGTTCACAATTACAATCTACAATTCAGTATCGGTTTACGTTAAAAAAAAGTATGTACTAAATTTATTTAGATAAATTTTTATAAACAAAACTTAAATTTATAACAGTTGTTATTTTCATTTTTAAAATTAAAGTTTGTTTTGTTATTTAATAAAAAAAAAAATATAAATTTTATAAATTAAAATTCTGCGGTAAGTTAATTAAGCCGCGGATATTTTAATTTGTTTTTAATAAATTGAATTTAGTTTAAGTCCAATTTTCTAATGACTGTTCATAACCTCATAATTATTAAAATATAATTTTTCTTTGATATTTAATTTCTATTTAAATAATTTATTAATGCAAATTTAAATAGTTTTTAGGTTAAATTTGCCGTAGATGTCAGAATGTAAATGTGCATAAATATTGCGATAAATTGTTTGGAAATTTTTGCAAAAAATGTTACACGTAAGTATTTAGTTTTTTTTTTTTTTATTAATTATAAAAGAAAAAAAAACAATAATAATAAAGTTAGCCGACATTTTTTATTTTTTTATTTTACTTAATTTATTAAATTATAACTAAAAAATATTTTTAAAAAATTGCACTTATAGTTTTTGAAGTTTTTGACAAATGAAAAAATTTTTTTTAAATTTTTTTGTAATAATTTTTTATTAAAAAAAATCATAAAAATTTTTAGATGTCGGCTAACTTTATTTTCATAAAAAACAATTGGCATAAATTTATAATTTATAAGTACAAAATTTTGTTTGTTATAGATTCCAAAAGTGAAATTACTAAACTATTGAATGGATAGTATTAAAAAAAAAATAAGTTTTTTGTATTATGAAAAATTGGCCTTTAATACTGAGCAAGATGATATTTGATTTGTTACGGAATCTTTTTAGCTGGGCTGAGAATAAAACCCGAAAACGGCGTGCTCATTTTGAGCCCTCGCCATTTGATTTTGAAGAGGACGAAGATTTTTACAGTGTGCCAACAAAGCGGCACTGTTGCGATCACATAATGCGAAACGGACACGAAGTAATTGAAGTCGAGGACGACGATGATGATATTATTGAAATCCGCGAAAAAAATGGTACTAAAAACGCGACTTACAAGCCAGCGCGAAAAGTTCCACTAAATATCAATCGGCATTTATATCTTCGTCACAAAAATGAGACAGCTGCTTCTAAAAATCATTTATTTAATCAAGCTAGACAACTTTCAGCTTCTAAATTCATCAAAAGACACCTTAAAAATTCCTCACAAAATGGAAAATCCCGCAACGCGGCTCTTAGTGAATCCTACCGGCTGCAAGATAAAGAAAAATACGGGCAGCTGCTTCAAGATTTTCTTCCTCAGACAGTTCAAATCTCGAAACAAAAAGAAGTTCGCCGGAACCAGCCGCAGAACATCGAAGTTGTCGACGTCGAAAATGAGCAGTCTTCAATTAAAACTCCGGAGATTTTTTCCACTCCAAAATACGCGAGTCCGCGTTCACAGAGCCGCAGATTATCAACACCCGGGTCCAGCAGATACTCAACCCCGGTCAACTCTTCAATCTGGTTCACTCCAAAGCAACAAGACAGACAAAAATCCATCGAAGAAATAAAACTAGACAGCGATGAAAGTTCTGCTGAATCTTCTCACTCTGTATCAACAAAAACTAAATCAGTTCCACCAAAAATATCAATCACTCCATCAACTCCCAGAGAGATTGTAGCTACTAACACTTTGCGTGATAAATTATCAGCACATAATGTAATTAAAAAAGACTATGTCTCGCGCATCAACAACACTTACAATGAACGCACCGAGCAGCGTCACAGAGAAGCTGAAGAGATGAAACGCATGGCTAATATTTTGTCCAAGCAAAATCGCCTTACCCGAGAAATTGGTCTGGAACAGCAGCTACAGCAGTCGATGAAAATAGCTGAAGAAATTTTAGTTGAAGATGACTATGATGAAGAACCATCGTTGCCAGAATTGACTGACGAAATGCTTGATCAAGTGGCTAGAGCATTGAATCCTAATCCGCCTAACCAAGTACTTGTTGAGAGCTTTGGATTACGAATCACTCGCAAAGATATTCATACTTTAGCAGGCCTTAATTGGCTCAATGATGAAGTCATTAATTTCTATATGAACCTACTGATAGCTCGCGGAGGCACGGATAAATTCCCACCCGTTCATGCTATGAATACATTTTTTTATCCTAAATTGTTGTCAGGAGGACATGCGTCGCTTAAACGCTGGACTAGAAAAATAGATATCTTCGCGAAAGATATCGTAGTTGTTCCTATTCATCTGGGTGTTCATTGGTGTATGTCGATTATAGATTTTAGGGAGAAGTCTATAAGATACTACGACAGTATGGGTGGAGAAAATCCTAAATGTTTGTACGCGTTGAAACGATATATTGAGGATGAGAGTTTGGATAAGAAGAAACAAAAGTATGATACAAGTGATTGGATACTTGAGAGTATGAAAGACATTCCTCAGCAAATGAACGGCAGTGATTGCGGTGTTTTCTCGTGTACTTTTGCTGAGTTTATTTGTGCAAACAGAAAACTTAACTTTTCTCAAGATAACATGCCGTATTTCAGAAATAAAATGGTTTATGAAATACTTAATGTTAGACTTTTGTAAGACAATAAAAGAAAAATTTATATTAATTTTTTTGTGTGGTTAAAATTGATAATTTGTTTTATAGGAAATTAATTTAAAGGTTGTAATTTTTTTTTAATGTAACAAATTAACGGAGTGTGATTAGATTAATTACATTCATGTTATAAATAATATAAAATTATTTAAGGTGTATTTGTTTAAGTAAATTATTAGTTTCTTGAAATATAATACATTTCTTGAGAAATTAGTCTTTAATTAATAACATTTATATTATAGTTTTAATTGAAATTAAAAAAAAAAACCCATGTTAACGTTTATAATTATAAATATGTAATAAAATAAAATAAACTAATAAAATAATGCATTACTAATCTAATTTATATTGGCCAAATTTCAAATCTTAACAGATGTTTAAAGCGCATATTTTTAGATCTCTAACAATACTTTTTTTTTTCTTTTTATTTTTATTTTTTTTTCTCTTTTCAGTACATTATTTTTAAGTACACGGAAAGAACAAGATGACACTGGATATCATCCCAGATTATACTGAGTGAAAAAAATTTCAGATAGTAGCTAGTATAATCCAGATTACAATGAGTATAATCCAGATATCACGCAGTATAATCTGGATTTTTCTAACTAATATCTGAAATTTTTTTTCACCACAGATATCACTGAGTATAATCTAGTATTGTTCTTTTCGTGAAGAGATTGAAAAAAAATTACAAGTGCAAATTTAAAAAAATTATTTTTTTTAATCATGGACTTGTAATAAAAATTAAAAAAAATTTTGTGTGCTGATTTCAGTATTATA
The DNA here is from genome assembly GCF_020080835.1 of Cotesia glomerata. Lineage (NCBI taxonomy): Eukaryota > Metazoa > Arthropoda > Insecta > Hymenoptera > Braconidae > Cotesia > Cotesia glomerata. Next base: position 12,879,156 of record NC_058167.1, read on the forward strand.
ATTTTAGGCATTAAAAAATTTTTTAATTTTGAGTTTGCAATTAAATCTCTTGATAATTTTATAAACTTCCGGTATTATGAAAATTAATTTAGATATTTTATAATTTAAAGAATTTTTTTAACAAATAAATTATGAACAACAAAAATAAGATATTGTAAAAAGACGTCAAATTTATACTCAACACGGAAAGAACGAGATTACACTGGGTATCATCCCAGATTATACTGAGAAAAAAAATTCAGATAGTAGCTAGTATAATCCGGATATCATTCAGTATAATCTGGATTTTTTTAACTATCTGAAATTTTTTTTCACCACAGATTATAATCACTGATTATAATCTAAGATGATATCCAGTGTCATCTTGTTCTTTCCGTGTAGTGACCCTATCATTGGACATGTAAATAAATAAATAAATAAACAGTAGTAATACAGACACAAATGTTATTTATTTTTCGGTAAGAATCAAGCATGCATTGTTTCTTTTACTTTACATCGTTTACAATAAAAATAGCATAATTTATTATTATTAATTTTAATATTAATATTACTTTTGTTCTGTAATTAGTTTCACAATAAATAAAATTTAATAATTGATCTGTTAATTTTTTTAAAAATAATTAAGAAAAATTGTGATTAATTTGGACGGGTGTTTTCTTTTTATAAATAAAATATATTACGAATTATTTAACAAATAAAATGTGCGTAAAATTAAAAAAACATTTCATGTTTATTATAAATAATGTGACTTTTTTTAGAGATTATAAAACAACGAAGCACGAATTAATTTAATTCTAAAGAAGACATTGTAGATGTTATGATTTATAATTATTATTATTTTTAAGTATAAGTTTATCTTTTTATATTGTATATAAGCAATAAATTCTTATATTAAATATATTTCTATACATGTTACTTGTACAATGACTTATATTTTCATCCAATAACACGAAATATCTAAATAGTCGTTATTAAAATCGACACAGTCAGATTTTTTAGTGTCATTGAGCTGCTCTTAGGAACTAACATTAATATTATTAATTATTAATTAATTGATAGTTTATGCTATGAGCTATTACTTTTATGTCAATTACAATGGTGTAAACTAAAATTCTTTTGGTAAATAATTATTTTGTGATATGAGCTACACGTTGTTAAGTCGTATAACTTTAAAAAATAAAATTTACAGTCACATTTTTTTTTTTTAATATTACAAATATTTCTAAAGCTTTAAATAAAATTATATTTTTTTCGGCTGTATACTTGAAATAAAAATCGTCATTTTTTAACCCAGAATTAACATACCATGATTAATAATTTATGTAAATTTAAAATTCAATCTAATTATATATACAATGTTATGTAAATAATAATTATCGATAATAAAAGTCGTATCAGATTGAAAAAACTCATAATTTTTTAAAGATATTTACAATAAGCCAAACATCACTCTGATGTTTTAACAAAAAAAAAAAATAATCTAACGCTAATTAATAATTAGTAAAAATTTTTTTTTGATCAACAGACTCGAAATAAATAAATAAAATAATTTTGTTCAATTTTAAATAAATAAATAAATTCGAAATGAAAGCTGAGATTTATACCACAGATAATTTTTTTTTTAAATTAATCTCACTTAAATTTTTTAAAATTAAGCCAAACTTTACAATTAATTTTTATTTTTTTTTTTTTTTTTTAAACAAATTGTTAATTTTAGTGACATAGACAAAGAGACTGATAGAGAGTATGATCTTAAAAATACTAAATTTGATTATTATATTTATATTTATATACATATACATATATATGTACCTTTATATGTATATGTATATGTATATATATATTATGTATATGTATCATAAAATTAGTTTGGCGACTTTAAGGATATACGTCTAATATACTTGTGACAATAGTGAGTGCATTTTTTTATTACCTATTTATATGTGTGAGCAATATAAACGTAAATCTATTAGATCGAACGATGAAAATGCAATAATTATTATAGTATTTTTGTTATTATTTTTTTGTTTTTTAAACATAATAAAAATAGTACAAAAAAATAAACATAATCACAGCTTAATTGGCAGGCAGCAGGCGGACATTTCGGTCAGGCACATACTGCCTAAACTCGATTTTATTCTTCTCGGTATATATTCATTTTTCTTATAAACTTTTCCAATAATCAATTCTTAATTATTTCCATCAGCTTTTGTTTAATTTATCAGCCCGCTGTCTTTACGATTTTATTTTTCGTTACGAATTTTAAACGTAGTCATTGGTGCCAGGGCTTGTGAGCGGTTCTTGTGCCTAAAAAACACAATTTATTTATTAATAAAAAGAAAAAAAATTATATAAATTACAATAAATAAAGTCAAATTTTTTAATTAAAATTACTGAATTAATAAAAATAATATTTGCAATAAATTAAAAAATTAAATTATAAATATTTAAATTACTATCAATAATATTTTCATTGTAATGAATTAATTTAATCAATGATTTGTATGAACAGTTATATATGTTTGATTACCTTCAAATACCTCATTCATTCAATAAATATATTATATTAATATATATAATTTATGATATATGTCATTGTTTACAATGAATTTGATCAAGAAACAAAAGTTTTCAACACAACGTCCCGTGAATGGCTGTCAGTTTTCTGGCATCGACAAACGGAAGTTAAATAAATTCATTAATTATAAATATGAATAAATAAAATTTTCTGACGAATTTAATTAACTGGTTAATTATAACTAGTAACCTTTCAGTTACTATGTGACTGCTGGGAGTTGTTTGTGCTTAAATATTTACGTTTTTAAAATATAAGCTCATCCCGATGTTACACTCATCAAGAGCTTTCATTTGAGTACCCACATCCATTTTTGATATATTTTTCATAAATACATATGTATAATATATATAAAATATATGAAAAATTGATGTGAGTAATCACATGAAAGGTCTCGATGAGTGTAACATCGAGATGATCTTATATTTTTAAAAATATCAATAGTTCACAAGATACAAGGTAATTTCTTAATTATGTTAAATTGCACTGTACTTTCTTAACTATTGACGTTTTTAAAGATATAAGCTCGTTCCGACGTTACACTCATCAAGAGCTTTCATTTCAGTACCCACATGCATTTTTGATATATTTCTCATATATACATATAACATATATAATATATATAAATATATAAAATATATGAAAAATTGATGTGGGTACTCAAATGAAAGGTCTTAATGAGTATAATATCGGGATGAGCTTATATCTTTAAAAATATCAATAGTTCACAAGATACAAGGTCATTTCTTAATTATTGACATTTTTAAAGATATAAGCTCACCCTGACATTACACTCATCGAAACCTTTCATTTGAGTACTTACTTGCATTTTTGATATATTTTTCATATATACATATATATGATATATATATAAATATATAAAAGATATGAAAAATTGATGTGGGTACTCAAATAAAAGGTCTTAATGAGTGTAATGTCAGGGTGAGCTTATATCTTTAAAAATGTCAATATTTCACAAGATAGAAGGTAATTTTTCTTAATTATGTATCTAGAGACAGAGTATTTTCGAATGCAGCCTAAATACTTATCATCATGAATTGATTATTGGTGATAACTTTCAATGATTGAATATTTAAAAAAAATTTAAATATTGTAAAAAAGTAATTTTATATTTAAATAAATAAAAATTAAACTTACTTCTTCGCCAACAGTAGCCGTAGGTAAGGGGAACCTATTTTTTTCAAGGCTAAACTGATCTTCAGTAGTTTTTCTGTAGACTGGATTATCGAAATTCATACTTGTAACGTTGCGATGTAAATAATGCCTGTAGCATAATACTGCCACCAGGGCAAGTAATAGAAGACCTAAGGTTACTACTCCAATAACTATACCAGCAACCAAGCCAGGATCTGTTGGCTCGTTGCCTGGATTACTGCTTCCGTTAGCATCAGCTGCATCCGCAGGTCCTGAAACTACAAATCTCATTTATTATACAATATATTATTTTAAACATGACAATGTAGTTTTGTAAATCATGAATATTATTACAATACTGTCACACTAGATAAAAAATATTACTCCAAATGATTTACACATTACTTTTGAAACAATAGTAAACAATGCTAGTCATTAACATTTAACAAACACTTCAGGCCAATAAATTACTACTTTTTTTTTAGTGATTGTTATGTTTAATACCCAGAATGATGAATTATTTTTACCATGCTGATATATCATTCCCTGGTTATAAATTTATGAATAATTATTATTTATTTTAAAATTAATGCCCAAATTCTTACCAGTTGTCGTTGGAATAATAGGTTCTAACTTCCTGAACGGCCGTGTTGATTCTTGTGTCGTAGGCTCCACTGTTGTCGTTACTGATCCCAATTTATTTTTTTTTATTTCATGCACCATTGATGCAAATAATAGATGCAAAATGATAAAAATAAATAAATATTTAAATTAATATTAAATAAAATTATGTAAAATTTTTCATATTTAAATTTAACTAAATAGCATTTTTTTTTTTTTTTTCAAATAAAAATGTGAAATTATATTAAGTATTTCCCAATACATTAGCATGCACTATTTGAAATTCATTCCTTTATAGAATATCGCATCATTGCATATACATATATAATATATCGCATTACAGATTCCATCAAAGCGTATAAATATACTTTTATGCTATTGAAATGAGGGTGGCTATTAAAATTTTTTTAAATAAATTTTTTTACAATTTTTGTGATACAGTTCGTTATACTTTGATCTGAATTTATATGATGATTTCTAAAGAGCTTAACGATTTATGTTATATTAAATTTTTATAATAACTGTTTGAATTTTTTTCTCTGAAGAATATTTGATAAAAGAAATTTTTATTTAAATTATTCTTCAAAATTAAAGAAGATAAAATTTAATCATACTAAAATTTCTCAGATATTTTTTTAAAAATCCACACTGATAGAAGGACTTGTTTATATTTAATAATATTTATTAACTATTATTAAATGATTTTTTAACATCATAGGATTTAATAAATATTTATTAACAGTTAATAAGTAATTTATTAAGTACAATTTATTAACTGTTAATAAATATTTATTAATAGTTAATGAATATTTTTTAATTGTTAACAAATATTTATTTAAAATAAAAAGCAAAAATAGCAATTTTTTTGGCACTTTTTAAAACCCTACAGCTGGAATAAATGATAATAATTAAATTCACTAAATAAATTAACATTTTTAATATTTAAAAATATTAAAGATAATTATGAGCTGTGATAGAATTTGGTATTTTACAACAAACGTTACTATAATGTGAAGTAAATTATGGTGAAGTGGAATTATACGGTGGCACATTCAGTGGATTTATGTCAAATATCAAAAAACAATTGCTCATTTATGTATAAATTACAAAGACTTTTTTTCTCGTTTTTTAATTAATTAAATTCTAATTAATTTTTTTCCTAAATTAATGTTATTTAATTTTAAATACTTTCTATTGATGTATATTGCCGATAGGCGTATGTTGATTAATAAATAAATAAATAAATAATGTAATATAATTAATGTAGAGAGCTGAAACAAGCGATTTAAAAAAATTAATAAAATTTCTAATCTAAAAATAAAAATATTTATTTAATGCCGTAAGATGGACGACGGAGTTTTTAAGATGGTCCACCTTTATAAGCATAGAATGTGAGTGTTATCCATACATACTTGTAAATTAAAATAAAATTAATTAAAATATAATTAATGCAAATAATTTATAAAGATGATTTTTGTTTATAAGCAATCTTCATATATCATATGAAATTGCAAGCGAAATAAATTCACTCAACGAAATATTTATTAACTTTTAAAAAATATTTGTTAACTATTAATAAATACTTATTAACTAATAATAAATGTTTCCTCCCAAATAAATATTTATTGAATGTTAAAAAATATTTATTAAAATTTGATAAATTAAATAATTGTCAAAATAAATTAAATTGTTAACAGTTAATAAATCCTTTTATCAGTGCATAAATTGAAATAAATGAAAAATTTCTATTAAAAAAATATGATAATAAAAAAACAAAATTTTTTGTACCCTAATAACTTGTAAGGTTGCTAACAAGAGCTCTAATAGTTGTTCTAATCTGTAATGCGTTGCAAAATAAACTCTATATATATACCAAGTGAGAGTAAGAACACATCCAATGTATTGTAAGCAGTAATTAGCAGTGAACATCCCCTTGAAGCCAGATAAAATTAACTTACCGTTTTCGACACACATTAGCCCATCGGGTAATAATCTCAATCCGTCGGGACAAGCACAACTGAGAACAGGCGATCGTGAATTTATTTTCGGAGCTGGTAAGCACAAATGACTACAGTGTCCATTGACAGCTTGACACTGGTTAGTGCCGTCGGGTTGTCTGTACGGATGATAAACGTGAACAACCATCGGATTTTGCAAGGACCTGAGCGGTGTCACCGACTTGACTTCTTTTCCCGTAAATTTATTGGCTTTAAATATAGTCTGTTTGTCCCAATCGGACCAATAGACGTAATCTTCGAATGTCGTTATACTGAACGGATGTCTTAAATTATCTTGTGAATATAAAACAGTGCGTCTTCCAGTTCCATCGTAATTGCACGATGCGATAATGTGCAATTTAGCGTCAACCCAGTATACTTTTCTACCGATTAAATCCAGCGTGAGACCATTCGGCCACGTGACTTCGCTCCCCACAATAACCTGAAGAAAAAAAAAAAATAAATTACCAGAGTAATTAATGCTATCAGTGACAGGATAAATGATGATAAAAAAAGTAAATAAAAAATCCAGAGAGATCAAATACATACTGATCGATGAGATCCATCCATCCCGGCTCTTTCAATGCGTGCCTCATCACCCCAATCTGTCCAAAACATCCATCCCTCCAGTGGATTCAATGCAATAGCTCTGGGCTCTTGTATTTGATCCTTAATCAACGTTTTACGCATATTACCTTCAAAATTAGCAAGCTCAATGGTGTTCTTCCCAGCATCCGTCCAATAAATATGATTATAAATCCAATCGACAGCAAGCCCATCAGTTGTCGTTGAATCCTTGTCAATAACTACTGTCCGCTCATTACCCTCGTCAATTGGAGCTTTGTAAATTTTTTTCTCGTGTACGTCACTCCAGAATATCATACCCGTACGAAATACAAAATCTAACGCCGTTGCCATTTTGGTATTATTGACAATAGCCGTCATTTCTTGTCTATCTAGCGCTACTTTTCTGATGTCATGTCGACGAGCAAACAATAGACTGGCATGTCCCTCGGCAGCTTTACACCTCGTGACATTCTTCGGGTCTCGAAGATAACCAGAAGCACACGTACATTTAAATGTGCCCTTCTCATTGAAACAGTACTGCGAGCAACTTCCGGGCTCAAGACACTCGTCTATGTCTGTAAGTAAATTAATAATTAGTTTATCGATTATTACCAATTGTAAAATCAATCGCAATAGCAATTATAATCATTACTAGCAACCTTGCAGTCACTATGTGACCGTCGGGACTTGTGAACTATAAATAAAAAAAATTTTGCTTTATTAAATAATGACTTTTGTTAAATTGCACTGTACTTTTTTAACTATTGACGTTTTTTAAAATATAAGCTCATCCTGATGTTATACTCATCAAGAGCTTTCATTTGAGTACCCACATGTATTTATGATATATTTTTCATATGTACCTATATAATATATATAAATATATAAAATATATGAAAAATTGATGTGGGTACTCAAATAAAAGGTCTCGATGAGTGTAACATCGGGATGAGCTTATATCTTTAAAAATATCAATAGTTCACAAGATACAAGGTAGTTTCTTAATTATCTTAAATTGCATTGTACTTTCTTAACTATTGACGTTTTTAAAGAGATAAGCTCATCTCAATTTTACACTCATCAAGAGCTTTCATTTGAGTACCCACTTGCATTTTTTATATATTTTTCATATATACATACATATATATAAATATATGAAAAATTGATGGGTACTCAAATGAAACGTCTCGATGAGTGTAATGTCAGGTGAGCTTATATCTTTAAAAGTATCAATAGTTCACAAGATACAAGGTAGTTTCTTAATTATCTTAAATTGCATTGTACTTTCTTAACTATTGACGTTTTTAAAGAGATAAGCTCATCTCAATTTTACACTCATCAAGAGCTTTCATTTGAGTACCCACTTGCATTTTTTATATATTTTTCATATATACCGTAATAATTACCGTAACTCCTATTCTTTCCCGCTTCACAGCATTATTTATATTTGTAAACATGCTTGCCGTAAGATGGACGGTGTGGCTTAATGTATATAGAATAAGCGAAAGGAAATTTATTATAGACCGGATAGCTCAAATGGTAGAGTAGCCGACATGTCTTCGGAAGGTTCTGGCTTCGAATCCCAGTCCGAGTTATCTAATAATTTTTTCTTGCATATTCTATAAACTCACATTAAGATGATCCTCTCCACATTCCTTTCTCAATCCTTTCCTACCAATATCCTGTTACGTGAATGTGGATCGCTTCACGTAATAATTACCGTAACTCCTATTCTTTGCCGCTTCACAGCATTATTTATATTTGCACTATATTACATTTATATATATATAAATGTAATAAAGTAGTCAGTACTTGTCTCGGATAGCTTAACTGGTAGAGCCCTTGGCGCGTAACCGAGAGATCTGGGTTCGATTCCCAGTCTGGGCTGTCTGATTATTTTTTCAATTACGAAAAAATCCCCACTGAGTAGGTCCCCCCCTTTCCCCTATCCATTCTTTCCCAACTCCCTTAAAATTTGCTTTGATATATATATAATATATATAAATATATAAAATATATGAAAAATTGATGTGGGTAGTCAAATGAAAGGTCTTGATGAGTGTAACATCGGGATGAGCTTAGATCTTTAAATATGTCAATAGTTCACGAGTTACAAGGTCATTTCTTAATTATGTATCTAGAGATAGAGCATTTTCGAATGCTGCCTAAATAATTATCATAATAAATTGACAATCAGTGAGAATAAAAACCTATTTTATCATATAAATACGCCGGCCACAAAATTTTGCTTATTCTCTTCATATAATATAGATATAGATGATATTAGGATTAGGGTTCGTAATAATAATAGTTAATAGAAGTGACGATCTATGTATGGATGTAAATTTAATTGAACGCGGTTTTAATCGAGTTGGGTGTAGCATTGTAATTTATGATGTTAAGTGAGCGTGTACCGTGTACCTAAATGGATAGATGGATTAACGTATATACTACGGCTAGAATATAGCTCGATTGATATAACAGAAGAGAAGAGATGAGAATAATCGTAGGTGGTGTTTAATCTCACTTACCGTCACACGTGCGATTATCGATGAGCCGGTAACCAGGTCGACAGGCGCATCTGTAACCAATTGGCATATCAACACATATTTGCGTGCAGTCACCATTGTTTTTCAAGCATTCATTGACACCACATCGCTCTTGGCTCTCGTCTTCCCAACCAATACAGTCTGGCTTCTTGTCACAAACCCGATCCAATGGTATACAAGAGCCCTCGCTACACTCAAACTGTGTATGTGAATCACAGGCCGATGCTTTTGTTGTGCAATTTTTCTCGTCGCTGCTGTCTTTGCAGTCGGGCTTTCCATCGCAATATGAGTGGCCTAGATAAACAAACAATACGTATTGTTAAAAATCATACTAAAATACATATAATAGCAAAACTACCAAACTCAAACTAGAAATAATAATAGTGATAACACTAAAGTTAGCCCATGTTTTTAATTTTTTTGAATTATTAATTTAAACCTAAAAAATATTTTTTTAAAATTGCATTTAAAGTTTTTTACAATTGAATTTTTTTTTTATTTATTCGTAATAATTTTTTCAATAAAAAAATTTTTTTAAAAATCGCACTGATAGGTTTTAATGTTTTTTACAGATGAATTTTTTATTTTTAAATTTATTTGTAATAACTTTTTCAATAAAAAAAAATTTTTTAATTGTCGGTTAACTTTTTTTTTTTTATAAATTAATAATATTAAAGTTAGCCGACGTTTTTTTTATTATATTAAAGCTAAGAAATATTTTTATAAAATTGCACTGATAGGTTTTAAAGTTTTTTACAGATGAATTTTTTTTTTTTATTTATCTGTAATAATTTTTTTAATAAAAAAAATTGTAAACATTTTTTAAAATATCGCTTAACTTAATTTTTGTAAATCAATAATATTAAAGTTAGCCGACATTTTTTTTAATAAATTAAAACTAAAAAATATTTTTTTTTAATTGCATTAATAGATTTTAAAGTTTTTTATGAATAAAATTTTTTTTTATTTATTTTAAATAATTTTTTCAATAAAAAAAATTGTTAAATGTCGGCTAATTTAATTTTCATAAATTAGCAGACATCTGACAATTATTTTCATTATAATTTGATATGACATTAAAGTTAGCATCTACTTGACCATTTTTTAATTTTTCTTTAACAAAAAAATTTGTTAAAAAAAATTATTTTAAAAAATTGCATTTTTAATTTTTTCATTTCATTTTTTTTCTAATTTTTGTGCTATAATTTACATGTTACAAAAATTCTTAAAATTATACAATATCTGCTAAATTAATTTCAATTAATTCAACTATTATAAAAATCTAAAAAATTATTAGAAGCCTGTATCAAATACAGCATCATGTACACAGTAAAAAATTTTTCGTCATTTTGTAGAGTGTTAAAACTTGTGTGTTGAATATTACACTCTAGTGTGTAAAATTTAACATTCTCATGTGTTGATTTAATGATTTAACACACTCGAATGTTAAATTCTACACACTAGAGTGTAATATTCAACCTACAAATTTTAACACTCTACAAAATGACGAAAAATTTTTTACTGTGTATAGAAATAAAAATAGTAATAAAAATAAGAGTAACTATAACTCAGTACCTGAAATACATGTCCGATCTCCACATTGAAACTGATCAGCCCGACAAGTTATGTTATGACACCTCTCGGGAGACTCGTCTGATCCGTTCGGACAATCTTTTTCATTATCGCAAACCCAAGTCCGGTGAATGCAAGTCAAGTGATCACCACAGTGAAACTCGTGCTCAGCACAATAGCTCGAATGCTTATCGATGTTTTTACATCCCAGCTCGTCGGAATGGTCCGGACAGTCGTAATCACCGTCACACCTCCAACGAGACGTGATGCAGTATCCCTGAGCGCACGCGAAATCAGTGCCTGGACGACAGGTCGTTGGTGGACAATTTTTCTCGTCACTTCCGTCGTCGCAATCTTCGTCTTGGTCGCACACCCAGCTGCTTTGGATGCACTTTTTGTTTGCACAGGTAAATTGGTCCGACCGGCAGGTATCATCTAATTTAAATTTAATTATTATTGTATTATAAATTTTTTTTTTATTGCAATTAAATATGTAATTATTGAAGAAAAATTTTTTCCAACAAGAAACATTTTTAATTACAACTTTCATTTAATTATTACGTTGGAACAAACTTTTTTTTAAAAATATACATATTTAATTTTTTTTTTTTGTTAAATGAAAGTAAAATAGTAAAATAGAGAAGAGAGAACAAAAACAAAGAAAAAAGTAGACAAAGAATAAGCTGATTAAAGTACTCAACATTTAGCAATTTAAAAAAGCTTTAGGTATTAAATAAAATTCTAATTTATGTTTTATCATTAAAATGGCTGTTTTAACACTCAATAATTAAATTGCCTGGTGGCAATATAAATATACATACAAATTATTGTTAAATTTTATTTTATATACGCGGAAAAATTTAAAATCTATGAATATATTACTTAATATTCAATAGTTCCGCTCATATATGATAGAATATTATTATTGTCATTTTAATAATTTTTTTATATCGTTACTTTATTATCAGTACGTGACTGTACCAGGAAATTCGAGAGAGTTTGCTTTCACATTAGCAACGGTAATATTGGTATGTAAATATTATATATATACACAGAGTTACATGATCTACAATATATATTCAACAGGCATTTTAAAAGCACTGGATATGTCTACGGAAGAGACAACAGTCTATTGATATCAATATTAATAAATAAATATTAATATACTTTAATTAGTAATGAAACCTTTTGATACTACAGTTGTAATTAGTGTAACATGTTTGATTAAAAGTTAATGAATCAGATTAATTGATAATATGAGTTTTGTTCGGTTAATTAAATTTTGCTTTAATATGAAGAATATTTTTAAGTATTAGAGCGAAAAGAATAAATTAATTACTAGAGTAAACACCATTTTTTCGGGTGAAAAATTACTGGTCAAATTATTGACTTTGTAATGCGCATGCGCAGGCGCTATTCACTAGCTAATTTTTGTACCACTTATCAAAATCAAGTAAAAAATGTTTAATTTTTCTGGAAAAATAAACTAAGTCTAGAAAATTATTTTTAAAAAAATGCATTTATAATTTTTTAGAGCTTCTAAAGATGAAATTTTTTTAATAAATTTTTCTTGCTATAATTCATTTGTTCCAAAAATTTATTTAATTTTATAAAATTATTTTAATCAATCTAAGATCACTTTTGACAATCATTTTTTAAAAATAAATCAATACTAAACAGACTTACTTAAAAATTTCTTTTTATTTTATACCTGTTTATGAAAGTACACTTTGGTGTGATTAAATCGAGGAAGAATGAGAAAACTCATATTTTTAAAAGATTACTTTTCTTACCGAAATAGTTAAGAAACTCGAGTTGTTTCGATAAACTCAGGTAAATTGTTTTGCGCTTCTCAATGAGCTTGTGTTTTACTTACAAAATGAAAAACAAAAGGTTTAATTTTATTTAATTAAGAAATTCTTGGTATAAATATATGTTTTTCATTTCAATTAATATTTAAGATTGTATAAAAATAAAATCTATTAATATCAAAATAAGTGGATTTCAAATAATAAATATCAATTATTAATGTTACATTTATCATCTATTTAAAAATATGAAACTATTTTTGGGTAAATTCATTATTAATTCTTTGGGTAATTAAAAATCAATACAAAGATTGGTATTTTTATATTTGGCAATATGATAATCAAAAATCATTAAAGAAGTATTTTTAATTTTTAATAATTACTATCATTTCTTAGTCAAAACACAAGCGCGCTACTAAGCTTCATTAAAATATTTAAACATTTTTATAAAAATTCAAACTTTCTTTTTTTTTATTAAAAATTTCATAAATAAAATTTTTATTTTAACTATTCACTCAGATGAATAGCGCATGTGCAAAAGGACCTTCTTTATAATTATCAGTTGATTATTCAAAATTAAAAGAGTGAATTTGATGAATAAAAATTAAACAAAATAGTAAAAAAAACTTCAATATTACAATGAAGTTTTTAGATGCTTCACTCTTTATTAATTTAATTAAAAAATCTGTCAATAATTTACAACTCAAAAGCATTTTTTCCTGACACATTTTAATAAAAAAACCCTTTTAAAATTGAATATCCACTGTGAAAAATCTAAAATGTAAGTAATACTTTGAAGGGAAATGGAGTTGTCAGCTGGAATTGAAAAACTAAATTTGATCTTTGCCAACTCTGACATGAATCGGTTGATATGGAATACTTATTGAAAAGAAGAAATGGACAACTAGCATAACATAGCTGATAAGTGCTCCACTGCAGCCAAATTGAAAAGCATATTATATTGAAAATAAGCTAGCGGCCTTTTAAAGTTTTGACCGAAATTTACCCTCAAGTGAATGGAAAGATAAACTTGCCTAATCCCAATATTTATATTAAGTAATCAATTTAACATAAAGTAGAGGATCATGATAGTTAAAAGCTCATGCATATAGTCAATAAATGGCCAGAGAAGTACAAAGTGGTAATGAATATTTGTTGAGTGTGCTTTCGTGTATCCTTGAGAGTGGAAATTCACGATATAAACCAAACAGGAGACGTCGAAGTAATACTATACACTGTATACCACATACATACTATGAATTGTTGAGTATTAAAGATCGATAGTTCTATCCTTGAACATAAGGGTTCATATGTGTACATACTAGCCACTATCTATGTACTTTTCTACATAATAAATGTATATGCATACATTGATAGGAGAATTTATTCACTATTAATAATTTAATTTATTTGAAGACAATTATTTAATTTATTAAATTTTAATAAATATTTTTTAACATTCAATAAATATTTATTTGAGAGGACACATTTATTAATAGTTAATAAGTATTTATTATTAGTTAACAACTAATTATTAACAGTTGATAAATATTTTGTTGAGAATTTGTTTCACTTGCAATGTCATATATGAAGATTGTTTATAAACAAAAATCATCTTTATAAATTATTTGCATTAATTATATTACATTATAATAGAATTTATTGTAAAATACCAAATTCTTTTACAGCTCATAATTATCTTTTATATTTTTAAATATTAATAACGTGAATTTATTTAGTGAATTTAAATATTATCATAAATTCCAGCTATAGAGTTTTAAAAAGTGTCAAGAAAATGGCTATTTTTGCTTTTTATTTTAAATAAATATTTGTTAACAGTTAACAAATATTTATTAACAATTAATGAATTGTACTTAATAAATTACTTATTAATTGTTAATAAATATATGTTAACTGTTAATAAATATTTATTAAATCCTATGATGTTAAAAAATCATTCATTAACAGTTAATAAAGCTTATTAAATATAAACAAATCCTTCTATCTGCATGGAGAGTAAAGCGATAAGTATACGTGTTGCAGTAAATTATACAAAAGGCAAGCTTTATTTATATAAATGAAGAAATTAATGAATGGAGTCAGAGTTGAGAATGTTAGACGAGATTATCAAAGCGAAGATGCTTGTTAAGGAGAATTGAATCTACAGATATTAAGTGACTAGTATTATATTATGATTATAATTATAATTGTTATTATAATTATAGGATATAGTATAACGCAAGGCATTAACAGTGGATGGTGCATATTAAGCAGCTTACTGCAGTCAGCCTCGTCAGAACCATCTGAGCAGTCTGGGTTATCGTCGCACATCCAAGCCAGTGCCACACATTCACCGTTGCCTGAACGGCATGTGAACTGGTCCACTGTACAATTTTTGGTATCTAAAATGCCCAAATTAATGGTGATATTATTATTTTCACTGTTATATGTGATAGGGTGTGTAATTATATTTTAATAATGATACTTGATATTGCTTAATTATTTTCAAATTATATGTAGAAATTTGATACCAATTATTCTTAATGTTGAGAAAAATTTTAATAACGAGATATTTATTTTCATTTTGGTTGTTATAGAACAATAATGCTCAAAATTTGGGTAATTGACGGAGATATTATGTAAAATGATATTTAGGTTCATTAGTATGGTTGATACAAATTCTAACTTTTGGAGATCCAATTATGTTTAATTGAAAACATTTTTAAAGGTCTTAAATTTAAATTAAATTTAAAACGGGTGATTTTTTGTAATTATAGTTACTTTTAGAAAATAAAATAAATTTTTGTTCTGTGTACTGATAAAAAAATCAATTTGATTCAATAGAAAAAATTTTTTAATTTAAGAATTTTTTTGCAAAGTTAAAGTTTTAAAAATAAGTTTTTTGGTTCAAGATTTTTTTAGATGAGTTAATTTTTATTTTTGGTATTTATATTTTGAAATTTAAATTGAAAATTTTCAAGTTCAAAATTAGAAAAATGATAAAATATTTTGAAAAAGATCAAAAATATAATTTTTTAATAAATATTAAATCAATTAAAATTTTCTGAAATTAAAAAAAAAGTTCTCGAGTTTGATATTTTTAATTTTGAAATTTTGACTAGTTTATTTTATAATTTACTTATTTATTCAAAACGATAATCAAAAAACTAAATTTAATTATAAACATATTATTATCAATAATAATTTCCAGCATTTATAACCAAACAGAATAAAATATTCACAATTTTTGGTTCAATTTCAAATATATAACTTCTCAAACTTTAATTTCCGACTTTATAACAAAAGCAAGAATAAAATAGTCATGTTACAAAATCATAATAGGATTTGTAGATTATGGCAGTATTGATGTGTATGATATTGACGTATCCTCAAGTATATAATATATAATATATCGTAGATGGAATGTCATGTAAAATGCATTGTATACTAGTTTGCAGTAAGAGAATTAATTCGGTTTTCAGTATTCAAACTATTAATATCCAGAATTAGTATCAGTTGCTAATATTGTACAACTTTTTCCGTAAAAGAATTTTATCGCCATTAATTATTGGTTATTAATACCGATAAATTTATTATAAAATAAGTTGTACGCATATCTTGTAGTTATGGCTATGAATTACGAAAAGTAAAAAAATTTATAATTGATTATTTGAAAAAAATGAAAAGGTCAATAATGATAGCTCAGGTGTGTTATTAACTGGAGCATATATGGCTGAAGTCCATAAAATAATATTGTAATTATACTCTTGAGTTTTAAAGTTTCATGGTCACTTAAATAGCTTTTATGAATGTTTGAATATTTAAATAATGTGTGAAACGGAATTAACTTTGGATCAATAGTTCTGGTTATGTTTGAATTTTTCTCAACATTTTTTTACATGCAGTTCCAAAATGATTATTATTATTTGATTAAATAATTTATCTCCTGAAAAAAATGAAATAAATGGTTATAAAAATGGAAGTTTCCATGATCTGTTCCGTAGCGGATCGTAAATCTAAAATATAAGAAAAGGAATAAAAAAATATTTTCTACTCTCTCAGATTAAGATTTCCAAAACGTAATATATTATACAAACATAGTGTAATTTATTCTCTTGTCTCTGACGCAGAACTATGTTATTATCGTCGGATGCTTCGGTATCGATCGATAAACTTACTGTGACAATTTATCTCATCTGCTCCATTTTGACAATCATTTTGGTGATCACAAATCCAGAATTTAACGATGCATTCACCTGGACTACATTGAAATTCTGTTTCCCTACTGCATGGTTTCAGCCCTTTGGTTTAAATTTTACCACACACAATAAGTAATTAATTAATTAGCAAACATGTAATTTAATCTAAATTAAATTTTAAGTACAAGTGTATTTTACTTATCTAATAAAATAATAGTTACTATACTAATTTACTAATTATCGACGATAATTGTAGTTACATTATTGGTTATCACGATTTAGGAGTCGGGGTACTAATTGAAACTTGAATTATTAATTATTTGCAGTATTAACCATGTGCGCACTGATAACTTAAATAAATTTAACAGATACGCTGATTTTCATTGCATCATCACTACAGCGCGTAATCAAACTAATAATTAGAGTGGAACTATGATCTCAATCTGTTTTCAAGTGAACGCAAAAACAAATGACCCGTTTCATTTTTCTGATAAAATTTTTACTAAGGAAAATTTTGCTGGCTTATATTTATTTATAGCTTGATATTAAATTTATTTTAATTATTTTTCGTAAATATTGATTCAATTTTTCTTATTTCTCCAAAATTTAATAGTCGCCCAAAAAACTGACGAGACAAAAATTATAAATAAATATTTAATGATAAGTGATAATTGATAATACATTTGCTAATCCTTAAAATTGTTTATCAATTGTTGTTAATTATAATAAGTATGAATATAATAAAAATTAAACTCTAATAATTATTGATTTAAAAATTTATTTTGACAAAAAATAATAAATTATTATTTTTTTTAAATCTCAACATTGTTTCAATAACATCGGTAAAATTTTTAATTAAAAATACATTTTTATTTTTTGTTAATTAAAAAAAAATTCACTGTTCAAAAAGTTAAATTAAAAAAAAAAGTTACAGAACGCATCATAAAAAATTTTATATTTTTTATAGCCGTAGTAAATTAAAAAAAAATCGCGCAATTTATTTATTTAAAGTTTTTAGTATAAGCAAAAATTAATTATTTGATACAATTGTCCTTCTTTAAAATAAACACAAAGATTATTTAGTTAAAACTCATAAATAATTTTCTGGTCAGTTAACGCGTAGTTGAATAAATAATTATTTGCAAATGATAACTTCTTTCACAATAATAAAAGTAAATATTATTATTATTGTTTGAGCATTATATTAAAAAGCGTTTCCATTTTTTCTATTAATATTTACTTAAAAAAGTTTCATTGAGCAAACTTTTAATAAAGCGATCCAAAGAATTCAATCTGATAAAGTAAATATTGCCTTTAAACTCGAATATTAAAACACAATTGTTAAATCTATTTATAGTGATTATAATCACAAACGCTTTCTTGAAAACAATTAATAATTTTTTGATTGTAATTAAAATTAAAAAAATTCGAGAATTTACAAAAAAAAATTCAAAAGGCGCGTGTAGTGATAAGATAAATTAATGCTTAATGTCAGCAAAATAAATATAAAAAGAAATGTATTTATGAAAATAGAGGAGATAATATATTTATGGTATATATTCAATGGTAGCTGCTGAATAAGCTAAATAATTTTACTATCTCTGAGTCTCGGGCTTGCCATTGTGCGCAAACTTTGAATTAATACTGCATGTATATCATATATGGGTTTTGAAATATCCAGAGAGATATATAAATTTTTTGTATACGCTCTTGACATATTGAATTTTTAATAAATTATATAAAATGTTAAGTGCTCGTGTGCAGCTTGATGATAAATGCGAGTGCGTGTTATAATTGAATTTATCTTGTGTACTGGAGTTTGTAGACGTAGATATATGTATAAATATGTACATAGTTATCTTTGATTTTTTAGCTTTGCGATACACATGTAGACGAAAATATATAGCTTTGGTTGCACTTTGGTATAAAAGATCTCGATTGGCCCTTGTTATCATTAACCCGGCTACTTCCTGCTTTCGTATTCTATGCAAATGGATACCTTTCTACGTACATTCATACTGACGTTTTATCTATTTTATAAATCTACATCCTACATTCAAAAATACTGCTTTTATAAATTTGAGCTTGAGAATTCATGTAATTTCATTAATCCATTTTCTACGTATGTTTGTATCAATATTTGGCTAATTAATTATTGATATTGTAATTAATTAAAAATCATCTTTCTTTCTGGCTGAAGTTATTGAATATCTATATCTAGTAATTTTTGAGACTTTTTAGTAAATTTTTTCACGAGTAAAAAAAATTAATTTCATTCAAAAGAAAAATTTTTGTGTCAAGTAAAATTCATTTAGATCAAATACTTTTTATTAATTCAATAGTTTTTTCCTAAATTTAAGATAATCAATCTATTCAAAATAATTTTTTTGATTAAAAGATTTTTTTTCAAAATAGACTAGTAGTAAATTTTTACAAGATTTAGTGACCATAAAAAAAAAATTGAAAAATTTTGAAGAATAATTTGATCAAAAATATGTATACAAACTAAAATTTTTTTATAAGCTTTTTAAAATTTATTTTATTATTTTGAAATTCTTTATTTATATTTAAATTTATCATTTTATTTAATTTTTATTAAATTAAATTTAATAAAATTGGTGTAAGTTCACAAATTCAAATTTTGAA
Source organism: Cotesia glomerata (assembly GCF_020080835.1). Classification (NCBI taxonomy): domain Eukaryota; kingdom Metazoa; phylum Arthropoda; class Insecta; order Hymenoptera; family Braconidae; genus Cotesia; species Cotesia glomerata. Next base: position 12,898,845 of record NC_058167.1, read on the forward strand.
ATTTTACGTTTGCAATTTACTAAGTTTTCTACATGAGCATTTTTTGAGCTATTTTTTTCTTAATTCATTCTTTTAATAAAATTAAAAAAATATATTTAATTTTTTTAAACTTCAGTATTATCAATTTTAATTATTAAAAAATTATTTTCTTTATCACTAAATTATAAATCGACAAATATCAAGTTAACATTAAAAAAAAAACTTGTAATTTTAACAACTTTTAGTAAGAAAAATAAATTTTCTAAAACTTCCAACAAAAGCCCAGCTTATCAACCTAAAAAACTAAATAGTAATTATAGCAAAGAATTTTTAATTAAATTTCCGTAAATACTTGCCAACTAAAGTCCTTATTACCAAGTTAAAAATATAAAAGCAGACAAAAAAATTAAAAACTTACGGCAAACAGCAGGATCCTCGTCAGAGCCATCATAGCAGTCATGTTCGTTGTCACACTGCCAATTTCCGGGTATACACTTGCCGCTCTTGCACTTGAATTCAGTTTGGTTGCATGATTTCGCTGGAAAATGGTCGTAATCATCAGAACCGTACCCAATTGCCGTGGCACAAAATATAAAATAATAACACACGTAAAGTAATAAAATATTCTTCATTTTATCTGTTATCATTTCAAAAAATATTTAAACAATAATAAATCACAATTGCAATCTACATTTATGTAGGCGAACAGAGAAAAAGATACTTTTTTTTATTTTTCATTAAAATGATGTAAACGATCAAGCGTATCGACGTGGATGGTCGTGCGATGGAAGCCGCGAAAGCTGTAAGCCGCCGCGTGCGAACCTGGCTTATATATAGTCTCGGAAGGAGACATTACATGTATTACACATATCTGTATCTGTGTCTATAGGAGGATGATGGTGTTGACGCTTCTGTGTGGAGAGAACCAGATCAAACGATCTATTATCACGCGCGCTGGTTCTCTCTATCATGCTCCTGATCCTTCAGCATCCCTGATTCTTCTATTTGTCTGTTGGATTCAGACTCGGGTCTAGGGCGCTACTTTTACCTTTATGTGACTGTATGTAGACGTAGACAATACTGAGACACTCAGATGAGAGCAAGAACAGAGGACAGGAGTGATGTGAGGGTTGTATAAGAACCTCCACTCTTTCGTACTTGTGCTAGTACCCGTACTGGATCTATTCAAGTATATCAAACTCAAACTCTCCAAGGATTCTTGACGATAGTGTTGAGTATTACAGTCATGTCTATCGGTCAAACGACTTCTTATCCAACACTTTGAATTCTCTCAATCGCTTCTACGTAACTATCTCTTAGCTTCTACGGGCTTGGACTTCGATATCCTGCATTAGAACTATTAATGCTATTTAGTCTTTTGTTATATACAATAGTGTTACTGTTAAATACTTTTTTTACTAAAATTTATTGGAAGTTTATTTTTGTGACGTTCTTAGACTTTTTTGAAACTTAATCATTAAATTTGGTCTTATAGCGGAAGTTACCGAAAATTTTTTTGTTTCTGGGGATGAACTAGGTTCATAAAATAGTAATTCTTACACTGATAAAAAAATTGGTGACACGACAAAATCTCCCCTCTAAAATCTAATTTTAAATTATAATATTATTATTCCTGACAGTTGTGATGGTCTTTTTCGTGTAAATATACACAAAAACCATGATAAAAGGGCACAACGAGATTTTTAAGCGTATTTTGTCGGGGAGATTTTTTCCGAGGAGATTTTGTCGTGGAACCAAAAAAATTAACTTGAATCAAGAGCCAAGAATACTATTTTGAAGAAAATGATTTTCTTGAGTCAAAAGAATAAATTATTGAGTCAAGAAATTATTCTTGATTTAAGTAAATTTTTCTTGTCTCAAGAAAATTATTTTCTTCAAAATGGTATTCCTGGTTCAAGATTTTGGTTCTTGAGTCAAATTTATTTTTTTAACAGTGTAGAAATTTTGTGTTCTTTTATAATTTTACCTATATGTTGTTAAATATATAATAAATTGCACTAAAAGAAAAAATTTCTGAGAAAAAAGAGTCTTCTTGTTACAAACATGTAAATTTTTGGAAATTTGAAACATTTTTCTTTATTAAAAGAAATATAAAAAAAAAACAATTCAAAAGAAAATCAACAATTATTTCTTACAAGTTATTTGGTGACAAATTCTTTTTCTTGTAGTGTATTTAATTCTACTAGAAGAATAGATTAAGTATATTAAAATTTTTGACTCAAACTTTTTTGGATAATAAATAAAAAATTTCAAGTGTAGCCTTTTGGTTTCTAGGATTTGATGTATTCAATTCGTACTATCAATCAATCAGTCAGTCAGTCAGTCGGTAAAAAAATATTTATTTTAGAATTAAGTTCAATATGTATTGAAAAATTAAACCGGAATATATTTGTTGTTTTTTTTTTTTTTTTTTTTTTTGGTATCTGTTTATTCATTTATTTTAAAATGAGAAATGAGAGGACACTAGATATTTTAGGCGGCTGGGGATTTGTCCCACTGGATAAATTGAGACAATTAAATTACTGGGATGAAAATTCGTTGATTGATTTTATCGATAGTCGTTTAAACAATTTTTTATGAAATTTACTTTTTTGGTTTGCTTTGGATTTTTTTTTCTTGACAATTTATTTATTTCTGACGGCTTATTGATTCAATCTAATAGACGCCTGATATTTTGTTTCATATATTTTTTATCTAGGGGGAGAGATGAATTGAGAAGAGAATTTATGAATATTTATTGGAAACGAAAAAGGTAAATGCATGAGTAAATATTAATTGGAGAAATTACGGCTATTATTAAAGCCTTGGTAGTTAATTGAATGTTTATATATTATTTAAATAAAATTTAGAAAAGTATGAGAGATAAATTTTAATGAAAATAATTAGTTTTAACTAAAATAAAAGAGGAAATTACGGATTAAAGTTATATTGTAATTGAACAAGTAACCTATTAGTTAGAATTATAATTCTTCGAATAGTTAAATTCTGATTTATAAAAACGGTATAATATTGTGGGAACTGAGGACAATATTTGGCACTTGATATTTGTTAGCGACATACATATAGTTGACTTTGAACTTTTCCTTAACTAAACACAAATGTCAGCGGCTAAGATGCCGAAAAAGGATATTGAAAGAATAATAGCTAATTGTATTAGTTATTTGATGGTGTATATATTGATATTGATTTGATTATATTGACTACCATGTGATCAATAACTTGGAACCTTGACGGGCCAAATTAATCAACTAAATAAAAGTGAAAAAGTTATCAAGCACATACTGTCCTCAATTCCTACTGTATTTTATTAATTATTAATAATCATGGGCGTAAACGATTCTTGTTATTGATGGTAAAAATCTCATTGTTTTTATTTTCTACTAGCAAGTAGCAGTTTTTCCCGTGGATAGTAATTAGTGTCCGGTGGAACGCAAGGCTAAGGGAATTGACAGTCAAAGTTTTTTTTATCCAACTGGTTGTTATTAAATTTAACATTAGAAATAAAATTTATTCATTTGAAGCCTTTCACAGTTATTTTGGTTACTAAAATTATATGTTGGGTATCAAGTCGAGTTTACGACCCACAGAATTATATAATAATTTTTCTGAATAATTTTCACCGATTTAATTGCTTGGAAAGTCTAATTACGGAAGTTTACAATACTCCGCACCTGATTTTTGAAATTAGAAGCTCTAAAGCACTAAAAAGTTTCACGGGATCGCGTTTTTATCCATGAAAATCATTGAAGATCAGGCGTTACAGTTTTCATTTGAAAAATGTGAGTGCGTTCGTTAGTTAAAGAATTTTTAATAAAAGAATAATTCTATTACCTCCATACCTAATAATTAATTCAGCTCTTGTTTTTTTATAGCTCTTGCATCTATAAATAACTTTATAAATAAATAAATAGCAATTTATCATTAAAAATACTATTTTTAAGTTTTATTTTGTAACTTCTTTTCATATTTACATTAGATATTTGATACGAGAATACTGATATTAAATTACTGATAAGTTTCAGTTCAGCTTTCATTTGTATCCGGTCGGGTATCAAAATTAAAAACAATATCGCCAATATAAACTCGAATATATAAATAGGATCAATGGTTAAAGTCAGTTCAATTCAAGAAAATCCACAAATAAATAAATTGTATCCTCTAGAAATTATTCACACGAATAAATCGGAATATCTCGAAAAAGCAAATTAAACAAATATAGAACGATAAATATTAATGAAATAGATTTTCGGTTATTAAATGATCAAACGGAATTATAAATCTCAAGATAACACGACAATGTAAAACGTCGTTTAAAAACAAAGTAAAAAAATCTAATAAAAACGATAAGGTCATAACTATAACGTAATATAAGTGGTACACATAGTAGGTCACTTGAAAGATTCATCTCCGACGTAATTCTGAGAAATCATCACGAGATGGTATACATTTCTTAAGGGAATATTATGACCCGTTTACGTGAAGATTTCTCTTTCTTCAATATAAAGAGCGCGATATTAAGAATAACAAAAGTACAAAATAAAATAAAGTTTGTTAATTAATTAAATAAAAAAAACAGTTGAGTCAAGTTACGTTAACTTAATTATCTTTTGTTATCTATATTACAAACGAGTTGAGATGGAAGAAATATAAAGCAAAAAGCGCAATAAAGAAGCTAAAAAATGAAACACAATATATAAGGGTATTTCTGTGTAGATAGTTCATAAAAATGCATTGTAGAACAACATTCTTCTGAATTCTTGGCTTAGTGTACCGTGACTTTATTTTTCAAGACATTGTTCTGTTGGTACATTTCAAAAGCTTTTTTTTTATTATTGCTCCTACAAATTTTTCTTTATATTTAAAGATCAAAGTTATTTCTACTGTTGTTATGTTACTTTTTCATATCAGAGTTTCATTGATATTTTTTTAATCAAATTAAATTAACTTTACTTTATTAAAATAATTTTATGCAGAGTACAAAATGAAGAAATTAAAAATTTTAACTAGAAAAAAATTGCTTTTAAATTGATAGTGAAAATATTTCTATTTTATTCATCTTGAGTGATGAAAATTGAATGATTATCAGTTGAAAAATATTGCATCATCATTAAGCGGTTGACTTGCTGCTGTAGGCAGTAAACCAGTTCAAAAGAGTCGGGGTCGATATTTTTTTTGGCCACAAGGATATTATCAATGAAATTAAATCCGATCGTGTTTGTTGTTAAAACACAACAACCGGGATGGAATCAAGATACATTGAACGTATAAATTCATTGTTAAACATTACCAGGTATATAATAGAAACAAAGCGGACACGAAATAAATAGAGCTCAAGTTAATCACAGTAAACAAGGGGAAAAAATATTGCTTTGAATAATCGATTGTTAACTTTAAAGTTTAATTTTATATATTTATATTTTAAAAGTGAACCATGAGTTATTACCGCTAATTGTCTATTCAGTAATTTCTATAGACTTTAATTAAAAAACGGATTTCATGGTAAAACATTTTTTTCACCGATTTGTCACATCAGCAAACGTTTTTGTAATGGAAACAGCGTTTTATATCTTGATGGGTAAGCTTCAGCTATTCATAACTCTTTTATTAATTTCTGATCCATGATTGATACATGAGTAGAGATATTGATTACCAAAGTGAAATGTATTTTGGCTTTGATGGTCCATCATTTTGTGCCAATAAAAAAAAGCTAAATTGGGTTACCAATAAAAAGGAATTTTTTTCTTTGAAATTTTATGAATGCGTCAATTCATTTATTTTAGCATTCATAATAAAAAGTATAATTAAAAACAGTCTAATATAAAAAATATTAAAAAATCCAGCAAGATCTATGACAGAAAATATCCGGGTCTTTAATCTGCACTGAAAAAAAAATTAACTTGATTTGAGACAAAAATTCTTGAACCAAGAAAATAATTTTAAAGAGGGCAATTGTTTTGAATCAAGACGAAAAATTCTTGAATCAAGTAAAATTTCCTTAAATCAAGAAAAAATTTATTAGTTCAAGAATTTTTTTACTCAAATCAAGAAGATTAAGTTCTTCAAAATTATATTCTTGATTCAAGAACATTTTTTTTTCTGTGTGGAATTTCAAGTTTTCCATGGACTCCTTCAAATTTAACTAAATAAAGAATTCTTTATCTATAAATATCGATCTAAAATTTTATAAATTTGATTCTGAACCAATTGCGCTTCAAAAAGGACTATTTAGCTTTCAAAATGGAAATAAAATTTTCAGTGGTCAATTTTTGAAGTTAATTGTTAATTCAACAAACTTTTAATGGAGGGATAATAATTGTTTTCAAACCAAAAGTTAGTAATGTAACTTTAAGCTCATTTCATTAGCGACTACGTATGTTTAATAAAAAATAAGTGTAAATTTTCCATCCAAAAGTTATTTGACTAAAAATATAATAAATTTTCCTACAATTTTATTATTCTTATAATTTTAATTTCGTGTTTTTAATATTTTATCGAATGGGATGTGTCAAAGCTTTGACAGAAACGTCTTTTATGGACATTCAAACATTTTTAAATGAAAAATTAAAATTTCTATAAGAGTTTCACGGATTGAAATTAAAAAAAAATCAAGCTGGAATTATTCATAATTGTAAAATTATTCTTAGCTCTTCACTTTCGAGATGTCAATCTGTTTCAGAGTAAGTTAATAATAAAATAATCTGCACGAACTAGTACTTTGAAGAAGTATTTATATATGTATAGCAGAGGGAGTAAAACATTATATTACTCTATAAATGGTTTTGTACCGCCGTTAAATTAGTCAAGTTTTCATATAAATTATCCATCTGGCTCGCATGCTATAGCGTCGGGGATTTTTATGGAATAGTTATTAAATAATGAAGAACATCAGTTATATTTTCTCGACTCATTAACTTCATAATTTTTCAAGCTTTACCTCCCATTTTATGTTTTTTTTGTTTATTAATATTTAAATTTACTTTAACAACTCTCTTACAAACTCAATAATTCAATTCAAAATTTATTGTAGACGGAATTTTAAATTAAGCCAAGTTTGCTTGTACTTCTTTCTTCTTGTCTCAAGTATTTTTACTTCTGTCAAGTATACAAAAAATAAGTAATAATGAATAAGTAAAGAAAAATATTATTATAACTTTTATAAGTTTATAAGTCAAAGAGAATGAATTTTAAAAATATAACGGATGTTATTTAATTATTTATTATGAAAAATACTTAAGAAAATAAACGATAATTATAATGTAAACTTGTGAAATAGTTTTATAATTAAAAAATAAAAGTTCATTCAGTTTTAATAGAATTTTTTCTTCTCAGTTTCTTCAATACTTTTTTACTGACCATAAAAAATAATAATTAAAAAGTTTTTTGAATACTGAATAAATTTATAAGACTACAATACGGCTGTGAACAAAGAATCATATTTTTTTTTATTTTGAGTGACGTAAAATTAAATTGAATATTAATTTTCTAAAAATTTTGAATATTTAAAAGACAATAATTTACATAATCAGAAAAATTTAAAGATCTTTTCTATAAATCCGCAAGTGTCCGATGCGAGGTAAAAAACGGAGAAAAGTTTTAAAGTATTTGTTATCTGGGTTTTCTTGGGAACCAAAACAATACCTCTCCAGGGTAACATAACTACTGGAAAAAAAAGGAAAATTCGACTTTGAAGACAACTGAATTCCATGTAGTTTGTCACCAAGAGAGAGATTGTAAATTAAAATGTTCTCGTGTAGATAACCATCTAGATTATGTGTAATTTTAGTTTCAAAAGTTTCCAAGAAGTGTAATTTAAAAATTTTTTTAATTTCTTCATTCTCGCTGTTAGTAACAATAAAACAATAGCAGTTCCAAATTGTGGTAAACTTTAAAAGTTATAATTATTTGTATTTGAATTTTCTTAAATTTTTCTTTACTTTTATAAACTTACGAGTATAAAAACTCAATTTAAACTTAAAACCGAAAATTTATGATAGATTAACACTTTAACACATCATTTTATCTATATCGTAAAACATAATTGGCTTACATTCAGAAAATTATGCTACCATCAAATTTTATTAGCTTAAAATAATTTGCAAAAGTTTTAATCTCAAATTCTGGGTGAAGTTTTTTAAATACGAAAAAAATGTATACTTTTTTATAGAAAATTTGATTTTTAATTAATCAAGTTCTTATCATTTTTTTCGAAAATTAAGTTCATTAGAAAGTAAATTTATTTTTATAATTTATAATTAAGAATAAAAAATTATTTAAGCTTCCATAATTTCTAGCAATAACACCATCGAAATTTCACATTTATAGAAATCTCCAACTTATTCTTATCACATCAATTTACATTGTCAATTGTATATATCGCGTACATGACCTCTACAAGAATTATCCTTTACTATACAAACTGAAATTTCCAAGTATTAAATCACTTGTTCGACACTTCGAATGGTCCAGTTTTAAAAGTAATAATTTATAATTTCAACAATAAATCATCATTCATAATTGAGTTCAATAAGTTCTCAATCTCCAAGATTATCAGGTAATAAAACCAAAACACGGAAGTATAAAAATTTAAAATTCTCAACAATTAGTGTCACATTCTATCCATCATTTAATAAAATTTGCCGGAAGTTATATTGGCGAGCCTGACAACAAATCAAGTGATTACAAAATAGAACTAGTTTTCAAAGAAAACGCTTCAACTACGCTCCTATACCTAGTTTTCCCGGAGATAAAGATTAAGGATAAGACGATCAATTTTTTTTTCCGAAAGAAAAAAATTATAAAATTGTCACATCATAATCCAGGACCAGACTTTTAATATCTTCGCTCTAATAATTTTAAAGTTTACGATGTTACATCGTAAAAATTCGTACAATGGCTATTTTTATACGCATTTTTACAATGTAACATCATAAATTTTTAAATGTAAAATCATGAAAGTGATGTTAAAAGTCTGGTCCTGGATTACGACGAGACAATTGTAATTTTTCCTAAAATTTTAACTCTAAAAAAAAATCAATAAGCATCAGTGATATAAAATGTGAGTTCGACAAACAATGTATTCACGCTCGTAAATCCCCAGGGCTTAAGGTTGAGTGTAATGGAGTTAAATACATTAACAGAACACATATATGGTAAAGCCACCTGATGACTTTACTCTGTTTCAGTGTTTCTGGTCTTATGAATACACGTGTCGTGTATACTCTGTTGGCTTTCACTGTAATTATATGGTATGTTATTGGGACGACTTAGTTGCCTAGTATGTGGTATTAATGTGGTACATATATACCTATATATAAATGATACGACTAAGCACCTTACTCTATATTATAACTAAAGATATAAACGGCACTGGGAGCTGGGGACTAGAGACTGGGACCTGGCCAACCAGTCTCTGATGCAACAGTCAACATTGCCAGGCCTTGCACTATGAATTACAATAGCCAGGAGGCAGCACACAAGACGGTACGAACAGCAGATGAGAATAGACAAGGCACAAAAGGGTCATGCTAAATGTTCAATACTCAGCTGTAAGCTCCAGTCTCTACTAGTCTACTGCCTCAGCTTCAGCACTCTGGTTACCACTAAATTAAATACCTATTGTCAACCAGGCTAAGTCTAGAACTCTATATCGCACTGATCGGAGATCACATATCGCATTTACATCCGATGACATTATATGTTTAACAATCATCCTCGTTGGACCCTAACTAATCCTTATCGATGGATCTTTAGATAAAGACTTAGTAGTTAAGGACAACTACCGGTCATGTAGTTTCATGCGGCGCCAAAACTAGTGGGCCAAATATAAACACGAAGAACAAGAAGAAGAAGAAGATTATCAAGAAAAGCATCAAACAGAATAGAGAATCAAAAGTCAAAAGTTGACTTTAGAAAATAAAATAAAAGAAGGATCAGGGCGTGACTACTTTTGTCTGATGCAAGATCTTCAAGAGGCTGCGCGATGCACTCCACGTGGAGGTATATAGATATATAGAGGCGGCTTACTTTGGAATTAAGAAAATAAGGAAAAAAAAAGCAGAAAAGTAACATAAAGACGCCATACAACTGGAACCTTTCATCATGCTTGAGATATACAGAATGAGATGGTATCCAGAGAATTGTCGGAGAATGTAAGAATAAGTATATTGATTGGTTCTCAGAGTTTGATTGTAATATTTGTTCTTTCTCTGTACTAGTTTTAGTTTTATCTTTTTACTTTTAATTTAGTTTTATCTAACATTTTGGTTTTGTTATTTATTCAGTAGAAGCTTTCTTATTTATTTTATTAATGCGGGAATTGAGGATGTTAGGGAGAAAAGAAATGGCTTTTAGCTTAAGGATAGCTTTGGTGACCTCTAGGAAAATAAATGGAAATTTTATAATTGTACATTAGGGAGTTATGTTGAAGAAGATGCTGGGATTTTTATGGACACGTGATGCGGGTTGTTGAGAGTTAATAAATTAATTGGTCTTGTCTTGAATTACTTGTAGTGTTGAATCGGTCTGTGGCTGTGTCTATGTTTATATATAGTTTTGTCGGCGTTGTGGTTATAGTGGAGAATAGAGACAAGAAAGAGTGAAAGGTCGGATCCTCGACTCTTGTACTAAGATAACCTGATGAAATGAAGCTGTTAAAGTAGAACGTTAAACGTTAATGCGTATTAATTTGTTGATAAAGTCTTATTTTAAGAATGTTCTATTTTAAGATTTGTTTTATTATTATTTGTGCAGTTAAGAGAGTAAGTAACATTTTTTTATGGAAACCTAATTTTTGTTATAGATTAGGTTTCTATGTAATTAAATTTCGTACTATCGGAAAGGTCTTGACCTGAGCCTTGTGTCTTCTCAATATTTTATTTGTTTTTGGTAATAGTCAATTTTTCGATTAAATAATTGGTAATTGATTTTATCATAGCAACATTATTTTTAAAATTTATTTCACAAGTACTCAAACTATATATATTGTGATTAAAAATATTGAAAAATCATTGAGCAAAAATTTTTTTCAATCATAATTTAATAAACATATTTAATTATTATCATTTTATTTTCCTTTTTTAGTAAAACAAATGTTTTTAAAATAATTTTTTCTTCAGAATTGCTTTAGAATTTTTTTTTGTATGCTCTGTATTATATTTTATTTGTATTGGATTTGATTGTGAAAAAATTCTGCCCTCCAACTAATTCAATAAATTAAATTACATTATTACTTCTATAAAATTCGTTATTGATGAATTCATTTACATTAATTAAGATAGAAGCATATTTCCACTTCAGAATTCAAAGTACTTAACTGTTAGCAAACTTCAATATTTAATGTTAGAATTAAACTCAATAATTCTAAACTTTATGATAGTCATTCAAAGTCTATAATTTTTTACAACTCATAGTTCATTTGTAGTAATATTAACATTTACAATTAATAATGAACTAAATAAAATAATTAATGAATGGTAATGGTCGTACCGTCACATAATATCTAAATTTAGTAGAATTTCAAATTTATCACATTATAAACTATCATAAAAATTATTGTAGCTCAAATTATATACCTTTGAATTATAAAATGCAAAAATGATCTAAGTACATCTTTCATCTAGTGTGATCCACGTAATTACGTACATTTTGTAATTGAGTTTATGTTATACGCGAATTATCATATCGTAATTAGCAACATGGTCGAAATTTAAATTATTATTATATGTATCCATTACTTTTTTAATATTTGTAAAGTTTCAGCGACGTTACTAATAATTATATTATCCATTATTGTCATACACTTAATTTACATCATTGATGATAATGCTCAATGTAAACAAAGTTGTGTCAACATTTGTTATTTTATTTGCTTTGCACAATAATAACAATAATTGTTTATTCAAAAAATTTTTATCCTTCAAACACGCGATAATAATCATCAAATTATTGCTATCGTAATTGTAATTGACAATAATCTAGGTTAACAAATTTTGGTTTGAAAAACTCTTGAATCTTTTATTTTTATAATGCGCAATGCAAAAAATTTATGAGAAACTTGTATCACTTTTTTGTTATTTAAATTAATATTGACAGTACAATAGCCATTACTTATCACTTATCATCATCACAGTTTGCTATTTTATTTATTGTGAGTAATGAATATATTATTCTAGATCTATAACCATTTTTTGGCAATGATCTTTAAGTAGTTTTAGATAAAACACTAATAATTGTAATTATGTTTTTTATAAGTTCATAATTTAATTTATTATTTAGGATATTTTAATATATCATAAATTTATTATTATTTATTTTTCAAAAATTTAATTCATTAAAATTCAAGTAAGAAATCAAAAGCTCTAACTTCTGTACATAAGTTTTCATTAAAACGCAGAAATCTCATATTCTGAAAGTTATTGCTCTTTACCAATTACTCTAATCATAGTTATTCATAACATAACACTGTTGTAGCACGTATAGAATACTGTTACTCTGTAACGATGAATTATTATTAAGATAATAACCTGACCTGCTGCAGAAGCTTCAAACTGAGATATCATATGTTATAGTCAAGTTAATAAGCGCAAGCACACACACACATAACAAACGTATGTATGGATGTGTGGGTGAGAGTTAGAATGGCTTCATACAGAGTATAAATTCAATAGCGAATGGTCCATAGTGGATCCGAAGTTTCATATTATGGTCAATCGATATTCTCGGCTACATTTAGGTGGATGGAAGTGTGCTTCATATTTCGATATAAGTATTTATAATAATAGCGATGATTAATGTCGTGAAGACGAGAAGGAAAACTGATGGAATATTGGTAATCCATTTAGATAGTGATTCACGAAATAATATAGTTAAATTTTTGAAACGTTTATTTGAGGAAAGACTAACGGTATCAATAGTGGATGATAGGAGAAGAGCATATCAATCCTTATGATTAAGAAATCTAATTTGAAATTATTCAATCCATATGAAGTGTATATCTATATCTTAGTTTACTCAAATCAAATTTGGTATTATTTTTATTCATTTCAAATTAGATTTATGAAGCAGCAATTACTATTTTGGGAAATTATCAAACTTTAATAAAAAATTATATTATTCTGCGAAAGTTTCAGGTGTTGTTTCTGGAGTTATTTATAAGAAATATCGATTAACTAGCAGGACTCGTGTGAATAATTCGCATGATGTAAATATAAATATAAATCCATATTTTTTTTTCTTTTATATTAAATCAAAGCATTGCCACGTGATGAGTATTTTATATTTGCAAATACAATTCCATGGAATAAATGTCATCGACCATTAATATTATTTAAGTTATTTCAATGCTAAATGGACTTTATATAACATAATATGCTTCTTTCCCAAAGTTTTGTCTTGTTCCAGTGTTTTGCGATAGCCAAGTTGCAACTTCTTGTTCTATTGTAATTTCAATGCAAAAAATCCCGCTGTGTTCCGTGTCAGTTTCTTCAGTTAATTCGAAAAATTACTTTATTTCTGTTTCCGGCTATAGAATAGTCTCTTTCATTCATATTATCTTGAATAAATGAGATAATTGAAGAAGATTCGAGTTATTAATAATTTTATAGATGTTAAATAACATTTATTGATACTCTTTCATCTTAAATAAAGCATTTAACTTAGTTTATCTATATATTCCGAGTATATTCACTAACACAGAATCCTTCTTAAAGCTATCTTCAGCACAATTTGCATTTACTTCAACTAAATTCATTATAATTTGACATCAAAGTACTCCAGTATTCGAAGTAAGCTCAAGTTGAAGTTTATTCAAAAGATTTTTAGTGTTATTAGTTATAGTAAATAATTTAATTTGAAACACTTTTAGTTCTCTTGCAGCTTTGTTGAAATTATTTATCAAAATGTTACGGTATTACTATCATTACAACTATTATAATTAAATTACACACTTCGCAAAAGTTGAAAAAAGCAAAAAAAAATTCCATTTTTTTTGGTGATATTTGATTGGCTGTATTTCAGTGAAAAATGGTCGTATGGAGATTATTAAAAAGGCATTTTAAAGCTTCAAATCTCTAGTTTAATGGTTTTTTAGTCGAAAATTTTTTGGAGTAACAGTTTTCACCCAATTCTAAGTTAGACAGACTATTAACTCCATATGGAGGCCCAGCTGGAAAAAATTTTTTTTTTTACTATTTTCTGCTACGATTATACTTACTATAGATTTAACTGTCACAACATCCGCGGTAGTATAGTGGTAAGTATCCCCGCCTGTCACGCGGGAGACCGGGGTTCGATTCCCCGCCGCGGAGATGTATTTTTTTTTTCTTTTTTTTTTTTTTTTTTTTTTTTTTAATTCATAAAATTTTAACCGCATATTTTGACATTTTGTGACAGCATATCGAGTAATACTAATTACTTAAAACTACTTAAAAACAAATATTTTTACATTTTTAGATTCACACATTGCTATCTAAAGGAGAGTGAGGTTAGGAAAACTGTATACTAACGGTAGCAATAATATCGTGAATGGCACCCGAATGGATCGTGACGGTCGCTATCCAGACTGCTACTCGTAGCTGTACGGGTTGTACCCGTAACGATACACTCGTTATTATACAGTAGATGGTGCCGAGCAGAAAATTTTTTTCAGTGTAATTAGACGATTTTTTGATAAAAAATTTTTTAATTTTGATGGAAAATTTTTTTTTTTTCAAGTTTCATAAATAGTCTGTTTTATCTCAAAAACTCTCATCATAATGAATTTTTCTAATAATGTTGTTCATAGAAAAACAAGAAAAAAATTTTTCCTAATTTTTGAGAGGGCTGTCATGTCTCACTATCTTCTATAAATCTTTGTGTTTATTTTTTGCTACGTCCACTACTTGTTATAAAAGTAAACTTTCAAGGGGACTAGAAGGATGGAATCTTTAATAAAACACGGCAGCAAAAGCAAAAGCTTTTCACTATCATGTATTACTGCTGTCGATGACCCATAGGAATATTTAATTTAACGAGAGAAGTGCAATAAAGAAGCGTACTTGAATGAGCGAGTAAGCTTTCGTTTATTCATACCTCACTTAACCCATATCAACCTTATAAAAAGCAGCTTCATTTAATTTTTCATTATATAATATAACTCCTATTTTTTTGTGCATACAGTTTTATAATATATTTTTTACTATCCTTTATTTTATTTATGAGAAAAATTTCAAAAGACATGCACGTTTTCATAGATAAAAATTATTTTTGATGCTTAAATTGTATTTAATCCGATTATATATTTAAGTCTTCTCATATAATTTTTCGTAAGCTACTTTATTTTACTTTTATTGCTATGAAATAATAAAAATCTTAAGTAGATCATTAAATAATAATACCAACGACAAAAACAACATAATTTAATAATAATAATAATTGAATATTATAATTATAAATATAAAAAAAATAAAAACACGGTAATTTTTAAGTTTGCTCTTGTTTGTTCCGCGTACAAGAAACTTTAGTTGAATGATGTAGCAACGTAATAGTTGGTTCATTGTTACTTTTTATCTTGTTATATAAGTAAATGTATGCATAATCTCGTGAATAAGATACAAGATACAATATATAGGTATACATATTTTTATAGTTATATTTATATAAACAAATGCATATAAGTTGAACTTACGTTTGC
Organism: Cotesia glomerata; assembly: GCF_020080835.1. Lineage (NCBI taxonomy): Eukaryota > Metazoa > Arthropoda > Insecta > Hymenoptera > Braconidae > Cotesia > Cotesia glomerata. The sequence goes on from NC_058167.1 coordinate 12,914,512, forward strand.
ATATGCTTGGAATTTCATCTGAGTTATCTTTACAGTCGTCTGAGCCATCACAGACCCATGGCATAGGCAAGCAATTACCATTTTTACATTGAAACTGCCTCAAGGGACATACTTTTTGAGCTGAAAAACAAAAAAAAATATTTATTTTTCATATCCCATGTTACATGCAAATAATATTCTGTATAGTATGCATTAAAATTTTTTTTATACTTCAAAAATGTTTAATGTGTTTATGTTCGGTGAATGACTGTTACATAATATACACATAAATATAGATAAATATATATATAAATAGATACATAAACCATTTTTGTATTTCGATCATGAACCTTGATTTTCCGTTAAAAAAATATTCAAGTATACAGAACCTTTATTGCCGACAGTACAAGAATGCGCAATAAGTGGTTTTTAAAATTTTAGCGATACTCAATACAAGAAGTGTCAAGAGTTATCGATCCAATAAAGCAACTGCGCAAAATACACTTGGTGTCGCCATCTATCTAGTGCAAATGAGTTTCTTCTTTCGAGAGGAAAACGTCTACATACATAACTATATGTATAAATATATATATGCGAAAATGCATATACGTGATTACTCAAGAGTGCAAGTATTAGTAACCCCCGGTGTATTTTAGCTCACTTGGTTCACTTATACTCTTTTTTATGCCAATATACACGTGGGTACTCTAAGCTTGTACTAGCATAGGTTTTGTATTTAGATGAAATATGATGATAATAAATACAAATACATGTGTATTTATTCAAAAGATGAATTTATGCATATATGCAAATTCAAATGTATAAACAGGAATTTATTATTGAAAACAACTCGTCCGTCGTTTTCAATAACATATTTTGTTTGCAGAATTCTCATTTTTTGGCTAGACCGTGCCAAACTTTTGAATTATATTTCACGGTACATAAATAAATATTGTACGGGTCACAAATTTTTTTACTTATAATTGGATGATTTTGAAATATGTTTTTAAACTACCTCTGATTACTTTTGGTCTAAGTATAATTGTATTTTCTTCAATTTAACTTTTCAAAGTTTCTTGTATTATTTTTTTAACTTTCAGCGCTTACTATTGTCTTAGTTACTTTAAAAAATTGCTAAGTTGTTTTAAATTAGTAATTTTAATTGAGTACCATAAAATCTCGGGGAAAAAAAAACATTGAATTTGATTTAAATAAGTTTGGAATTTATTATTTATTATCGAAAGAAAAAAAAAAGTATATTCAAATCGATTGGACCTACTGAAATAAAAGTTGGAATGCTCTAAGTAATTAGAATTTTCGATAGCCCATATTAGCAAGTATAATTAGTCCGCGGGGTAGTTTTTCTAGTAAAAATATAAAAAAGAAGTAGAGTAAAGCAAGTTGAGTTCCGGAGAGTAACTGCCGCGATACGATTCTTTTGCTCTCTGCTTTTTCCCCAGCGTGAATTTATTTTAGCACTTAGTTTTTTTATAAAGAAAATAGTCAAAATAAAAAAAATAAAATCCATCAAATTTGCACGTTTCTACCTCTTTAAAGTACTTTGCATAATGCGTGCGCAAATATACAAATATACAGATATTTATGTTTAACATAAAAAATAAATTATTATAATTATTATCGTTCTTTTTATAAAAATTTATTAGTCTTAGATTTTTATTGGCTAAAATCTTTTTATAGTTTCTAAAAATTAAAATCGTTTCTTTTTTTCAAAGAATTTTATATTCATGAAAAAAAAAGTACCTTATCATGTTCGATTAATTTATTAACCATGTATGAATGCAGTCATTATTAATTTTATTTTAAAATCAGAACTGTCGCTCCGACATATTCATGACGTAAACCATTAATTATTAATCGAGGGTAAAACTAAATTATTCTGCATATAACAATAGTACATTCGATTTCAATCGATCACTTGTTTTTTTTTTTTATTTACTTTTTTTATTATTTAGATTTTTGGTGAAAAAAAAGTCGATGTGGAATTTGTTATGTCGGTAAATACAATTGATATATGCCCCGGAATTAGTGTATTGTAAAACGAAACAATATTTGGAGTAACATACCCAATATTCTGTTGATACAACAAATTCGATACGAATCTACCGGCGGGCAACAATGCTACACTCCAAAACACAAAGAAAACTTTTATACTCATATCTATGCACATTTGCATACATATTTGTTGATAAATTACCTCATTATAAATTCACCTCATTTCCGAACAAATTCATGCTTGATTAATGTATTCATCAGACGAATACATTTTTTTATTTGGGGTATTTATAAATATTTAAGCTCGGCAAATTTCATTCATCATTCTCTTACATGCTTTATATTACTTGTGACTTATGAAGAAACCGCATGCACCAAAGTGTCGAAAAATTTCAAAAGCGTATGGTAATAATAATATTAATACAAAATATTACTTAATAAGTAACAAACGGAATCACGGATATTCCAAATAATTTGTGTCAAAATCAATTAAACTATTTGTAAAGATAAGGACATTTTATCTCCATTTATTAAAACTTTTACACCTATTTTTGTATAAATTTCTTTACAAACGATTACATTTCTTTTTTAAATCAAAATTTCAGGCATAAATTCATAAGTCAGCCAAATCATTCATTTATTTAAAAAAAAATTCATTGAACTTTAAAAAAATCAAAATTGTTTGAATTTTTAATTAGAATCTAAAAGTATAAAATTGACAAAAACATTTTTTAAAAAATTTGAATTTTTTTGATACTTCATTACGGTTTCCTACCATAAGAATTATATGAAAGCCATTCCCAAGAAAAACTCTTGTATACGAATATTTATTAACATTCAATAAATCACATTTAATAAATTATTCATTTACTATTAATCAATATTTATTAAATCATATAATTCTGAAGAACAATTTGTTAACAGTAATTAAATATTAAAAACGCTTTCTATTATTTAATTTGTTTTGACATAAATAATTCCAAATATCCGTGATTCTGTTTTCATATTGTATATGCATATATGGAAATGATCACCATAAAATACAAAAAACAATCTGTTGTTTATTATTGTCCTTAAAAATCCAGCCAGTGATTCAAATATATTTTACCATAAAATTGTCATACAATTTTTGATCGCCGTAGTAAAATTTTTATCTCCCTATCGACTGCCGCTTTCTAGAAGATGAAAAAAGCCAATAAAAATACTTCTAGTGTGCATAAATATTTAATTTATTTACGATTTCTATCCGTATCCGAAAGTAATATGGGCGATATTAATTAACGAAAAGAACATCTGGCAGCTAGAAACTGGAAGTAGATGTCTCAATACTAGCAAACTTTTATACTCCGTAGAGCGACAACTATTATAATAATGTATTTGAGAAATAAGTCGATTCATTATTCAAATTTCCTTTGCTGATCATTCCCTGGACTAATGGACCGACTTTGTTCGTCTGGAAACGTAATCAAGGCAATTGACCAAAGATAAGTTTACAAAGTTCGATTTCGGTCTTTTCAAAACTTTAAATTGTATTTCGGTGTCGTTGGATTATGAAAATCACTCGGGGAAATGAAGACGTTGATTATAAATTATGAATAAGCAATAAAAATTTAAAATTTATTGACTTCAACACTCTTTTAGAAACGGATAGAAATTATTTCAAAAAGGTACTTTGAATTCAAATATTGAGTCATTTTTCATGTTTTGCTTATTTTAATACTAAAAAGTCTTTTAGACAAATTTAGTTATTACTTTGTAGCGTGATCAAGATAATTATCATAAAAATAAAAATTTTTAGAATTTATTTGACTAATTGAAATATTTATGACAAATCTTTATTAAAGTTGTGAGTAGAGGACATTTAGGTACATTAATTTCTAAGAAATTTAATTTAAAAGATTAAATGTCATTTTTTGACACCTATATAATTATCTATTTAATTAATATTATTTTTTACATATAATATTAATTTTAATTTTTTAGACTAGAGTATTTTTATTGATTATTATATCTGCGTAATTAAGAAAATTAAATAATATATGATTTAACTTATAAATTATAGTGAATGTTTCGATTTTAAATTATTGTTTTCCCGAAAAAAAAAATTGTTTTAATTAAAAAATTTTCGGATTAAAATGTCAATATTTAATTTTTGACCCACTAATAAAAAAATTAAATAGATTCAAGAGAAAAAAATTTTTTTTTTTTATCAGTGCGTTTTTTTTTTTGACGTCTAATAATTGTTTATTTTCAAAGTAATATTAGATATATAAAATTCTCCAAACAATTTAAAATTTTACCTCCGTAATTAAAATAAAAAAATGAATAAAGTTTCCTGCTGAATGAATTTTTGAATACCATAAATTCAACAAAGGTGAATAAATTATTGCTGTTTACACAATAGGAAAAGAAAACCAATACCCTGCCCCAAACTAGTAATCACCACTCGAAATTTAATTATATCCATATCCCTATTTGGTTTTTTTGATCCTATGTTTAATACAAAGCATAGGACTAAGGCCAGCTGACTATTGGTTAGGGGCTGAGGACTGCGGTTCTTACCCCAGTTCATTTAAAAGAATGATTTGTAACTAAATTTGTAAAGAAAACAGACCGACAGAATAATTTCTTATAGTTGAAAAAAAATTTATTATCTTAAATTATAGAGAATCATTATTAAAATAAGTTTAAAGTGTTAAAAAATAGTCTTTTCAAATGAAAAATCTAAGACAATCATTTATAGTGATGACGGTATAGTAAATTTAAAGTAAATCCTAAAATAATATGAATGCATCAATGTAAAGAGAGTATTCTAGTAAGAAAACAAAGATTTTAATCATTTTTATTCCAAATATTTTTGATAGAAGACCATTAATGTTTTCAATAATGGATATGTTAGTTTCAGCCTCTTGACAGTCGACCTAGTGATATGTCTTCAGAGTATAGTATGTGAACGGAAATCACATATTCACTGAAAATCGAGACAAAGCGTCTCTTCGTATTAGATTCATGCGATACCATCCTAACTTGAATACTAGTAGGGTAAACGTATTAAGTTCTCGGTTGGCCCATTTTTAACACCACAGTAATTAATATTTTTCAGATTTAGAAAAATTTTTTTCTTATAAGAAAAGTTTACCCTTTAAATTAATTGATAAAAAATTTGATTAATACTGATGAGATATAGAGAAAAGGATTTTCTAAAAAAACAACGTTTGAAGTAATTAAAAATGCAACAACAACAAAAAAACTAGATCAAATAATTTTGTAGTTACTGTATCTTGAAATGTCCGAAGCTGCTAGTTGAATAGTTATCTACTGACTGATCTTTACGTCAAAAAATCATTTGATTGTATTATTTTTCTAACCACTATCCGTCTGTTCGCTTACATATTTTTGTAACAAAATTACTCTTACAAAAAATCAGTTAATCGATTGGTTTAATTCTATGCTAGATGCTAATATTTGTAATTAATTTACAATTTAAAAATGATTTAAGCTTTCGAAAATTCAAAACCAATCAGGTCAAAAAATATTGTCTCTTACTTTTATGAGAATAGTAAAAACATAGCGAGCAACGAATTATGAGTCATAACAGGAGAAATAGAGGTTCAATTTTAAAAATAATTTGAAATGTGGTATTGCAAGCTGTTTAGATTCGCTGTGGTATAGATTTCAAATAAAATTTCTTGTTGTCAATCGGTGATAAAATAAAATTACAGATAAATGAATTTACGGAGTACGATTATTAAAATTTATTATTCATTCTGTAAAATAATTTTCATTATTTAATTTCAAATAATTTCTCGTTTGATTGATCTGTGTAAGCTATATTGGTTCTTGTCACTGTAAAATATTCAGTTAATCCAAATGTTCAATATTTTAATATATATAATTTTTGGAGATTCAACTATTCCGATGATTCTCTTGAAATATTTAAAAAATTTTCACCGAAGATAAATGATAATATATTTAAACATTTTAACTTTGAATGAAGCTTTAATAAGTTAAATCAATGGAAGACGTGTTTCACTGAATTTAAATATATTGTAAGAATTCAAACCCCAAGCTTTTTAATCAATATCTACACACTGAAAAAAAAAATCAACTTGATTCACGACAAAAATTTTTGAACCAAGAAAATCATTTCAAAGAGCTTTATTGTCTTGATTTAAGTAAAAAAATTTTTAAATATAAATTTTTCTTGATTTAAATAAACTTTACTTGGATCAAGAATTTTCTCTTGAATAAAATAAATTTTTTTTACTGCTAAATGACATATTTCTTCTTTATTTTTATACTTATACCCGCATCACTAAAAAACTGCTGAGTATTTTCACCCTGAGTTTGCAGTATGCAGATAAAAAAAATATGAAAAAAGCCTTTAAAATAAATCAAATGTTTGCTAGATAACATACAAAAATATCAACAAGATTTTTGATTTTTTGTCATGTCGTTCGACAATTCGAATTTTTACAGACAATTTACAAAATGTTATGTTTCTTCTTTTTACATTCATCAATATTTATTCGCCGGTAGAAGCAAATGTCATTTTTATTTCAAAACAAAAACAAATTTGCATTTTTTTTATGTGACTGAAATATTCCGGTGTCTAAAAACCGATAGTACGAAAAAATGTAGCATTATTTTTTAATAGATTCCTAGTCAAGTTGATTAGAAAAAAAAAATTCAAAGGATTTTTTTTTTCAAGGATTATACGTGTGACCGCATTTATATCTATGTAAATTTGAAATCTACAAAGAAAAATAAGTGTGGAAAAATATAAATTTTTTTTAATTTAATCGATATCCGGCGAAGCGATAACGAGAGTGTCAATACGCGGTGTAAATTTTAATACGCTTTTTTTTTTATTTTTATTTTCATGAAATCAAAATCAGAGCTTGTGAAATGTTTGACTAAACATATACGGTACGAGTTTCTTAATAATTGGCTGAGTGCTTGAATTATGTACTACTTTTAACGAAGTTTGATACGAATACACTAGAGTAATGAATTTAAGATCGTGTTCTATGAAATCTGAACCAGTTTTCAGAAAATACACTGAAAAAATTTTTCTAAAAACTAAATTTTAATTAATAAAAAACTAAAAGTAAAAAATAATTTTCTGTAAGTTTAAAATAATTATTTAGTGATTAACAAAAAATTAATTTTATTATAAAAAAGTGTGAAGTGCTTAAAATTTTAATAAATTTTTTATTGGCAAAAGTAAAAATATCTCATAAAGCAGCCTACGCTTTTTTTAATAGTAAAATTAATTTTTTTTTTTAATTATTTAAAATTACTTTCTACTATTTAATTTGTTTTTATAATAAAGAGTATTTTTTAGTTTTTAAATTATAATTTCATCTCTAATTTTTTTTAACAATTAACAACCACAAGTGTTAGATTATATTTTAGGTAATAATAAAAAAAACAACTTTTATATAAAAATGATATTAAAATTAATGCAATTTTTTTTATTCAATCGCAGTTAGTTTTTAACATAAAAAAAAAATTAATTTAAGAGAAAATCATTTTGAAAAGTTCTAAATCAAGACAAAAAATTTTTGGATCAAGTAATATTAAATTTAATAAATTAACTTAAATTCAAAACTATGAAACTTTTAAAAATGATTATCTTGGTTCAGAAGTTTTTCTCTTAAGTTAATTTTTTTAGTGGAATATTAACGAGCTTTAGTAATCTTATTTATTATTAATTACATAAAAAAATAATTATCCTTGATAGATATTGATGAATTAAATTTAATATAAAAATTAATTAAATTTTATAATAATGGGGGCGATCGCGCGGAATAAGATGATAAGAAAAATTTTTCTTCAATTAATAGAGTGTAATTAATTAAATATTTACGTGTTACGACGCCGTAAGGGCTTATTATGAAGAAAATATGTGGAAAAAATATATATTATCGGTAATGGTTATATTTATAGACACGATAGACAGGAGACGTCGAATATTTTTATGCATAAGAAGAAAACAGAGTTAACCCTCATCAAAACAGTAGTCCATCAAACTCATATTCTATCAAGATAAAAATATTTATTGCCATAAATTTGAAAAAAAGTTGCTCTTTTCGGCATTCATAAATAAAAACGGTACGTGAATAAAATTTATGGGCCGCGACTTGAGAGAAAAAAAGAAAAATATATTAAATATATTGAGTTTTAAATTGTAAATTGGAAGTAAAATACAGAAAGTCTCAAGGATAAGGACTCGCTTCAAGTTGGCTTTATGTACTGTAATAATAACAGTAATGTACTTCAATAAAAATCAATCGCGTCTAGCCGCAACGGATTAAATAGCTAATTTATACAGTCAACAAAATATCGATTGATATTTTGTTTTCTAAAGCAAAAATAAAATATAAATAAAAAGTAATGTAAGTACTTTTCTTCTTGTTATAAGAAAAAAACAATTTCGACACACTGATTATACATTCGGGACATTGAAAAATTTTTTAAAAATTAATGGAGGGCAAAAAATCAATTTATATGAACGTACAAGTTAACAGGCTATTGAAGTTCATCGTTTTTAAATTACGTGTACAAATACTTGTAATTAAACAATTAAAACATGTGACAACTGAATTTTCCAATAAATATATACAATTTTTAATTATTTACAATCGTTGAAACAAAAATTAAAAGTTACTAATTTAATTGAAAATTTTTTCATTTATTTGTAAATTATATACATTTATTAATCACGAATTGTGAGCAATAATAATGTCAGTAAATTAAATAGACATGTTGAGTATGTTTGTTAAATAATAAAATATTAATAATTTTATGTCATTTCAATTGGTAAAATTATAGTAAAATAAAAATGCATACAGCGGACTGTAGGTGTGTCAATATTGGCCATATGAAGACTCGTACCTACTTATTTCAATTAATGATAATGACATTCGCGAGTTCTGACGATTTCAAATTCCACGATTTCTTCAGCTTTTAAAAAATAAATTCTCGTTTCCTTTCGTTCTGTATTCATAGTCGGTTCGAGAAAACTACTGGTAGAGGGAAATTTTTATTTTTAATAATCAGTCAAAAAAATTCTTCTTTCTAGACTTTCATCAACATGCAAAAAAAACTCACTCATACAATATAAATCATTTATGATTTAAATTTGATCGTAAACAAAAAAAATGAAAAAGTTGTTATTATTATTATTATAATTACTAGCAATCTTGCGGTCACAATGTGACTCCTGTGACTTGTGAACTGTAAATAAATAAAATTTTGCTTTATTAAATGGTGACTTTTATTAAATTGCACTGTATTTTCTTAAATATTGACATTTTTAAAGATATAAGCTCATCCCGATGTTACACTGGTCTAGAGCTTTCATTTGAGTACCCACATGCTTATTTGATATATTTTTCATATATATATATATATATATATATATATATATATATATATATATATATATATATATATATATATATAAATATATGAAAAATTGATGTGGGTACTCAAATGAAAGGTCTCAATGAGTGTAACATCGGGATAAGCTTATATCTTTGAAAATGTCAATAGTTTACAAGATACAAGGTCATTTCTTAATTATTGACATTTTTTAACATATAAGCTCATCCCGATGTTACATTTATCAAGAGCTTTCATTTGAGTACCCACATGCATTTTTGACATATTTTTCATATATACATATATATAATATATAATATATATAAAATATATGAAAAATTGATGTGGGTACTCAAATGAAAGGTCTCGATGAGTGTAACATCGGGATGAGCTTATATCTTTAAAAATATCATTAGTTGATAAGATACAAGGTCATTTCTTAATTATTGACATTTTTTTAGATGTAAGCTCATCCTGATGTTACACTCATCAAGAGCTTTCACTTGAGTACCCACATGCATTTTTGACATATTTTTCATATATACATATATATAATATATAATATATATAAAATATATGAAAAATTGATGTGGGTACTCAAATGAAAGGTCTCGATGAGTGTAACATCGGGATAAGCTTATATCTTTAAAAATATCAATAGTTCACAAGATACAAGGTCATTTTTTAATTATGTATCCAGATATAGCGCATTTTTAAATGCAGCCTAGATACTTATCATCATAAATTGACTGTTATTGAGAATGACGTGAAATCTTGAAAAGGTACAACTCCAGATCAAGACCTTTTTAATGATACCAAATTTAATCATAAAAACCCATTTTATCATATAAATTCAATGACCACAAAATTTTTCTTCTTCTCTTAATAATATAGATTACCATTATTATCATAAAACCATAGTAATGAGAATAATTTAAAAATATAATTAAATCAATAGTTTTTTATCATTTAATTATTGCATAATTTGTGCAATGAGGGCATGTAACTAATAAATTATAAGTATTCCCGTCATTAGTTATTCTAGAGGAAAAAAAAAAAAAAACTGTAAATAAAATTTTTTAATTATATCTACGTATAATATAAACAACCAGAAAAAGTAATTTTCTGAAACCCTTTGGGCATTTAATTTCCGCAATATTTGTTCCAAGTCAATTTGTATTTCACAATTATAAAATCTTTCAGTCTATGCTCGCAAGCAAATAATAAAATTACAACAAACGTAATTTTTATATTTTCATCAAATTCAATAAAAATATTTATAAAAGCAAATGACATTCACTGACATTTCATACCATAGTTAAAAAAAAATTTTATCTCAATTAAAATCGTGCTCTTTGTGATTGACAGCATTTTACGTTGAAATTTTTTTTATCTTGTTTATAACTTTTCCACAATCGTCCAACGAATTGATGTTAAAAAAAATTAAAACGTCCACCAACTAGCTACGTACCAGCACTTGCTTTCTATCCAATCATTTGAAATAATTCACGATAAAATTAATTTGAAAATCTAAATTGATTTTCCAACTTTTTCATGATTACTTTTGAAATAAAAAATAATACTACAGCCATTTCATAACCTGTCAGTTTATTTTATTAATATTAAAGTTTATAATAAAAGTTCTGTCAAATAAAGTTTATTTGCAATTTTAAATTTTAAAAGCCCGCGTTTATTACAAAAATGGTGCATTTAATGAAAGAAAAATTGATGAAACTAAAAATGAATTTTAGTATTGACATTAATTGATATTAACACGCAGAGACTTTTAATTGATAAAAAAAATAATACCCAGGGCTATATTCTGCCTTTATTAAAAAATAATTCGACTTTAATAAAAGCCAATAAAAGTAACGAAGCTGTGCAGCGATGAATTTTTAACCCAGAGTTGAACCATCGATTTAAAAAAAAAGCGTCTCTTTAATTTACCAATATTTTAATTTACTGTTAATTATTCTTTTAACTCAAACAAATCCTTATATTAAAAAGATATATCTCTTTATTTATAAATAATAAGTACCCTTAACAAATCTTTACTCACAAAATATACACGTATATTTTTATCGCAGATAAATAATTAAAAAAAATTACTGCTCTTTATTACGTCTATATTTTTCTTTCCGTTCTTCTAATTGGTTTAGACGAGAAGTGTTTACACACAAATTATCACCAATTAGTTTCCTACAGTTGGAAAAAAATGAAAAATAACATCTTTTATTATTACCACCTACTTAACTCGAACATCATGTACTTTTCTGGTAGAGAAAATATATATTTTTTTATTTTAACGAGCCTGAATGTGTGATGCGTTTAAATTTTTATCATCACACTTTAGAGGAAAAAAAAATTTCAACAGATAGAAAAATCTTACGCAGGTTACGCTCACTAGAAAAGGTCTAAGGAATTTCTTCCAGAAAGAAGATTTTTTATTTTTGACAGGGAAAATTTCTGTCATGACAGCTTACTGTGGTTAGTAAACGATTAATACTTATTTAATTAATTAAATTTCACCTTAGACTTCAGACTCTGTTAAAAAAAAATTCTTTGATAAATTTTAGTTAGTTTTTTATGAAAATAATTAGTTTTAATTAAAATAAAAGGAAAAATTACGGATTAAAGTTATATTATAATTGAGCAAGTAACATATTAGTTAGAATTATAATTCTTTGAATAGTTAAATTCTGATTTATAAAAACGGTATAATATTGTGGGAACTAAGGACAATATTTGGCGCTTGATAACTTGTTAGCGACATACATATAGTCGACTTTGAACTTTTCTTTAACTAAACACAAATGTCAGCGGCTAAGATGCCGAAAAAGGATATTGAAAGAATAATAGCTAATTGTATTAGTTATTTGATGGTGTATATATTGATATTGATTTGATTATATTGACTACCGTGTGATCAATAACTTGGAATCTTGACGGGCCAAATTAATCAACTAAATAAAAGTGAAAAAGTTATCAAGCACACACCGTCCTCAATTCCTACTGTATTTTATTAATTATTAATAATCATGGGCGTAAACGATTCTTGTTATTGATGGTAAAAATCTCATTATTTTTATTTTCTACTAGCAAGTAGTAGTTTTTTCCCGTGGATAATAATTAGTGTCCGGCGGAACGCAAGGCTAAGGGAATTGACAGTCAAAGTTTTTTTTATCCAACTGGTTGTTATTAAATTTAACATTAGAAATAAAATTTATTCATTTGAAGCCTTTCACAGTTATTTTGGTTACTAAAATTATATGTTGGGTATCAAGTCGAGTTTACGACCCACAGAATTATATAATAATTTTTCTGAATAATTTTCACCGAATTAATTGCTTGGAAAGTCTAATTACGGAAGTTTACAATACTCCGCACCTGATTTTCGAAATTAGAAGCTCTTAAGAGCTAAAAAGTTTCACGGGATCGCGTTTTTATCCATGAAAATCATTGAAGATCAGGCGTTACAGTTTTCATTTGAAAAATGTGAATGCGTTCGTTAGTTAAAGAATTTTTCATAAAAGAATAATTCTATTACCTCCATACCTAATAATTAATTCAGCTCTTGTTTTTTATAGCTCTTGCATCTACATAACTATATAAATAAATAAATAAATAAATAAATTAGCATGTACGTATATAATAATACTGTATAAAAAAATCTAACTTTAAAGCTTAACTTTCCATCGACGAATAAAGATTGTACCGAGATAGCACTTTTGCTCATCCCATGCTTTATTTTATATTTTTTTACTCCATCCATTCTCTTTCATTCTGCACTATCTGGCTTTCATCGTACAAAAAATATAAAAAAGCGTATTAACTTCATCTCTCGCTATAGCGCTTGTATGTAGATACAGCTATAAAATATAAATATATATAAATATACACACATATGTATCGTAGCAAAAAATATGTAACATGCGCATAGAATATATCTCTATAAACAAAAAACAAGTACCCTTGTATAAAATCAAGTCGATTACTCTGCTACCCAATAGACAAAAAAATAAAAATAAAAACAATTTTAAAATGAAAACTAAATCTAATAAAGTAACTCCAAATCCAGATGTGTAATCTCGGTACAAAGCGCGTTGTAAATTGTCAAAGACATTGTACTTGTATATGCATTGTACTACTTCCTGAAATTATTGAAACACATGAAATTCGAATAAAAACTCGGGGGATGTTGCTAACAAAACTTTTTTAAAAATAATACCAAAAGAAGCTAAAGCTATTTCACCCTCACAACGGGTACGAGGGTACGTAAAAACATATATATATATGGAAACAGTGGATTGGATTTGTCACCCTTGTGCTCGTGACAATGATCCTGAGAATAATGTATTGAAAAAAAAATAAAAGAAGAAAGAATCAGAACAAGGCTGAGACATTGGCCAATTTAAAGATCTCAGTTCTTTCCTTTTTTTGCCAATATGTATTTATGTATGTAATTATATACACTCAATTATTTTTATTCAAATAATTTAGAATAAAAATTTGAATATATATTCCGGCAGCTCTTCATGAATAAACATGCTCAATATCCAACAATTAAAATGTAAAAACCGTAGACTTGTTATGTAATTGTTACTCAATAAGTAATGAATAAAGAATTAGTTTATAGTTAAAATATTTAATATTTAACAAATCATTTATTATAGACCACTTTTTAGTCCTTAATAAATATTTCTTAGTATTTTAAAAGATGTATTAATATTTAATAAATTAATATCAGAATTATTATATACAAACATATTATTTTAAATAGTAAGAAATATGAAAATTAAGTTAGCCGACTTTTAAAAATTAGAATTTTTTTATTGAAAAAATTAAAAAAAAAATTGTCATTTGTTAAAAACTTGAAAAACTGTAAGTGCAATTTTTTAAAAATATTTTTTTGTTCTAATTTAATTATTAAATAATATTAAAGTGACCATTTTTTAATTTTATTTAACAAAAATATTTGTCCCGAGAAATTATTTAAAAAAAAATGCATTTTTAATTCATTAAATTTCCTACATGTCAATTTTTTTTATACAGTAATTTATTTATTAGAAAAATTATTAAATATCTGCTAAATTAATTTTCATAATTATTAAAAGAAAATTAAAAACATCGGCTAACTTTAGTATCATAGAAATATTTGTTTATTACTAAAAAAAAGGTCTCTAATAAATGATTTAACTATTAACAAATATTTTTTGATACAAATAAATTGATAAATGTCTGAGTACCTTCTTATGTACTTTGTTTATAAATAAGCGCATCTAAAAAACTAAAATAATGAATTAAAAAGCACATGGTTTATTATCTATCACAGTGATTATAAATATTTATAAAATATACTCACGATCTGCGGGGATCCCATCGGATGCTCTCGAAGTTCCGACAATGAAACATGTTAAAATAATCGAGGATAAAAGTAAATACACGCGATATGGATAAAGCTCCATAACCCACCCTCACTTCACACCCACGTAACACTATTATTTTTTTAACGCTCTCTTTTTGTTAATTTTAATAGCCGTGTTTGTTTATTTACTTATTTTTTACGGGAATAAATTATCGGCAATTTCAGCCTGGGAATTTTTTAGCAACATCCAGTGCGCTGACAAACGTGCATACTTGGGTTATTTAATTGATAATAATAATAATTAAATTTATTATGTGTGTGTAATAATGTAAAGTGAAAGGTAATGTATACATATATATTTATATATATTATTTAATGTATTTAAATGTCTAATTATTGTTTATATTTGGTGTTATAAAACGCACCGGGTACTTGCGAGGGCGTTTTGTGTTAAAAATTAACGATAGCATGAAGACCCCGGTTCGTATTCGTACTGAGTCTGATTCACGATTACCATCGTTGTAGCAATTACAACCAAGAGCAGAGCAGAGGATATTTAACAACTACCGACGACGACGTTTCTCTCTCCCGGGCGAGACAGGAGTCACTGATATTCTGACGCACCGACATCGCGCCACCTGCGCGCGCATTTTCAACTTCTCTCTCTTTCCCGATTTTTTTATTTTTTTTTTTCACTGTCTCACTTTTGCTTGCTGAGTGTAAACACGTACATGTGAATGAGTATAAACTTATACGCTCAATCTCAATGTTCAGTGTATTTTATTTATATGCATTCATGTATTTAATATAGATATGTAATATTTGTATTTATATTATTTTGTTCTTTTTTTTATTGTAGATTTCTGATGATTTTAAGATGGATTTTATAAACTCATTTTTATTTTTATTTTGAAACTTGCAACTAAAAAAGGATAAAAATATGTGATGGAGAAAGTGGAAAGAGAAAGATAGAGTGCTAATTCTTCAGCCTAACCTGGACGATAAATTATTTTGGTATTCATCCTGTTGTAAATTCGTGACAATTGATATCTTGCATCAGAATTTAGCTGTCTATTTTTTTTTTACAGTTTTTGTTTTTTATTTTAATTGTTATTCTGGTCAGCTTATTTTTTAACGGATTGTTTTAATTGTTTTTGAGGTTAATGTCGGATTTTTATTTATTTTATTGCTATTTTTTAGATAATTTATTCTGTTTTTTTTTTTTAATTTAACCTCTAGTTTGTGAAACTGTGTATTTTTTTATGAAAATTAAGTTAGCTGACATTTAAAAATTTTTAGAATTTTTTTTTGTTAAAAAAACAAAAAAAATTTCATTTGTAAAAAACTGAAAGTGCAATTTTTAAAAATATTTTTTAGTTCCAATTTAATAATTAAAAAAAAAAACAAATTAAAGACGTCGGCTAATTTTAGTGTTATTTTTTTTATTTTTGTTTGTTAAATTTATAATTTTAAATGATACTGAAGTTAGAAGACATGTAAAAATTTTTTATTTTTTTTTATTAATTAAATTACAACTAAAAAGATATTTATAAAAAATTGCACTTATAGTTTTTCAAGTTTTTTACATGTGATAATTTTTTTTTTTAATTGTTTAATTGAAATTTTTTCAATAAAAAATTTCTAAAAATTTTTAAATTTCGGCTAACTTCATTTTCATAATTTTAATTAATAATGGAGTTGCTAAATTAAATATTAATTTTTTAATTTTATTCATTGAAATAAATGATTTAAAAATGTAGTTTTATTTTATAATTAAAAAAGTGACTTTTTGGTTAAATAAATAATTTAAAAATGGAAATAAATCCATTGAGTATTATTCTTGTAAAAAGAGATAGTAAAGGTGATAGAATGTTATTTAGATATCCGCATATGGATAATAATAAAAGGGATTCTAATCAGTGTACAAAAAGAAAGAATCCTTATTCATTGATAATAGCTGAAGATTCATTGCAGGTTAGTATTATAATGATTATTATTATTAAAAGTGTGTTATAAATTATACTAATGAATGAATTGATGATTTTAGTCTCTGCCGTGTCCAACATCAAATATCACTAATGGAAATTTATCTGGATTATCTGATGAAGTATTGTCGACGTTATTTGCTGTTAAACCGGAGCTTTGTGAAATGAAATTCGAGTTAAAATTAAATAACGTACGATTTGTTGGTCATCCAACTTTGATACCATCGTCAAGGGGAAAAGAAGTTAATTCTTCAATGTTATTTAATGTTGTGTTTGCGTTACAAGCACAAGCTAATCAATCTGTTGTCAAGTGTTACCACGACTTGAGCAAAAGGTCAGTCTTTAAATCATTTGAATTGTTAATCAATAACAAAACAATCATTTTTAATTATTCTCAACTTATTCATACACACTAGGTACTTATTTATAACACGGTAATTATTATTATTCTTGGTTGTATTTTTTTATGCAGATTAGGAATAACACTCAGGCACGAAGAAAAAAGATGTGGGTTTCTAACGGAGGAAATAAAAATGATGGTATCTACTCTTGATGAAATAGCGACGAGGTAATTTTTTTTTCTTATCATAATTCTTATTAATGCTTATTTAGATGCGAGATTTTTTATTTTTAAATGCTACGATTATTGGTAATTTCACAAAATAAATATTACGTTTTTATTCGGTTGTAAAATAATTGAATTGAGCTCTTATTGAATTTTTTTTCATATTTAATTTCATAACAGGTGGATAAAAAATACACCAATAATTTACATCATGATTTTATAATTGTAATTTTTTTTTTAATTAATTGACTAAAAAAAAAATTGAGTTTTTTTTTAAATCTCAAGAAACATACATTGCAATATTATTAATAACACCGTTAATTTTTTGAACTTTGAATTTTTTTGTTTTTTTTTTCTTTTTTTAATTTTCTCCAGGCATCGCCGAATAAACCTATCTATATATAATTTTCGAGCCAGAATTTTCAGATTTAACAAATTTATAATTAATATTTTATAATTTAATGAATGTACTAATTGTTGTACTCAATTTAAATCTTAATGTGTAATAAATTAGCATAATTATAATTGAAGAGTTGAGTTTCAAAGGGGTATCTTTTCATTTTTTATTAATCGACACAAAAAACTGGTTATCTTCAATTATAAACTTCATAATTGTTTTAATCAGATCCAAGGGAATATATAATTATAATAATCAGGTTGATCAGACCACAAACGCAATATTGACAATTATTTCACAGTTTATTGCTACGTTTCGTCGGATATACTGACTTTTTCAGGCAATCTAAAAATACATACATCAAATAAATAAATTATTTTAATAAAACACGTCAAACATACAAATTGTCTAATAAGTCTCAACCATCTTTACAATTTATATAAAATAATACGATATTTCATAAAACAGAATACACAATATAATCTCGGCTGTCCAATTTCAAAACACAGTAACTAACATTTAGAAGTTTTTTTCAATTATTCTTATCAAAAAAAAGTTTGGCTGCCAAATTGATGAAAAATTTGATTTATGAATACAAAATACTTGAATATAAATATTAAAAAAAAAAAAAAATTGAAATTAAAGTCTAAAAGTTATAAGAAATGCAGCAATATTAAAAAAAAATTAGGTATAAAAATTTTGCCGTTACTGTGTTTTAAAATTAGGCAGCCGATCTAAACATTTTCAATTCCCAAAATTTTTTAAAAAAAATTATTTTCATAATATAAATACATAAAATCATCAACATACCATCAGACATGAGTATCAACCTGTTGTGGTCTGATTAACCTGATTATTATAATTATAAATATTTTTATTGAACTTTTTTAATTTAGCTATAAATTTCTATCGTTTTATGAAGCTACAATTCGATTTTCATTAAGAAATCTTTATAATTCTCCAAGTAATTAATATTTAAAAGTTCAAAAAACTGCTCTTTTAAAACATGAAAAGATACCCTTTTGAAAATCAGCTCCTAAATTATATTCAATATGTAATGTAAACTCTTTACTATAAATTTATATCATTGCACCATAAAGTGACCCTGTTATTGACCAATAGGCTGTTAGGACTGTAATAAATGAATAAATAAATAAATAGAATAGAATATAATTTTATTTGTATCACCATATTTAGTGATTTACAAAACTGTTACCATTTTACATTTATAATAATAATAATTTTTTAACCTTTTTCTTTGGTACACTCTTACTTTCTTATAAGTACACATCACTCTCTAATATAATACACTTTATTTTATTGCATCCTTTTATTTTAGTTATCTTTAATTTAATCTAAAATATCACACTCTTAACAGCTTTTATAACAAATAATAATTTTATAAATAAATAAAACAGAAAAAATGAATATAAAAGTATACTCTTTAATTATTTTATGTATTAAAAAAAAAAAAAAAAAAAAAAAAACTAGTTTCAATCAACTGAAAAATTGAGTTAGGATCAAAGTCGGCAACTGACTTAGAAAAAAAAACTTTATAAAATATAACTCTGAAATGAACTTGGAAATTTGAAAACTTTAGAAATTCTGGCTCTGGTAAATCGAAACTTTTATTAATCTAAATTTTGAAAGTTTAACTTTTCAATGTTAAACTTATCTAATTTTGACTGTTGAAATTTTATCTTAAAAGTTTTGAATTATAAAATTTAGATAGATACTTTTAAATTAGTTATTTAAAAAATATTTATTTAATAATGATTCAGATCTGAAGAAGAAAGTGAGGGAGAAGAATCGCCGTATGAATTGATATTAAAAAAAAGTTTGCTCGCCAAAGATTTAAAATCAGCATTCGACAGCCTCTGTAACACAGGAATTGTAAATCTAATGATTAATAAATGGACATTGGTTAATTTTTGCCTGCCACAAAAAGTGCATCAAATCCACAAAAAAGGGTTCATAATGAATCCTGAGATGATTGATAGGTAAAAAGATCTCTGAGCTGTTTACATTGCAATACTAAAAGAGGTTAAAATAATTGAACTGTTTTTATTGTTCTAATTTATTTTCTAGATGTTTAAATAGTTTAAGACCGTACCACGGCCTACTTCTGTTAATTGAGCCGGTGGACTTATTAGAATCATTACCAACCGATGCATCTCCTGCACTGAGACGCATGATTCAGATGTACAATCCGCTGAAAAGTCTTCAAACTCTGGCTGCTGATACAGATTTATCACTAGCGCAAATTTTTCAACTAACCGGACACCTAGTTTATTGGGCAAAAGCTACTGTTATATATCCGCTGTGCGAAAGCAATGTTTATGTAATTTCGCCCGACGCTGTCATTTCTAATCAACTTATGGAGTCATTCATTGATCAATTTCCGGGATTGAATCTTTTACAAGTAAAAAATTATAATTAAATTAAAAAGTAACTTACAATTAAATATTTATTTTTGAAAAATTCATAAGCTTTCAACAAACAGTATTTTTTTTAATTTTAATAAAGCTGCTATTTATTTATGCAGCAGCTGCATCATAAACGGCGTTTGATTTTTAATATTCAAGTTAATTTTCACAAACTTATGTAATTAAATTTAGTGATGATTTTATAAAATTAATTAATTTAAGACTTGTTTGATTAAAAATTCTAACGTCACTGTTTACTAGATTTTAATTAAAGAGATTAAATTTAAAAAACGTAGGTAAAAAAATTTTATTAAAGGAATAAAATTTGAAAATTGTGCAATTAAATATTTAAATTTCTGTCCCGCTTTGATATTTTTTTTTTTTTTATATTTTCACATCATTACACAATATAATTAATTTTATTTAATTATGTCATGTAATTACAATAGCGTTTATATTATTTTACAGATTCTAAGTGAATTTTCATTACCGACGTCAATTAGCGAGAAATTGAATCCATTAGGGCAACCACAGCAGCAACAACAGATAGTAAAAATAATTATTTGGTTATTAAAAAATCGTCTGCTCCTGCAATTGCATACATATGTCCAATATTTGCCGACCGATCACGGACGAAATTTAGCGGTAAATAAATTTTATAAAATAGAGAAATTAAATTTACAAATTTATTTATTTATTACTTTTATTTAAACCCAACAGTCCATACACGGAAATAACAAGATGACACTGGATATCATCCCAGATTATACTCAGTGATATCTGTGATAAGAAAAAATTTCAGATAGTAGCTAGAAAAATCCAGACTATGCTGCGTGATATCGTGATATACTCGCTACTATCTGAAATTTTTTTTCTCTCAGTATAATCTCGGATGATATCCAGTGTCATCTTATTCTTTCTGTGTTTAAGATGATTCTACATAAATCAAATTTTCTATACTTAAAATGCTATAAACTACACTGAAAAAAAAAAAAAATACTATTACTCAATTAACAATTTCTTGGTTCAAGAAATTCGATGACGATCGAATATTCTATTATTATTAATTATTAATTTCTGAAGAGAAGAGCATCAATATTTATCTTTGGATAATAGATGAACAAAAGAATAGCTTTATTTAAATTAATTAAAAATCATTTCAATCAATTTAACAAGTTATTGAGCTAAGAATATATATTCTTGAAAATTTTCAAGAACATGAATTCTTGTATCAAGAAAATTTTCTTAATAATAGTATATTTCTTACCTAGGGCAGGAAAATAAGAAATGTAATTGTTGACCGAGGCGAAGCCGAGGTCGACAAACATGTGATCTGAGGCTTTCTTATTTCCTGCCCGTGGTGAGAATACTATTTTTCTCCTCGACGGAGGCGGAAAGCGGCATTTTCATTTAGCGCAGCGGGCGGAAAATTGACGCTTTCCGCCCGGAGGGGAGAAAAAGTATTTTTTTTCTCAGTGTCATAAGGCTAATTAATAATTAGAAAGAAAAAAAGATATGTAGTAAAAAAAAAAAAAGGAAAAAACAAAAGTTTATTTTTTTATTTAAATCTAAAGTGACTTTCACTTAATATTAAACGTAAATCAAAGTGTCAATAGCAAAGACAATGCCAGTAATTGAAACATTTATCTCAGTATTGATTTTAAAGACTAAGTTATTTTTTTGTCATTGAGTAGTTAATTATTGAGTGTATTTCATTATCAGGAGACGAAAAATCAAGACGATTTGAGTCCAAATAGAGCCACGGAGAGCGACAGCAGCTGGAGTTATAATAATACACCCAAGGGAATATCCAGCGAGATGAGAATCGATAGATCAATCTCAATGTCCAAAGAAGAAGAAATCTTCGAATACCGATCTGAGAATTTTCTAATCTCTTCCGAGGATATAATACTGCTCGATAAGCTTTGCGGGCTGAATTATTTTGACGGAAAGCACCATCTCGAAGAAATAATGTATCTTGAAAATATACGTCGATCTCAATTGTTAGAAATTTTAGAAAAATTCCGTAATATTTTAATAATATCCAAGCACGAGGATCCAGCAATAACATTGTCTTATTCTCAACATGGTTTTTCATAAATCAATATCACTGTATTTATCATTTTTATAATAAAAAAAAATAAATCGATATATTTTAATACGTAATAGTATTATTTAATAATTAATTTATTTTTAATTTTTGATATAAAAAAGAATAAACCAAAGTGATATTGTTTATATATTTATTTATTACTCATAAGTATATGTAAATATACTTATAGGAATAACAATTTGTTAAATTTTAAATATAATATATGCATATCGATACTGTCATTCTGATACTTCGTATCCCACAAAATTTAATAAATTGACTTTTTTTGAAAAATGGAAATTTCAACATGACTTGTAAAAGAACGCGTTAATTAATAATATTTTTCTAATTACGTTTAGCGCTTTCTTTAAAATTTATCGTAAGCTACTGCAGTGCCACCCTTATTGGACACGTTTTTACGTTTACGGACACTTTTTCTTACCTCCAGCCTCCATAAGTTAGCAGAAAAGCAGAGAATAAAATATTTCGCTAAATAAAATAATTTATTGTCAAACTTTAAATTAAACAACGGCTGTACATCTAAAAAGATAATTTTTATAATAAATTAAAAATTATTTTAGTGTACTAAGTTAATTTAAAAATAATATTTTTATTAATTTTTTTCGTATTAGTTGTAAACACGTGGTTATAAATTGATGATTAGAATTAATGTTTGAAATAATTAGTAAATTAATTTTAAACATTATTTTAATTTAAAAATTAAAATGATACTAAAATTAGCAGACATTCGACATTTTTTGAAATTTTTATTACAAATTGAATGTAAAAAACAATTATTTTAGAAAATTTTCAATTGCAATTTTTTTTTTTTTAATTTCTAGCTGTGAATATTTTTTTAATTATAATTTTTTCATAATAAATTAGTTGTTGAAAAAAATTAAGAGATTTCTGTTAATTTTAATATCATAATAATTTAATACTTAATTACAATTAAATAAATTTCAAAATATAATTTTTACGTCCGGAATTTTCTCTTTTTAACTTCCCGCTAAGAAAATTGAAAATAAAAAAAAATAGGGAATATTTAAAATGATTAATCTATTTTTTTTCAGGCGACAAAGAATTCATTATGCTCAAGAATAACATATGAGGGGTACAAAACGAATCTACACCTTGAGTACTGTTCTCCCTAAAAAAAAAGTCACTAAGAGAAAGAAAATATTTTACTACGATTTTCGTGATGAATTAATAGCCAAAGGTATAAACATCAGTACTAAATACATATTTGCTTTGGAAAATGACGAAGATATTCTAAGTTTTATTAGATAATAAATCCAAGGCCAAGATTACGACTTGATTGAACGCATTATAATGTATTACGCTGTCAAAAGTGTCAATTCCAGTACTAAGTATTCTGCATCAGAAGTTACTTTAAGTCGGTTAAATGAATTCAAAAAAAATATTGACTTATTTGAAAACTTTGATTTATTTCGTCACGGATCACTCATCTCATACTTAAGCGGTAAATGTTCATTATTTGAGCTGGTCATAAATTTAAACGATCATCACCTTGGTAAGCTAGGCTTGACCAAACTTAGATTTTGTATATACTTTGGAACGATTCGGACCGGTAGATTTTGAGAAATCGCAAAAAAACTACAAAAAAAAATTTTTTCAAAAGTGGGTTTTTTGGAATAACTTTTCAACGGCTTTACCGATCAATTTCAAAAACTAATCAGCTCTTAACATCAAAAAACCACGTCGATCGCCGCCAGTCCGATCAAAATCGGTTGATTCGTTCGTGAGTTATCGTTGACGAAAAAAAACCGAAAAACGTGTTTTTTCGGAATTACTCCGAAGTTTTCCGCTCTATCAATATTAACTTCAAAATTTTTCATGAAGCTTAAAAAACTGCGTTGAATGCCACCAACCGCGTGAAAATCGGTTCATTCATTCAAAAGTTATTGCGATTTGAAAATTCAAAAAATAGTGTTTTATCAAAT
Source organism: Cotesia glomerata (assembly GCF_020080835.1). Taxonomy (NCBI): domain Eukaryota; kingdom Metazoa; phylum Arthropoda; class Insecta; order Hymenoptera; family Braconidae; genus Cotesia; species Cotesia glomerata. Next base: position 12,938,687 of record NC_058167.1, read on the forward strand.
TTCTATCAAACTTTTGAGCTCGAAGAGCTCAAAAGCATACAAAAGCTATTTTTTGAGCTCGGAGAGCTCAAAATAATACACAAATTGTATTTATGAGCTCGAAGAGTTTATGTTTAAAACGTCATAAGTGCAATTTCAAGCGTTTAGGTATAGAATTGGCGTGAAGTTGCAGGGATGGCCTTCAGGGTCAACCGTTTTCCTAATTTTTTATTAATTAAATTATAACTAAAAAGATAATTATAAAAAATTGCACTTATAGTTTTTTAAGTTTTTTCGGCTAACATCATTTTCATCTTAAATAATATCAATTAATTATTAATTCAATCCATTTGCTACGATAATAATTTTATATTATCTTATAAAATATAATTCTTTTTTTATAGTACAAGTAATTAATACACCTTACTCTTAAAATGATTTCGATATTTAGTGCGCCTCAAACGCATTATCTACAAGAAATAGAATGTGTATGTACATGGCTATTGATTTTTCGAACAAACGCAAAGTTTGCAAACGCGGAAAAATAAATTTTTTAATTGAAATTGAAAATAATCGCGTTCTATGATTGGAATGCACTTCTAACTAAAGTCAATACATAATAAATTATATAATTTTAGCAGGAATTTATAAATATAAATAAAAAATTGTACTGTAAAAAAAATGATATTTTTTTTTTTTTTTTTTTTTGGTAAATATTAAAATGAACAACAGAGATAATTTTTTAATCATAGTTATTATTATCGTTAATATCCATATAATTATCAATAACTACAGCAAAACACAAAACAAAAAAGTATATCTGTACATTGTCCTTATGTGATTAACATAAACGTTTTTTTTTTTATTATAATATTATTTTATTTTATTTATTTTTTTGCATATCAGTAGCCTAAGATAGGACGAAATTAAATTATAATATTCACATATATTATACAAGATAAATAAGGTCCAGGGCATCGACACACTGTATTTATTAAACAAAAAATAATAATAATAATTGCCATTATCATTATCAATATTTATAATCAATAATAATAGCAAAAATATTAAATAAAAATAAACTTAAAATACAATATTTTTTTTATCTAAGCTTTAAAAATAATAATTATTTTTAAATAACCGATGAATTATTTAAAAACTTTTTCGATGAGCAGTGTGCGAGCCCCATCACCAGATATCCTTATTTTAATATTTATTTAACTGTAATATATGTAATTATTTTTTTGTATCATTTTATCATTTTTTTAATTATTTGATCCTTTAATAGTTTTACTTCTATATACTGTACATATGAACAACGCATCTTTTACACTGTACACGCATACGCTCCACGAGTATCTGCGCTGCCTTATTTTTATCTCATTAGTATTTATTATTATTATTATTTGTTCATATTTTTTCATTTTATATTATTTATTTCTTTTACATAAGGATGGGCAGGATATTTATGACCATTCGACTATCAATTACACGTACCACTGTCATAAAACATTAAATAGGAATAACTTGTTTCCTACACAATTTTTTTTTATTTTTTTTTTATATTATTTTTCCATTATTTAGTCTCTGTTAATAATTAGTTTTTTTTTTTTTTTTTTTTCAACTACTGAGACATGAGCGCGTTTATTTTTATTCATTTATATACTCAATAACTGGGTTACTTTATTTTTTAAGTATCTCAATATTGTCCAACTGGAACTCCCGATAATTCGTACATTCAAACATGAAAAAATTTTCTTTATATTTATATATATATATTTTTTTTATCTATATATATTTTTTATAATTCTTTCGATAAACCTTGTATTAATTATAATATTTATAAGACAATTATCGTGTAGAAAATTTAAATACCACGATATTACAATACGAGCGTGAAAATATTTATTTTCATGCATCAATCAACAAATGAATTTACATTAATTTTACTTTATCATTTTTTGTTAATGAATAGCAATATTTAATTATATAAAAAAGTGTAAGAGCATTATTTTAATTTTTATTAATTTTTAATTACTCATAATAATTACTATAATTTAATTTAATTAATAATATCATTATAATTATTAATCATTTTTAAATCGGGAGAATCAGTGTGCAATAAAAAATATCTAGTCGCACTCAAGTCTGATTTATACATAAATGCGTTTTTCTTTTAAATAAAAATTAATAATTTAAATAAAAAGATCAACAAAGTAACAAAAAGAAGAAAATAATTTACAGTTTCGCCCATCGCTCTTTTTTTTTTTAATCTTTTAAAAAAAAGGTTCTTTTTATCTCTACAGGCGTGTAAGCCCTACGCGCAGAAGCATATCGTAATATTTATGTAACATAATTAACTTTTAATCTATTTAATTAATAATTAATATTTTGTTTACAGTTTTCAGGACACAATTGTTAAACTTTATTGACGCGTTATTAATAAATAAAAAAAAAAAAGTGCAAATTGCACCGTTCAAATATACTCGTTTATTATTTACTAATTTTCTTCAATTAATTAACGCGGGATGGAAGTTTTTAATTTTTTTTTTAATAATTATTTTAGCAGGGCGGCGTCAATGGTCATTGAGATCGATCATACTTACGTATGACAATTTTAAGCCCTCTATTTATTTTTTAAAATAGTTTTTTATTTTGTTCAACGTGCAAATCGATACGTAAACTAGCTAAGAGCTTCAATAACATTAGTAATAATCGATTGCAGCAATAAGAATAGTAGAGTAGTAGTATTAGAAATAGCTTTTTTTTTTAATAGTGATAAGAAGTTTTATAATCGTTATTAGCATAGTAGTGGTAGGAGCGTAGTGTTTAATTGCAGTAGCAATAGCATTAGGCAATAATCATGAATTAAAATTTTTTTCATGAATAATAATAATAATTAATAACTAATAAAATGATAATAATAATTAATAAAATTAATAATAAAGAATTTAGAATAATTATTAATTAATATTATAAATTCTTCATAATGTACATAGCTAATTATAATTGTAATATATATTTATATATAATGATAGTTTTAATTATAATTGAAATATGGTACATCCTGCTAAAGGAATTTATTTCTTTACACTAAAAATAAATCCTATTAAGGTAGTCCTTATTAAAAAAAAACATTATTTTCATATTTAATGTCTAGATTAATTTTAAATAGGAATTTCTTTTTTAATCATTATCATTATTAACATTTCTTCTTATATGCTATCATATTTGTTTGTGTATGTTTTATTTTAAATCACTATATCTTATTTATCATTTTCACTTTCTAGTTTGACAGGAGCAGCGGCAGCGGCTTCGGCGGCGGCAGCAACTATTGTTACAATTAATATAATACATTCATATTTATATTTATATTTTTATATAATATGTAATATATATACAATACATCATATATTATATATTATATATATATTACATAAATATGTATATATAATATGTATAATAAGATAATAATTATTATAATTATTATTATACAAAAACACATCACATATCGCGGACCTCAAGCGGTCTCTTTTTTTTTACTATGTTTTTATTTATTTTTTTTTTTTATTTTTTTTATTATTTTTTCTTTTTATGCAGATATCGTTAAATAATTAAAATCACAGTAGTCATGCCTTCGCTGGCTCCTTATATTTATACAATATTATAATCTAAGCCTTAAAAATTAATCTTGTTTAAAGATTGATTAATTTGTTTCAATTTTTTTTCATCTGTTTACTTGTAATTGTAACTTTAGTTTTGCTAAAATCCGCATAGTGCAATTAGGAAGGTATACATTGTATTTTTTTTGTAATATTTTTGTTCAAAGGAACAACAAGTGCGGACAACTTAGAATCGACAATTATAAATTAAAAAAATTGTCTCTGTCACATATTCGAAGTAAAAATATTTTTTTAAATAATGTTATTATTATTTACTTATAGGGTAGGAGGGGGTGTAACAAGCAAGTCAGCTTGTCGGAGAGACCAAGAGTGAAGTCGGTCGTTCCCACAAACATAACAAGCATACTATTAAATTTTTTTTTTTTTTTTTAATTAAGATTCTAGGACACAGATGCCCAAATATAAAATTACTGTGGAGAGGAACGCAAGGATTTTATGTAATATTATGTAATATTAGCCGTGCTAACCTCCCCCGCGTCACAACCCCGACCATCCTATTATTAATTGTAATTTTTGTAATAATTATTGTTCATATTCTTGATGATGATCTTAAGTGTTACAATCAGATGTACAATCCTAGATAACTTGCTAAGCCAGTTCTCTTTATGATTGTCAAACGGTGTAAGAGAGAACAGTTTCTCATTATTGTTTTTTATCGTTTAAATAGTAACATTTGTCAAATCCGGGTAATTAGTGTCTACAATCGGTAATTATTTTCGTATTTTTTAAACGCACAATGATTATAAGTACGCGGAGGTTTCATGCCTCCCGTGAGACTCAAAAATCATTAACTCGGTGCGTTTTGTACTTAGTCGACAAAATTTATCTAATGACGACCAGTGACGGAGGAATTTTGTAAATATCAAGAGATTGATCACGTTTAAAGCTTGACCGGTGACGTTGTCTCAAACTGTGGCTATTACGATGACCAGGTGAGCAATCTCGGCTACTCGATGCAGCAAATCTGGTGCTATTCGGGCCAGGCTCTCATTAGCAAAGTCGCATGATGGAAAGATGTGGACTACGTATGCGGGCTGAAATTTTATTTATTTGT